>NW_028126166.1:0-603294 GCF_965194825.1 Balaenoptera physalus
GAGACTAGCTCTAGGTGTTGGGACAGGCAGAGGTCACTCTATTTTCCCATCAGGAAGAAGAATTAACCACAGGCTCAGCCTGCCGCCTGGGACCAGAATAGGGCCTGAAGCAATCCTGCGCTTTTGCGGCCAGCGCCCAAGAAACCGAGTTGAAAAATGGCGCTCAGGGGCACTGCAATTCACAAACCTGCAGACTTATAAATGATGACTCTCGTCCACAAATATATTGATGGAAGGCAACGAAGAGGATTTGAAAGCAAGGCAGAATTGCAGGAAACAGATTTCAGGAGGGAGATTCGAATCGCCTTTAAAGCACAGGAAAAAGCGGCAAAACCTCGACAATGATGCCCTTGGCCAAAAAGGGCGTATGCGTTTTTTCCTGAATATATTCAGGGAAAAACGCTTACGCCCTTTTTGGCCAACCAAGCAACCTGGAAAGGCAAATCAGCGCTACAAAGAAGTCTCGCTTCCCATCGGTCAAAAGGGCCATGCTGAATAAAGTGTCAAAACCAGAAATGCAGGACAGGCCATGGAGAAACGGGAGCCTGGCTACGCTGATGGGCGGGATGTAAATTGCCAACAGCCACTCTGGAGAAGTGCACGGTGTGTCCTGAAACATCTAAAAAACTCAGCTTAGGGAGCATAGGGCACATCCACTCATGGGCGTATAAATTGGGAAAACTAAAAATCAGCAAGACACAGGCACCCCAAAGTTTAGGGCTGCTCTGTTGACAAGAATCTCCACTTCGTTACACCTTAAATATCCCAGGAAAGAGAAAAATGGATAAAGAAGTTGTGGTCCTTATGTACAATGGAATATCACTCAGCCATGAAATCAACGTCATAAGGCTAGTAGCAGCATGATGATTGGATTTAGGTACGACGATTCTAAGTGAAATAAGTCACACAGAAAAAGACACTTATCATAAGATATGACTTATAGAGGGAATGTAAAAACCGCTACCCTTGAACTGAATTACAAAACAGAATAGAGTCACACGTTTAGAAAACACACTATGGCTGCTTAACGGGAAAGGTGAGGTGGGGTGATGCATACAACAAGGGTTTCAAATTATCTCAGATACCGTTCCATAAACCCAATATGTAATAGACAAGCCCTACTCCTTCCTCAATGAATTGGACTCAACACCCCCAATTCACCGCCCAAGAATATATCTGACTAGTAAGAATCTTGAAACCTATGCATTGATATCTCTCTGTAAGTGAGTCAAGTGGGTGTAAAGCGGCAAAATCACAGCAGTGAAAAGCAGGTAAACCCCATTATAAAAATCAATTACTTTTAAAAACCCGTGAAACAAAGACAGTGAAAGAGAGAGAAATTCTTACAAAATTCGTTCAGCGGCTGTATTGCCACCTGGATTGACCATATCTAGACCCACAGCTGATTGAGACATAAGGGTGGACACTCTTGGGGCTGAGAGGTTTGGTGAGGTTGGGTTAGCAAACGCAGACCCTTTAAAGTAATACTGCGTGGTACCCATTCCATGGGTCCCAAATCTCCAGGTTCAAGGGCATCTTCCTACATCGAAAACATGCATGAGAAACCCAGAAGATGGTACACCGTGTGATCGGGAAAGGTTTCTAAAACGCACCTCATTTCTCATCTCCTTGTGCTCGGGTTCGCCATTCCAGCCGCTTTACTAGCAATCTCCCTCCTTGGAGAATCAGCACCTTTAACCTCCTGTTCCGTACAGGTTGCAATTTGTCCTGAGGATGAACGGGAAGAGGGGGAACCAATGAGAGACTAGCTCTAGGTGTTGGGACAGGCACAGGTCACTCTATTTTCCCCTCAAGAAGAAGAATTAACCACAGGCTCAGCCTGCCGCCTGGGACCAGAATAGGGCCTGAAGCAATCCTGCGCTCTTGCGGCCAGCTCCCAAGAAAGCGAGTTGAAAAATGGAGCTCAGGGGCACTGCAATTCACAAACCTGCAGACTTATAAATGATGACTCTCGTCCACAAATATATTGAGGGAAGGCAACGAAGAGGATTTGAAAGCAAGGCAGAATTGCAGGAAACAGATTTCAGGAGGGAGATTCGAATCGCCTTTAAAGCACAGGAAAAGCGGCAAAACCTCGACAATGATGCCCTTGGCCAAAAAGGGCGTATGCGTTTTTTCCTGAATATATTCAGGAAAAAACGCATACGCCCTTTTTGGCCAACCAAGCAACCTGGAAAGGCAAATCAGCACTACAAAGAAGTCTCGCTTCCCATCGGTCAAAAGGGCCATGCTGAATAAAGTGTCAAAACCAGAAATGCAGGACAGGCCATGGAGAACGGGAGCCTGGCTACGCTGATGGGCGGGATGTAAATTGCCAACAGCCACTCTGGAGAAGTGCACGGTGTGTCCTGAAACATCTAAAAAACTCAGCTTAGGGAGCATAGGGCACATCCACTCATGGGCGTATAAATTGGGAAAACTAAAAATTAGCAAGACACAGGCACCCCAAAGTTTAGGGCTGCTCTGTTGACAAGAATCTCCACTTCGTTACACCTTAAATATCCCAGGAAAGAGAAAAATGGATAAAGAAGTTGTGGTCCTTATGTACAATGGAATATCACTCAGCCATGAAATCAACGTCATAAGGCTAGTAGCAGCATGATGATTGGATTTAGGTACGACGATTCTAAGTGAAATAAGTCACACAGAAAAAGACACTTATCATAAGATATGACTTATAGAGGGAATGTAAAAACCGCTACCCTTGAACTGAATTACAAAACAGAATAGAGTCACACGTTTAGAAAACACACTATGGCTGCTTAACGGGAAAGGTGAGGTGGGGTGATGCATACAACAAGGGTTTCAAATTATCTCAGATACCGTTCCATAAACCCAATATGTAATAGACAAGCCCTACTCCTTCCTCAATGAATTGGACTCAACACCCCCAATTCACCGCCCAAGAATATATCTGACTAGTAAGAATCTTGAAACCTATGCATTGATATCTCTCTGTAAGTGAGTCAAGTGGGTGTAAAGCGGCAAAATCACAGCAGTGAAAAGCAGGTAAACCCCATTATAAAAATCAATTACTTTTAAAAACCCGTGAAACAAAGACAGTGAAAGAGAGAGAAATTCTTACAAAATTCTTTCAGCGGCTGTAATGCCACCTGGATTGACCATATCTAGACCCACAGCTGATTGAGACATAAGGGTGGACACTCTTGGGGCTGAGAGGTTTGGTGAGGTTGGGTGAGCAAACGCAGACCCTTTAAAGTAATACTGTGTGGTACCCATCCCATGGGTCCCAAAACTCCAGGTTCAAGGGCATCTTCCTACATCGAAAACATGCATGAGAAACCCAGAAGATGGTACACCGTGTGATCGGGAAAGGTTTCTAAAACGCACCTCATTTCTCATCTCCTTGTGCTCGGGTTCGCCATTCCAGCCGCTTTACTAGCAATCTCCCTCCTTGGAGAATCAGCACCTTTAAAACCTCCTGTTCCGTACAGCTTGCAATTTGTCCTGAGGATGAAAGGGAAGAGGGGGAACCAATGAGAGACTATCTCTAGTTGTTGGGATAGGCAGAGGTCACTCTATTTTCCCAACAGGAAGAAGAATTAACCACAGGCTCAGCCTGCCGCCTGGGACCAGAATAGGGCCTGAAGCAATCCTGCGCTTTTGCGGCCAGCGCCCAAGAAAGCGAGTTGAAAAATGGCGCTCAGGGGCACTGCAATTCACAAACCTGCAGACTTATAAATGATGACTCTCGTCCACAAATATATTGAGGGAAGGCAACGAAGAGGATTTGAAAGCAAGGCAGAATTGCAGGAAACAGATTTCAGGAGGGAGATTCGAATCGCCTTTAAAGCACAGGAAAAGCGGCAAAACCTCGACAATGATGCCCTTGGCCAAAAAGGGCGTATGCGTTTTTTCCTGAATATATTCAGGAAAAAACGCATACGCCCTTTTTGGCCAACCAAGCAACCTGGAAAGGCAAATCAGCGCTACAAAGAAGTCTCGCTTCCCATCGGTCAAAAGGGCCATGCTGAATAAAGTGTCAAAACCAGAAATGCAGGACAGGCCATGGAGAAACGGGAGCCTGGCTACGCTGATGGGCGGGATGTAAATTGCCAACAGCCACTCTGGAGAAGTGCACGGTGTGTCCTGAAACATCTAAAAAATTCAGCTTAGGGAGCATAGGGCACATCCACTCATGGGCGTATAAATTGAGAAAACTAAAAATCAGCAAGACACAGGCACCCCAAAGTTTAGGGCTGCTCTGTTGACAAGAATCTCCACTTCGTTACACCTTAAATATCCCAGGAAAGAGAAAAATGGATAAAGAAGTGGTGGTCCTTATGTACAATGGAATATCACTCAGCCATGAAATCAACGTCATAAGGCTAGTAGCAGCATGATGAGTGGATTTAGGTACGACGATTCTAAGTGAAATAAGTCACACAGAAAAAGACACTTATCATAAGATATGACTTATAGAGGGAATGTAAAAACCGCTACCCTTGAACTGAATTACAAAACAGAATAGAGTCACACGTTTAGAAAACACATTATGGCTGCTTAACGGGAAAGGTGAGGTGGGGTGATGCATACAACAAGGGTTTCAAATTAGCTCAGATACCGTTCCATAAACCCAATATGTAATAGACAAGCCCTACTCCTTGCTCAAGGAATTGGACTCAGCACCCCCTATTCACCGCCCAAGAATATATCTGACTAGTAAGAATCTTGAAACCTATGCATTGATATCTCTCTGAAAGTGAGTCAAGTGGGTGTAAAGCGGCAAAATCACAGCAGTGAAAAGCAGGTAAACCCCATTATAAAAATCAATTACTTTCAAAAACCCGTGAAACAAAGACACTGAAAGAGAGAGAAATTCTTACAAAATTCTTTCAGCGGCTGTAATGCCACCTGGATTGACCATATCTAGACCCACAGCTGATTGAGACATAAGGGTGGACACTCTTGGGGCTGAGAGGTTTGGTGAGGTTGGGTGAGCAAACGCAGACCCTTTAAAGTAATACTGCGTGGTACCCATCCCATGGGTCCCAAATCTCCAGGTTCAAGGGCATCTTCCTACATCGAAAACATGCATGAGAAACCCAGAAGATGGTACACCGTGTGATCGGGAAAGGTTTCTAAAACGCACCTCATTTCTCATCTCCTTGTGCTCGGGTTCGCCATTCCAGCCGCTTTACTAGCAATCTCCCTCCTTGGAGAATCAGCACCTTTAACCTCCTGTTCCGTACAGCTTGCAATTTGTCCTGAGGATGAAAGGGAAGAGGGGGAACCAATGAGAGACTAGCTCTAGGTGTTGGGAGAGGCAGAGGTCACTCTATTTTCCCATCAGGAAGAAGAATTAACCACAGGCTCAGCCTGCCGCCTGGGACCAGAATAGGGCCTGAAGCAATCCTGCGCTTTTGCGGCCAGCGCCCAAGAAAGCGAGTTGAAAAATGGCGCTCAGGGGCACTGCAATTCACAAACCTGCAGACTTATAAATGATGACTCTCGTCCACAAATATATTGAGGGAAGGCAACGAAGAGGATTTGAAAGCAAGGCAGAATTGCAGGAAACAGATTTCAGGAGGGAGATTCGAATCGCCTTTAAAGCACAGGAAAAGCGGCAAAACCTCGACAATGATGCCCTTGGCCAAAAAGGGCGTATGCGTTTTTTCCTGAATATATTCAGGAAAAAACGCATACGCCCTTTTTGGCCAACCAAGCAACCTGGAAAGGCAAATCAGCGCTACAAAGAAGTCTCGCTTCCCATCGGTCAAAAGGGCCATGCTGAATAAAGTGTCAAAACCAGAAATGCAGGACAGGCCATGGAGAAACGGGAGCCTGGCTACGCTGATGGGCGGGATGTAAATTGCCAACAGCCACTCTGGAGAAGTGCACGGTGTGTCCTGAAACATCTAAAAAACTCAGCTTAGGGAGCATAGGGCACATCCACTCATGGGCGTATAAATTGAGAAAACTAAAAATCAGCAAGACACAGGCACCCCAAAGTTTAGGGCTGCTCTGTTGACAAGAATCTCCACTTCGTTACACCTTAAATATCCCAGGAAAGAGAAAAATGGATAAAGAAGTGGTGGTCCTTATGTACAATGGAATATCACTCAGCCATGAAATCAACGTCATAAGGCTAGTAGCAGCATGATGAGTGGATTTAGGTACGACGATTCTAAGTGAAATAAGTCACACAGAAAAAGACACTTATCATAAGATATGACTTATAGAGGGAATGTAAAAACCGCTACCCTTGAACTGAATTACAAAACAGAATAGAGTCACACGATTACAAAACACACTATGGCTGCTTAACGGGAAAGGTGAGGTGGGGTGATGCATACAACAAGGGTTTCAAATTAGCTCAGATACCGTTCCATAAACCCAATATGTAATAGACAAGCCCTACTCCTTGCTCAGTGAATTGGACTCAGCACCCCCTATTCACCGCCCAAGAATATATCTGACTAGTAAGAATCTTGAAACCTATGCATTGATATCTCTCTGAAAGTGAGTCAAGTGGGTGTAAAGCGGCAAAATCACAGCAGTGAAAAGCAGGTAAACCCCATTATAAAAATCAATTACTTTTAAAAACCCATGAAACAAAGACAGTGAAAAAGAGAGAAATTCTTACAAAATTCTTTCAGCGGCTGTAATGCCACCTGGATTGACCATATCTAGACCCACAGCTGATTGAGACATAAGGGTGGACACTCTTGGGGCTGAGAGGTTTGGTGAGGTTGGGTGAGCAAACGCAGAACCTTTAAAGTAATACTGCGTGGTACCCATCCCATGGTTCCCAAATCTCCAGGTTCAAGGGCATCTTCCTACATCGAAAACATGCATGAGAAACCCAGAAGATGGTACACCGTGTGATCGGGAAAGGTTTCTAAAACGCACCTCATTTCTCATCTCCTTGTGCTCGTGTTCGCCATTCCAGCCGCTTTACTAGCAATCTCCCTCCTTGGAGAATCAGCACCTTTAACCTCCTGTTCCGTACAGCTTGCAATTTGTCCTGAGGATGAAAGGGAAGAGGGGGAACCAATGAGAGACTAGCTCTAGGTGTTGGGAGAGGCAGAGGTCACTCTATTTTCCCATCAGGAAGAAGAATTAACCACAGGCTCAGCCTGCCGCCTGGGACCAGAATAGGGCCTGAAGCAATCCTGCGCTTTTGCGGCCAGCGCCCAAGAAAGCGAGTTGAAAAATGGCGCTCAGGGGCACTGCAATTCACAAACCTGCAGACTTATAAATGATGACTCTCGTCCACAAATATATTGAGGGAAGGCAACGAAGAGGATTTGAAAGCAAGGCAGAATTGCAGGAAACAGATTTCAGGAGGGAGATTCGAATAGCCTTTAAAGCACAGGAAAAGCGGCAAAACCTCGACAATGATGCCCTTGGCCAAAAAGGGCGTATGCGTTTTTTCCTGAATATATTCAGGAAAAAACGCATACGCCCTTTTTGGCCAACCAAGCAACCTGGAAAGGCAAATCAGCGCTACAAAGAAGTCTCGCTTCCCATCGGTCAAAAGGGCCATGCTGAATAAAGTGTCAAAACCAGAAATGCAGGACAGGCCATGGAGAAACGGGAGCCTGGCTACGCTGATGGGCGGGATGTAAATTGCCAACAGCCACTCTGGAGAAGTGCACGGTGTGTCCTGAAACATCTAAAAAACTCAGCTTAGGGAGCATAGGGCACATCCACTCATGGGCGTATAAATTGAGAAAACTAAAAATCAGCAAGACACAGGCACCCCAAAGTTTAGGGCTGCTCTGTTGACAAGAATCTCCACTTCGTTACACCTTAAATATCCCAGGAAAGAGAAAAATGGATAAAGAAGTGGTGGTCCTTATGTACAATGGAATATCACTCAGCCATGATATCAACGTCATAAGGCTAGTAGCAGCATGATGAGTGGATTTAGGTACGACGATTCTAAGTGAAATAAGTCACACAGAAAAAGACACTTATCATAAGATATGACTTATAGAGGGAATGTAAAAACCGCTACCCTTGAACTGAATTACAAAACAGAATAGAATCACACGTTTAGAAAACACACTATGGCTGCTTAACGGGAAAGGTGAGGTGGGGTGATGCATACAACAAGGGTTTCAAATTAGCTCAGATACCGTTCCATAAAACCAATATGTAATAGACAATCCCTACTCCTTGCTCAAGGAATTGGACTCAGCACCCCCTATTCACCGCCCAAGAAGATATCTGACTAGTAAGAATCTTGAAACCTATGCATTGATATCTCTCTGAAAGTGAGTCAAGTGGGTGTAAAGCGGCAAAATCACAGCAGTGAAAAGCAGGTAAACCCCATTATAAAAATCAATTACTTTTAAAAACCCGTGAAACAAAGACAGTGAAAGAGAGAGAAATTCTTACAAAATTCGTTCAGGGGCTGTGATGCCACCTGGATTGACCATATCTTGACCCACAGCTGATTGAGACATAAGGGTGGACACTCTTGGGGCTGAGAGGTTTGGTGAGGTTGGGTGAGCAAACGCAGACCCTTTAAAGTAATACTGCGTGGTACCCATCCCATGGGTCCCAAATCTCCAGGTTCAAGGGCATCTTCCTACATCGAAAACATGCATGAGAAACCCAGAAGATGGTACACCGTGTGATCGGGAAAGGTTTCTAAAACGCACCTCATTTCTCATCTCCTTGTGCTCGGGTTCGCCATTCCAGCCGCTTTACTAGCAATCTCCCTCCTTGGAGAATCAGCACCTTTAACCTCCTGTTCCGTACAGCTTGCAATTTGTCCTGAGGATGAAAGGGAAGAGGGGGAACCAATGAGAGACTAGCTCTAGGTGTTGGGACAGGCACAGGTCACTCTATTTTCCCCTCAAGAAGAAGAAATAACCACAGGCTCAGCCTGCCGCCTGGGACCAGAATAGGGCCTGAAGCAATCCTGCGCTTTTGCGGCCAGCGCCCAAGAAAGCGAGTTGAAAAATGGAGCTCAGGGACACTGCAATTCACAAACCTGCAGACTTATAAATGATGACTCTCGTCCACAAATATATTGAGGGAAGACAACGAAGAGGATTTGAAAGCAAGACAGAATTGCAGGAAACAGATTTCAGGAGGGAGATTCGAATCGCCTTTAAAGCACAGGAAAAGCGGCAAAACCTCGACAATGATGCCCTTGGCCAAAAAGGGCGTATGCGTTTTTTCCTGAATATATTCAGGAAAAAACGCATACGCCCTTTTTGGCCAACCAAGCAACCTGGAAAGGCAAATCAGCGCTACAAAGAAGTCTCGCTTCCCATCGGTCAAAAGGGCTATGCTGAATAAAGTGTCAAAACCAGAAATGCAGGACAGGCCATGGAGAAACGGGAGCCTGGCTACGCTGATGGGCGGGATGTAAATTGCCAACAGCCACTCTGGAGAAGTGCACGGTGTGTCCTGAAACATCTAAAAAACTGAGCTTAGGGAGCATAGGGCACATCCACTCATGGGCGTATAAATTGGGAAAACTAAAAATCAGCAAGACACAGGCACCCCAAAGTTTAGGGCTGCTCTGTTGACAAGAATCTCCACTTGGTTACACCTTAAATATCCCAGGAAAGAGAAAAATGGATAAAGAAGTTGTGGTCCTTATGTACAATGGAATATCACTCAGCCATGAAATCAACGTCATAAGGCTAGTAGCAGCATGATGATTGGATTTAGGTACGACGATTCTAAGTGAAATAAGTCACACAGAAAAAGACACTTATCATAAGATATGACTTATAGAGGGAATGTAAAAACCGCTACCCTTGAACTGAATTACAAAACAGAATAGAGTCACACGTTTAGAAAACACACTATGGCTGCTTAACGGGAAAGGTGAGGTGGGGTGATGCATACAACAAGGGTTGCAAATTATCTCAGATACCGTTCCATAAACCCAATATGTAATAGACAAGCCCTACTCCTTCCTCAATGAATTGGACTCAACACCCCCAATTCACCGCCCAAGAATATATCTGACTAGTAAGAATCTTGAAACCTATGCATTGATATCTCTCTGTAAGTGAGTCAAGTGGGTGTAAAGCGGCAAAATCACAGCAGTGAAAAGCAGGTAAACCCCATTATAAAAATCAATTACTTTTAAAAACCCGTGAAACAAAGACAGTGAAAGAGAGAGAAATTCTTACAAAATTCGTTCAGCGGCTGTAATGCCACCTGGATTGACCATATCTAGACCCACAGCTGATTGAGACATAAGGGTGGACACTCTTGGGGCTGAGAGGTTTGGTGAGGTTGGGTGAGCAAACGCAGACCCTTTAAAGTAATACTGCGTGGTACCCATCCCATGGGTCCCAAATCTCCAGGTTCAAGGGCATCTTCCTACATCGAAAACATGCATGAGAAACCCAGAAGATGGTACACCGTGTGATCGGGAAAGGTTTCTAAAACGCACCTCATTTCTCATCTCCTTGTGCTCGGGTTCGCCATTCCAACCGCTTTACTAGAAATCTCCCTCCTTGGAGAATCAGCACCTTTAACCTCCTGTTCCGTACAGCTTGCAATTTGTCCTGAGGATGAAAGGGAAGAGGGGGAACCAATGAGAGACAAGCTCTAGGTGTTGGGACAGGCAGAGGTCACTCTATTTTCCCATCAGGAAGAAGAATTAACCACAGGCTCAGCCTGCCGCCTGGGACCAGAATAGGGCCTGAAGCAATCCTGCGCTTTTGCGGCCAGCGCCCAAGAAAGCGAGTTGAAAAATGGAGCTCAGGGGCACTGCAATTCACAAACCTGCAGACTTATAAATGATGACTCTCGTCCACAAATATATTGAGGGAAGGCAACGAAGAGGATTTGAAAGCAAGGCAGAATTGCAGGAAACAGATTTCAGGAGGGAGATTCGAATCGCCTTTAAAGCACAGGAAAAGCGGCAAAACCTCGACAATGATGCCCTTGGCCAAAAAGGGCGTATGCGTTTTTTCCTGAATATATTCAGGAAAAAACGCATACGCCCTTTTTGGCCAACCAAGCAACCTGGAAAGGCAAATCAGCGCTACAAAGAAGTCTCGCTTCCCATCGGTCAAAAGGGCCATGCTGAATAAAGTGTCAAAACCAGAAATGCAGGACAGGCCATGGAGAAACGGGAGCCTGGCTACGCTGATGGGCGGGATGTAAATTGCCAACAGCCACTCTGGAGAAGTGCACGGTGTGTCCTGAAACATCTAAAAAACTCAGCTTAGGGAGCATAGGGCACATCCACTCATGGGCGTATAAATTGAGAAAACTAAAAATCAGCAAGACACAGGCACCCCAAAGTTTAGGGCTGCTCTGTTGACAAGAATCTCCACTTCGTTACACCTTAAATATCCCAGGAAAGAGAAAAATGGATAAAGAAGTGGTGGTCCTTATGTACAATGGAATATCACTCAGCCATGATATCAACGTCATAAGGCTAGTAGCAGCATGATGAGTGGATTTAGGTACGACGATTCTAAGTGAAATAAGTCACACAGAAAAAGACACTTATCATAAGATATGACTTATAGAGGGAATGTAAAAACCGCTACCCTTGAACTGAATTACAAAACAGAATAGAATCACACGTTTAGAAAACACACTATGGCTGCTTAACGGGAAAGGTGAGGTGGGGTGATGCATACAACAAGGGTTTCAAATTAGCTCAGATACCGTTCCATAAAACCAATATGTAATAGACAATCCCTACTCCTTGCTCAAGGAATTGGACTCAGCACCCCCTATTCACCGCCCAAGAAGATATCTGACTAGTAAGAATCTTGAAACCTATGCATTGATATCTCTCTGAAAGTGAGTCAAGTGGGTGTAAAGCGGCAAAATCACAGCAGTGAAAAGCAGGTAAACCCCATTATAAAAATCAATTACTTTTAAAAACCCGTGAAACAAAGACAGTGAAAGAGAGAGAAATTCTTACAAAATTCGTTCAGGGGCTGTGATGCCACCTGGATTGACCATATCTTGACCCACAGCTGATTGAGACATAAGGGTGGACACTCTTGGGGCTGAGAGGTTTGGTGAGGTTGGGTGAGCAAACGCAGACCCTTTAAAGTAATACTGCGTGGTACCCATCCCATGGGTCCCAAATCTCCAGGTTCAAGGGCATCTTCCTACATCGAAAACATGCATGAGAAACCCAGAAGATGGTACACCGTGTGATCGGGAAAGGTTTCTAAAACGCACCTCATTTCTCATCTCCTTGTGCTCGGGTTCGCCATTCCAGCCGCTTTACTAGCAATCTCCCTCCTTGGAGAATCAGCACCTTTAACCTCCTGTTCCGTACAGCTTGCAATTTGTCCTGAGGATGAAAGGGAAGAGGGGGAACCAATGAGAGACTAGCTCTAGGTGTTGGGACAGGCACAGGTCACTCTATTTTCCCCTCAAGAAGAAGAAATAACCACAGGCTCAGCCTGCCGCCTGGGACCAGAATAGGGCCTGAAGCAATCCTGCGCTTTTGCGGCCAGCGCCCAAGAAAGCGAGTTGAAAAATGGAGCTCAGGGACACTGCAATTCACAAACCTGCAGACTTATAAATGATGACTCTCGTCCACAAATATATTGAGGGAAGACAACGAAGAGGATTTGAAAGCAAGACAGAATTGCAGGAAACAGATTTCAGGAGGGAGATTCGAATCGCCTTTAAAGCACAGGAAAAGCGGCAAAACCTCGACAATGATGCCCTTGGCCAAAAAGGGCGTATGCGTTTTTTCCTGAATATATTCAGGAAAAAACGCATACGCCCTTTTTGGCCAACCAAGCAACCTGGAAAGGCAAATCAGCGCTACAAAGAAGTCTCGCTTCCCATCGGTCAAAAGGGCTATGCTGAATAAAGTGTCAAAACCAGAAATGCAGGACAGGCCATGGAGAAACGGGAGCCTGGCTACGCTGATGGGCGGGATGTAAATTGCCAACAGCCACTCTGGAGAAGTGCACGGTGTGTCCTGAAACATCTAAAAAACTGAGCTTAGGGAGCATAGGGCACATCCACTCATGGGCGTATAAATTGGGAAAACTAAAAATCAGCAAGACACAGGCACCCCAAAGTTTAGGGCTGCTCTGTTGACAAGAATCTCCACTTGGTTACACCTTAAATATCCCAGGAAAGAGAAAAATGGATAAAGAAGTTGTGGTCCTTATGTACAATGGAATATCACTCAGCCATGAAATCAACGTCATAAGGCTAGTAGCAGCATGATGATTGGATTTAGGTACGACGATTCTAAGTGAAATAAGTCACACAGAAAAAGACACTTATCATAAGATATGACTTATAGAGGGAATGTAAAAACCGCTACCCTTGAACTGAATTACAAAACAGAATAGAGTCACACGTTTAGAAAACACACTATGGCTGCTTAACGGGAAAGGTGAGGTGGGGTGATGCATACAACAAGGGTTGCAAATTATCTCAGATACCGTTCCATAAACCCAATATGTAATAGACAAGCCCTACTCCTTCCTCAATGAATTGGACTCAACACCCCCAATTCACCGCCCAAGAATATATCTGACTAGTAAGAATCTTGAAACCTATGCATTGATATCTCTCTGTAAGTGAGTCAAGTGGGTGTAAAGCGGCAAAATCACAGCAGTGAAAAGCAGGTAAACCCCATTATAAAAATCAATTACTTTTAAAAACCCGTGAAACAAAGACAGTGAAAGAGAGAGAAATTCTTACAAAATTCGTTCAGCGGCTGTATTGCCACCTGGATTGACCATATCTAGACCCACAGCTGATTGAGACATAAGGGTGGACACTCTTGGGGCTGAGAGGTTTGGTGAGGTTGGGTGAGCAAACGCAGACCCTTTAAAGTAATACTGCGTGGTACCCATCCCATGGGTCCCAAATCTCCAGGTTCAAGGGCATCTTCCTACATCGAAAACATGCATGAGAAACCCAGAAGATGGTACACCGTGTGATCGGGAAAGGTTTCTAAAACGCACCTCATTTCTCATCTCCTTGTGCTCGGGTTCGCCATTCCAGCCGCTTTACTAGCAATCTCCCTCCTTGGAGAATCAGCACCTTTAACCTCCTGTTCCGTACAGCTTGCAATTTGTCCTGAGGATGAAAGGGAAGAGGGGGAACCAATGAGAGACTAGCTCTAGGTGTTGGGAGAGGCAGAGGTCACTCTATTTTCCCATCAGGAAGAAGAATTAACCACAGGCTCAGCCTGCCGCCTGGGACCAGAATAGGGCCTGAAGCAATCCTGCGCTTTTGCGGCCAGCGCCCAAGAAAGCGAGTTGAAAAATGGCGCTCAGGGGCACTGCAATTCACAAACCTGCAGACTTATAAATGATGACTCTCGTCCACAAATATATTGAGGGAAGGCAACGAAGAGGATTTGAAAGCAAGGCAGAATTGCAGGAAACAGATTTCAGGAGGGAGATTCGAATCGCCTTTAAAGCACAGGAAAAGCGGCAAAACCTCGACAATGATGCCCTTGGCCAAAAAGGGCGTATGCGTTTTTTCCTGAATATATTCAGGAAAAAACGCATACGCCCTTTTTGGCCAACCAAGCAACCTGGAAAGGCAAATCAGCGCTACAAAGAAGTCTCGCTTCCCATCGGTCAAAAGGGCCATGCTGAATAAAGTGTCAAAACCAGAAATGCAGGACAGGCCATGGAGAAACGGGAGCCTGGCTACGCTGATGGGCGGGATGTAAATTGCCAACAGCCACTCTGGAGAAGTGCACGGTGTGTCCTGAAACATCTAAAAAACTCAGCTTAGGGAGCATAGGGCACATCCACTCATGGGCGTATAAATTGAGAAAACTAAAAATCAGCAAGACACAGGCACCCCAAAGTTTAGGGCTGCTCTGTTGACAAGAATCTCCACTTCGTTACACCTTAAATATCCCAGGAAAGAGAAAAATGGATAAAGAAGTGGTGGTCCTTATGTACAATGGAATATCACTCAGCCATGAAATCAACGTCATAAGGCTAGTAGCAGCATGATGAGTGGATTTAGGTACGACGATTCTAAGTGAAATAAGTCACACAGAAAAAGACACTTATCATAAGATATGACTTATAGAGGGAATGTAAAAACCGCTACCCTTGAACTGAATTACAAAACAGAATAGAGTCACACGATTACAAAACACACTATGGCTGCTTAACGGGAAAGGTGAGGTGGGGTGATGCATACAACAAGGGTTTCAAATTAGCTCAGATACCGTTCCATAAACCCAATATGTAATAGACAAGCCCTACTCCTTGCTCAGTGAATTGGACTCAGCACCCCCTATTCACCGCCCAAGAATATATCTGACTAGTAAGAATCTTGAAACCTATGCATTGATATCTCTCTGAAAGTGAGTCAAGTGGGTGTAAAGCGGCAAAATCACAGCAGTGAAAAGCAGGTAAACCCCATTATAAAAATCAATTACTTTTAAAAACCCATGAAACAAAGACAGTGAAAAAGAGAGAAATTCTTACAAAATTCTTTCAGCGGCTGTAATGCCACCTGGATTGACCATATCTAGACCCACAGCTGATTGAGACATAAGGGTGGACACTCTTGGGGCTGAGAGGTTTGGTGAGGTTGGGTGAGCAAACGCAGAACCTTTAAAGTAATACTGCGTGGTACCCATCCCATGGGTCCCAAATCTCCAGGTTCAAGGGCATCTTCCTACATCGAAAACATGCATGAGAAACCCAGAAGATGGTACACCGTGTGATCGGGAAAGGTTTCTAAAACGCACCTCATTTCTCATCTCCTTGTGCTCGGGTTCGCCATTCCAGCCGCTTTACTAGCAATCTCCCTCCTTGGAGAATCAGCACCTTTAACCTCCTGTTCCGTACAGCTTGCAATTTGTCCTGAGGATGAAAGGGAAGAGGGGGAACCAATGAGAGACTAGCTCTAGGTGTTGGGAGAGGCAGAGGTCACTCTATTTTCCCATCAGGAAGAAGAATTAACCACAGGCTCAGCCTGCCGCCTGGGACCAGAATAGGGCCTGAAGCAATCCTGCGCTTTTGCGGCCAGCGCCCAAGAAAGCGAGTTGAAAAATGGCGCTCAGGGGCACTGCAATTCACAAACCTGCAGACTTATAAATGATGACTCTCGTCCACAAATATATTGAGGGAAGGCAACGAAGAGGATTTGAAAGCAAGGCAGAATTGCAGGAAACAGATTTCAGGAGGGAGATTCGAATCGCCTTTAAAGCACAGGAAAAGCGGCAAAACCTCGACAATGATGCCCTTGGCCAAAAAGGGCGTATGCGTTTTTTCCTGAATATATTCAGGAAAAAACGCATACGCCCTTTTTGGCCAACCAAGCAACCTGGAAAGGCAAATCAGCGCTACAAAGAAGTCTCGCTTCCCATCGGTCAAAAGGGCCATGCTGAATAAAGTGTCAAAACCAGAAATGCAGGACAGGCCATGGAGAAACGGGAGCCTGGCTACGCTGATGGGCGGGATGTAAATTGCCAACAGCCACTCTGGAGAAGTGCACGGTGTGTCCTGAAACATCTAAAAAACTCAGCTTAGGGAGCATAGGGCACATCCACTCATGGGCGTATAAATTGAGAAAACTAAAAATCAGCAAGACACAGGCACCCCAAAGTTTAGGGCTGCTCTGTTGACAAGAATCTCCACTTCGTTACACCTTAAATATCCCAGGAAAGAGAAAAATGGATAAAGAAGTGGTGGTCCTTATGTACAATGGAATATCACTCAGCCATGATATCAACGTCATAAGGCTAGTAGCAGCATGATGAGTGGATTTAGGTACGACGATTCTAAGTGAAATAAGTCACACAGAAAAAGACACTTATCATAAGATATGACTTATAGAGGGAATGTAAAAACCGCTACCCTTGAACTGAATTACAAAACAGAATAGAATCACACGTTTAGAAAACACACTATGGCTGCTTAACGGGAAAGGTGAGGTGGGGTGATGCATACAACAAGGGTTTCAAATTAGCTCAGATACCGTTCCATAAAACCAATATGTAATAGACAATCCCTACTCCTTGCTCAAGGAATTGGACTCAGCACCCCCTATTCACCGCCCAAGAAGATATCTGACTAGTAAGAATCTTGAAACCTATGCATTGATATCTCTCTGAAAGTGAGTCAAGTGGGTGTAAAGCGGCAAAATCACAGCAGTGAAAAGCAGGTAAACCCCATTATAAAAATCAATTACTTTTAAAAACCCGTGAAACAAAGACAGTGAAAGAGAGAGAAATTCTTACAAAATTCGTTCAGGGGCTGTGATGCCACCTGGATTGACCATATCTTGACCCACAGCTGATTGAGACATAAGGGTGGACACTCTTGGGGCTGAGAGGTTTGGTGAGGTTGGGTGAGCAAACGCAGACCCTTTAAAGTAATACTGCGTGGTACCCATCCCATGGGTCCCAAATCTCCAGGTTCAAGGGCATCTTCCTACATCGAAAACATGCATGAGAAACCCAGAAGATGGTACACCGTGTGATCGGGAAAGGTTTCTAAAACGCACCTCATTTCTCATCTCCTTGTGCTCGGGTTCGCCATTCCAGCCGCTTTACTAGCAATCTCCCTCCTTGGAGAATCAGCACCTTTAACCTCCTGTTCCGTACAGCTTGCAATTTGTCCTGAGGATGAAAGGGAAGAGGGGGAACCAATGAGAGACTAGCTCTAGGTGTTGGGACAGGCACAGGTCACTCTATTTTCCCCTCAAGAAGAAGAAATAACCACAGGCTCAGCCTGCCGCCTGGGACCAGAATAGGGCCTGAAGCAATCCTGCGCTTTTGCGGCCAGCGCCCAAGAAAGCGAGTTGAAAAATGGAGCTCAGGGACACTGCAATTCACAAACCTGCAGACTTATAAATGATGACTCTCGTCCACAAATATATTGAGGGAAGACAACGAAGAGGATTTGAAAGCAAGACAGAATTGCAGGAAACAGATTTCAGGAGGGAGATTCGAATCGCCTTTAAAGCACAGGAAAAGCGGCAAAACCTCGACAATGATGCCCTTGGCCAAAAAGGGCGTATGCGTTTTTTCCTGAATATATTCAGGAAAAAACGCATACGCCCTTTTTGGCCAACCAAGCAACCTGGAAAGGCAAATCAGCGCTACAAAGAAGTCTCGCTTCCCATCGGTCAAAAGGGCTATGCTGAATAAAGTGTCAAAACCAGAAATGCAGGACAGGCCATGGAGAAACGGGAGCCTGGCTACGCTGATGGGCGGGATGTAAATTGCCAACAGCCACTCTGGAGAAGTGCACGGTGTGTCCTGAAACATCTAAAAAACTGAGCTTAGGGAGCATAGGGCACATCCACTCATGGGCGTATAAATTGGGAAAACTAAAAATCAGCAAGACACAGGCACCCCAAAGTTTAGGGCTGCTCTGTTGACAAGAATCTCCACTTGGTTACACCTTAAATATCCCAGGAAAGAGAAAAATGGATAAAGAAGTTGTGGTCCTTATGTACAATGGAATATCACTCAGCCATGAAATCAACGTCATAAGGCTAGTAGCAGCATGATGATTGGATTTAGGTACGACGATTCTAAGTGAAATAAGTCACACAGAAAAAGACACTTATCATAAGATATGACTTATAGAGGGAATGTAAAAACCGCTACCCTTGAACTGAATTACAAAACAGAATAGAGTCACACGTTTAGAAAACACACTATGGCTGCTTAACGGGAAAGGTGAGGTGGGGTGATGCATACAACAAGGGTTGCAAATTATCTCAGATACCGTTCCATAAACCCAATATGTAATAGACAAGCCCTACTCCTTCCTCAATGAATTGGACTCAACACCCCCAATTCACCGCCCAAGAATATATCTGACTAGTAAGAATCTTGAAACCTATGCATTGATATCTCTCTGTAAGTGAGTCAAGTGGGTGTAAAGCGGCAAAATCACAGCAGTGAAAAGCAGGTAAACCCCATTATAAAAATCAATTACTTTTAAAAACCCGTGAAACAAAGACAGTGAAAGAGAGAGAAATTCTTACAAAATTCGTTCAGCGGCTGTAATGCCACCTGGATTGACCATATCTAGACCCACAGCTGATTGAGACATAAGGGTGGACACTCTTGGGGCTGAGAGGTTTGGTGAGGTTGGGTGAGCAAACGCAGACCCTTTAAAGTAATACTGCGTGGTACCCATCCCATGGGTCCCAAATCTCCAGGTTCAAGGGCATCTTCCTACATCGAAAACATGCATGAGAAACCCAGAAGATGGTACACCGTGTGATCGGGAAAGGTTTCTAAAACGCACCTCATTTCTCATCTCCTTGTGCTCGGGTTCGCCATTCCAACCGCTTTACTAGAAATCTCCCTCCTTGGAGAATCAGCACCTTTAACCTCCTGTTCCGTACAGCTTGCAATTTGTCCTGAGGATGAAAGGGAAGAGGGGGAACCAATGAGAGACAAGCTCTAGGTGTTGGGACAGGCAGAGGTCACTCTATTTTCCCATCAGGAAGAAGAATTAACCACAGGCTCAGCCTGCCGCCTGGGACCAGAATAGGGCCTGAAGCAATCCTGCGCTTTTGCGGCCAGCGCCCAAGAAAGCGAGTTGAAAAATGGAGCTCAGGGGCACTGCAATTCACAAACCTGCAGACTTATAAATGATGACTCTCGTCCACAAATATATTGAGGGAAGGCAACGAAGAGGATTTGAAAGCAAGGCAGAATTGCAGGAAACAGATTTCAGGAGGGAGATTCGAATCGCCTTTAAAGCACAGGAAAAGCGGCAAAACCTCGACAATGATGCCCTTGGCCAAAAAGGGCGTATGCGTTTTTTCCTGAATATATTCAGGAAAAAACGCATACGCCCTTTTTGGCCAACCAAGCAACCTGGAAAGGCAAATCAGCGCTACAAAGAAGTCTCGCTTCCCATCGGTCAAAAGGGCCATGCTGAATAAAGTGTCAAAACCAGAAATGCAGGACAGGCCATGGAGAAACGGGAGCCTGGCTACGCTGATGGGCGGGATGTAAATTGCCAACAGCCACTCTGGAGAAGTGCACGGTGTGTCCTGAAACATCTAAAAAACTCAGCTTAGGGAGCATAGGGCACATCCACTCATGGGCGTATAAATTGAGAAAACTAAAAATCAGCAAGACACAGGCACCCCAAAGTTTAGGGCTGCTCTGTTGACAAGAATCTCCACTTCGTTACACCTTAAATATCCCAGGAAAGAGAAAAATGGATAAAGAAGTGGTGGTCCTTATGTACAATGGAATATCACTCAGCCATGATATCAACGTCATAAGGCTAGTAGCAGCATGATGAGTGGATTTAGGTACGACGATTCTAAGTGAAATAAGTCACACAGAAAAAGACACTTATCATAAGATATGACTTATAGAGGGAATGTAAAAACCGCTACCCTTGAACTGAATTACAAAACAGAATAGAATCACACGTTTAGAAAACACACTATGGCTGCTTAACGGGAAAGGTGAGGTGGGGTGATGCATACAACAAGGGTTTCAAATTAGCTCAGATACCGTTCCATAAAACCAATATGTAATAGACAATCCCTACTCCTTGCTCAAGGAATTGGACTCAGCACCCCCTATTCACCGCCCAAGAAGATATCTGACTAGTAAGAATCTTGAAACCTATGCATTGATATCTCTCTGAAAGTGAGTCAAGTGGGTGTAAAGCGGCAAAATCACAGCAGTGAAAAGCAGGTAAACCCCATTATAAAAATCAATTACTTTTAAAAACCCGTGAAACAAAGACAGTGAAAGAGAGAGAAATTCTTACAAAATTCGTTCAGGGGCTGTGATGCCACCTGGATTGACCATATCTTGACCCACAGCTGATTGAGACATAAGGGTGGACACTCTTGGGGCTGAGAGGTTTGGTGAGGTTGGGTGAGCAAACGCAGACCCTTTAAAGTAATACTGCGTGGTACCCATCCCATGGGTCCCAAATCTCCAGGTTCAAGGGCATCTTCCTACATCGAAAACATGCATGAGAAACCCAGAAGATGGTACACCGTGTGATCGGGAAAGGTTTCTAAAACGCACCTCATTTCTCATCTCCTTGTGCTCGGGTTCGCCATTCCAGCCGCTTTACTAGCAATCTCCCTCCTTGGAGAATCAGCACCTTTAACCTCCTGTTCCGTACAGCTTGCAATTTGTCCTGAGGATGAAAGGGAAGAGGGGGAACCAATGAGAGACTAGCTCTAGGTGTTGGGACAGGCACAGGTCACTCTATTTTCCCCTCAAGAAGAAGAAATAACCACAGGCTCAGCCTGCCGCCTGGGACCAGAATAGGGCCTGAAGCAATCCTGCGCTTTTGCGGCCAGCGCCCAAGAAAGCGAGTTGAAAAATGGAGCTCAGGGACACTGCAATTCACAAACCTGCAGACTTATAAATGATGACTCTCGTCCACAAATATATTGAGGGAAGACAACGAAGAGGATTTGAAAGCAAGACAGAATTGCAGGAAACAGATTTCAGGAGGGAGATTCGAATCGCCTTTAAAGCACAGGAAAAGCGGCAAAACCTCGACAATGATGCCCTTGGCCAAAAAGGGCGTATGCGTTTTTTCCTGAATATATTCAGGAAAAAACGCATACGCCCTTTTTGGCCAACCAAGCAACCTGGAAAGGCAAATCAGCGCTACAAAGAAGTCTCGCTTCCCATCGGTCAAAAGGGCTATGCTGAATAAAGTGTCAAAACCAGAAATGCAGGACAGGCCATGGAGAAACGGGAGCCTGGCTACGCTGATGGGCGGGATGTAAATTGCCAACAGCCACTCTGGAGAAGTGCACGGTGTGTCCTGAAACATCTAAAAAACTGAGCTTAGGGAGCATAGGGCACATCCACTCATGGGCGTATAAATTGGGAAAACTAAAAATCAGCAAGACACAGGCACCCCAAAGTTTAGGGCTGCTCTGTTGACAAGAATCTCCACTTGGTTACACCTTAAATATCCCAGGAAAGAGAAAAATGGATAAAGAAGTTGTGGTCCTTATGTACAATGGAATATCACTCAGCCATGAAATCAACGTCATAAGGCTAGTAGCAGCATGATGATTGGATTTAGGTACGACGATTCTAAGTGAAATAAGTCACACAGAAAAAGACACTTATCATAAGATATGACTTATAGAGGGAATGTAAAAACCGCTACCCTTGAACTGAATTACAAAACAGAATAGAGTCACACGTTTAGAAAACACACTATGGCTGCTTAACGGGAAAGGTGAGGTGGGGTGATGCATACAACAAGGGTTGCAAATTATCTCAGATACCGTTCCATAAACCCAATATGTAATAGACAAGCCCTACTCCTTCCTCAATGAATTGGACTCAACACCCCCAATTCACCGCCCAAGAATATATCTGACTAGTAAGAATCTTGAAACCTATGCATTGATATCTCTCTGTAAGTGAGTCAAGTGGGTGTAAAGCGGCAAAATCACAGCAGTGAAAAGCAGGTAAACCCCATTATAAAAATCAATTACTTTTAAAAACCCGTGAAACAAAGACAGTGAAAGAGAGAGAAATTCTTACAAAATTCGTTCAGCGGCTGTAATGCCACCTGGATTGACCATATCTAGACCCACAGCTGATTGAGACATAAGGGTGGACACTCTTGGGGCTGAGAGGTTTGGTGAGGTTGGGTTAGCAAACGCAGACCCTTTAAAGTAATACTGCGTGGTACCCATCCCATGGGTCCCAAAACTCCAGGTTCAAGGGCATCTTCCTACATCGAAAACATGCATGAGAAACCCAGAAGATGGTACACCGTGTGATCGGGAAAGGTTTCTAAAACGCACCTCATTTCTCATCTCCTTGTGCTCGGGTTCGCCATTCCAGCCGCTTTACTAGCAATCTCCCTCCTTGGAGAATCAGCACCTTTAAAACCTCCTGTTCCGTACAGCTTGCAATTTGTCCTGAGGATGAAAGGGAAGAGGGGGAACCAATGAGAGACTATCTCTAGTTGTTGGGATAGGCAGAGGTCACTCTATTTTCCCAACAGGAAGAAGAATTAACCACAGGCTCAGCCTGCCGCCTGGGACCAGAATAGGGCCTGAAGCAATCCTGCGCTTTTGCGGCCAGCGCCCAAGAAAGCGAGTTGAAAAATGGCGCTCAGGGGCACTGCAATTCACAAACCTGCAGACTTATAAATGATGACTCTCGTCCACAAATATATTGAGGGAAGGCAACGAAGAGGATTTGAAAGCAAGGCAGAATTGCAGGAAACAGATTTCAGGAGGGAGATTCGAATCGCCTTTAAAGCACAGGAAAAGCGGCA
This sequence comes from Balaenoptera physalus, assembly GCF_965194825.1. Lineage (NCBI taxonomy): Eukaryota > Metazoa > Chordata > Mammalia > Artiodactyla > Balaenopteridae > Balaenoptera > Balaenoptera physalus. The sequence goes on from NW_028126166.1 coordinate 23,214, forward strand.
AAACCTCGACAATGATGCCCTTGGCCAAAAAGGGCGTATGCGTTTTTTCCTGAATATATTCAGGAAAAAACGCATACGCCCTTTTTGGCCAACCAAGCAACCTGGAAAGGCAAATCAGCGCTACAAAGAAGTCTCGCTTCCCATCGGTCAAAAGGGCCATGCTGAATAAAGTGTCAAAACCAGAAATGCAGGACAGGCCATGGAGAAACGGGAGCCTGGCTACGCTGATGGGCGGGATGTAAATTGCCAACAGCCACTCTGGAGAAGTGCACGGTGTGTCCTGAAACATCTAAAAAATTCAGCTTAGGGAGCATAGGGCACATCCACTCATGGGCGTATAAATTGAGAAAACTAAAAATCAGCAAGACACAGGCACCCCAAAGTTTAGGGCTGCTCTGTTGACAAGAATCTCCACTTCGTTACACCTTAAATATCCCAGGAAAGAGAAAAATGGATAAAGAAGTGGTGGTCCTTATGTACAATGGAATATCACTCAGCCATGAAATCAACGTCATAAGGCTAGTAGCAGCATGATGAGTGGATTTAGGTACGACGATTCTAAGTGAAATAAGTCACACAGAAAAAGACACTTATCATAAGATATGACTTATAGAGGGAATGTAAAAACCGCTACCCTTGAACTGAATTACAAAACAGAATAGAGTCACACGTTTAGAAAACACATTATGGCTGCTTAACGGGAAAGGTGAGGTGGGGTGATGCATACAACAAGGGTTTCAAATTAGCTCAGATACCGTTCCATAAACCCAATATGTAATAGACAAGCCCTACTCCTTGCTCAAGGAATTGGACTCAGCACCCCCTATTCACCGCCCAAGAATATATCTGACTAGTAAGAATCTTGAAACCTATGCATTGATATCTCTCTGAAAGTGAGTCAAGTGGGTGTAAAGCGGCAAAATCACAGCAGTGAAAAGCAGGTAAACCCCATTATAAAAATCAATTACTTTTAAAAACCCGTGAAACAAAGACACTGAAAGAGAGAGAAATTCATACAAAATTCTTTCAGCGGCTGTAATGCCACCTGGATTGACCATATCTAGACCCACAGCTGATTGAGACATAAGGGTGGACACTCTTGGGGCTGAGAGGTTTGGTGAGGTTGGGTGAGCAAACGCAGACCCTTTAAAGTAATACTGCGTGGTACCCATCCCATGGGTCCCAAATCTCCAGGTTCAAGGGCATCTTCCTACATCGAAAACATGCATGAGAAACCCAGAAGATGGTACACCGTGTGATCGGGAAAGGTTTCTAAAACGCACCTCATTTCTCATCTCCCTGTGCTCGAGTTCGCCATTCCAGCCGCTTTACTAGCAATCTCCCTCCTTGGAGAATCAGCACCTTTAACCTCCTGTTCCGTACAGCTTGCAATTTGTCCTGAGGATGAAAGGGAAGAGGGGGAACCAATGAGAGACTAGCTCTAGGTGTTGGGAGAGGCAGAGGTCACTCTATTTTCCCATCAGGAAGAAGAATTAACCACAGGCTCAGCCTGCCGCCTGGGACCAGAATAGGGCCTGAAGCAATCCTGCGCTTTTGCGGCCAGCGCCCAAGAAAGCGAGTTGAAAAATGGCGCTCAGGGGCACTGCAATTCACAAACCTGCAGACTTATAAATGATGACTCTCGTCCACAAATATATTGAGGGAAGGCAACGAAGAGGATTTGAAAGCAAGGCAGAATTGCAGGAAACAGATTTCAGGAGGGAGATTCGAATCGCCTTTAAAGCACAGGAAAAGCGGCAAAACCTCGACAATGATGCCCTTGGCCAAAAAGGGCGTATGCGTTTTTTCCTGAATATATTCAGGGAAAAACGCTTACGCCCTTTTTGGCCAACCAAGCAACCTGGAAAGGCAAATCAGCGCTACAAAGAAGTCTCGCTTCCCATCGGTCAAAAGGGCCATGCTGAATAAAGTGTCAAAACCAGAAATGCAGGACAGGCCATGGAGAAACGGGAGCCTGGCTACGCTGATGGGCGGGATGTAAATTGCCAACAGCCACTCTGGAGAAGTGCACGGTGTGTCCTGAAACATCTAAAAAACTCAGCTTAGGGAGCATAGGGCACATCCACTCATGGGCGTATAAATTGGGAAAACTAAAAATCAGCAAGACACAGGCACCCCAAAGTTTAGGGCTGCTCTGTTGACAAGAATCTCCACTTCGTTACACCTTAAATATCCCAGGAAAGAGAAAAATGGATAAAGAAGTTGTGGTCCTTATGTACAATGGAATATCACTCAGCCATGAAATCAACGTCATAAGGCTAGTAGCAGCATGATGATTGGATTTAGGTACGACGATTCTAAGTGAAATAAGTCACACAGAAAAAGACACTTATCATAAGATATGACTTATAGAGGGAATGTAAAAACCGCTACCCTTGAACTGAATTACAAAACAGAATAGAGTCACACGTTTAGAAAACACACTATGGCTGCTTAACGGGAAAGGTGAGGTGGGGTGATGCATACAACAAGGGTTTCAAATTATCTCAGATACCGTTCCATAAACCCAATATGTAATAGACAAGCCCTACTCCTTCCTCAATGAATTGGACTCAACACCCCCAATTCACCGCCCAAGAATATATCTGACTAGTAAGAATCTTGAAACCTATGCATTGATATCTCTCTGTAAGTGAGTCAAGTGGGTGTAAAGCGGCAAAATCACAGCAGTGAAAAGCAGGTAAACCCCATTATAAAAATCAATTACTTTTAAAAACCCGTGAAACAAAGACAGTGAAAGAGAGAGAAATTCTTACAAAATTCGTTCAGCGGCTGTAATGCCACCTGGATTGACCATATCTAGACCCACAGCTGATTGAGACATAAGGGTGGACACTCTTGGGGCTGAGAGGTTTGGTGAGGTTGGGTGAGCAAACGCAGACCCTTTAAAGTAATACTGCGTGGTACCCATCCCATGGGTCCCAAATCTCCAGGTTCAAGGGCATCTTCCTACATCGAAAACATGCATGAGAAACCCAGAAGATGGTACACCGTGTGATCGGGAAAGGTTTCTAAAACGCACCTCATTTCTCATCTCCTTGTGCTCGGGTTCGCCATTCCAGCCGCTTTACTAGCAATCTCCCTCCTTGGAGAATCAGCACCTTTAAAACCTCCTGTTCCGTACAGCTTGCAATTTGTCCTGAGGATGAAAGGGAAGAGGGGGAACCAATGAGAGACTAGCTCTAGGTGTTGGGACAGGCAGAGGTCACTCTATTTTCCCATCAGGAAGAAGAATTAACCACAGGCTCAGCCTGCCGCCTGGGACCAGAATAGGGCCTGAAGCAATCCTGCGCTTTTGCGGCCAGCGCCCAAGAAACCGAGTTGAAAAATGGCGCTCAGGGGCACTGCAATTCACAAACCTGCAGACTTATAAATGATGACTCTCGTCCACAAATATATTGATGGAAGGCAACGAAGAGGATTTGAAAGCAAGGCAGAATTGCAGGAAACAGATTTCAGGAGGGAGATTCGAATCGCCTTTAAAGCACAGGAAAAGCGGCAAAACCTCGACAATGATGCCCTTGGCCAAAAAGGGCGTATGCGTTTTTTCCTGAATATATTCAGGGAAAAACGCTTACGCCCTTTTTGGCCAACCAAGCAACCTGGAAAGGCAAATCAGCGCTACAAAGAAGTCTCGCTTCCCATCGGTCAAAAGGGCCATGCTGAATAAAGTGTCAAAACCAGAAATGCAGGACAGGCCATGGAGAAACGGGAGCCTGGCTACGCTGATGGGCGGGATGTAAATTGCCAACAGCCACTCTGGAGAAGTGCACGGTGTGTCCTGAAACATCTAAAAAACTCAGCTTAGGGAGCATAGGGCACATCCACTCATGGGCGTATAAATTGGGAAAACTAAAAATCAGCAAGACACAGGCACCCCAAAGTTTAGGGCTGCTCTGTTGACAAGAATCTCCACTTCGTTACACCTTAAATATCCCAGGAAAGAGAAAAATGGATAAAGAAGTTGTGGTCCTTATGTACAATGGAATATCACTCAGCCATGAAATCAACGTCATAAGGCTAGTAGCAGCATGATGATTGGATTTAGGTACGACGATTCTAAGTGAAATAAGTCACACAGAAAAAGACACTTATCATAAGATATGACTTATAGAGGGAATGTAAAAACCGCTACCCTTGAACTGAATTACAAAACAGAATAGAGTCACACGTTTAGAAAACACACTATGGCTGCTTAACGGGAAAGGTGAGGTGGGGTGATGCATACAACAAGGGTTTCAAATTATCTCAGATACCGTTCCATAAACCCAATATGTAATAGACAAGCCCTACTCCTTCCTCAATGAATTGGACTCAACACCCCCAATTCACCGCCCAAGAATATATCTGACTAGTAAGAATCTTGAAACCTATGCATTGATATCTCTCTGTAAGTGAGTCAAGTGGGTGTAAAGCGGCAAAATCACAGCAGTGAAAAGCAGGTAAACCCCATTATAAAAATCAATTACTTTTAAAAACCCGTGAAACAAAGACAGTGAAAGAGAGAGAAATTCTTACAAAATTCGTTCAGCGGCTGTAATGCCACCTGGATTGACCATATCTAGACCCACAGCTGATTGAGACATAAGGGTGGACACTCTTGGGGCTGAGAGGTTTGGTGAGGTTGGGTGAGCAAACGCAGACCCTTTAAAGTAATACTGCGTGGTACCCATCCCATGGGTCCCAAAACTCCAGGTTCAAGGGCATCTTCCTACATCGAAAACATGCATGAGAAACCCAGAAGATGGTACACCGTGTGATCGGGAAAGGTTTCTAAAACGCACCTCATTTCTCATCTCCTTGTGCTCGGGTTCGCCATTCCAGCCGCTTTACTAGCAATCTCCCTCCTTGGAGAATCAGCACCTTTAAAACCTCCTGTTCCGTACAGCTTGCAAATTGTCCTGAGGATGAAAGGGAAGAGGGGGAACCAATGAGAGACTATCTCTAGTTGTTGGGATAGGCAGAGGTCACTCTATTTTCCCAACAGGAAGAAGAATTAACCACAGGCTCAGCCTGCCGCCTGGGACCAGAATAGGGCCTGAAGCAATCCTGCGCTTTTGCGGCCAGCGCCCAAGAAAGCGAGTTGAAAAATGGCGCTCAGGGGCACTGCAATTCACAAACCTGCAGACTTATAAATGATGACTCTCGTCCACAAATATATTGAGGGAAGGCAACGAAGAGGATTTGAAAGCAAGGCAGAATTGCAGGAAACAGATTTCAGGAGGGAGATTCGAATCGCCTTTAAAGCACAGGAAAAGCGGCAAAACCTCGACAATGATGCCCTTGGCCAAAAAGGGCGTATGCGTTTTTTCCTGAATATATTCAGGAAAAAACGCATACGCCCTTTTTGGCCAACCAAGCAACCTGGAAAGGCAAATCAGCGCTACAAAGAAGTCTCGCTTCCCATCGGTCAAAAGGGCCATGCTGAATAAAGTGTCAAAACCAGAAATGCAGGACAGGCCATGGAGAAACGGGAGCCTGGCTACGCTGATGGGCGGGATGTAAATTGCCAACAGCCACTCTGGAGAAGTGCACGGTGTGTCCTGAAACATCTAAAAAATTCAGCTTAGGGAGCATAGGGCACATCCACTCATGGGCGTATAAATTGAGAAAACTAAAAATCAGCAAGACACAGGCACCCCAAAGTTTAGGGCTGCTCTGTTGACAAGAATCTCCACTTCGTTACACCTTAAATATCCCAGGAAAGAGAAAAATGGATAAAGAAGTGGTGGTCCTTATGTACAATGGAATATCACTCAGCCATGAAATCAACGTCATAAGGCTAGTAGCAGCATGATGAGTGGATTTAGGTACGACGATTCTAAGTGAAATAAGTCACACAGAAAAAGACACTTATCATAAGATATGACTTATAGAGGGAATGTAAAAACCGCTACCCTTGAACTGAATTACAAAACAGAATAGAGTCACACGTTTAGAAAACACATTATGGCTGCTTAACGGGAAAGGTGAGGTGGGGTGATGCATACAACAAGGGTTTCAAATTAGCTCAGATACCGTTCCATAAACCCAATATGTAATAGACAAGCCCTACTCCTTGCTCAAGGAATTGGACTCAGCACCCCCTATTCACCGCCCAAGAATATATCTGACTAGTAAGAATCTTGAAACCTATGCATTGATATCTCTCTGAAAGTGAGTCAAGTGGGTGTAAAGCGGCAAAATCACAGCAGTGAAAAGCAGGTAAACCCCATTATAAAAATCAATTACTTTCAAAAACCCGTGAAACAAAGACACTGAAAGAGAGAGAAATTCTTACAAAATTCTTTCAGCGGCTGTAATGCCACCTGGATTGACCATATCTAGACCCACAGCTGATTGAGACATAAGGGTGGACACTCTTGGGGCTGAGAGGTTTGGTGAGGTTGGGTGAGCAAACGCAGACCCTTTAAAGTAATACTGCGTGGTACCCATCCCATGGGTCCCAAATCTCCAGGTTCAAGGGCATCTTCCTACATCGAAAACATGCATGAGAAACCCAGAAGATGGTACACCGTGTGATCGGGAAAGGTTTCTAAAACGCACCTCATTTCTCATCTCCTTGTGCTCGGGTTCGCCATTCCAGCCGCTTTACTAGCAATCTCCCTCCTTGGAGAATCAGCACCTTTAACCTCCTGTTCCGTACAGGTTGCAATTTGTCCTGAGGATGAACGGGAAGAGGGGGAACCAATGAGAGACTAGCTCTAGGTGTTGGGACAGGCACAGGTCACTCTATTTTCCCCTCAGGAAGAAGAATTAACCACAGGCTCAGCCTGCCGCCTGGGACCAGAATAGGGCCTGAAGCAATCCTGCGCTCTTGCGGCCAGCTCCCAAGAAAGCGAGTTGAAAAATGGAGCTCAGGGGCACTGCAATTCACAAACCTGCAGACTTATAAATGATGACTCTCGTCCACAAATATATTGATGGAAGGCAACGAAGAGGATTTGAAAGCAAGGCAGAATTGCAGGAAACAGATTTCAGGAGGGAGATTCGAATCGCCTTTAAAGCACAGGAAAAGCGGCAAAACCTCGACAATGATGCCCTTGGCCAAAAAGGGCGTATGCGTTTTTTCCTGAATATATTCAGGAAAAAACGCATACGCCCTTTTTGGCCAACCAAGCAACCTGGAAAGGCAAATCAGCGCTACAAAGAAGTCTCGCTTCCCATCGGTCAAAAGGGCCATGCTGAATAAAGTGTCAAAACCAGAAATGCAGGACAGGCCATGGAGAAACGGGAGCCTGGCTACGCTGATGGGCGGGATGTAAATTGCCAACAGCCACTCTGGAGAAGTGCACGGTGTGTCCTGAAACATCTAAAAAACTCAGCTTAGGGAGCATAGGGCACATCCACTCATGGGCGTATAAATTGAGAAAACTAAAAATCAGCAAGACACAGGCACCCCAAAGTTTAGGGCTGCTCTGTTGACAAGAATCTCCACTTCGTTACACCTTAAATATCCCAGGAAAGAGAAAAATGGATAAAGAAGTGGTGGTCCTTATGTACAATGGAATATCACTCAGCCATGATATCAACGTCATAAGGCTAGTAGCAGCATGATGAGTGGATTTAGGTACGACGATTCTAAGTGAAATAAGTCACACAGAAAAAGACACTTATCATAAGATATGACTTATAGAGGGAATGTAAAAACCGCTACCCTTGAACTGAATTACAAAACAGAATAGAATCACACGTTTAGAAAACACACTATGGCTGCTTAACGGGAAAGGTGAGGTGGGGTGATGCATACAACAAGGGTTTCAAATTAGCTCAGATACCGTTCCATAAAACCAATATGTAATAGACAATCCCTACTCCTTGCTCAAGGAATTGGACTCAGCACCCCCTATTCACCGCCCAAGAAGATATCTGACTAGTAAGAATCTTGAAACCTATGCATTGATATCTCTCTGAAAGTGAGTCAAGTGGGTGTAAAGCGGCAAAATCACAGCAGTGAAAAGCAGGTAAACCCCATTATAAAAATCAATTACTTTTAAAAACCCGTGAAACAAAGACAGTGAAAGAGAGAGAAATTCTTACAAAATTCGTTCAGGGGCTGTGATGCCACCTGGATTGACCATATCTTGACCCACAGCTGATTGAGACATAAGGGTGGACACTCTTGGGGCTGAGAGGTTTGGTGAGGTTGGGTGAGCAAACGCAGACCCTTTAAAGTAATACTGCGTGGTACCCATCCCATGGGTCCCAAATCTCCAGGTTCAAGGGCATCTTCCTACATCGAAAACATGCATGAGAAACCCAGAAGATGGTACACCGTGTGATCGGGAAAGGTTTCTAAAACGCACCTCATTTCTCATCTCCTTGTGCTCGGGTTCGCCATTCCAGCCGCTTTACTAGCAATCTCCCTCCTTGGAGAATCAGCACCTTTAACCTCCTGTTCCGTACAGCTTGCAATTTGTCCTGAGGATGAAAGGGAAGAGGGGGAACCAATGAGAGACTAGCTCTAGGTGTTGGGACAGGCACAGGTCACTCTATTTTCCCCTCAAGAAGAAGAAATAACCACAGGCTCAGCCTGCCGCCTGGGACCAGAATAGGGCCTGAAGCAATCCTGCGCTTTTGCGGCCAGCGCCCAAGAAAGCGAGTTGAAAAATGGAGCTCAGGGACACTGCAATTCACAAACCTGCAGACTTATAAATGATGACTCTCGTCCACAAATATATTGAGGGAAGACAACGAAGAGGATTTGAAAGCAAGACAGAATTGCAGGAAACAGATTTCAGGAGGGAGATTCGAATCGCCTTTAAAGCACAGGAAAAGCGGCAAAACCTCGACAATGATGCCCTTGGCCAAAAAGGGCGTATGCGTTTTTTCCTGAATATATTCAGGAAAAAACGCATACGCCCTTTTTGGCCAACCAAGCAACCTGGAAAGGCAAATCAGCGCTACAAAGAAGTCTCGCTTCCCATCGGTCAAAAGGGCTATGCTGAATAAAGTGTCAAAACCAGAAATGCAGGACAGGCCATGGAGAAACGGGAGCCTGGCTACGCTGATGGGCGGGATGTAAATTGCCAACAGCCACTCTGGAGAAGTGCACGGTGTGTCCTGAAACATCTAAAAAACTGAGCTTAGGGAGCATAGGGCACATCCACTCATGGGCGTATAAATTGGGAAAACTAAAAATCAGCAAGACACAGGCACCCCAAAGTTTAGGGCTGCTCTGTTGACAAGAATCTCCACTTGGTTACACCTTAAATATCCCAGGAAAGAGAAAAATGGATAAAGAAGTTGTGGTCCTTATGTACAATGGAATATCACTCAGCCATGAAATCAACGTCATAAGGCTAGTAGCAGCATGATGATTGGATTTAGGTACGACGATTCTAAGTGAAATAAGTCACACAGAAAAAGACACTTATCATAAGATATGACTTATAGAGGGAATGTAAAAACCGCTACCCTTGAACTGAATTACAAAACAGAATAGAGTCACACGTTTAGAAAACACACTATGGCTGCTTAACGGGAAAGGTGAGGTGGGGTGATGCATACAACAAGGGTTGCAAATTATCTCAGATACCGTTCCATAAACCCAATATATAATAGACAAGCCCTACTCCTTCCTCAATGAATTGGACTCAACACCCCCAATTCACCGCCCAAGAATATATCTGACTAGTAAGAATCTTGAAACCTATGCATTGATATCTCTCTGTAAGTGAGTCAAGTGGGTGTAAAGCGGCAAAATCACAGCAGTGAAAAGCAGGTAAACCCCATTATAAAAATCAATTACTTTTAAAAACCCGTGAAACAAAGACAGTGAAAGAGAGAGAAATTCTTACAAAATTCGTTCAGCGGCTGTAATGCCACCTGGATTGACCATATCTAGACCCACAGCTGATTGAGACATAAGGGTGGACACTCTTGGGGCTGAGAGGTTTGGTGAGGTTGGGTTAGCAAACGCAGACCCTTTAAAGTAATACTGCGTGGTACCCATCCCATGGGTCCCAAAACTCCAGGTTCAAGGGCATCTTCCTACATCGAAAACATGCATGAGAAACCCAGAAGATGGTACACCGTGTGATCGGGAAAGGTTTCTAAAACGCACCTCATTTCTCATCTCCTTGTGCTCGGGTTCGCCATTCCAGCCGCTTTACTAGCAATCTCCCTCCTTGGAGAATCAGCACCTTTAAAACCTCCTGTTCCGTACAGCTTGCAATTTGTCCTGAGGATGAAAGGGAAGAGGGGGAACCAATGAGAGACTATCTCTAGTTGTTGGGATAGGCAGAGGTCACTCTATTTTCCCAACAGGAAGAAGAATTAACCACAGGCTCAGCCTGCCGCCTGGGACCAGAATAGGGCCTGAAGCAATCCTGCGCTTTTGCGGCCAGCGCCCAAGAAAGCGAGTTGAAAAATGGCGCTCAGGGGCACTGCAATTCACAAACCTGCAGACTTATAAATGATGACTCTCGTCCACAAATATATTGAGGGAAGGCAACGAAGAGGATTTGAAAGCAAGGCAGAATTGCAGGAAACAGATTTCAGGAGGGAGATTCGAATCGCCTTTAAAGCACAGGAAAAGCGGCAAAACCTCGACAATGATGCCCTTGGCCAAAAAGGGCGTATGCGTTTTTTCCTGAATATATTCAGGAAAAAACGCATACGCCCTTTTTGGCCAACCAAGCAACCTGGAAAGGCAAATCAGCGCTACAAAGAAGTCTCGCTTCCCATCGGTCAAAAGGGCCATGCTGAATAAAGTGTCAAAACCAGAAATGCAGGACAGGCCATGGAGAAACGGGAGCCTGGCTACGCTGATGGGCGGGATGTAAATTGCCAACAGCCACTCTGGAGAAGTGCACGGTGTGTCCTGAAACATCTAAAAAATTCAGCTTAGGGAGCATAGGGCACATCCACTCATGGGCGTATAAATTGAGAAAACTAAAAATCAGCAAGACACAGGCACCCCAAAGTTTAGGGCTGCTCTGTTGACAAGAATCTCCACTTCGTTACACCTTAAATATCCCAGGAAAGAGAAAAATGGATAAAGAAGTGGTGGTCCTTATGTACAATGGAATATCACTCAGCCATGAAATCAACGTCATAAGGCTAGTAGCAGCATGATGAGTGGATTTAGGTACGACGATTCTAAGTGAAATAAGTCACACAGAAAAAGACACTTATCATAAGATATGACTTATAGAGGGAATGTAAAAACCGCTACCCTTGAACTGAATTACAAAACAGAATAGAGTCACACGTTTAGAAAACACATTATGGCTGCTTAACGGGAAAGGTGAGGTGGGGTGATGCATACAACAAGGGTTTCAAATTAGCTCAGATACCGTTCCATAAACCCAATATGTAATAGACAAGCCCTACTCCTTGCTCAAGGAATTGGACTCAGCACCCCCTATTCACCGCCCAAGAATATATCTGACTAGTAAGAATCTTGAAACCTATGCATTGATATCTCTCTGAAAGTGAGTCAAGTGGGTGTAAAGCGGCAAAATCACAGCAGTGAAAAGCAGGTAAACCCCATTATAAAAATCAATTACTTTTAAAAACCCGTGAAACAAAGACACTGAAAGAGAGAGAAATTCATACAAAATTCTTTCAGCGGCTGTAATGCCACCTGGATTGACCATATCTAGACCCACAGCTGATTGAGACATAAGGGTGGACACTCTTGGGGCTGAGAGGTTTGGTGAGGTTGGGTGAGCAAACGCAGACCCTTTAAAGTAATACTGCGTGGTACCCATCCCATGGGTCCCAAATCTCCAGGTTCAAGGGCATCTTCCTACATCGAAAACATGCATGAGAAACCCAGAAGATGGTACACCGTGTGATCGGGAAAGGTTTCTAAAACGCACCTCATTTCTCATCTCCCTGTGCTCGAGTTCGCCATTCCAGCCGCTTTACTAGCAATCTCCCTCCTTGGAGAATCAGCACCTTTAACCTCCTGTTCCGTACAGCTTGCAATTTGTCCTGAGGATGAAAGGGAAGAGGGGGAACCAATGAGAGACTAGCTCTAGGTGTTGGGAGAGGCAGAGGTCACTCTATTTTCCCATCAGGAAGAAGAATTAACCACAGGCTCAGCCTGCCGCCTGGGACCAGAATAGGGCCTGAAGCAATCCTGCGCTTTTGCGGCCAGCGCCCAAGAAAGCGAGTTGAAAAATGGCGCTCAGGGGCACTGCAATTCACAAACCTGCAGACTTATAAATGATGACTCTCGTCCACAAATATATTGAGGGAAGGCAACGAAGAGGATTTGAAAGCAAGGCAGAATTGCAGGAAACAGATTTCAGGAGGGAGATTCGAATCGCCTTTAAAGCACAGGAAAAGCGGCAAAACCTCGACAATGATGCCCTTGGCCAAAAAGGGCGTATGCGTTTTTTCCTGAATATATTCAGGGAAAAACGCTTACGCCCTTTTTGGCCAACCAAGCAACCTGGAAAGGCAAATCAGCGCTACAAAGAAGTCTCGCTTCCCATCGGTCAAAAGGGCCATGCTGAATAAAGTGTCAAAACCAGAAATGCAGGACAGGCCATGGAGAAACGGGAGCCTGGCTACGCTGATGGGCGGGATGTAAATTGCCAACAGCCACTCTGGAGAAGTGCACGGTGTGTCCTGAAACATCTAAAAAACTCAGCTTAGGGAGCATAGGGCACATCCACTCATGGGCGTATAAATTGGGAAAACTAAAAATCAGCAAGACACAGGCACCCCAAAGTTTAGGGCTGCTCTGTTGACAAGAATCTCCACTTCGTTACACCTTAAATATCCCAGGAAAGAGAAAAATGGATAAAGAAGTTGTGGTCCTTATGTACAATGGAATATCACTCAGCCATGAAATCAACGTCATAAGGCTAGTAGCAGCATGATGATTGGATTTAGGTACGACGATTCTAAGTGAAATAAGTCACACAGAAAAAGACACTTATCATAAGATATGACTTATAGAGGGAATGTAAAAACCGCTACCCTTGAACTGAATTACAAAACAGAATAGAGTCACACGTTTAGAAAACACACTATGGCTGCTTAACGGGAAAGGTGAGGTGGGGTGATGCATACAACAAGGGTTTCAAATTATCTCAGATACCGTTCCATAAACCCAATATGTAATAGACAAGCCCTACTCCTTCCTCAATGAATTGGACTCAACACCCCCAATTCACCGCCCAAGAATATATCTGACTAGTAAGAATCTTGAAACCTATGCATTGATATCTCTCTGTAAGTGAGTCAAGTGGGTGTAAAGCGGCAAAATCACAGCAGTGAAAAGCAGGTAAACCCCATTATAAAAATCAATTACTTTTAAAAACCCGTGAAACAAAGACAGTGAAAGAGAGAGAAATTCTTACAAAATTCGTTCAGCGGCTGTAATGCCACCTGGATTGACCATATCTAGACCCACAGCTGATTGAGACATAAGGGTGGACACTCTTGGGGCTGAGAGGTTTGGTGAGGTTGGGTGAGCAAACGCAGACCCTTTAAAGTAATACTGCGTGGTACCCATCCCATGGGTCCCAAATCTCCAGGTTCAAGGGCATCTTCCTACATCGAAAACATGCATGAGAAACCCAGAAGATGGTACACCGTGTGATCGGGAAAGGTTTCTAAAACGCACCTCATTTCTCATCTCCTTGTGCTCGGGTTCGCCATTCCAGCCGCTTTACTAGCAATCTCCCTCCTTGGAGAATCAGCACCTTTAAAACCTCCTGTTCCGTACAGCTTGCAATTTGTCCTGAGGATGAAAGGGAAGAGGGGGAACCAATGAGAGACTAGCTCTAGGTGTTGGGACAGGCAGAGGTCACTCTATTTTCCCATCAGGAAGAAGAATTAACCACAGGCTCAGCCTGCCGCCTGGGACCAGAATAGGGCCTGAAGCAATCCTGCGCTTTTGCGGCCAGCGCCCAAGAAACCGAGTTGAAAAATGGCGCTCAGGGGCACTGCAACTCACAAACCTGCAGACTTATAAATGATGACTCTCGTCCACAAATATATTGATGGAAGGCAACGAAGAGGATTTGAAAGCAAGGCAGAATTGCAGGAAACAGATTTCAGGAGGGAGATTCGAATCGCCTTTAAAGCACAGGAAAAGCGGCAAAACCTCGACAATGATGCCCTTGGCCAAAAAGGGCGTATGCGTTTTTTCCTGAATATATTCAGGGAAAAACGCTTACGCCCTTTTTGGCCAACCAAGCAACCTGGAAAGGCAAATCAGCGCTACAAAGAAGTCTCGCTTCCCATCGGTCAAAAGGGCCATGCTGAATAAAGTGTCAAAACCAGAAATGCAGGACAGGCCATGGAGAAACGGGAGCCTGGCTACGCTGATGGGCGGGATGTAAATTGCCAACAGCCACTCTGGAGAAGTGCACGGTGTGTCCTGAAACATCTAAAAAACTCAGCTTAGGGAGCATAGGGCACATCCACTCATGGGCGTATAAATTGGGAAAACTAAAAATCAGCAAGACACAGGCACCCCAAAGTTTAGGGCTGCTCTGTTGACAAGAATCTCCACTTCGTTACACCTTAAATATCCCAGGAAAGAGAAAAATGGATAAAGAAGTTGTGGTCCTTATGTACAATGGAATATCACTCAGCCATGAAATCAACGTCATAAGGCTAGTAGCAGCATGATGATTGGATTTAGGTACGACGATTCTAAGTGAAATAAGTCACACAGAAAAAGACACTTATCATAAGATATGACTTATAGAGGGAATGTAAAAACCGCTACCCTTGAACTGAATTACAAAACAGAATAGAGTCACACGTTTAGAAAACACACTATGGCTGCTTAACGGGAAAGGTGAGGTGGGGTGATGCATACAACAAGGGTTTCAAATTATCTCAGATACCGTTCCATAAACCCAATATGTAATAGACAAGCCCTACTCCTTCCTCAATGAATTGGACTCAACACCCCCAATTCACCGCCCAAGAATATATCTGACTAGTAAGAATCTTGAAACCTATGCATTGATATCTCTCTGTAAGTGAGTCAAGTGGGTGTAAAGCGGCAAAATCACAGCAGTGAAAAGCAGGTAAACCCCATTATAAAAATCAATTACTTTTAAAAACCCGTGAAACAAAGACAGTGAAAGAGAGAGAAATTCTTACAAAATTCGTTCAGCGGCTGTAATGCCACCTGGATTGACCATATCTAGACCCACAGCTGATTGAGACATAAGGGTGGACACTCTTGGGGCTGAGAGGTTTGGTGAGGTTGGGTGAGCAAACGCAGACCCTTTAAAGTAATACTGCGTGGTACCCATCCCATGGGTCCCAAATCTCCAGGTTCAAGGGCATCTTCCTACATCGAAAACATGCATGAGAAACCCAGAAGATGGTACACCGTGTGATCGGGAAAGGTTTCTAAAACGCACCTCATTTCTCATCTCCTTGTGCTCGGGTTCGCCATTCCAGCCGCTTTACTAGCAATCTCCCTCCTTGGAGAATCAGCACCTTTAAAACCTCCTGTTCCGTACAGCTTGCAATTTGTCCTGAGGATGAAAGGGAAGAGGGGGAACCAATGAGAGACTAGCTCTAGGTGTTGGGACAGGCAGAGGTCACTCTATTTTCCCATCAGGAAGAAGAATTAACCACAGGCTCAGCCTGCCGCCTGGGACCAGAATAGGGCCTGAAGCAATCCTGCGCTTTTGCGGCCAGCGCCCAAGAAACCGAGTTGAAAAATGGCGCTCAGGGGCACTGCAATTCACAAACCTGCAGACTTATAAATGATGACTCTCGTCCACAAATATATTGATGGAAGGCAACGAAGAGGATTTGAAAGCAAGGCAGAATTGCAGGAAACAGATTTCAGGAGGGAGATTCGAATCGCCTTTAAAGCACAGGAAAAGCGGCAAAACCTCGACAATGATGCCCTTGGCCAAAAAGGGCGTATGCGTTTTTTCCTGAATATATTCAGGGAAAAACGCTTACGCCCTTTTTGGCCAACCAAGCAACCTGGAAAGGCAAATCAGCGCTACAAAGAAGTCTCGCTTCCCATCGGTCAAAAGGGCCATGCTGAATAAAGTGTCAAAACCAGAAATGCAGGACAGGCCATGGAGAAACGGGAGCCTGGCTACGCTGATGGGCGGGATGTAAATTGCCAACAGCCACTCTGGAGAAGTGCACGGTGTGTCCTGAAACATCTAAAAAACTCAGCTTAGGGAGCATAGGGCACATCCACTCATGGGCGTATAAATTGGGAAAACTAAAAATCAGCAAGACACAGGCACCCCAAAGTTTAGGGCTGCTCTGTTGACAAGAATCTCCACTTCGTTACACCTTAAATATCCCAGGAAAGAGAAAAATGGATAAAGAAGTTGTGGTCCTTATGTACAATGGAATATCACTCAGCCATGAAATCAACGTCATAAGGCTAGTAGCAGCATGATGATTGGATTTAGGTACGACGATTCTAAGTGAAATAAGTCACACAGAAAAAGACACTTATCATAAGATATGACTTATAGAGGGAATGTAAAAACCGCTACCCTTGAACTGAATTACAAAACAGAATAGAGTCACACGTTTAGAAAACACACTATGGCTGCTTAACGGGAAAGGTGAGGTGGGGTGATGCATACAACAAGGGTTTCAAATTATCTCAGATACCGTTCCATAAACCCAATATGTAATAGACAAGCCCTACTCCTTCCTCAATGAATTGGACTCAACACCCCCAATTCACCGCCCAAGAATATATCTGACTAGTAAGAATCTTGAAACCTATGCATTGATATCTCTCTGTAAGTGAGTCAAGTGGGTGTAAAGCGGCAAAATCACAGCAGTGAAAAGCAGGTAAACCCCATTATAAAAATCAATTACTTTTAAAAACCCGTGAAACAAAGACAGTGAAAGAGAGAGAAATTCTTACAAAATTCGTTCAGCGGCTGTATTGCCACCTGGATTGACCATATCTAGACCCACAGCTGATTGAGACATAAGGGTGGACACTCTTGGGGCTGAGAGGTTTGGTGAGGTTGGGTGAGCAAACGCAGACCCTTTAAAGTAATACTGCGTGGTACCCATTCCATGGGTCCCAAATCTCCAGGTTCAAGGGCATCTTCCTACATCGAAAACATGCATGAGAAACCCAGAAGATGGTACACCGTGTGATCGGGAAAGGTTTCTAAAACGCACCTCATTTCTCATCTCCTTGTGCTCGGGTTCGCCATTCCAGCCGCTTTACTAGCAATCTCCCTCCTTGGAGAATCAGCACCTTTAACCTCCTGTTCCGTACAGGTTGCAATTTGTCCTGAGGATGAACGGGAAGAGGGGGAACCAATGAGAGACTAGCTCTAGGTGTTGGGACAGGCACAGGTCACTCTATTTTCCCCTCAAGAAGAAGAATTAACCACAGGCTCAGCCTGCCGCCTCGGACCAGAATAGGGCCTGAAGCAATCCTGCGCTCTTGCGGCCAGCTCCCAAGAAAGCGAGTTGAAAAATGGAGCTCAGGGGCACTGCAATTCACAAACCTGCAGACTTATAAATGATGACTCTCGTCCACAAATATATTGAGGGAAGGCAACGAAGAGGATTTGAAAGCAAGGCAGAATTGCAGGAAACAGATTTCAGGAGGGAGATTCGAATCGCCTTTAAAGCACAGGAAAAGCGGCAAAACCTCGACAATGATGCCCTTGGCCAAAAAGGGCGTATGCGTTTTTTCCTGAATATATTCAGGAAAAAACGCATACGCCCTTTTTGGCCAACCAAGCAACCTGGAAAGGCAAATCAGCACTACAAAGAAGTCTCGCTTCCCATCGGTCAAAAGGGCCATGCTGAATAAAGTGTCAAAACCAGAAATGCAGGACAGGCCATGGAGAAACGGGAGCCTGGCTACGCTGATGGGCGGGATGTAAATTGCCAACAGCCACTCTGGAGAAGTGCACGGTGTGTCCTGAAACATCTAAAAAACTCAGCTTAGGGAGCATAGGGCACATCCACTCATGGGCGTATAAATTGGGAAAACTAAAAATCAGCAAGACACAGGCACCCCAAAGTTTAGGGCTGCTCTGTTGACAAGAATCTCCACTTCGTTACACCTTAAATATCCCAGGAAAGAGAAAAATGGATAAAGAAGTTGTGGTCCTTATGTACAATGGAATATCACTCAGCCATGAAATCAACGTCATAAGGCTAGTAGCAGCATGATGATTGGATTTAGGTACGACGATTCTAAGTGAAATAAGTCACACAGAAAAAGACACTTATCATAAGATATGACTTATAGAGGGAATGTAAAAACCGCTACCCTTGAACTGAATTACAAAACAGAATAGAGTCACACGTTTAGAAAACACACTATGGCTGCTTAACGGGAAAGGTGAGGTGGGGTGATGCATACAACAAGGGTTTCAAATTATCTCAGATACCGTTCCATAAACCCAATATGTAATAGACAAGCCCTACTCCTTCCTCAATGAATTGGACTCAACACCCCCAATTCACCGCCCAAGAATATATCTGACTAGTAAGAATCTTGAAACCTATGCATTGATATCTCTCTGTAAGTGAGTCAAGTGGGTGTAAAGCGGCAAAATCACAGCAGTGAAAAGCAGGTAAACCCCATTATAAAAATCAATTACTTTTAAAAACCCGTGAAACAAAGACAGTGAAAGAGAGAGAAATTCTTACAAAATTCTTTCAGCGGCTGTAATGCCACCTGGATTGACCATATCTAGACCCACAGCTGATTGAGACATAAGGGTGGACACTCTTGGGGCTGAGAGGTTTGGTGAGGTTGGGTGAGCAAACGCAGACCCTTTAAAGTAATACTGCGTGGTACCCATCCCATGGGTCCCAAAACTCCAGGTTCAAGGGCATCTTCCTACATCGAAAACATGCATGAGAAACCCAGAAGATGGTACACCGTGTGATCGGGAAAGGTTTCTAAAACGCACCTCATTTCTCATCTCCTTGTGCTCGGGTTCGCCATTCCAGCCGCTTTACTAGCAATCTCCCTCCTTGGAGAATCAGCACCTTTAAAACCTCCTGTTCCGTACAGCTTGCAAATTGTCCTGAGGATGAAAGGGAAGAGGGGGAACCAATGAGAGACTATCTCTAGTTGTTGGGATAGGCAGAGGTCACTCTATTTTCCCAACAGGAAGAAGAATTAACCACAGGCTCAGCCTGCCGCCTGGGACCAGAATAGGGCCTGAAGCAATCCTGCGCTTTTGCGGCCAGCGCCCAAGAAAGCGAGTTGAAAAATGGCGCTCAGGGGCACTGCAATTCACAAACCTGCAGACTTATAAATGATGACTCTCGTCCACAAATATATTGAGGGAAGGCAACGAAGAGGATTTGAAAGCAAGGCAGAATTGCAGGAAACAGATTTCAGGAGGGAGATTCGAATCGCCTTTAAAGCACAGGAAAAGCGGCAAAACCTCGACAATGATGCCCTTGGCCAAAAAGGGCGTATGCGTTTTTTCCTGAATATATTCAGGAAAAAACGCATACGCCCTTTTTGGCCAACCAAGCAACCTGGAAAGGCAAATCAGCGCTACAAAGAAGTCTCGCTTCCCATCGGTCAAAAGGGCCATGCTGAATAAAGTGTCAAAACCAGAAATGCAGGACAGGCCATGGAGAAACGGGAGCCTGGCTACGCTGATGGGCGGGATGTAAATTGCCAACAGCCACTCTGGAGAAGTGCACGGTGTGTCCTGAAACATCTAAAAAATTCAGCTTAGGGAGCATAGGGCACATCCACTCATGGGCGTATAAATTGAGAAAACTAAAAATCAGCAAGACACAGGCACCCCAAAGTTTAGGGCTGCTCTGTTGACAAGAATCTCCACTTCGTTACACCTTAAATATCCCAGGAAAGAGAAAAATGGATAAAGAAGTGGTGGTCCTTATGTACAATGGAATATCACTCAGCCATGAAATCAACGTCATAAGGCTAGTAGCAGCATGATGAGTGGATTTAGGTACGACGATTCTAAGTGAAATAAGTCACACAGAAAAAGACACTTATCATAAGATATGACTTATAGAGGGAATGTAAAAACCGCTACCCTTGAACTGAATTACAAAACAGAATAGAGTCACACGTTTAGAAAACACATTATGGCTGCTTAACGGGAAAGGTGAGGTGGGGTGATGCATACAACAAGGGTTTCAAATTAGCTCAGATACCGTTCCATAAACCCAATATGTAATAGACAAGCCCTACTCCTTGCTCAAGGAATTGGACTCAGCACCCCCTATTCACCGCCCAAGAATATATCTGACTAGTAAGAATCTTGAAACCTATGCATTGATATCTCTCTGAAAGTGAGTCAAGTGGGTGTAAAGCGGCAAAATCACAGCAGTGAAAAGCAGGTAAACCCCATTATAAAAATCAATTACTTTCAAAAACCCGTGAAACAAAGACACTGAAAGAGAGAGAAATTCTTACAAAATTCTTTCAGCGGCTGTAATGCCACCTGGATTGACCATATCTAGACCCACAGCTGATTGAGACATAAGGGTGGACACTCTTGGGGCTGAGAGGTTTGGTGAGGTTGGGTGAGCAAACGCAGACCCTTTAAAGTAATACTGCGTGGTACCCATCCCATGGGTCCCAAATCTCCAGGTTCAAGGGCATCTTCCTACATCGAAAACATGCATGAGAAACCCAGAAGATGGTACACCGTGTGATCGGGAAAGGTTTCTAAAACGCACCTCATTTCTCATCTCCTTGTGCTCGGGTTCGCCATTCCAGCCGCTTTACTAGCAATCTCCCTCCTTGGAGAATCAGCACCTTTAACCTCCTGTTCCGTACAGCTTGCAATTTGTCCTGAGGATGAAAGGGAAGAGGGGGAACCAATGAGAGACTAGCTCTAGGTGTTGGGAGAGGCAGAGGTCACTCTATTTTCCCATCAGGAAGAAGAATTAACCACAGGCTCAGCCTGCCGCCTGGGACCAGAATAGGGCCTGAAGCAATCCTGCGCTTTTGCGGCCAGCGCCCAAGAAAGCGAGTTGAAAAATGGCGCTCAGGGGCACTGCAATTCACAAACCTGCAGACTTATAAATGATGACTCTCGTCCACAAATATATTGAGGGAAGGCAACGAAGAGGATTTGAAAGCAAGGCAGAATTGCAGGAAACAGATTTCAGGAGGGAGATTCGAATCGCCTTTAAAGCACAGGAAAAGCGGCAAAACCTCGACAATGATGCCCTTGGCCAAAAAGGGCGTATGCGTTTTTTCCTGAATATATTCAGGAAAAAACGCATACGCCCTTTTTGGCCAACCAAGCAACCTGGAAAGGCAAATCAGCGCTACAAAGAAGTCTCGCTTCCCATCGGTCAAAAGGGCCATGCTGAATAAAGTGTCAAAACCAGAAATGCAGGACAGGCCATGGAGAAACGGGAGCCTGGCTACGCTGATGGGCGGGATGTAAATTGCCAACAGCCACTCTGGAGAAGTGCACGGTGTGTCTGAAACATCTAAAAAACTCAGCTTAGGGAGCATAGGGCACATCCACTCATGGGCGTATAAATTGAGAAAACTAAAAATCAGCAAGACACAGGCACCCCAAAGTTTAGGGCTGCTCTGTTGACAAGAATCTCCACTTCGTTACACCTTAAATATCCCAGGAAAGAGAAAAATGGATAAAGAAGTGGTGGTCCTTATGTACAATGGAATATCACTCAGCCATGAAATCAACGTCATAAGGCTAGTAGCAGCATGATGAGTGGATTTAGGTACGACGATTCTAAGTGAAATAAGTCACACAGAAAAAGACACTTATCATAAGATATGACTTATAGAGGGAATGTAAAAACCGCTACCCTTGAACTGAATTACAAAACAGAATAGAGTCACACGATTACAAAACACATTATGGCTGCTTAACGGGAAAGGTGAGGTGGGGTGATGCATACAACAAGGGTTTCAAATTAGCTCAGATACCGTTCCATAAACCCAATATGTAATAGACAAGCCCTACTCCTTGCTCAGTGAATTGGACTCAGCACCCCCTATTCACCGCCCAAGAATATATCTGACTAGTAAGAATCTTGAAACCTATGCATTGATATCTCTCTGAAAGTGAGTCAAGTGGGTGTAAAGCGGCAAAATCACAGCAGTGAAAAGCAGGTAAACCCCATTATAAAAATCAATTACTTTTAAAAACCCATGAAACAAAGACAGTGAAAAAGAGAGAAATTCTTACAAAATTCTTTCAGCGGCTGTAATGCCACCTGGATTGACCATATCTAGACCCACAGCTGATTGAGACATAAGGGTGGACACTCTTGGGGCTGAGAGGTTTGGTGAGGTTGGGTGAGCAAACGCAGAACCTTTAAAGTAATACTGCGTGGTACCCATCCCATGGGTCCCAAATCTCCAGGTTCAAGGGCATCTTCCTACATCGAAAACATGCATGAGAAACCCAGAAGATGGTACACCGTGTGATCGGGAAAGGTTTCTAAAACGCACCTCATTTCTCATCTCCTTGTGCTCGGGTTCGCCATTCCAGCCGCTTTACTAGCAATCTCCCTCCTTGGAGAATCAGCACCTTTAACCTCCTGTTCCGTACAGCTTGCAATTTGTCCTGAGGATGAAAGGGAAGAGGGGGAACCAATGAGAGACTAGCTCTAGGTGTTGGGAGAGGCAGAGGTCACTCTATTTTCCCATCAGGAAGAAGAATTAACCACAGGCTCAGCCTGCCGCCTGGGACCAGAATAGGGCCTGAAGCAATCCTGCGCTTTTGCGGCCAGCGCCCAAGAAAGCGAGTTGAAAAATGGCGCTCAGGGGCACTGCAATTCACAAACCTGCAGACTTATAAATGATGACTCTCGTCCACAAATATATTGAGGGAAGGCAACGAAGAGGATTTGAAAGCAAGGCAGAATTGCAGGAAACAGATTTCAGGAGGGAGATTCGAATCGCCTTTAAAGCACAGGAAAAGCGGCAAAACCTCGACAATGATGCCCTTGGCCAAAAAGGGCGTATGCGTTTTTTCCTGAATATATTCAGGAAAAAACGCATACGCCCTTTTTGGCCAACCAAGCAACCTGGAAAGGCAAATCAGCGCTACAAAGAAGTCTCGCTTCCCATCGGTCAAAAGGGCCATGCTGAATAAAGTGTCAAAACCAGAAATGCAGGACAGGCCATGGAGAAACGGGAGCCTGGCTACGCTGATGGGCGGGATGTAAATTGCCAACAGCCACTCTGGAGAAGTGCACGGTGTGTCCTGAAACATCTAAAAAACTCAGCTTAGGGAGCATAGGGCACATCCACTCATGGGCGTATAAATTGAGAAAACTAAAAATCAGCAAGACACAGGCACCCCAAAGTTTAGGGCTGCTCTGTTGACAAGAATCTCCACTTCGTTACACCTTAAATATCCCAGGAAAGAGAAAAATGGATAAAGAAGTGGTGGTCCTTATGTACAATGGAATATCACTCAGCCATGATATCAACGTCATAAGGCTAGTAGCAGCATGATGAGTGGATTTAGGTACGACGATTCTAAGTGAAATAAGTCACACAGAAAAAGACACTTATCATAAGATATGACTTATAGAGGGAATGTAAAAACCGCTACCCTTGAACTGAATTACAAAACAGAATAGAATCACACGTTTAGAAAACACACTATGGCTGCTTAACGGGAAAGGTGAGGTGGGGTGATGCATACAACAAGGGTTTCAAATTAGCTCAGATACCGTTCCATAAAACCAATATGTAATAGACAATCCCTACTCCTTGCTCAAGGAATTGGACTCAGCACCCCCTATTCACCGCCCAAGAAGATATCTGACTAGTAAGAATCTTGAAACCTATGCATTGATATCTCTCTGAAAGTGAGTCAAGTGGGTGTAAAGCGGCAAAATCACAGCAGTGAAAAGCAGGTAAACCCCATTATAAAAATCAATTACTTTTAAAAACCCGTGAAACAAAGACAGTGAAAGAGAGAGAAATTCTTACAAAATTCGTTCAGGGGCTGTGATGCCACCTGGATTGACCATATCTTGACCCACAGCTGATTGAGACATAAGGGTGGACACTCTTGGGGCTGAGAGGTTTGGTGAGGTTGGGTGAGCAAACGCAGACCCTTTAAAGTAATACTGCGTGGTACCCATCCCATGGGTCCCAAATCTCCAGGTTCAAGGGCATCTTCCTACATCGAAAACATGCATGAGAAACCCAGAAGATGGTACACCGTGTGATCGGGAAAGGTTTCTAAAACGCACCTCATTTCTCATCTCCTTGTGCTCGGGTTCGCCATTCCAGCCGCTTTACTAGCAATCTCCCTCCTTGGAGAATCAGCACCTTTAACCTCCTGTTCCGTACAGCTTGCAATTTGTCCTGAGGATGAAAGGGAAGAGGGGGAACCAATGAGAGACTAGCTCTAGGTGTTGGGACAGGCACAGGTCACTCTATTTTCCCCTCAAGAAGAAGAAATAACCACAGGCTCAGCCTGCCGCCTGGGACCAGAATAGGGCCTGAAGCAATCCTGCGCTTTTGCGGCCAGCGCCCAAGAAAGCGAGTTGAAAAATGGAGCTCAGGGACACTGCAATTCACAAACCTGCAGACTTATAAATGATGACTCTCGTCCACAAATATATTGAGGGAAGACAACGAAGAGGATTTGAAAGCAAGACAGAATTGCAGGAAACAGATTTCAGGAGGGAGATTCGAATCGCCTTTAAAGCACAGGAAAAGCGGCAAAACCTCGACAATGATGCCCTTGGCCAAAAAGGGCGTATGCGTTTTTTCCTGAATATATTCAGGAAAAAACGCATACGCCCTTTTTGGCCAACCAAGCAACCTGGAAAGGCAAATCAGCGCTACAAAGAAGTCTCGCTTCCCATCGGTCAAAAGGGCTATGCTGAATAAAGTGTCAAAACCAGAAATGCAGGACAGGCCATGGAGAAACGGGAGCCTGGCTACGCTGATGGGCGGGATGTAAATTGCCAACAGCCACTCTGGAGAAGTGCACGGTGTGTCCTGAAACATCTAAAAAACTGAGCTTAGGGAGCATAGGGCACATCCACTCATGGGCGTATAAATTGGGAAAACTAAAAATCAGCAAGACACAGGCACCCCAAAGTTTAGGGCTGCTCTGTTGACAAGAATCTCCACTTGGTTACACCTTAAATATCCCAGGAAAGAGAAAAATGGATAAAGAAGTTGTGGTCCTTATGTACAATGGAATATCACTCAGCCATGAAATCAACGTCATAAGGCTAGTAGCAGCATGATGATTGGATTTAGGTACGACGATTCTAAGTGAAATAAGTCACACAGAAAAAGACACTTATCATAAGATATGACTTATAGAGGGAATGTAAAAACCGCTACCCTTGAACTGAATTACAAAACAGAATAGAGTCACACGTTTAGAAAACACACTATGGCTGCTTAACGGGAAAGGTGAGGTGGGGTGATGCATACAACAAGGGTTGCAAATTATCTCAGATACCGTTCCATAAACCCAATATGTAATAGACAAGCCCTACTCCTTCCTCAATGAATTGGACTCAACACCCCCAATTCACCGCCCAAGAATATATCTGACTAGTAAGAATCTTGAAACCTATGCATTGATATCTCTCTGTAAGTGAGTCAAGTGGGTGTAAAGCGGCAAAATCACAGCAGTGAAAAGCAGGTAAACCCCATTATAAAAATCAATTACTTTTAAAAACCCGTGAAACAAAGACAGTGAAAGAGAGAGAAATTCTTACAAAATTCGTTCAGCGGCTGTAATGCCACCTGGATTGACCATATCTAGACCCACAGCTGATTGAGACATAAGGGTGGACACTCTTGGGGCTGAGAGGTTTGGTGAGGTTGGGTGAGCAAACGCAGACCCTTTAAAGTAATACTGCGTGGTACCCATCCCATGGGTCCCAAATCTCCAGGTTCAAGGGCATCTTCCTACATCGAAAACATGCATGAGAAACCCAGAAGATGGTACACCGTGTGATCGGGAAAGGTTTCTAAAACGCACCTCATTTCTCATCTCCTTGTGCTCGGGTTCGCCATTCCAACCGCTTTACTAGAAATCTCCCTCCTTGGAGAATCAGCACCTTTAACCTCCTGTTCCGTACAGCTTGCAATTTGTCCTGAGGATGAAAGGGAAGAGGGGGAACCAATGAGAGACAAGCTCTAGGTGTTGGGACAGGCAGAGGTCACTCTATTTTCCCATCAGGAAGAAGAATTAACCACAGGCTCAGCCTGCCGCCTGGGACCAGAATAGGGCCTGAAGCAATCCTGCGCTTTTGCGGCCAGCGCCCAAGAAAGCGAGTTGAAAAATGGAGCTCAGGGGCACTGCAATTCACAAACCTGCAGACTTATAAATGATGACTCTCGTCGACAAATATATTGAGGGAAGGCAACGAAGAGGATTTGAAAGCAAGGCAGAATTGCAGGAAACAGATTTCAGGAGGGAGATTCGAATCGCCTTTAAAGCACAGGAAAAGCGGCAAAACCTCGACAATGATGCCCTTGGCCAAAAAGGGCGTATGCGTTTTTTCCTGAATATATTCAGGAAAAAACGCATACGCCCTTTTTGGCCAACCAAGCAACCTGGAAAGGCAAATCAGCGCTACAAAGAAGTCTCGCTTCCCATCGGTCAAAAGGGCCATGCTGAATAAAGTGTCAAAACCAGAAATGCAGGACAGGCCATGGAGAAACGGGAGCCTGGCTACGCTGATGGGCGGGATGTAAATTGCCAACAGCCACTCTGGAGAAGTGCACGGTGTGTCCTGAAACATCTAAAAAACTCAGCTTAGGGAGCATAGGGCACATCCACTCATGGGCGTATAAATTGAGAAAACTAAAAATCAGCAAGACACAGGCACCCCAAAGTTTAGGGCTGCTCTGTTGACAAGAATCTCCACTTCGTTACACCTTAAATATCCCAGGAAAGAGAAAAATGGATAAAGAAGTGGTGGTCCTTATGTACAATGGAATATCACTCAGCCATGATATCAACGTCATAAGGCTAGTAGCAGCATGATGAGTGGATTTAGGTACGACGATTCTAAGTGAAATAAGTCACACAGAAAAAGACACTTATCATAAGATATGACTTATAGAGGGAATGTAAAAACCGCTACCCTTGAACTGAATTACAAAACAGAATAGAATCACACGTTTAGAAAACACACTATGGCTGCTTAACGGGAAAGGTGAGGTGGGGTGATGCATACAACAAGGGTTTCAAATTAGCTCAGATACCGTTCCATAAAACCAATATGTAATAGACAATCCCTACTCCTTGCTCAAGGAATTGGACTCAGCACCCCCTATTCACCGCCCAAGAAGATATCTGACTAGTAAGAATCTTGAAACCTATGCATTGATATCTCTCTGAAAGTGAGTCAAGTGGGTGTAAAGCGGCAAAATCACAGCAGTGAAAAGCAGGTAAACCCCATTATAAAAATCAATTACTTTTAAAAACCCGTGAAACAAAGACAGTGAAAGAGAGAGAAATTCTTACAAAATTCGTTCAGGGGCTGTGATGCCACCTGGATTGACCATATCTTGACCCACAGCTGATTGAGACATAAGGGTGGACACTCTTGGGGCTGAGAGGTTTGGTGAGGTTGGGTGAGCAAACGCAGACCCTTTAAAGTAATACTGCGTGGTACCCATCCCATGGGTCCCAAATCTCCAGGTTCAAGGGCATCTTCCTACATCGAAAACATGCATGAGAAACCCAGAAGATGGTACACCGTGTGATCGGGAAAGGTTTCTAAAACGCACCTCATTTCTCATCTCCTTGTGCTCGGGTTCGCCATTCCAGCCGCTTTACTACCAATCTCCCTCCTTGGAGAATCAGCACCTTTAACCTCCTGTTCCGTACAGCTTGCAATTTGTCCTGAGGATGAAAGGGAAGAGGGGGAACCAATGAGAGACTAGCTCTAGGTGTTGGGACAGGCACAGGTCACTCTATTTTCCCCTCAAGAAGAAGAAATAACCACAGGCTCAGCCTGCCGCCTGGGACCAGAATAGGGCCTGAAGCAATCCTGCGCTTTTGCGGCCAGCGCCCAAGAAAGCGAGTTGAAAAATGGAGCTCAGGGACACTGCAATTCACAAACCTGCAGACTTATAAATGATGACTCTCGTCCACAAATATATTGAGGGAAGACAACGAAGAGGATTTGAAAGCAAGACAGAATTGCAGGAAACAGATTTCAGGAGGGAGATTCGAATCGCCTTTAAAGCACAGGAAAAGCGGCAAAACCTCGACAATGATGCCCTTGGCCAAAAAGGGCGTATGCGTTTTTTCCTGAATATATTCAGGAAAAAACGCATACGCCCTTTTTGGCCAACCAAGCAACCTGGAAAGGCAAATCAGCGCTACAAAGAAGTCTCGCTTCCCATCGGTCAAAAGGGCTATGCTGAATAAAGTGTCAAAACCAGAAATGCAGGACAGGCCATGGAGAAACGGGAGCCTGGCTACGCTGATGGGCGGGATGTAAATTGCCAACAGCCACTCTGGAGAAGTGCACGGTGTGTCCTGAAACATCTAAAAAACTGAGCTTAGGGAGCATAGGGCACATCCACTCATGGGCGTATAAATTGGGAAAACTAAAAATCAGCAAGACACAGGCACCCCAAAGTTTAGGGCTGCTCTGTTGACAAGAATCTCCACTTGGTTACACCTTAAATATCCCAGGAAAGAGAAAAATGGATAAAGAAGTTGTGGTCCTTATGTACAATGGAATATCACTCAGCCATGAAATCAACGTCATAAGGCTAGTAGCAGCATGATGATTGGATTTAGGTACGACGATTCTAAGTGAAATAAGTCACACAGAAAAAGACACTTATCATAAGATATGACTTATAGAGGGAATGTAAAAACCGCTACCCTTGAACTGAATTACAAAACAGAATAGAGTCACACGTTTAGAAAACACACTATGGCTGCTTAACGGGAAAGGTGAGGTGGGGTGATGCATACAACAAGGGTTGCAAATTATCTCAGATACCGTTCCATAAACCCAATATGTAATAGACAAGCCCTACTCCTTCCTCAATGAATTGGACTCAACACCCCCAATTCACCGCCCAAGAATATATCTGACTAGTAAGAATCTTGAAACCTATGCATTGATATCTCTCTGTAAGTGAGTCAAGTGGGTGTAAAGCGGCAAAATCACAGCAGTGAAAAGCAGGTAAACCCCATTATAAAAATCAATTACTTTTAAAAACCCGTGAAACAAAGACAGTGAAAGAGAGAGAAATTCTTACAAAATTCGTTCAGCGGCTGTAATGCCACCTGGATTGACCATATCTAGACCCACAGCTGATTGAGACATAAGGGTGGACACTCTTGGGGCTGAGAGGTTTGGTGAGGTTGGGTGAGCAAACGCAGACCCTTTAAAGTAATACTGCGTGGTACCCATCCCATGGGTCCCAAATCTCCAGGTTCAAGGGCATCTTCCTACATCGAACACATGCATGAGAAACCCAGAAGATGGTACACCGTGTGATCGGGAAAGGTTTCTAAAACGCACCTCATTTCTCATCTCCTTGTGCTCGGGTTCGCCATTCCAACCGCTTTACTAGAAATCTCCCTCCTTGGAGAATCAGCACCTTTAACCTCCTGTTCCGTACAGCTTGCAATTTGTCCTGAGGATGAAAGGGAAGAGGGGGAACCAATGAGAGACAAGCTCTAGGTGTTGGGACAGGCAGAGGTCACTCTATTTTCCCATCAGGAAGAAGAATTAACCACAGGCTCAGCCTGCCGCCTGGGACCAGAATAGGGCCTGAAGCAATCCTGCGCTTTTGCGGCCAGCGCCCAAGAAAGCGAGTTGAAAAATGGAGCTCAGGGGCACTGCAATTCACAAACCTGCAGACTTATAAATGATGACTCTCGTCCACAAATATATTGAGGGAAGGCAACGAAGAGGATTTGAAAGCAAGGCAGAATTGCAGGAAACAGATTTCAGGAGGGAGATTCGAATCGCCTTTAAAGCACAGGAAAAGCGGCAAAACCTCGACAATGATGCCCTTGGCCAAAAAGGGCGTATGCGTTTTTTCCTGAATATATTCAGGAAAAAACGCATACGCCCTTTTTGGCCAACCAAGCAACCTGGAAAGGCAAATCAGCGCTACAAAGAAGTCTCGCTTCCCATCGGTCAAAAGGGCCATGCTGAATAAAGTGTCAAAACCAGAAATGCAGGACAGGCCATGGAGAAACGGGAGCCTGGCTACGCTGATGGGCGGGATGTAAATTGCCAACAGCCACTCTGGAGAAGTGCACGGTGTGTCCTGAAACATCTAAAAAACTCAGCTTAGGGAGCATAGGGCACATCCACTCATGGGCGTATAAATTGGGAAAACTAAAAATCAGCAAGACACAGGCACCCCAAAGTTAGGGCTGCTCTGTTGACAAGAATCTCCACTTCGTTACACCTTAAATATCCCAGGAAAGAGAAAAATGGATAAAGAAGTTGTGGTCCTTATGTACAATGGAATATCACTCAGCCATGAAATCAACGTCATAAGGCTAGTAGCAGCATGATGATTGGATTTAGGTACGACGATTCTAAGTGAAATAAGTCACACAGAAAAAGACACTTATCATAAGATATGACTTATAGAGGGAATGTAAAAACCGCTACCCTTGAACTGAATTACAAAACAGAATAGAGTCACACGTTTAGAAAACACACTATGGCTGCTTAACGGGAAAGGTGAGGTGGGGTGATGCATACAACAAGGGTTTCAAATTAGCTCAGATACCGTTCCATAAAACCAATATGTAATAGACAATCCCTACTCCTTGCTCAAGGAATTGGACTCAGCACCCCCTATTCACCGCCCAAGAAGATATCTGACTAGTAAGAATCTTGAAACCTATGCATTGATATCTCTCTGAAAGTGAGTCAAGTGGGTGTAAAGCGGCAAAATCACAGCAGTGAAAAGCAGGTAAACCCCATTATAAAAATCAATTACTTTTAAAAACCCGTGAAACAAAGACAGTGAAAGAGAGAGAAATTCTTACAAAATTCGTTCAGGGGCTGTGATGCCACCTGGATTGACCATATCTTGACCCACAGCTGATTGAGACATAAGGGTGGACACTCTTGGGGCTGAGAGGTTTGGTGAGGTTGGGTGAGCAAACGCAGACCCTTTAAAGTAATACTGCGTGGTACCCATCCCATGGGTCCCAAATCTCCAGGTTCAAGGGCATCTTCCTACATCGAAAACATGCATGAGAAACCCAGAAGATGGTACACCGTGTGATCGGGAAAGGTTTCTAAAACGCACCTCATTTCTCATCTCCTTGTGCTCGGGTTCGCCATTCCAGCCGCTTTACTAGCAATCTCCCTCCTTGGAGAATCAGCACCTTTAACCTCCTGTTCCGTACAGCTTGCAATTTGTCCTGAGGATGAAAGGGAAGAGGGGGAACCAATGAGAGACTAGCTCTAGGTGTTGGGACAGGCACAGGTCACTCTATTTTCCCCTCAAGAAGAAGAAATAACCACAGGCTCAGCCTGCCGCCTGGGACCAGAATAGGGCCTGAAGCAATCCTGCGCTTTTGCGGCCAGCGCCCAAGAAAGCGAGTTGAAAAATGGAGCTCAGGGACACTGCAATTCACAAACCTGCAGACTTATAAATGATGACTCTCGTCCACAAATATATTGAGGGAAGACAACGAAGAGGATTTGAAAGCAAGACAGAATTGCAGGAAACAGATTTCAGGAGGGAGATTCGAATCGCCTTTAAAGCACAGGAAAAGCGGCAAAACCTCGACAATGATGCCCTTGGCCAAAAAGGGCGTATGCGTTTTTTCCTGAATATATTCAGGAAAAAACGCATACGCCCTTTTTGGCCAACCAAGCAACCTGGAAAGGCAAATCAGCGCTACAAAGAAGTCTCGCTTCCCATCGGTCAAAAGGGCTATGCTGAATAAAGTGTCAAAACCAGAAATGCAGGACAGGCCATGGAGAAACGGGAGCCTGGCTACGCTGATGGGCGGGATGTAAATTGCCAACAGCCACTCTGGAGAAGTGCACGGTGTGTCCTGAAACATCTAAAAAACTGAGCTTAGGGAGCATAGGGCACATCCACTCATGGGCGTATAAATTGGGAAAACTAAAAATCAGCAAGACACAGGCACCCCAAAGTTTAGGGCTGCTCTGTTGACAAGAATCTCCACTTGGTTACACCTTAAATATCCCAGGAAAGAGAAAAATGGATAAAGAAGTTGTGGTCCTTATGTACAATGGAATATCACTCAGCCATGAAATCAACGTCATAAGGCTAGTAGCAGCATGATGATTGGATTTAGGTACGACGATTCTAAGTGAAATAAGTCACACAGAAAAAGACACTTATCATAAGATATGACTTATAGAGGGAATGTAAAAACCGCTACCCTTGAACTGAATTACAAAACAGAATAGAGTCACACGTTTAGAAAACACACTATGGCTGCTTAACGGGAAAGGTGAGGTGGGGTGATGCATACAACAAGGGTTGCAAATTATCTCAGATACCGTTCCATAAACCCAATATGTAATAGACAAGCCCTACTCCTTCCTCAATGAATTGGACTCAACACCCCCAATTCACCGCCCAAGAATATATCTGACTAGTAAGAATCTTGAAACCTATGCATTGATATCTCTCTGTAAGTGAGTCAAGTGGGTGTAAAGCGGCAAAATCACAGCAGTGAAAAGCAGGTAAACCCCATTATAAAAATCAATTACTTTTAAAAACCCGTGAAACAAAGACAGTGAAAGAGAGAGAAATTCTTACAAAATTCGTTCAGCGGCTGTAATGCCACCTGGATTGACCATATCTAGACCCACAGCTGATTGAGACATAAGGGTGGACACTCTTGGGGCTGAGAGGTTTGGTGAGGTTGGGTGAGCAAACGCAGACCCTTTAAAGTAATACTGCGTGGTACCCATCCCATGGGTCCCAAATCTCCAGGTTCAAGGGCATCTTCCTACATCGAAAACATGCATGAGAAACCCAGAAGATGGTACACCGTGTGATCGGGAAAGGTTTCTAAAACGCACCTCATTTCTCATCTCCTTGTGCTCGGGTTCGCCATTCCAACCGCTTTACTAGAAATCTCCCTCCTTGGAGAATCAGCACCTTTAACCTCCTGTTCCGTACAGCTTGCAATTTGTCCTGAGGATGAAAGGGAAGAGGGGGAACCAATGAGAGACAAGCTCTAGGTGTTGGGACAGGCAGAGGTCACTCTATTTTCCCATCAGGAAGAAGAATTAACCACAGGCTCAGCCTGCCGCCTGGGACCAGAATAGGGCCTGAAGCAATCCTGCGCTTTTGCGGCCAGCGCCCAAGAAAGCGAGTTGAAAAATGGAGCTCAGGGGCACTGCAATTCACAAACCTGCAGACTTATAAATGATGACTCTCGTCGACAAATATATTGAGGGAAGGCAACGAAGAGGATTTGAAAGCAAGGCAGAATTGCAGGAAACAGATTTCAGGAGGGAGATTCGAATCGCCTTTAAAGCACAGGAAAAGCGGCAAAACCTCGACAATGATGCCCTTGGCCAAAAAGGGCGTATGCGTTTTTTCCTGAATATATTCAGGAAAAAACGCATACGCCCTTTTTGGCCAACCAAGCAACCTGGAAAGGCAAATCAGCGCTACAAAGAAGTCTCGCTTCCCATCGGTCAAAAGGGCCATGCTGAATAAAGTGTCAAAACCAGAAATGCAGGACAGGCCATGGAGAAACGGGAGCCTGGCTACGCTGATGGGCGGGATGTAAATTGCCAACAGCCACTCTGGAGAAGTGCACGGTGTGTCCTGAAACATCTAAAAAACTCAGCTTAGGGAGCATAGGGCACATCCACTCATGGGCGTATAAATTGAGAAAACTAAAAATCAGCAAGACACAGGCACCCCAAAGTTTAGGGCTGCTCTGTTGACAAGAATCTCCACTTCGTTACACCTTAAATATCCCAGGAAAGAGAAAAATGGATAAAGAAGTGGTGGTCCTTATGTACAATGGAATATCACTCAGCCATGATATCAACGTCATAAGGCTAGTAGCAGCATGATGAGTGGATTTAGGTACGACGATTCTAAGTGAAATAAGTCACACAGAAAAAGACACTTATCATAAGATATGACTTATAGAGGGAATGTAAAAACCGCTACCCTTGAACTGAATTACAAAACAGAATAGAATCACACGTTTAGAAAACACACTATGGCTGCTTAACGGGAAAGGTGAGGTGGGGTGATGCATACAACAAGGGTTTCAAATTAGCTCAGATACCGTTCCATAAAACCAATATGTAATAGACAATCCCTACTCCTTGCTCAAGGAATTGGACTCAGCACCCCCTATTCACCGCCCAAGAAGATATCTGACTAGTAAGAATCTTGAAACCTATGCATTGATATCTCTCTGAAAGTGAGTCAAGTGGGTGTAAAGCGGCAAAATCACAGCAGTGAAAAGCAGGTAAACCCCATTATAAAAATCAATTACTTTTAAAAACCCGTGAAACAAAGACAGTGAAAGAGAGAGAAATTCTTACAAAATTCGTTCAGGGGCTGTGATGCCACCTGGATTGACCATATCTTGACCCACAGCTGATTGAGACATAAGGGTGGACACTCTTGGGGCTGAGAGGTTTGGTGAGGTTGGGTGAGCAAACGCA
Organism: Balaenoptera physalus; assembly: GCF_965194825.1. Classification (NCBI taxonomy): domain Eukaryota; kingdom Metazoa; phylum Chordata; class Mammalia; order Artiodactyla; family Balaenopteridae; genus Balaenoptera; species Balaenoptera physalus. The sequence continues at coordinate 57,804 of NW_028126166.1, forward strand.
GACCCTTTAAAGTAATACTGCGTGGTACCCATCCCATGGGTCCCAAATCTCCAGGTTCAAGGGCATCTTCCTACATCGAAAACATGCATGAGAAACCCAGAAGATGGTACACCGTGTGATCGGGAAAGGTTTCTAAAACGCACCTCATTTCTCATCTCCTTGTGCTCGGGTTCGCCATTCCAGCCGCTTTACTACCAATCTCCCTCCTTGGAGAATCAGCACCTTTAACCTCCTGTTCCGTACAGCTTGCAATTTGTCCTGAGGATGAAAGGGAAGAGGGGGAACCAATGAGAGACTAGCTCTAGGTGTTGGGACAGGCACAGGTCACTCTATTTTCCCCTCAAGAAGAAGAAATAACCACAGGCTCAGCCTGCCGCCTGGGACCAGAATAGGGCCTGAAGCAATCCTGCGCTTTTGCGGCCAGCGCCCAAGAAAGCGAGTTGAAAAATGGAGCTCAGGGACACTGCAATTCACAAACCTGCAGACTTATAAATGATGACTCTCGTCCACAAATATATTGAGGGAAGACAACGAAGAGGATTTGAAAGCAAGACAGAATTGCAGGAAACAGATTTCAGGAGGGAGATTCGAATCGCCTTTAAAGCACAGGAAAAGCGGCAAAACCTCGACAATGATGCCCTTGGCCAAAAAGGGCGTATGCGTTTTTTCCTGAATATATTCAGGAAAAAACGCATACGCCCTTTTTGGCCAACCAAGCAACCTGGAAAGGCAAATCAGCGCTACAAAGAAGTCTCGCTTCCCATCGGTCAAAAGGGCTATGCTGAATAAAGTGTCAAAACCAGAAATGCAGGACAGGCCATGGAGAAACGGGAGCCTGGCTACGCTGATGGGCGGGATGTAAATTGCCAACAGCCACTCTGGAGAAGTGCACGGTGTGTCCTGAAACATCTAAAAAACTGAGCTTAGGGAGCATAGGGCACATCCACTCATGGGCGTATAAATTGGGAAAACTAAAAATCAGCAAGACACAGGCACCCCAAAGTTTAGGGCTGCTCTGTTGACAAGAATCTCCACTTGGTTACACCTTAAATATCCCAGGAAAGAGAAAAATGGATAAAGAAGTTGTGGTCCTTATGTACAATGGAATATCACTCAGCCATGAAATCAACGTCATAAGGCTAGTAGCAGCATGATGATTGGATTTAGGTACGACGATTCTAAGTGAAATAAGTCACACAGAAAAAGACACTTATCATAAGATATGACTTATAGAGGGAATGTAAAAACCGCTACCCTTGAACTGAATTACAAAACAGAATAGAGTCACACGTTTAGAAAACACACTATGGCTGCTTAACGGGAAAGGTGAGGTGGGGTGATGCATACAACAAGGGTTGCAAATTATCTCAGATACCGTTCCATAAACCCAATATGTAATAGACAAGCCCTACTCCTTCCTCAATGAATTGGACTCAACACCCCCAATTCACCGCCCAAGAATATATCTGACTAGTAAGAATCTTGAAACCTATGCATTGATATCTCTCTGTAAGTGAGTCAAGTGGGTGTAAAGCGGCAAAATCACAGCAGTGAAAAGCAGGTAAACCCCATTATAAAAATCAATTACTTTTAAAAACCCGTGAAACAAAGACAGTGAAAGAGAGAGAAATTCTTACAAAATTCGTTCAGCGGCTGTAATGCCACCTGGATTGACCATATCTAGACCCACAGCTGATTGAGACATAAGGGTGGACACTCTTGGGGCTGAGAGGTTTGGTGAGGTTGGGTGAGCAAACGCAGACCCTTTAAAGTAATACTGCGTGGTACCCATCCCATGGGTCCCAAATCTCCAGGTTCAAGGGCATCTTCCTACATCGAACACATGCATGAGAAACCCAGAAGATGGTACACCGTGTGATCGGGAAAGGTTTCTAAAACGCACCTCATTTCTCATCTCCTTGTGCTCGGGTTCGCCATTCCAACCGCTTTACTAGAAATCTCCCTCCTTGGAGAATCAGCACCTTTAACCTCCTGTTCCGTACAGCTTGCAATTTGTCCTGAGGATGAAAGGGAAGAGGGGGAACCAATGAGAGACAAGCTCTAGGTGTTGGGACAGGCAGAGGTCACTCTATTTTCCCATCAGGAAGAAGAATTAACCACAGGCTCAGCCTGCCGCCTGGGACCAGAATAGGGCCTGAAGCAATCCTGCGCTTTTGCGGCCAGCGCCCAAGAAAGCGAGTTGAAAAATGGAGCTCAGGGGCACTGCAATTCACAAACCTGCAGACTTATAAATGATGACTCTCGTCCACAAATATATTGAGGGAAGGCAACGAAGAGGATTTGAAAGCAAGGCAGAATTGCAGGAAACAGATTTCAGGAGGGAGATTCGAATCGCCTTTAAAGCACAGGAAAAGCGGCAAAACCTCGACAATGATGCCCTTGGCCAAAAAGGGCGTATGCGTTTTTTCCTGAATATATTCAGGAAAAAACGCATACGCCCTTTTTGGCCAACCAAGCAACCTGGAAAGGCAAATCAGCGCTACAAAGAAGTCTCGCTTCCCATCGGTCAAAAGGGCCATGCTGAATAAAGTGTCAAAACCAGAAATGCAGGACAGGCCATGGAGAAACGGGAGCCTGGCTACGCTGATGGGCGGGATGTAAATTGCCAACAGCCACTCTGGAGAAGTGCACGGTGTGTCCTGAAACATCTAAAAAACTCAGCTTAGGGAGCATAGGGCACATCCACTCATGGGCGTATAAATTGGGAAAACTAAAAATCAGCAAGACACAGGCACCCCAAAGTTAGGGCTGCTCTGTTGACAAGAATCTCCACTTCGTTACACCTTAAATATCCCAGGAAAGAGAAAAATGGATAAAGAAGTTGTGGTCCTTATGTACAATGGAATATCACTCAGCCATGAAATCAACGTCATAAGGCTAGTAGCAGCATGATGATTGGATTTAGGTACGACGATTCTAAGTGAAATAAGTCACACAGAAAAAGACACTTATCATAAGATATGACTTATAGAGGGAATGTAAAAACCGCTACCCTTGAACTGAATTACAAAACAGAATAGAGTCACACGTTTAGAAAACACACTATGGCTGCTTAACGGGAAAGGTGAGGTGGGGTGATGCATACAACAAGGGTTTCAAATTATCTCAGATACCGTTCCATAAACCCAATATGTAATAGACAAGCCCTACTCCTTCCTCAATGAATTGGACTCAACAACCCCAATTCACCGCCCAAGAATATATCTGACTAGTAAGAATCTTGAAACCTATGCATTGATATCTCTCTGTAAGTGAGTCAAGTGGGTGTAAAGCGGCAAAATCACAGCAGTGAAAAGCAGGTAAACCCCATTATAAAAATCAATTACTTTTAAAAACCCGTGAAACAAAGACAGTGAAAGAGAGAGAAATACTTACAAAATTCGTTCAGCGGCTGTAATGCCACCTGGATTGACCATATCTAGACCCACAGCTGATTGAGACATAAGGGTGGACACTCTTGGGGCTGAGAGGTTTGGTGAGGTTGGGTGAGCAAACGCAGACCCTTTAAAGTAATACTGCGTGGTACCCATCCCATGGGTCCCAAATCTCCAGGTTCAAGGGCATCTTCCTACATCGAAAACATGCATGAGAAACCCAGAAGATGGTACACCGTGTGATCGGGAAAGGTTTCTAAAACGCACCTCATTTCTCATCTCCTTGTGCTCGGGTTCGCCATTCCAGCCGCTTTACTAGCAATCTCCCTCCTTGGAGAATCAGCACCTTTAACCTCCTGTTCCGTACAGGTTGCAATTTGTCCTGAGGATGAACGGGAAGAGGGGGAACCAATGAGAGACTAGCTCTAGGTGTTGGGACAGGCACAGGTCACTCTATTTTCCCCTCAAGAAGAAGAATTAACCACAGGCTCAGCCTGCCGCCTGGGACCAGAATAGGGCCTGAAGCAATCCTGCGCTCTTGCGGCCAGCTCCCAAGAAAGCGAGTTGAAAAATGGAGCTCAGGGGCACTGCAATTCACAAACCTGCAGACTTATAAATGATGACTCTCGTCCACAAATATATTGATGGAAGGCAACGAAGAGGATTTGAAAGCAAGGCAGAATTGCAGGAAACAGATTTCAGGAGGGAGATTCGAATCGCCTTTAAAGCACAGGAAAAGCGGCAAAACCTCGACAATGATGCCCTTGGCCAAAAAGGGCGTATGCGTTTTTTCCTGAATATATTCAGGAAAAAACGCATACGCCCTTTTTGGCCAACCAAGCAACCTGGAAAGGCAAATCAGCGCTACAAAGAAGTCTCGCTTCCCATCGGTCAAAAGGGCCATGCTGAATAAAGTGTCAAAACCAGAAATGCAGGACAGGCCATGGAGAAACGGGAGCCTGGCTACGCTGATGGGCGGGATGTAAATTGCCAACAGCCACTCTGGAGAAGTGCACGGTGTGTCCTGAAACATCTAAAAAACTCAGCTTAGGGAGCATAGGGCACATCCACTCATGGGCGTATAAATTGGGAAAACTAAAAATCAGCAAGACACAGGCACCCCAAAGTTTAGGGCTGCTCTGTTGACAAGAATCTCCACTTCGTTACACCTTAAATATCCCAGGAAAGAGAAAAATGGATAAAGAAGTTGTGGTCCTTATGTACAATGGAATATCACTCAGCCATGAAATCAACGTCATAAGGCTAGTAGCAGCATGATGAGTGGATTTAGGTACGACGATTCTAAGTGAAATAAGTCACACAGAAAAAGACACTTATCATAAGATATGACTTATAGAGGGAATGTAAAAACCGCTACCCTTGAACTGAATTACAAAACAGAATAGAGTCACACGTTTAGAAAACACACTATGGCTGCTTAACGGGAAAGGTGAGGTGGGGTGATGCATACAACAAGGGTTTCAAATTATCTCAGATACCGTTCCATAAACCCAATATGTAATAGACAAGCCCTACTCCTTCCTCAATGAATTGGACTCAACACCCCCAATTCACCGCCCAAGAATATATCTGACTAGTAAGAATCTTGAAACCTATGCATTGATATCTCTCTGTAAGTGAGTCAAGTGGGTGTAAAGCGGCAAAATCACAGCAGTGAAAAGCAGGTAAACCCCATTATAAAAATCAATTACTTTTAAAAACCCGTGAAACAAAGACAGTGAAAGAGAGAGAAATTCTTACAAAATTCGTTCAGCGGCTGTAATGCCACCTGGATTGACCATATCTAGACCCACAGCTGATTGAGACATAAGGGTGGACACTCTTGGGGCTGAGAGGTTTGGTGAGGTTGGGTGAGCAAACGCAGACCCTTTAAAGTAATACTGCGTGGTACCCATCCCATGGGTCCCAAATCTCCAGGTTCAAGGGCATCTTCCTACATCGAAAACATGCATGAGAAACCCAGAAGATGGTACACCGTGTGATCGGGAAAGGTTTCTAAAACGCACCTCATTTCTCATCTCCTTGTGCTCGGGTTCGCCATTCCAGCCGCTTTACTAGCAATCTCCCTCCTTGGAGAATCAGCACCTTTAACCTCCTGTTCCGTACAGGTTGCAATTTGTCCTGAGGATGAACGGGAAGAGGGGGAACCAATGAGAGACTAGCTCTAGGTGTTGGGACAGGCACAGGTCACTCTATTTTCCCCTCAGGAAGAAGAATTAACCACAGGCTCAGCCTGCCGCCTGGGACCAGAATAGGGCCTGAAGCAATCCTGCGCTCTTGCGGCCAGCTCCCAAGAAAGCGAGTTGAAAAATGGAGCTCAGGGGCACTGCAATTCACAAACCTGCAGACTTATAAATGATGACTCTCGTCCACAAATATATTGATGGAAGGCAACGAAGAGGATTTGAAAGCAAGGCAGAATTGCAGGAAACAGATTTCAGGAGGGAGATTCGAATCGCCTTTAAAGCACAGGAAAAGCGGCAAAACCTCGACAATGATGCCGTTGGCCAAAAAGGGCGTATGCGTTTTTTCCTGAATATATTCAGGAAAAAACGCATACGCCCTTTTTGGCCAACCAAGCAACCTGGAAAGGCAAATCAGCGCTACAAAGAAGTCTCGCTTCCCATCGGTCAAAAGGGCCATGCTGAATAAAGTGTCAAAACCAGAAATGCAGGACAGGCCATGGAGAAACGGGAGCCTGGCTACGCTGATGGGCGGGATGTAAATTGCCAACAGCCACTCTGGAGAAGTGCACGGTGTGTCCTGAAACATCTAAAAAACTCAGCTTAGGGAGCATAGGGCACATCCACTCATGGGCGTATAAATTGGGAAAACTAAAAATCAGCAAGACACAGGCACCCCAAAGTTTAGGGCTGCTCTGTTGACAAGAATCTCCACTTCGTTACACCTTAAATATCCCAGGAAAGAGAAAAATGGATAAAGAAGTTGTGGTCCTTATGTACAATGGAATATCACTCAGCCATGAAATCAACGTCATAAGGCTAGTAGCAGCATGATGAGTGGATTTAGGTACGACGATTCTAAGTGAAATAAGTCACACAGAAAAAGACACTTATCATAAGATATGACTTATAGAGGGAATGTAAAAACCGCTACCCTTGAACTGAATTACAAAACAGAATAGAGTCACAAGTTTAGAAAACACACTATGGCTGCTTAACGGGAAAGGTGAGGTGGGGTGATGCATACAACAAGGGTTTCAAATTATCTCAGATACCGTTCCATAAACCCAATATGTAATAGACAAGCCCTACTCCTTCCTCAATGAATTGGACTCAACACCCCCAATTCACCGCCCAAGAATATATCTGACTAGTAAGAATCTTGAAACCTATGCATTGATATCTCTCTGTAAGTGAGTCAAGTGGGTGTAAAGCGGCAAAATCACAGCAGTGAAAAGCAGGTAAACCCCATTATAAAAATCAATTACTTTTAAAAACCCGTGAAACAAAGACAGTGAAAGAGAGAGAAATTCTTACAAAATTCGTTCAGCGGCTGTAATGCCACCTGGATTGACCATATCTAGACCCACAGCTGATTGAGACATAAGGGTGGACACTCTTGGGGCTGAGAGGTTTGGTGAGGTTGGGTGAGCAAACGCAGACCCTTTAAAGTAATACTGCGTGGTACCCATCCCATGGGTCCCAAATCTCCAGGTTCAAGGGCATCTTCCTACATCGAAAACATGCATGAGAAACCCAGAAGATGGTACACCGTGTGATCGGGAAAGGTTTCTAAAACGCACCTCATTTCTCATCTCCTTGTGCTCGGGTTCGCCATTCCAACCGCTTTACTAGAAATCTCCCTCCTTGGAGAATCAGCACCTTTAACCTCCTGTTCCGTACAGCTTGCAATTTGTCCTGAGGATGAAAGGGAAGAGGGGGAACCAATGAGAGACAAGCTCTAGGTGTTGGGACAGGCAGAGGTCACTCTATTTTCCCCTCAGGAAGAAGAATTAACCACAGGCTCAGCCTGCCGCCTGGGACCAGAATAGGGCCTGAAGCAATCCTGCGCTCTTGCGGCCAGCTCCCAAGAAAGCGAGTTGAAAAATGTAGCTCAGGGGCACTGCAATTCAGAAACCTGCAGACTTATAAATGATGACTCTCGTCCACAAATATATTGATGGAAGGCAACGAAGAGGATTTGAAAGCAAGGCAGAATTGCAGGAAACAGATTTCAGGAGGGAGATTCGTATCGCCTTTAAAGCACAGGAAAAGCGGCAAAACCTCGACAATGATGCCCTTGGCCAAAAAGGGCGTATGCGTTTTTTCCTGAATATATTCAGGAAAAAACGCATACGCCCTTTCTGGCCAACCAAGCAACCTGGAAAGGCAAATCAGCGCTACAAAGAAGTCTCGCTTCCCATCGGTCAAAAGGGCCATGCTGAATAAAGTGTCAAAACCAGAAATGCAGGACAGGCCATGGAGAAACGGGAGCCTGGCTACGCTGATGGGCGGGATGTAAATTGCCAACAGCCACTCTGGAGAAGTGCACGGTGTGTCCTGAAACATCTAAAAAACTCAGCTTAGGGAGCATAGGGCACATCCACTCATGGGCGTATAAATTGGGAAAACTAAAAATCAGCAAGACACAGGCACCCCAAAGTTTAGGGCTGCTCTGTTGACAAGAATCTCCACTTCGTTACACCTTAAATATCCCAGGAAAGAGAAAAATGGATAAAGAAGTTGTGGTCCTTATGTACAATGGAATATCACTCAGCCATGAAATCAACGTCATAAGGCTAGTAGCAGCATGATGATTGGATTTAGGTACGACGATTCTAAGTGAAATAAGTCACACAGAAAAAGACACTTATCATAAGATATGACTTATAGAGGGAATGTAAAAACCGCTACCCTTGAACTGAATTACAAAACAGAATAGAGTCACACGTTTAGAAAACACACTATGGCTGCTTAACGGGAAAGGTGAGGTGGGGTGATGCATACAACAAGGGTTTCAAATTATCTCAGATACCGTTCCATAAACCCAATATGTAATAGACAAGCCCTACTCCTTCCTCAATGAATTGGACTCAACACCCCCAATTCACCGCCCAAGAATATATCTGACTAGTAAGAATCTTGGAACCTATGCATTGATATCTCTCTGTAAGTGAGTCAAGTGGGTGTAAAGCGGCAAAATCACAGCAGTGAAAAGCAGGTAAACCCCATTATAAAAATCAATTACTTTTAAAAACCCGTGAAACAAAGACAGTGAAAGAGAGAGAAATTCTTACAAAATTCGTTCAGCGGCTGTAATGCCACCTGGATTGACCATATCTAGACCCACAGCTGATTGAGACATAAGGGTGGACACTCTTGGGGCTGAGAGGTTTGGTGAGGTTGGGTGAGCAAACGCAGACCCTTTAAAGTAATACTGCGTGGTACCCATCCCATGGGTCCCAAATCTCCAGGTTCAAGGGCATCTTCCTACATCGAAAACATGCATGAGAAACCCAGAAGATGGTACACCGTGTGATCGGGAAAGGTTTCTAAAACACACCTCATTTCTCATCTCCTTGTGCTCGGGTTCGCCATTCCAGCCGCTTTACTAGCAATCTCCCTCCTTGGAGAATCAGCACCTTTAACCTCCTGTTCCGTACAGGTTGCAATTTGTCCTGAGGATGAACGGGAAGAGGGGGAACCAATGAGAGACTAGCTCTAGGTGTTGGGACAGGCACAGGTCACTCTATTTTCCCCTCAGGAAGAAGAATTAACCACAGGCTCAGCCTGCCGCCTGGGACCAGAATAGGGCCTGAAGCAATCCTGCGCTCTTGCGGCCAGCTCCCAGGAAAGCGAGTTGAAAAATGGAGCTCAGGGGCACTGCAATTCACAAACCTGCAGACTTATAAATGATGACTCTCGTCCACAAATATATTGATGGAAGGCAACGAAGAGGATTTGAAAGCAAGGCAGAATTGCAGGAAACAGATTTCAGGAGGGAGATTCGAATCGCCTTTAAAGCACAGGAAAAGCGGCAAAACCTCGACAATGATGCCCTTGGCCAAAAAGGGCGTATGCGTTTTTTCCTGAATATATTCAGGAAAAAACGCTTACGCCCTTTTTGGCCAACCAAGCAACCTGGAAAGGCAAATCAGCGCTACAAAGAAGTCTCGCTTCCCATCGGTCAAAAGGGCCATGCTGAATAAAGTGTCAAAAGCAGAAATGCAGGACAGGCCATGGAGAAACGGAAGCCTGGCTACGCTTATGGGCGGGATGTAAATTGCCAACAGCCACTCTGGAGAAGTGCACGGTGTGTCCTGAAACATCTAAAAAACTGAGCTTAGGGAGCATAGGGCACATCCACTCATGGGCGTATAAATTGGGAAAACTAAAAATCAGCAAGACACAGGCACCCCAAAGTTTAGGGCTGCTCTGTTGACAAGAATCTCCACTTCATTACACCTTAAATATCCCAGGAAAGAGAAAAATGGATAAAGAAGTTGTGGACCTTATGTACAATGGAATATCACTCAGCCATGAAATCAACGTCATAAGGCTAGTAGCAGCATGATGATTGGATTTAGGTACGACGATTCTAAGTGAAATAAGTCACACAGAAAAAGACACTTATCATAAGATATGACTTATAGAGGGAATGTAAAAACCGCTACCCTTGAAATGAATTACAAAACAGAATAGAGTCACACGTTTAGAAAACAAACTATGGCTGCTTAACGGGAAAGGTGAGGTGGGGTGATGCATACAACAAGGGTTTCAAATTATCTCAGATACCGTTCCATAAACCCAATATGTAATAGACAAGCCCTACTCCTTCCTCAATGAATTGGACTCAACACCCCCAATTCACCGCCCAAGAATATATCTGACTAGTAAGAATCTTGAAACCTATGCATTGATATCTCTCTGTAAGTGAGTCAAGTGGGTGTAAAGCGGCAAAATCACAGCAGTGAAAAGCAGGTAAACCCCATTATAAAAATCAATTACTTTTAAAAACCCGTGAAACAAAGACAGTGAAAGAGAGAGAAATTCTTACAAAATTCGTTCAGCGGCTGTAATGCCACCTGGATTGACCATATCTAGACCCACAGCTGATTGAGACATAAGGGTGGACACTCTTGGGGCTGAGAGGTTTGGTGAGGTTGGGTGAGCAAACGCAGACCCTTTAAAGTAATACTGCGTGGTACCCATCCCATGGGTCCCAAATCTCCAGGTTCAAGGGCATCTTCCTACATCGAAAACATGCATGAGAAACCCAGAAGATGGTACACCGTGTGATCGGGAAAGGTTTCTAAAACGCACCTCATTTCTCATCTCCTTGTGCTCGGGTTCGCCATTCCAGCCGCTTTACTAGCAATCTCCCTCCTTGGAGAATCAGCACCTTTAACCTCCTGTTCCGTACAGCTTGCAATTTGTCCTGAGGATGAAAGGGAAGAGGGGGAACCAATGAGAGACAAGCTCTAGGTGTTGGGACAGGCAGAGGTCACTCTATTTTCCCATCAGGAGGAAGAATTAACCACAGGCTCAGCCTGCCGCCTGGGACCAGAATAGGGCCTGAAGCAATCCTGCGCTTTTGCGGCCAGTGCCCAAGAAAGCGAGTTGAAAAATGGAGCTCAGGGGCACTGCAATTCACAAACCTGCAGACTTATAAATGAGGACTCTCGTCCACAAATATATTGAGGGAAGGCAACGAAGAGGATTTGAAAGCAAGGCAGAATTGCAGGAAACAGATTTCAGGAGGGAGATTTGAATCGCCTTTAAAGCACAGGAAAAGCGGCAAAACCTCGACAATGATGCCCTTGGCCAAAAAGGGCGTATGCGTTTTTTCCTGAATATATTCAGGAAAAAATGCATACGCCCTTTTTGGCCAACCAAGCAACCTGGAAAGGCAAATCAGCGCTACAAAGAAGTCTCGCTTCCCATCGGTCAAAAGGGCCATGCTGAATAAAGTGTCAAAACCAGAAATGCAGGACAGGCCATGGAGAAACGGGAGCCTGGCTACGCTGATGGGCGGGATGTAAATTGCCAACAGCCACTCTGGAGAAGTGCACGGTGTGTCCTGAAACATCTAAAAAACTGAGCTTAGGGAGCATAGGGCACATCCACTCATGGGCGTATAAATTGGGAAAACTAAAAATCAGCAAGACACAGGCACCCCAAAGTTTAGGGCTGCTCTGTTGACAAGAATCTCCACTTCGTTACACCTTAAATATCCCAGGAAAGAGAAAAATGGATAAAGAAGTTGTGGTCCTTATGTACAGTGGAATATCACTCAGCCATGAAATCGACGTCATAAGGCTAGTAGCAGCATGATGAGTGGATTTAGGTACGAAGATTCTAAGTGAAATAAGTCACACAGAAAAAGACACTTATCATAAGATATGACTTATAGAGGGAATGTAAAAACCGCTACCCTTGAACTGAATTACAAAACAGAATAGAGTCACACGTTTAGAAAACACACTATGGCTGCTTAACGGGAAAGGTGAGGTGGGGTGATGCATACAACAAGGGTTGCAAATTATCTCAGATACCGTTCCATAAACCCAATATGTAATAGACAAGCCCTACTCCTTCCTCAATGAATTGGACTCAACACCCCCAATTCACCGCCCAAGAATATATCTGACTAGTAAGAATCTTGAAACCTATGCATTGATATCTCTCTGTAAGTGAGTCAAGTGGGTGTAAAGCGGCAAAATCACAGCAGTGAAAAGCAGGTAAACCCCATTATAAAAATCAATTACTTTTAAAAACCCGTGAAACAAAGACAGTGAAAGAGAGAGAAATTCTTACAAAATTCGTTCAGCGGCTGTAATGCCACCTGGATTGACCATATCTAGACCCACAGCTGATTGAGACATAAGGGTGGACACTCTTGGGGCTGAGAGGTTTGGTGAGGTTGGGTGAGCAAACGCAGACCCTTTAAAGTAATACTGCGTGGTACCCATCCCATGGGTCCCAAATCTCCAGGTTCAAGGGCATCTTCCTACATCGAAAACATGCATGAGAAACCCAGAAGATGGTACACCGTGTGATCGGGAAAGGTTTCTAAAACGCACCTCATTTCTCATCTCCTTGTGCTCGGGTTCGCCATTCCAACCGCTTTACTAGAAATCTCCCTCCTTGGAGAATCAGCACCTTTAACCTCCTGTTCCGTACAGCTTGCAATTTGTCCTGAGGATGAAAGGGAAGAGGGGGAACCAATGAGAGACAAGCTCTAGGTGTTGGGACAGGCAGAGGTCACTCTATTTTCCCATCAGGAAGAAGAATTAACCACAGGCTCAGCCTGCCGCCTGGGACCAGAATAGGGCCTGAAGCAATCCTGCGCTTTTGCGGCCAGCGCCCAAGAAAGCGAGTTGAAAAATGGAGCTCAGGGGCACTGCAATTCACAAACCTGCAGACTTATAAATGATGACTCTCGTCCACAAATATATTGAGGGAAGGCAACGAAGAGGATTTGAAAGCAAGGCAGAATTGCAGGAAACAGATTTCAGGAGGGAGATTCGAATCGCCTTTAAAGCACAGGAAAAGCGGCAAAACCTCGACAATGATGCCCTTGGCCAAAAAGGGCGTATGCGTTTTTTCCTGAATATATTCAGGAAAAAACGCATACGCCCTTTTTGGCCAACCAAGCAACCTGGAAAGGCAAATCAGCGCTACAAAGAAGTCTCGCTTCCCATCGGTCAAAAGGGCCATGCTGAATAAAGTGTCAAAACCAGAAATGCAGGACAGGCCATGGAGAAACGGGAGCCTGGCTACGCTGATGGGCGGGATGTAAATTGCCAACAGCCACTCTGGAGAAGTGCACGGTGTGTCCTGAAACATCTAAAAAACTCAGCTTAGGGAGCATAGGGCACATCCACTCATGGGCGTATAAATTGAGAAAACTAAAAATCAGCAAGACACAGGCACCCCAAAGTTTAGGGCTGCTCTGTTGACAAGAATCTCCACTTCGTTACACCTTAAATATCCCAGGAAAGAGAAAAATGGATAAAGAAGTGGTGGTCCTTATGTACAATGGAATATCACTCAGCCATGATATCAACGTCATAAGGCTAGTAGCAGCATGATGAGTGGATTTAGGTACGACGATTCTAAGTGAAATAAGTCACACAGAAAAAGACACTTATCATAAGATATGACTTATAGAGGGAATGTAAAAACCGCTACCCTTGAACTGAATTACAAAACAGAATAGAATCACACGTTTAGAAAACACACTATGGCTGCTTAACGGGAAAGGTGAGGTGGGGTGATGCATACAACAAGGGTTTCAAATTAGCTCAGATACCGTTCCATAAAACCAATATGTAATAGACAATCCCTACTCCTTGCTCAAGGAATTGGACTCAGCACCCCCTATTCACCGCCCAAGAAGATATCTGACTAGTAAGAATCTTGAAACCTATGCATTGATATCTCTCTGAAAGTGAGTCAAGTGGGTGTAAAGCGGCAAAATCACAGCAGTGAAAAGCAGGTAAACCCCATTATAAAAATCAATTACTTTTAAAAACCCGTGAAACAAAGACAGTGAAAGAGAGAGAAATTCTTACAAAATTCGTTCAGGGGCTGTGATGCCACCTGGATTGACCATATCTTGACCCACAGCTGATTGAGACATAAGGGTGGACACTCTTGGGGCTGAGAGGTTTGGTGAGGTTGGGTGAGCAAACGCAGACCCTTTAAAGTAATACTGCGTGGTACCCATCCCATGGGTCCCAAATCTCCAGGTTCAAGGGCATCTTCCTACATCGAAAACATGCATGAGAAACCCAGAAGATGGTACACCGTGTGATCGGGAAAGGTTTCTAAAACGCACCTCATTTCTCATCTCCTTGTGCTCGGGTTCGCCATTCCAGCCGCTTTACTAGCAATCTCCCTCCTTGGAGAATCAGCACCTTTAACCTCCTGTTCCGTACAGCTTGCAATTTGTCCTGAGGATGAAAGGGAAGAGGGGGAACCAATGAGAGACTAGCTCTAGGTGTTGGGACAGGCACAGGTCACTCTATTTTCCCCTCAAGAAGAAGAAATAACCACAGGCTCAGCCTGCCGCCTGGGACCAGAATAGGGCCTGAAGCAATCCTGCGCTTTTGCGGCCAGCGCCCAAGAAAGCGAGTTGAAAAATGGAGCTCAGGGACACTGCAATTCACAAACCTGCAGACTTATAAATGATGACTCTCGTCCACAAATATATTGAGGGAAGACAACGAAGAGGATTTGAAAGCAAGACAGAATTGCAGGAAACAGATTTCAGGAGGGAGATTCGAATCGCCTTTAAAGCACAGGAAAAGCGGCAAAACCTCGACAATGATGCCCTTGGCCAAAAAGGGCGTATGCGTTTTTTCCTGAATATATTCAGGAAAAAACGCATACGCCCTTTTTGGCCAACCAAGCAACCTGGAAAGGCAAATCAGCGCTACAAAGAAGTCTCGCTTCCCATCGGTCAAAAGGGCTATGCTGAATAAAGTGTCAAAACCAGAAATGCAGGACAGGCCATGGAGAAACGGGAGCCTGGCTACGCTGATGGGCGGGATGTAAATTGCCAACAGCCACTCTGGAGAAGTGCACGGTGTGTCCTGAAACATCTAAAAAACTGAGCTTAGGGAGCATAGGGCACATCCACTCATGGGCGTATAAATTGGGAAAACTAAAAATCAGCAAGACACAGGCACCCCAAAGTTTAGGGCTGCTCTGTTGACAAGAATCTCCACTTGGTTACACCTTAAATATCCCAGGAAAGAGAAAAATGGATAAAGAAGTTGTGGTCCTTATGTACAATGGAATATCACTCAGCCATGAAATCAACGTCATAAGGCTAGTAGCAGCATGATGATTGGATTTAGGTACGACGATTCTAAGTGAAATAAGTCACACAGAAAAAGACACTTATCATAAGATATGACTTATAGAGGGAATGTAAAAACCGCTACCCTTGAACTGAATTACAAAACAGAATAGAGTCACACGTTTAGAAAACACACTATGGCTGCTTAACGGGAAAGGTGAGGTGGGGTGATGCATACAACAAGGGTTGCAAATTATCTCAGATACCGTTCCATAAACCCAATATGTAATAGACAAGCCCTACTCCTTCCTCAATGAATTGGACTCAACACCCCCAATTCACCGCCCAAGAATATATCTGACTAGTAAGAATCTTGAAACCTATGCATTGATATCTCTCTGTAAGTGAGTCAAGTGGGTGTAAAGCGGCAAAATCACAGCAGTGAAAAGCAGGTAAACCCCATTATAAAAATCAATTACTTTTAAAAACCCGTGAAACAAAGACAGTGAAAGAGAGAGAAATTCTTACAAAATTCGTTCAGCGGCTGTAATGCCACCTGGATTGACCATATCTAGACCCACAGCTGATTGAGACATAAGGGTGGACACTCTTGGGGCTGAGAGGTTTGGTGAGGTTGGGTGAGCAAACGCAGACCCTTTAAAGTAATACTGCGTGGTACCCATCCCATGGGTCCCAAATCTCCAGGTTCAAGGGCATCTTCCTACATCGAACACATGCATGAGAAACCCAGAAGATGGTACACCGTGTGATCGGGAAAGGTTTCTAAAACGCACCTCATTTCTCATCTCCTTGTGCTCGGGTTCGCCATTCCAACCGCTTTACTAGAAATCTCCCTCCTTGGAGAATCAGCACCTTTAACCTCCTGTTCCGTACAGCTTGCAATTTGTCCTGAGGATGAAAGGGAAGAGGGGGAACCAATGAGAGACAAGCTCTAGGTGTTGGGACAGGCAGAGGTCACTCTATTTTCCCATCAGGAAGAAGAATTAACCACAGGCTCAGCCTGCCGCCTGGGACCAGAATAGGGCCTGAAGCAATCCTGCGCTTTTGCGGCCAGCGCCCAAGAAAGCGAGTTGAAAAATGGAGCTCAGGGGCACTGCAATTCACAAACCTGCAGACTTATAAATGATGACTCTCGTCCACAAATATATTGAGGGAAGGCAACGAAGAGGATTTGAAAGCAAGGCAGAATTGCAGGAAACAGATTTCAGGAGGGAGATTCGAATCGCCTTTAAAGCACAGGAAAAGCGGCAAAACCTCGACAATGATGCCCTTGGCCAAAAAGGGCGTATGCGTTTTTTCCTGAATATATTCAGGAAAAAACGCATACGCCCTTTTTGGCCAACCAAGCAACCTGGAAAGGCAAATCAGCGCTACAAAGAAGTCTCGCTTCCCATCGGTCAAAAGGGCCATGCTGAATAAAGTGTCAAAACCAGAAATGCAGGACAGGCCATGGAGAAACGGGAGCCTGGCTACGCTGATGGTCGGGATGTAAATTGCCAACAGCCACTCTGGAGAAGTGCACGGTGTGTCCTGAAACATCTAAAAAACTCAGCTTAGGGAGCATAGGGCACATCCACTCATGGGCGTATAAATTGGGAAAACTAAAAATCAGCAAGACACAGGCACCCCAAAGTTAGGGCTGCTCTGTTGACAAGAATCTCCACTTCGTTACACCTTAAATATCCCAGGAAAGAGAAAAATGGATAAAGAAGTTGTGGTCCTTATGTACAATGGAATATCACTCAGCCATGAAATCAACGTCATAAGGCTAGTAGCAGCATGATGATTGGATTTAGGTACGACGATTCTAAGTGAAATAAGTCACACAGAAAAAGACACTTATCATAAGATATGACTTATAGAGGGAATGTAAAAACCGCTACCCTTGAACTGAATTACAAAACAGAATAGAGTCACACGTTTAGAAAACACACTATGGCTGCTTAACGGGAAAGGTGAGGTGGGGTGATGCATACAACAAGGGTTTCAAATTATCTCAGATACCGTTCCATAAACCCAATATGTAATAGACAAGCCCTACTCCTTCCTCAATGAATTGGACTCAACAACCCCAATTCACCGCCCAAGAATATATCTGACTAGTAAGAATCTTGAAACCTATGCATTGATATCTCTCTGTAAGTGAGTCAAGTGGGTGTAAAGCGGCAAAATCACAGCAGTGAAAAGCAGGTAAACCCCATTATAAAAATCAATTACTTTTAAAAACCCGTGAAACAAAGACAGTGAAAGAGAGAGAAATACTTACAAAATTCGTTCAGCGGCTGTAATGCCACCTGGATTGACCATATCTAGACCCACAGCTGATTGAGACATAAGGGTGGACACTCTTGGGGCTGAGAGGTTTGGTGAGGTTGGGTGAGCAAACGCAGACCCTTTAAAGTAATACTGCGTGGTACCCATCCCATGGGTCCCAAATCTCCAGGTTCAAGGGCATCTTCCTACATCGAAAACATGCATGAGAAACCCAGAAGATGGTACACCGTGTGATCGGGAAAGGTTTCTAAAACGCACCTCATTTCTCATCTCCTTGTGCTCGGGTTCGCCATTCCAACCGCTTTACTAGAAATCTCCCTCCTTGGAGAATCAGCACCTTTAACCTCCTGTTCCGTACAGCTTGCAATTTTGTCCTGAGGATGAAAGGGAAGAGGGGGAACCAATGAGAGACAAGCTCTAGGTGTTGGGACAGGCAGAGGTCACTCTATTTTCCCATCAGGAAGAAGAATTAACCACAGGCTCAGCCTGCCGCCTGGGACCAGAATAGGGCCTGAAGCAATCCTGCGCTTTTGCGGCCAGCGCCCAAGAAAGCGAGTTGAAAAAATGGAGCTCAGGGCACTGCAATTCACAAACCTGCAGACTTATAAATGATGACTCTCGTCCACAAATATATTGAGGGAAGGCAACGAAGAGGATTTGAAAGCAAGGCAGAATTGCAGGAAACAGATTTCAGGAGGGAGATTCGAATCGCCTTTAAAGCACAGGAAAAGCGGCAAAACCTCGACAATGATGCCCTTGGCCAAAAAGGGCGTATGCGTTTTTTCCTGAATATATTCAGGAAAAAACGCATACGCCCTTTTTGGCCAACCAAGCAACCTGGAAAGGCAAATCAGCGCTACAAAGAAGTCTCGCTTCCCATCGGTCAAAAGGGCCATGCTGAATAAAGTGTCAAAACCAGAAATGCAGGACAGGCCATGGAGAAACGGGAGCCTGGCTACGCTGATGGTCGGGATGTAAATTGCCAACAGCCACTCTGGAGAAGTGCACGGTGTGTCCTGAAACATCTAAAAAACTCAGCTTAGGGAGCATAGGGCACATCCACTCATGGGCGTATAAATTGGGAAAACTAAAAATCAGCAAGACACAGGCACCCCAAGTTAGGGCTGCTCTGTTGACAAGAATCTCCACTTCGTTACACCTTAAATATCCCAGGAAAGAGAAAAATGGATAAAGAAGTTGTGGTCCTTATGTACAATGGAATATCACTCAGCCATGAAATCAACGTCATAAGGCTAGTAGCAGCATGATGATTGGATTTAGGTACGACGATTCTAAGTGAAATAAGTCACACAGAAAAAGACACTTATCATAAGATATGACTTATAGAGGGAATGTAAAAACCGCTACCCTTGAACTGAATTACAAAACAGAATAGAGTCACACGTTTAGAAAACACACTATGGCTGCTTAACGGGAAAGGTGAGGTGGGGTGATGCATACAACAAGGGTTTCAAATTATCTCAGATACCGTTCCATAAACCCAATATGTAATAGACAAGCCCTACTCCTTCCTCAATGAATTGGACTCAACAACCCCAATTCACCGCCCAAGAATATATCTGACTAGTAAGAATCTTGAAACCTATGCATTGATATCTCTCTGTAAGTGAGTCAAGTGGGTGTAAAGCGGCAAAATCACAGCAGTGAAAAGCAGGTAAACCCCATTATAAAAATCAATTACTTTTAAAAACCCGTGAAACAAAGACAGTGAAAGAGAGAGAAATACTTACAAAATTCGTTCAGCGGCTGTAATGCCACCTGGATTGACCATATCTAGACCCACAGCTGATTGAGACATAAGGGTGGACACTCTTGGGGCTGAGAGGTTTGGTGAGGTTGGGTGAGCAAACGCAGACCCTTTAAAGTAATACTGCGTGGTACCCATCCATGGGTCCCAAATCTCCAGGTTCAAGGGCATCTTCCTACATCGAAAACATGCATGAGAAACCCAGAAGATGGTACACCGTGTGATCGGGAAAGGTTTCTAAAACGCACCTCATTTCTCATCTCCTTGTGCTCGGGTTCGCCATTCCAACCGCTTTACTAGAAATCTCCCTCCTTGGAGAATCAGCACACCTTTAACCTCCTGTTCCGTACAGCTTGCAATTTGTCCTGAGGATGAAAGGGAAGAGGGGGAACCAATGAGAGACAAGCTCTAGGTGTTGGGACAGGCAGAGGTCACTCTATTTTCCCATCAGGAAGAAGAATTAACCACAGGCTCAGCCTGCCGCCTGGGACCAGAATAGGGCCTGAAGCAATCCTGCGCTTTTGCGGCCAGCGCCCAAGAAAGCGAGTTGAAAAATGGAGCTCAGGGGCACTGCAATTCACAAACCTGCAGACTTATAAATGATGACTCTCGTCCACAAATATATTGAGGGAAGGCAACGAAGAGGATTTGAAAGCAAGGCAGAATTGCAGGAAACAGATTTCAGGAGGGAGATTTTAATCGCCTTTAAAGCACAGGAAAAGCGGCAAAACCTCGACAATGATGCCCTTGGCCAAAAAGGGCGTATGCGTTTTTTCCTGAATATATTCAGGAAAAAACGCATACGCCCTTTTTGGCCAACCAAGCAACCTGGAAAGGCAAATCAGCGCTACAAAGAAGTCTCGCTTCCCATCGGTCAAAAGGGCCATGCTGAATAAAGTGTCAAAACCAGAAATGCAGGACAGGCCATGGAGAAACGGGAGCCTGGCTACGCTGATGGGCGGGATGTAAATTGCCAACAGCCACTCTGGAGAAGTGCACGGTGTGTCCTGAAACATCTAAAAAACTCAGCTTAGGGAGCATAGGGCACATCCACTCATGGGCGTATAAATTGGGAAAACTAAAAATCAGCAAGACACAGGCACCCCAAAGTTAGGGCTGCTCTGTTGACAAGAATCTCCACTTCGTTACACCTTAAATATCCCAGGAAAGAGAAAAATGGATAAAGAAGTTGTGGTCCTTATGTACAATGGAATATCACTCAGCCATGAAATCAACGTCATAAGGCTAGTAGCAGCATGATGATTGGATTTAGGTACGACGATTCTAAGTGAAATAAGTCACACAGAAAAAGACACTTATCATAAGATATGACTTATAGAGGGAATGTAAAAACCGCTACCCTTGAACTGAATTACAAAACAGAATAGAGTCACACGTTTAGAAAACACACTATGGCTGCTTAACGGGAAAGGTGAGGTGGGGTGATGCATACAACAAGGGTTTCAAATTATCTCAGATACCGTTCCATAAACCCAATATGTAATAGACAAGCCCTACTCCTTCCTCAATGAATTGGACTCAACACCCCCAATTCACCGCCCAAGAATATATCTGACTAGTAAGAATCTTGAAACCTATGCATTGATATCTCTCTGTAAGTGAGTCAAGTGGGTGTAAAGCGGCAAAATCACAGCAGTGAAAAGCAGGTAAACCCCATTATAAAAATCAATTACTTTTAAAAACCCGTGAAACAAAGACAGTGAAAGAGAGAGAAATACTTACAAAATTCGTTCAGCGGCTGTAATGCCACCTGGATTGACCATATCTAGACCCACAGCTGATTGAGACATAAGGGTGGACACTCTTGGGGCTGAGAGGTTTGGTGAGGTTGGGTGAGCAAACGCAGACCCTTTAAAGTAATACTGCGTGGTACCCATCCCATGGGTCCCAAATCTCCAGGTTCAAGGGCATCTTCCTACATCGAAAACATGCATGAGAAACCCAGAAGATGGTACACCGTGTGATCGGGAAAGGTTTCTAAAACGCACCTCATTTCTCATCTCCTTGTGCTCGGGTTCGCCATTCCAGCCGCTTTACTAGCAATCTCCCTCCTTGGAGAATCAGCACCTTTAACCTCCTGTTCCGTACAGGTTGCAATTTGTCCTGAGGATGAACGGGAAGAGGGGGAACCAATGAGAGACTAGCTCTAGGTGTTGGGACAGGCACAGGTCACTCTATTTTCCCCTCAAGAAGAAGAATTAACCACAGGCTCAGCCTGCCGCCTGGGACCAGAATAGGGCCTGAAGCAATCCTGCGCTCTTGCGGCCAGCTCCCAAGAAAGCGAGTTGAAAAATGGAGCTCAGGGGCACTGCAATTCACAAACCTGCAGACTTATAAATGATGACTCTCGTCCACAAATATATTGATGGAAGGCAACGAAGAGGATTTGAAAGCAAGGCAGAATTGCAGGAAACAGATTTCAGGAGCGAGATTCGAATCGCCTTTAAAGCACAGGAAAAGCGGCAAAACCTCGACAATGATGCCCTTGGCCAAAAAGGGCGTATGCGTTTTTTCCTGAATATATTCAGGAAAAAACGCATACGCCCTTTTTGGCCAACCAAGCAACCTGGAAAGGCAAATCAGCGCTACAAAGAAGTCTCGCTTCCCATCGGTCAAAAGGGCCATGCTGAATAAAGTGTCAAAACCAGAAATGCAGGACAGGCCATGGAGAAACGGGAGCCTGGCTACGCTGATGGGCGGGATGTAAATTGCCAACAGCCACTCTGGAGAAGTGCACGGTGTGTCCTGAAACATCTAAAAAACTCAGCTTAGGGAGCATAGGGCACATCCACTCATGGGCGTATAAATTGGGAAAACTAAAAATCAGCAAGACACAGGCACCCCAAAGTTTAGGGCTGCTCTGTTGACAAGAATCTCCACTTCGTTACACCTTAAATATCCCAGGAAAGAGAAAAATGGATAAAGAAGTTGTGGTCCTTATGTACAATGGAATATCACTCAGCCATGAAATCAACGTCATAAGGCTAGTAGCAGCATGATGAGTGGATTTAGGTACGACGATTCTAAGTGAAATAAGTCACACAGAAAAAGACACTTATCATAAGATATGACTTATAGAGGGAATGTAAAAACCGCTACCCTTGAACTGAATTACAAAACAGAATAGAGTCACACGTTTAGAAAACACACTATGGCTGCTTAACGGGAAAGGTGAGGTGGGGTGATGCATACAACAAGGGTTTCAAATTATCTCAGATACCGTTCCATAAACCCAATATGTAATAGACAAGCCCTACTCCTTCCTCAATGAATTGGACTCAACACCCCCAATTCACCGCCCAAGAATATATCTGACTAGTAAGAATCTTGAAACCTATGCATTGATATCTCTCTGTAAGTGAGTCAAGTGGGTGTAAAGCGGCAAAATCACAGCAGTGAAAAGCAGGTAAACCCCATTATAAAAATCAATTACTTTTAAAAACCCGTGAAACAAAGACAGTGAAAGAGAGAGAAATTCTTACAAAATTCGTTCAGCGGCTGTAATGCCACCTGGATTGACCATATCTAGACCCACAGCTGATTGAGACATAAGGGTGGACACTCTTGGGGCTGAGAGGTTTGGTGAGGTTGGGTGAGCAAACGCAGACCCTTTAAAGTAATACTGCGTGGTACCCATCCCATGGGTCCCAAATCTCCAGGTTCAAGGGCATCTTCCTACATCGAAAACATGCATGAGAAACCCAGAAGATGGTACACCGTGTGATCGGGAAAGGTTTCTAAAACGCACCTCATTTCTCATCTCCTTGTGCTCGGGTTCGCCATTCCAGCCGCTTTACTAGCAATCTCCCTCCTTGGAGAATCAGCACCTTTAACCTCCTGTTCCGTACAGGTTGCAATTTGTCCTGAGGATGAACGGGAAGAGGGGGAACCAATGAGAGACTAGCTCTAGGTGTTGGGACAGGCACAGGTCACTCTATTTTCCCCTCAGGAAGAAGAATTAACCACAGGCTCAGCCTGCCGCCTGGGACCAGAATAGGGCCTGAAGCAATCCTGCGCTCTTGCGGCCAGCTCCCAAGAAAGCGAGTTGAAAAATGGAGCTCAGGGGCACTGCAATTCACAAACCTGCAGACTTATAAATGATGACTCTCGTCCACAAATATATTGATGGAAGGCAACGAAGAGGATTTGAAAGCAAGGCAGAATTGCAGGAAACAGATTTCAGGAGGGAGATTCGAATCGCCTTTAAAGCACAGGAAAAGCGGCAAAACCTCGACAATGATGCCCTTGGCCAAAAAGGGCGTATGCGTTTTTTCCTGAATATATTCAGGAAAAAACGCATACGCCCTTTTTGGCCAACCAAGCAACCTGGAAAGGCAAATCAGCGCTACAAAGAAGTCTCGCTTCCCATCGGTCAAAAGGGCCATGCTGAATAAAGTGTCAAAACCAGAAATGCAGGACAGGCCATGGAGAAACGGGAGCCTGGCTACGCTGATGGGCGGGATGTAAATTGCCAACAGCCACTCTGGAGAAGTGCACGGTGTGTCCTGAAACATCTAAAAAACTCAGCTTAGGGAGCATAGGGCACATCCACTCATGGGCGTATAAATTGGGAAAACTAAAAATCAGCAAGACACAGGCACCCCAAAGTTTAGGGCTGCTCTGTTGACAAGAATCTCCACTTCGTTACACCTTAAATATCCCAGGAAAGAGAAAAATGGATAAAGAAGTTGTGGTCCTTATGTACAATGGAATATCACTCAGCCATGAAATCAACGTCATAAGGCTAGTAGCAGCATGATGAGTGGATTTAGGTACGACGATTCTAAGTGAAATAAGTCACACAGAAAAAGACACTTATCATAAGATATGACTTATAGAGGGAATGTAAAAACCGCTACCCTTGAACTGAATTACAAAACAGAATAGAGTCACAAGTTTAGAAAACACACTATGGCTGCTTAACGGGAAAGGTGAGGTGGGGTGATGCATACAACAAGGGTTTCAAATTATCTCAGATACCGTTCCATAAACCCAATATGTAATAGACAAGCCCTACTCCTTCCTCAATGAATTGGACTCAACACCCCCAATTCACCGCCCAAGAATATATCTGACTAGTAAGAATCTTGAAACCTATGCATTGATATCTCTCTGTAAGTGAGTCAAGTGGGTGTAAAGCGGCAAAATCACAGCAGTGAAAAGCAGGTAAACCCCATTATAAAAATCAATTACTTTTAAAAACCCGTGAAACAAAGACAGTGAAAGAGAGAGAAATTCTTACAAAATTCGTTCAGCGGCTGTAATGCCACCTGGATTGACCATATCTAGACCCACAGCTGATTGAGACATAAGGGTGGACACTCTTGGGGCTGAGAGGTTTGGTGAGGTTGGGTGAGCAAACGCAGACCCTTTAAAGTAATACTGCGTGGTACCCATCCCATGGGTCCCAAATCTCCAGGTTCAAGGGCATCTTCCTACATCGAAAACATGCATGAGAAACCCAGAAGATGGTACACCGTGTGATCGGGAAAGGTTTCTAAAACGCACCTCATTTCTCATCTCCTTGTGCTCGGGTTCGCCATTCCAACCGCTTTACTAGAAATCTCCCTCCTTGGAGAATCAGCACCTTTAACCTCCTGTTCCGTACAGCTTGCAATTTGTCCTGAGGATGAAAGGGAAGAGGGGGAACCAATGAGAGACAAGCTCTAGGTGTTGGGACAGGCAGAGGTCACTCTATTTTCCCCTCAGGAAGAAGAATTAACCACAGGCTCAGCCTGCCGCCTGGGACCAGAATAGGGCCTGAAGCAATCCTGCGCTCTTGCGGCCAGCTCCCAAGAAAGCGAGTTGAAAAATGTAGCTCAGGGGCACTGCAATTCAGAAACCTGCAGACTTATAAATGATGACTCTCGTCCACAAATATATTGATGGAAGGCAACGAAGAGGATTTGAAAGCAAGGCAGAATTGCAGGAAACAGATTTCAGGAGGGAGATTCGTATCGCCTTTAAAGCACAGGAAAAGCGGCAAAACCTCGACAATGATGCCCTTGGCCAAAAAGGGCGTATGCGTTTTTTCCTGAATATATTCAGGAAAAAACGCATACGCCCTTTCTGGCCAACCAAGCAACCTGGAAAGGCAAATCAGCGCTACAAAGAAGTCTCGCTTCCCATCGGTCAAAAGGGCCATGCTGAATAAAGTGTCAAAACCAGAAATGCAGGACAGGCCATGGAGAAACGGGAGCCTGGCTACGCTGATGGGCGGGATGTAAATTGCCAACAGCCACTCTGGAGAAGTGCACGGTGTGTCCTGAAACATCTAAAAAACTCAGCTTAGGGAGCATAGGGCACATCCACTCATGGGCGTATAAATTGGGAAAACTAAAAATCAGCAAGACACAGGCACCCCAAAGTTTAGGGCTGCTCTGTTGACAAGAATCTCCACTTCGTTACACCTTAAATATCCCAGGAAAGAGAAAAATGGATAAAGAAGTTGTGGTCCTTATGTACAATGGAATATCACTCAGCCATGAAATCAACGTCATAAGGCTAGTAGCAGCATGATGATTGGATTTAGGTACGACGATTCTAAGTGAAATAAGTCACACAGAAAAAGACACTTATCATAAGATATGACTTATAGAGGGAATGTAAAAACCGCTACCCTTGAACTGAATTACAAAACAGAATAGAGTCACACGTTTAGAAAACACACTATGGCTGCTTAACGGGAAAGGTGAGGTGGGGTGATGCATACAACAAGGGTTTCAAATTATCTCAGATACCGTTCCATAAACCCAATATGTAATAGACAAGCCCTACTCCTTCCTCAATGAATTGGACTCAACACCCCCAATTCACCGCCCAAGAATATATCTGACTAGTAAGAATCTTGAAACCTATGCATTGATATCTCTCTGTAAGTGAGTCAAGTGGGTGTAAAGCGGCAAAATCACAGCAGTGAAAAGCAGGTAAACCCCATTATAAAAATCAATTACTTTTAAAAACCCGTGAAACAAAGACAGTGAAAGAGAGAGAAATTCTTACAAAATTCGTTCAGCGGCTGTAATGCCACCTGGATTGACCATATCTAGACCCACAGCTGATTGAGACATAAGGGTGGACACTCTTGGGGCTGAGAGGTTTGGTGAGGTTGGGTGAGCAAACGCAGACCCTTTAAAGTAATACTGCGTGGTACCCATCCCATGGGTCCCAAATCTCCAGGTTCAAGGGCATCTTCCTACATCGAAAACATGCATGAGAAACCCAGAAGATGGTACACCGTGTGATCGGGAAAGGTTTCTAAAACGCACCTCATTTCTCATCTCCTTGTGCTCGGGTTCGCCATTCCAGCCGCTTTACTAGCAATCTCCCTCCTTGGAGAATCAGCACCTTTAACCTCCTGTTCCGTACAGGTTGCAATTTGTCCTGAGGATGAACGGGAAGAGGGGGAACCAATGAGAGACTAGCTCTAGGTGTTGGGACAGGCACAGGTCACTCTATTTTCCCCTCAGGAAGAAGAATTAACCACAGGCTCAGCCTGCCGCCTGGGACCAGAATAGGGCCTGAAGCAATCCTGCGCTCTTGCGGCCAGCTCCCAAGAAAGCGAGTTGAAAAATGGAGCTCAGGGGCACTGCAATTCAGAAACCTGCAGACTTATAAATGATGACTCTCGTCCACAAATATATTGATGGAAGGCAACGAAGAGGATTTGAAAGCAAGGCAGAATTGCAGGAAACAGATTTCAGGAGGGAGATTCGTATCGCCTTTAAAGCACAGGAAAAGCGGCAAAACCTCGACAATGATGCCCTTGGCCAAAAAGGGCGTATGCGTTTTTTCCTGAATATATTCAGGAAAAAACGCATACGCCCTTTCTGGCCAACCAAGCAACCTGGAAAGGCAAATCAGCGCTACAAAGAAGTCTCGCTTCCCATCGGTCAAAAGGGCCATGCTGAATAAAGTGTCAAAACCAGAAATGCAGGACAGGCCATGGAGAAACGGGAGCCTGGCTACGCTGATGGGCGGGATGTAAATTGCCAACAGCCACTCTGGAGAAGTGCACGGTGTGTCCTGAAACATCTAAAAAACTCAGCTTAGGGAGCATAGGGCACATCCACTCATGGGCGTATAAATTGGGAAAACTAAAAATCAGCAAGACACAGGCACCCCAAAGTTTAGGGCTGCTCTGTTGACAAGAATCTCCACTTCGTTACACCTTAAATATCCCAGGAAAGAGAAAAATGGATAAAGAAGTTGTGGTCCTTATGTACAATGGAATATCACTCAGCCATGAAATCAACGTCATAAGGCTAGTAGCAGCATGATGAGTGGATTTAGGTACGACGATTCTAAGTGAAATAAGTCACACAGAAAAAGACACTTATCATAAGATATGACTTATAGAGGGAATGTAAAAACCGCTACCCTTGAACTGAATTACAAAACAGAATAGAGTCACACGTTTAGAAAACACACTATGGCTGCTTAACGGGAAAGGTGAGGTGGGGTGATGCATACAACAAGGGTTTCAAATTATCTCAGATACCGTTCCATAAACCCAATATGTAATAGACAAGCCCTACTCCTTCCTCAATGAATTGGACTCAACACCCCCAATTCACCGCCCAAGAATATATCTGACTAGTAAGAATCTTGGAACCTATGCATTGATATCTCTCTGTAAGTGAGTCAAGTGGGTGTAAAGCGGCAAAATCACAGCAGTGAAAAGCAGGTAAACCCCATTATAAAAATCAATTACTTTTAAAAACCCGTGAAACAAAGACAGTGAAAGAGAGAGAAATTCTTACAAAATTCGTTCAGCGGCTGTAATGCCACCTGGATTGACCATATCTAGACCCACAGCTGATTGAGACATAAGGGTGGACACTCTTGGGGCTGAGAGGTTTGGTGAGGTTGGGTGAGCAAACGCAGACCCTTTAAAGTAATACTGCGTGGTACCCATCCCATGGGTCCCAAATCCCCAGGTTCAAGGGCATCTTCCTACATCGAAAACATGCATGAGAAACCCAGAAGATGGTACACCATGTGATCGGGAAAGGTTTCTAAAACGCACCTCATTTCTCATCTCCTTGTGCTCGGGTTCGCCATTCCAGCCGCTTTACTAGCAATCTCCCTCCTTGGAGAATCAGCACCTTTAACCTCCTGTTCCGTACAGGTTGCAATTTGTCCTGAGGATGAACGGGAAGAGGGGGAACCAATGAGAGACTAGCTCTAGGTGTTGGGACAGGCACAGGTCACTCTATTTTCCCCTCAGGAAGAAAAATTAACCACAGGCTCAGCCTGCCGCCTGGGACCAGAATAGGGCCTGAAGCAATCCTGCGCTCTTGCGGCCAGCTCCCAAGAAAGCGAGTTGAAAAATGGAGCTCAGGGGCACTGCAATTCACAAACCTGCAGACTTATAAATGATGACTCTCGTCCACAAATATATTGATGGAAGGCAACGAAGAGGATTTGAAAGCAAGGCAGAATTGCAGGAAACAGATTTCAGGAGGGAGATTCGAATCGCCTTTAAAGCACAGGAAAAGCGGCAAAACCTCGACAATGATGCCCTTGGCCAAAAAGGGCGTATGCGTTTTTTCCTGAATATATTCAGGAAAAAACGCATACGCCCTTTTTGGCCAACCAAGCAACCTGGAAAGGCAAATCAGCGCTACAAAGAAGTCTCGCTTCCCATCGGTCAAAAGGGCCATGCTGAATAAAGTGTCAAAAGCAGAAATGAAGGACAGGCCATGGAGAAACGGGAGCCTGGCTACGCTGATGGGCGGGATGTAAATTGCCAACAGCCACTCTGGAGAAGTGCACGGTGTGTCCTGAAACATCTAAAAAACTGAGCTTAGGGAGCATAGGGCACATCCACTCATGGGCGTATAAATTGGGAAAACTAAAAATCAGCAAGACACAGGCACCCCAAAGTTTAGGGCTGCTCTGTTGACAAGAATCTCCACTTCATTACACCTTAAATATCCCAGGAAAGAGAAAAATGGATAAAGAAGTTGTGGACCTTATGTACAATGGAATATCACTCAGCCATGAAATCAACGTCATAAGGCTAGTAGCAGCATGATGATTGGATTTAGGTACGACGATTCTAAGTGAAATAAGTCACACAGAAAAAGACACTTATCATAAGATATGACTTATAGAGGGAATGTAAAAACCGCTACCCTTGAAATGAATTACAAAACAGAATAGAGTCACACGTTTAGAAAACACACTATGGCTGCTTAACGGGAAAGGTGAGGTGGGGTGATGCATACAACAAGGGTTTCAAATTATCTCAGATACCGTTCCATAAACCCAATATGTAATAGACAAGCCCTACTCCTTCCTCAATGAATTGGACTCAACACCCCCAATTCACCGCCCAAGAATATATCTGACTAGTAAGAATCTTGAAACCTATGCATTGATATCTCTCTGTAAGTGAGTCAAGTGGGTGTAAAGCGGCAAAATCACAGCAGTGAAAAGCAGGTAAACCCCATTATAAAAATCAATTACTTTTAAAAACCCGTGAAACAAAGACAGTGAAAGAGAGAGAAATTCTTACAAAATTCGTTCAGCGGCTGTAATGCCACCTGGATTGACCATATCTAGACCCACAGCTGATTGAGACATAAGGGTGGACACTCTTGGGGCTGAGAGGTTTGGTGAGGTTGGGTGAGCAAACGCAGACCCTTTAAAGTAATACTGCGTGGTACCCATCCCATGGGTCCCAAATCTCCAGGTTCAAGGGCATCTTCCTACATCGAAAACATGCATGAGAAACCCAGAAGATGGTACACCGTGTGATCGGGAAAGGTTTCTAAAACGCACCTCATTTCTCATCTCCTTGTGCTCGGGTTCGCCATTCCAACCGCTTTACTAGCAATCTCCCTCCTTGGAGAATCAGCACCTTTAACCTCCTGTTCCGTACAGCTTGCAATTTGTCCTGAGGATGAAAGGGAAGAGGGGGAACCAATGAGAGACAAGCTCTAGGTGTTGGGACAGGCAGAGGTCACTCTATTTTCCCATCAGGAAGAAGAATTAACCACGGGCTCAGCCTGCCCCCTTGGACCAGAATAGGGCCTGAAGCAATCCTGCGCTTTTGCGGCCAGCGCCCAAGAAAGCGAGTTGAAAAATGGAGCTCAGGGGCACTGCAATTCACAAACTTGCAGACTTATAAATGATGACTCTCGTCCACAAGTATATTGAGGGAAGGCAACGAAGAGGATTTGAAAGCAAGGCAGAATTGCAGGAAACAGATTTCAGGAGGGAGATTTGAATCGCCTTTAAAGCACAGGAAAAGCGGCAAAACCTCGACAATGATGCCTTTGGCCAAAAAGGGCGTATGCGTTTTTTCCTGAATATATTCAGGAAAAAATGCATACGCCCTTTTTGGCCAACCAAACAACCTGGAAAGGCAAATCAGCGCTACAAAGAAGTCTCGCTTCCCATCGGTCAAAAGGGCCATGCTGAATAAAGTGTCAAAACCAGAAATGCAGGACAGGCCATGGAGAAACGGGCGCCTGGCTACGCTGATGGGCGTGATGTAAATTGCCAACAGCCACTCTAGAGAAGTGCACGGTGTGTCCTGAAACATCTAAAAAACTGAGCTTAGGGAGCATAGGGCACATCCACTCATGGGCGTATAAATTGGGAAAACTAAAAATCAGCAAGACACAGGCACCCCAAAGTTTAGGGCTGCTCTGTTGACAAGAATCTCCACTTCGTTACACCTTAAATATCCCAGGAAAGAGAAAAATGGATAAAGAAGTTGTGGTCCTTATGTACAATGGAATATCACTCAGCCATGAAATCAACATCATAAGGCTAGTAGCAGCATGATGAGTGGATTTAGGTACGAAGATTCTAAGTGAAATAAGTCACACAGAAAAAGACACTTATCATAAGATATGACTTATAGAGGGAATGTAAAAACCGCTACCCTTGAACTGAATTACAAAACAGAATAGAGTCACACGTTTAGAAAACACACTATGGCTGCTTAATGGGAAAGGTGAGGTGGGGTGATGCATACAACAAGGGTTTTATAATTAGCTCAGATACCGTTCCATAAACCCAATATGTAATAGACAAGCCCTACTCCTTCCTCAATGAATTGGACTCAACACCCCCTATTCACCGCCCAAGAATATATCTGACTAGTAAGAATCTTGAAACCTATGCATTGATATCTCTCTGTAAGTGAGTCAAGTGGGTGTAAAGCGGCAAAATCACAGCAGTGAAAAGCAGGTAAACCCCATTATAAAAATCAATTACTTTTAAAAACCCGTGAAACAAAGACAGTGAAAGAGAGAGAAATTCTTACAAAATTCGTTCAGGGGCTGTGATGCCACCTGGATTGACCATATCTAGACCCACAGCTGATTGAGACATAAGGGTGGACACTCTTGGGGCTGAGAGGTTTGGTGAGGTTGGGTGAGCAAACGCAGACCCTATAAAGTAATACTGCGTGGTACCCATCCCATGGGTCCCAAATCTCCAGGTTCAAGGGCATCTTTCTACATCGAAAACATTCATGAGAAACCCAGAAGATGGTACACCGTGTGATCGGGAAAGGTTTCTAAAACGCACTTCATTTCTCATCTCCTTGTGCTTGGGTTCGCCATTCCAGCCGCTTTACTAGCAATCTCCCTCCTTGGAGAATCAGCACCTTTAACCTCCTGTTCCGTACAGCTTGCAATTTGTCCTGAGGATGAAAGGGAAGAGGGGGAACCAATGAGGGACTAGCTCTAGGTGTTGGGACAGGCAGAGGTCACTCTATTTTCCCATCAGGAAGAATAATTAACCACAGGCTCAGCCTGCCCCCTGGGACCAGAATAGGGCCTGAAGCAATCCTGCGCTTTTGCGGCCAGCGCCCAAGAAAGCGAGTTGAAAAATGGAGCTCAGGGGCACTGCAATTCACAAACCTGCAGACTTATAAATGATGACTCTCGTCCACAAATATATTGACGGAAGGCAACGAAGAGGATTTGAAAGCAAGGCAGAATTGCAGGAAACAGATTTCAGGAGGGAGATTCGAATCGCCTTTAAAGCACAGGAAAAGCGGCAAAACCTCGACAATGATGCCCTTGGCCAAAAAGGGCGTATGCGTTTTTTCCTGAATATATTCAGGAAAAAACGCTTACGCCCTTTTTGGCCAACCAAGCAACCTGGAAAGGTAAATCAGCGCTACAAAGAAGTCTCGCTTCCCATCGGTCAAAAGGGCCATGCTGAATAAAGTGTCAAAACCAGAAATGCAGGACAGGCCATGGAGAAACGGGAGCCTGGCTACGCTGATGGGCGGGATGTAAATTGCCAACAGCCACTCTGGAGAAGTGCACGGTGTGTCCTGAAACATCTAAAAAACTGAGCTTAGGGAGCATAGGGCACATCCACTCATGGGCGTATAAATTGGGAAAATTAAAAATCAGCAAGACACAGGCACCCCAAAGTTTAGGGCTGCTCTGTTGACAAGAATCTCCACTTCGTTACACCTTAAATATCCAAGGAAAGAGAAAAATGGATAAAGAAGTTGTGGTCCTTATGTACAATGGAATATCACTCAGCCATGAAATCAACGTCATAAGGCTAGTAGCAGCATGATGATTGGATTTAGGTAAGACGATTCTAAGTGAAATAAGTCACACAGAAAAAGACACTTATCATAAGATATGACTTATAGAGGGAATGTAAAAACCGCTACCCTTGAACTGAATTACAAAACAGAATACAGTCACACGTTTAGAAAACACACTATGGCTGCTTAACGGGAAAGGTGAGGTGGGGTGATGCATACAACAAGGGTTTCAAATTATCTCAGATACCGTTCCATAAACCCAATATGTAATAGACAAGCCCTACTCCTTCCTCAATGAATTGGACTCAACACCCCCAATTCACCGCCCAAGAATATATCTGACTAGTAAGAATCTTGAAACCTATGCATTGATATCTCTCTGTAAGTGAGTCAAGTGGGTGTAAAGCGGCAAAATCACAGCAGTGAAAAGCAGGTAAACCCCATTATAAAAATCAATTACTTTTAAAAACCCGTGAAACAAAGACAGTGAAAGAGAGAGAAATTCTTACAAAATTCGTTCAGCGGCTGTAATGCCACCTGGATTGACCATATCTAGACCCACAGCTGATTGAGACATAAGGGTGGACACTCTTGGGGCTGAGAGGTTTGGTGAGGTTGGGTGAGCAAACGCAGACCCTTTAAAGTAATACTGCGTGGTACCCATCCCATGGGTCCCAAATCTCCAGGTTCAAGGGCATCTTCCTACATCGAAAACATGCATGAGAAACCCAGAAGATGGTACACCGTGTGATCGGGAAAGGTTTCTAAAACGCACCTCATTTCTCATCTCCTTGTGCTCGGGTTCGCCATTCCAGCCGCTTTACTAGCAATCTCCCTCCTTGGAGAATCAGCACCTTTAACCTCCTGTTCCGTACAGGTTGCAATTTGTCCTGAGGATGAACGGGAAGAGGGGGAACCAATGAGAGACTAGCTCTAGGTGTTGGGACAGGCACAGGTCACTCTATTTTCCCCTCAGGAAGAAGAATTAACCACAGGCTCAGCCTGCCGCCTGGGACCAGAATAGGGCCTGAAGCAATCCTGCGCTCTTGCGGCCAGCTCCCAGGAAAGCGAGTTGAAAAATGGAGCTCAGGGGCACTGCAATTCACAAACCTGCAGACTTATAAATGATGACTCTCGTCCACAAATATATTGATGGAAGGCAACGAAGAGGATTTGAAAGCAAGGCAGAATTGCAGGAAACAGATTTCAGGAGGGAGATTCGAATCGCCTTTAAAGCACAGGAAAAGCGGCAAAACCTCGACAATGATGCCCTTGGCCAAAAAGGGCGTATGCGTTTTTTCCTGAATATATTCAGGAAAAAACGCTTACGCCCTTTTTGGCCAACCAAGCAACCTGGAAAGGCAAATCAGCGCTACAAAGAAGTCTCGCTTCCCATCGGTCAAAAGGGCCATGCTGAATAAAGTGTCAAAAGCAGAAATGCAGGACAGGCCATGGAGAAACGGAAGCCTGGCTACGCTTATGGGCGGGATGTAAATTGCCAACAGCCACTCTGGAGAAGTGCACGGTGTGTCCTGAAACATCTAAAAAACTGAGCTTAGGGAGCATAGGGCACATCCACTCATGGGCGTATAAATTGGGAAAACTAAAAATCAGCAAGACACAGGCACCCCAAAGTTTAGGGCTGCTCTGTTGACAAGAATCTCCACTTCATTACACCTTAAATATCCCAGGAAAGAGAAAAATGGATAAAGAAGTTGTGGACCTTATGTACAATGGAATATCACTCAGCCATGAAATCAACGTCATAAGG
This sequence comes from Balaenoptera physalus, assembly GCF_965194825.1. Lineage (NCBI taxonomy): Eukaryota > Metazoa > Chordata > Mammalia > Artiodactyla > Balaenopteridae > Balaenoptera > Balaenoptera physalus. Next base: position 92,381 of record NW_028126166.1, read on the forward strand.
CTAGTAGCAGCATGATGATTGGATTTAGGTACGACGATTCTAAGTGAAATAAGTCACACAGAAAAAGACACTTATCATAAGATATGACTTATAGAGGGAATGTAAAAACCGCTACCCTTGAAATGAATTACAAAACAGAATAGAGTCACACGTTTAGAAAACAAACTATGGCTGCTTAACGGGAAAGGTGAGGTGGGGTGATGCATACAACAAGGGTTTCAAATTATCTCAGATACCGTTCCATAAACCCAATATGTAATAGACAAGCCCTACTCCTTCCTCAATGAATTGGACTCAACACCCCCAATTCACCGCCCAAGAATATATCTGACTAGTAAGAATCTTGAAACCTATGCATTGATATCTCTCTGTAAGTGAGTCAAGTGGGTGTAAAGCGGCAAAATCACAGCAGTGAAAAGCAGGTAAACCCCATTATAAAAATCAATTACTTTTAAAAACCCGTGAAACAAAGACAGTGAAAGAGAGAGAAATTCTTACAAAATTCGTTCAGCGGCTGTAATGCCACCTGGATTGACCATATCTAGACCCACAGCTGATTGAGACATAAGGGTGGACACTCTTGGGGCTGAGAGGTTTGGTGAGGTTGGGTGAGCAAACGCAGACCCTTTAAAGTAATACTGCGTGGTACCCATCCCATGGGTCCCAAATCTCCAGGTTCAAGGGCATCTTCCTACATCGAAAACATGCATGAGAAACCCAGAAGATGGTACACCGTGTGATCGGGAAAGGTTTCTAAAACGCACCTCATTTCTCATCTCCTTGTGCTCGGGTTCGCCATTCCAGCCGCTTTACTAGCAATCTCCCTCCTTGGAGAATCAGCACCTTTAACCTCCTGTTCCGTACAGCTTGCAATTTGTCCTGAGGATGAAAGGGAAGAGGGGGAACCAATGAGAGACAAGCTCTAGGTGTTGGGACAGGCAGAGGTCACTCTATTTTCCCATCAGGAAGAAGAATTAACCACAGGCTCAGCCTGCCGCCTGGGACCAGAATAGGGCCTGAAGCAATCCTGCGCTTTTGCGGCCAGTGCCCAAGAAAGCGAGTTGAAAAATGGAGCTCAGGGGCACTGCAATTCACAAACCTGCAGACTTATAAATGAGGACTCTCGTCCACAAATATATTGAGGGAAGGCAACGAAGAGGATTTGAAAGCAAGGCAGAATTGCAGGAAACAGATTTCAGGAGGGAGATTTGAATCGCCTTTAAAGCACAGGAAAAGCGGCAAAACCTCGACAATGATGCCCTTGGCCAAAAAGGGCGTATGCGTTTTTTCCTGAATATATTCAGGAAAAAATGCATACGCCCTTTTTGGCCAACCAAGCAACCTGGAAAGGCAAATCAGCGCTACAAAGAAGTCTCGCTTCCCATCGGTCAAAAGGGCCATGCTGAATAAAGTGTCAAAACCAGAAATGCAGGACAGGCCATGGAGAAACGGGAGCCTGGCTACGCTGATGGGCGGGATGTAAATTGCCAACAGCCACTCTGGAGAAGTGCACGGTGTGTCCTGAAACATCTAAAAAACTGAGCTTAGGGAGCATAGGGCACATCCACTCATGGGCGTATAAATTGGGAAAACTAAAAATCAGCAAGACACAGGCACCCCAAAGTTTAGGGCTGCTCTGTTGACAAGAATCTCCACTTCGTTACACCTTAAATATCCCAGGAAAGAGAAAAATGGATAAAGAAGTTGTGGTCCTTATGTACAGTGGAATATCACTCAGCCATGAAATCGACGTCATAAGGCTAGTAGCAGCATGATGAGTGGATTTAGGTACGAAGATTCTAAGTGAAATAAGTCACACAGAAAAAGACACTTATCATAAGATATGACTTATAGAGGGAATGTAAAAACCGCTACCCTTGAACTGAATTACAAAACAGAATAGAGTCACACGTTTAGAAAACACACTATGGCTGCTTAACGGGAAAGGTGAGGTGGGGTGATGCATACAACAAGGGTTGCAAATTATCTCAGATACCGTTCCATAAACCCAATATGTAATAGACAAGCCCTACTCCTTCCTCAATGAATTGGACTCAACACCCCCAATTCACCGCCCAAGAATATATCTGACTAGTAAGAATCTTGAAACCTATGCATTGATATCTCTCTGTAAGTGAGTCAAGTGGGTGTAAAGCGGCAAAATCACAGCAGTGAAAAGCAGGTAAACCCCATTATAAAAATCAATTACTTTTAAAAACCCGTGAAACAAAGACAGTGAAAGAGAGAGAAATTCTTACAAAATTCGTTCAGCGGCTGTAATGCCACCTGGATTGACCATATCTAGACCCACAGCTGATTGAGACATAAGGGTGGACACTCTTGGGGCTGAGAGGTTTGGTGAGGTTGGGTGAGCAAACGCAGACCCTTTAAAGTAATACTGCGTGGTACCCATCCCATGGGTCCCAAATCTCCAGGTTCAAGGGCATCTTCCTACATCGAAAACATGCATGAGAAACCCAGAAGATGGTACACCGTGTGATCGGGAAAGGTTTCTAAAACGCACCTCATTTCTCATCTCCTTGTGCTCGGGTTCGCCATTCCAACCGCTTTACTAGAAATCTCCCTCCTTGGAGAATCAGCACCTTTAACCTCCTGTTCCGTACAGCTTGCAATTTGTCCTGAGGATGAAAGGGAAGAGGGGGAACCAATGAGAGACAAGCTCTAGGTGTTGGGACAGGCAGAGGTCACTCTATTTTCCCATCAGGAAGAAGAATTAACCACAGGCTCAGCCTGCCGCCTGGGACCAGAATAGGGCCTGAAGCAATCCTGCGCTTTTGCGGCCAGCGCCCAAGAAAGCGAGTTGAAAAATGGAGCTCAGGGGCACTGCAATTCACAAACCTGCAGACTTATAAATGATGACTCTCGTCCACAAATATATTGAGGGAAGGCAACGAAGAGGATTTGAAAGCAAGGCAGAATTGCAGGAAACAGATTTCAGGAGGGAGATTCGAATCGCCTTTAAAGCACAGGAAAAGCGGCAAAACCTCGACAATGATGCCCTTGGCCAAAAAGGGCGTATGCGTTTTTTCCTGAATATATTCAGGAAAAAACGCATACGCCCTTTTTGGCCAACCAAGCAACCTGGAACGGCAAATCAGCGCTACAAAGAAGTCTCGCTTCCCATCGGTCAAAAGGGCCATGCTGAATAAAGTGTCAAAACCAGAAATGCAGGACAGGCCATGGAGAAACGGGAGCCTGGCTACGCTGATGGGCGGGATGTAAATTGCCAACAGCCACTCTGGAGAAGTGCACGGTGTGTCCTGAAACATCTAAAAAACTCAGCTTAGGGAGCATAGGGCACATCCACTCATGGGCGTATAAATTGAGAAAACTAAAAATCAGCAAGACACAGGCACCCCAAAGTTTAGGGCTGCTCTGTTGACAAGAATCTCCACTTCGTTACACCTTAAATATCCCAGGAAAGAGAAAAATGGATAAAGAAGTGGTGGTCCTTATGTACAATGGAATATCACTCAGCCATGATATCAACGTCATAAGGCTAGTAGCAGCATGATGAGTGGATTTAGGTACGACGATTCTAAGTGAAATAAGTCACACAGAAAAAGACACTTATCATAAGATATGACTTATAGAGGGAATGTAAAAACCGCTACCCTTGAACTGAATTACAAAACAGAATAGAATCACACGTTTAGAAAACACACTATGGCTGCTTAACGGGAAAGGTGAGGTGGGGTGATGCATACAACAAGGGTTTCAAATTAGCTCAGATACCGTTCCATAAAACCAATATGTAATAGACAATCCCTACTCCTTGCTCAAGGAATTGGACTCAGCACCCCCTATTCACCGCCCAAGAAGATATCTGACTAGTAAGAATCTTGAAACCTATGCATTGATATCTCTCTGAAAGTGAGTCAAGTGGGTGTAAAGCGGCAAAATCACAGCAGTGAAAAGCAGGTAAACCCCATTATAAAAATCAATTACTTTTAAAAACCCGTGAAACAAAGACAGTGAAAGAGAGAGAAATTCTTACAAAATTCGTTCAGGGGCTGTGATGCCACCTGGATTGACCATATCTTGACCCACAGCTGATTGAGACATAAGGGTGGACACTCTTGGGGCTGAGAGGTTTGGTGAGGTTGGGTGAGCAAACGCAGACCCTTTAAAGTAATACTGCGTGGTACCCATCCCATGGGTCCCAAATCTCCAGGTTCAAGGGCATCTTCCTACATCGAAAACATGCATGAGAAACCCAGAAGATGGTACACCGTGTGATCGGGAAAGGTTTCTAAAACGCACCTCATTTCTCATCTCCTTGTGCTCGGGTTCGCCATTCCAGCCGCTTTACTAGCAATCTCCCTCCTTGGAGAATCAGCACCTTTAACCTCCTGTTCCGTACAGCTTGCAATTTGTCCTGAGGATGAAAGGGAAGAGGGGGAACCAATGAGAGACTAGCTCTAGGTGTTGGGACAGGCACAGGTCACTCTATTTTCCCCTCAAGAAGAAGAAATAACCACAGGCTCAGCCTGCCGCCTGGGACCAGAATAGGGCCTGAAGCAATCCTGCGCTTTTGCGGCCAGCGCCCAAGAAAGCGAGTTGAAAAATGGAGCTCAGGGACACTGCAATTCACAAACCTGCAGACTTATAAATGATGACTCTCGTCCACAAATATATTGAGGGAAGACAACGAAGAGGATTTGAAAGCAAGACAGAATTGCAGGAAACAGATTTCAGGAGGGAGATTCGAATCGCCTTTAAAGCACAGGAAAAGCGGCAAAACCTCGACAATGATGCCCTTGGCCAAAAAGGGCGTATGCGTTTTTTCCTGAATATATTCAGGAAAAAACGCATACGCCCTTTTTGGCCAACCAAGCAACCTGGAAAGGCAAATCAGCGCTACAAAGAAGTCTCGCTTCCCATCGGTCAAAAGGGCTATGCTGAATAAAGTGTCAAAACCAGAAATGCAGGACAGGCCATGGAGAAACGGGAGCCTGGCTACGCTGATGGGCGGGATGTAAATTGCCAACAGCCACTCTGGAGAAGTGCACGGTGTGTCCTGAAACATCTAAAAAACTGAGCTTAGGGAGCATAGGGCACATCCACTCATGGGCGTATAAATTGGGAAAACTAAAAATCAGCAAGACACAGGCACCCCAAAGTTTAGGGCTGCTCTGTTGACAAGAATCTCCACTTGGTTACACCTTAAATATCCCAGGAAAGAGAAAAATGGATAAAGAAGTTTTGGTCCTTATGTACAATGGAATATCACTCAGCCATGAAATCAACGTCATAAGGCTAGTAGCAGCATGATGATTGGATTTAGGTACGACGATTCTAAGTGAAATAAGTCACACAGAAAAAGACACTTATCATAAGATATGACTTATAGAGGGAATGTAAAAACCGCTACCCTTGAACTGAATTACAAAACAGAATAGAGTCACACGTTTAGAAAACACACTATGGCTGCTTAACGGGAAAGGTGAGGTGGGGTGATGCATACAACAAGGGTTGCAAATTATCTCAGATACCGTTCCATAAACCCAATATGTAATAGACAAGCCCTACTCCTTCCTCAATGAATTGGACTCAACACCCCCAATTCACCGCCCAAGAATATATCTGACTAGTAAGAATCTTGAAACCTATGCATTGATATCTCTCTGTAAGTGAGTCAAGTGGGTGTAAAGCGGCAAAATCACAGCAGTGAAAAGCAGGTAAACCCCATTATAAAAATCAATTACTTTTAAAAACCCGTGAAACAAAGACAGTGAAAGAGAGAGAAATTCTTACAAAATTCGTTCAGCGGCTGTAATGCCACCTGGATTGACCATATCTAGACCCACAGCTGATTGAGACATAAGGGTGGACACTCTTGGGGCTGAGAGGTTTGGTGAGGTTGGGTGAGCAAACGCAGACCCTTTAAAGTAATACTGCGTGGTACCCATCCCATGGGTCCCAAATCTCCAGGTTCAAGGGCATCTTCCTACATCGAACACATGCATGAGAAACCCAGAAGATGGTACACCGTGTGATCGGGAAAGGTTTCTAAAACGCACCTCATTTCTCATCTCCTTGTGCTCGGGTTCGCCATTCCAACCGCTTTACTAGAAATCTCCCTCCTTGGAGAATCAGCACCTTTAACCTCCTGTTCCGTACAGCTTGCAATTTGTCCTGAGGATGAAAGGGAAGAGGGGGAACCAATGAGAGACAAGCTCTAGGTGTTGGGACAGGCAGAGGTCACTCTATTTTCCCATCAGGAAGAAGAATTAACCACAGGCTCAGCCTGCCGCCTGGGACCAGAATAGGGCCTGAAGCAATCCTGCGCTTTTGCGGCCAGCGCCCAAGAAAGCGAGTTGAAAAATGGAGCTCAGGGGCACTGCAATTCACAAACCTGCAGACTTATAAATGATGACTCTCGTCCACAAATATATTGAGGGAAGGCAACGAAGAGGATTTGAAAGCAAGGCAGAATTGCAGGAAACAGATTTCAGGAGGGAGATTCGAATCGCCTTTTAAGCACAGGAAAAGCGGCAAAACCTCGACAATGATGCCCTTGGCCAAAAAGGGCGTATGCGTTTTTTCCTGAATATATTCAGGAAAAAACGCATACGCCCTTTTTGGCCAACCAAGCAACCTGGAAAGGCAAATCAGCGCTACAAAGAAGTCTCGCTTCCCATCGGTCAAAAGGGCCATGCTGAATAAAGTGTCAAAACCAGAAATGCAGGACAGGCCATGGAGAAACGGGAGCCTGGCTACGCTGATGGGCGGGATGTAAATTGCCAACAGCCACTCTGGAGAAGTGCACGGTGTGTCCTGAAACATCTAAAAAACTCAGCTTAGGGAGCATAGGGCACATCCACTCATGGGCGTATAAATTGGGAAAACTAAAAATCAGCAAGACACAGGCACCCCAAAGTTAGGGCTGCTCTGTTGACAAGAATCTCCACTTCGTTACACCTTAAATATCCCAGGAAAGAGAAAAATGGATAAAGAAGTTGTGGTCCTTATGTACAATGGAATATCACTCAGCCATGAAATCAACGTCATAAGGCTAGTAGCAGCATGATGATTGGATTTAGGTACGACGATTCTAAGTGAAATAAGTCACACAGAAAAAGACACTTATCATAAGATATGACTTATAGAGGGAATGTAAAAACCGCTACCCTTGAACTGAATTACAAAACAGAATAGAGTCACACGTTTAGAAAACACACTATGGCTGCTTAACGGGAAAGGTGAGGTGGGGTGATGCATACAACAAGGGTTTCAAATTATCTCAGATACCGTTCCATAAACCCAATATGTAATAGACAAGCCCTACTCCTTCCTCAATGAATTGGACTCAACAACCCCAATTCACCGCCCAAGAATATATCTGACTAGTAAGAATCTTGAAACCTATGCATTGATATCTCTCTGTAAGTGAGTCAAGTGGGTGTAAAGCGGCAAAATCACAGCAGTGAAAAGCAGGTAAACCCCATTATAAAAATCAATTACTTTTAAAAACCCGTGAAACAAAGACAGTGAAAGAGAGAGAAATACTTACAAAATTCGTTCAGCGGCTGTAATGCCACCTGGATTGACCATATCTAGACCCACAGCTGATTGAGACATAAGGGTGGACACTCTTGGGGCTGAGAGGTTTGGTGAGGTTGGGTGAGCAAACGCAGACCCTTTAAAGTAATACTGCGTGGTACCCATCCCATGGGTCCCAAATCTCCAGGTTCAAGGGCATCTTCCTACATCGAAAACATGCATGAGAAACCCAGAAGATGGTACACCGTGTGATCGGGAAAGGTTTCTAAAACGCACCTCATTTCTCATCTCCTTGTGCTCGGGTTCGCCATTCCAACCGCTTTACTAGAAATCTCCCTCCTTGGAGAATCAGCACCTTTAACCTCCTGTTCCGTACAGCTTGCAATTTGTCCTGAGGATGAAAGGGAAGAGGGGGAACCAATGAGAGACAAGCTCTAGGTGTTGGGACAGGCAGAGGTCACTCTATTTTCCCATCAGGAAGAAGAATTAACCACAGGCTCAGCCTGCCGCCTGGGACCAGAATAGGGCCTGAAGCAATCCTGCGCTTTTGCGGCCAGCGCCCAAGAAAGCGAGTTGAAAAATGGAGCTCAGGGGCACTGCAATTCACAAACCTGCAGACTTATAAATGATGACTCTCGTCCACAAATATATTGAGGGAAGGCAACGAAGAGGATTTGAAAGCAAGGCAGAATTGCAGGAAACAGATTTCAGGAGGGAGATTTTAATCGCCTTTAAAGCACAGGAAAAGCGGCAAAACCTCGACAATGATGCCCTTGGCCAAAAAGGGCGTATGCGTTTTTTCCTGAATATATTCAGGAAAAAACGCATACGCCCTTTTTGGCCAACCAAGCAACCTGGAAAGGCAAATCAGCGCTACAAAGAAGTCTCGCTTCCCATCGGTCAAAAGGGCCATGCTGAATAAAGTGTCAAAACCAGAAATGCAGGACAGGCCATGGAGAAACGGGAGCCTGGCTACGCTGATGGGCGGGATGTAAATTGCCAACAGCCACTCTGGAGAAGTGCACGGTGTGTCCTGAAACATCTAAAAAACTCAGCTTAGGGAGCATAGGGCACATCCACTCATGGGCGTATAAATTGGGAAAACTAAAAATCAGCAAGACACAGGCACCCCAAAGTTAGGGCTGCTCTGTTGACAAGAATCTCCACTTCGTTACACCTTAAATATCCCAGGAAAGAGAAAAATGGATAAAGAAGTTGTGGTCCTTATGTACAATGGAATATCACTCAGCCATGAAATCAACGTCATAAGGCTAGTAGCAGCATGATGATTGGATTTAGGTACGACGATTCTAAGTGAAATAAGTCACACAGAAAAAGACACTTATCATAAGATATGACTTATAGAGGGAATGTAAAAACCGCTACCCTTGAACTGAATTACAAAACAGAATAGAGTCACACGTTTAGAAAACACACTATGGCTGCTTAACGGGAAAGGTGAGGTGGGGTGATGCATACAACAAGGGTTTCAAATTATCTCAGATACCGTTCCATAAACCCAATATGTAATAGACAAGCCCTACTCCTTCCTCAATGAATTGGACTCAACACCCCCAATTCACCGCCCAAGAATATATCTGACTAGTAAGAATCTTGAAACCTATGCATTGATATCTCTCTGTAAGTGAGTCAAGTGGGTGTAAAGCGGCAAAATCACAGCAGTGAAAAGCAGGTAAACCCCATTATAAAAATCAATTACTTTTAAAAACCCGTGAAACAAAGACAGTGAAAGAGAGAGAAATACTTACAAAATTCGTTCAGCGGCTGTAATGCCACCTGGATTGACCATATCTAGACCCACAGCTGATTGAGACATAAGGGTGGACACTCTTGGGGCTGAGAGGTTTGGTGAGGTTGGGTGAGCAAACGCAGACCCTTTAAAGTAATACTGCGTGGTACCCATCCCATGGGTCCCAAATCTCCAGGTTCAAGGGCATCTTCCTACATGGAAAACATGCATGAGAAACCCAGAAGATGGTACACCGTGTGATCGGGAAAGGTTTCTAAAACGCACCTCATTTCTCATCTCCTTGTGCTTGGGTTCGCCATTCCAGCCGCTTTACTAGCAATCTCCCTCCTTGGAGAATCAGCACCTTTAACCTCCTGTTCCGTACAGGTTGCAATTTGTCCTGAGGATGAACGGGAAGAGGGGGAACCAATGAGAGACTAGCTCTAGGTGTTGGGACAGGCACAGGTCACTCTATTTTCCCCTCAAGAAGAAGAATTAACCACAGGCTCAGCCTGCCGCCTGGGACCAGAATAGGGCCTGAAGCAATCCTGCGCTCTTGCGGCCAGCTCCCAAGAAAGCGAGTTGAAAAATGGAGCTCAGGGGCACTGCAATTCACAAACCTGCAGACTTATAAATGATGACTCTCGTCCACAAATATATTGATGGAAGGCAACGAAGAGGATTTGAAAGCAAGGCAGAATTGCAGGAAACAGATTTCAGGAGGGAGATTCGAATCGCCTTTAAAGCACAGGAAAAGCGGCAAAACCTCGACAATGATGCCCTTGGCCAAAAAGGGCGTATGCGTTTTTTCCTGAATATATTCAGGAAAAAACGCATACGCCCTTTTTGGCCAACCAAGCAACCTGGAAAGGCAAATCAGCGCTACAAAGAAGTCTCGCTTCCCATCGGTCAAAAGGGCCATGCTGAATAAAGTGTCAAAACCAGAAATGCAGGACAGGCCATGGAGAAACGGGAGCCTGGCTACGCTGATGGGCGGGATGTAAATTGCCAACAGCCACTCTGGAGAAGTGCACGGTGTGTCCTGAAACATCTAAAAAACTCAGCTTAGGGAGCATAGGGCACATCCACTCATGGGCGTATAAATTGGGAAAACTAAAAATCAGCAAGACACAGGCACCCCAAAGTTTAGGGCTGCTCTGTTGACAAGAATCTCCACTTCGTTACACCTTAAATATCCCAGGAAAGAGAAAAATGGATAAAGAAGTTGTGGTCCTTATGTACAATGGAATATCACTCAGCCATGAAATCAACGTCATAAGGCTAGTAGCAGCATGATGAGTGGATTTAGGTACGACGATTCTAAGTGAAATAAGTCACACAGAAAAAGACACTTATCATAAGATATGACTTATAGAGGGAATGTAAAAACCGCTACCCTTGAACTGAATTACAAAACAGAATAGAGTCACACGTTTAGAAAACACACTATGGCTGCTTAACGGGAAAGGTGAGGTGGGGTGATGCATACAACAAGGGTTTCAAATTATCTCAGATACCGTTCCATAAACCCAATATGTAATAGACAAGCCCTACTCCTTCCTCAATGAATTGGACTCAACACCCCCAATTCACCGCCCAAGAATATATCTGACTAGTAAGAATCTTGAAACCTATGCATTGATATCTCTCTGTAAGTGAGTCAAGTGGGTGTAAAGCGGCAAAATCACAGCAGTGAAAAGCAGGTAAACCCCAGTATAAAAATCAATTACTTTTAAAAACCCGTGAAACAAAGACAGTGAAAGAGAGAGAAATTCTTACAAAATTCGTTCAGCGGCTGTAATGCCACCTGGATTGACCATATCTAGACCCACAGCTGATTGAGACATAAGGGTGGACACTCTTGGGGCTGAGAGGTTTGGTGAGGTTGGGTGAGCAAACGCAGACCCTTTAAAGTAATACTGCGTGGTACCCATCCCATGGGTCCCAAATCTCCAGGTTCAAGGGCATCTTCCTACATCGAAAACATGCATGAGAAACCCAGAAGATGGTACACCGTGTGATCGGGAAAGGTTTCTAAAACGCACCTCATTTCTCATCTCCTTGTGCTCGGGTTCGCCATTCCAGCCGCTTTACTAGCAATCTCCCTCCTTGGAGAATCAGCACCTTTAACCTCCTGTTCCGTACAGGTTGCAATTTGTCCTGAGGATGAACGGGAAGAGGGGGAACCAATGAGAGACTAGCTCTAGGTGTTGGGACAGGCACAGGTCACTCTATTTTCCCCTCAGGAAGAAGAATTAACCACAGGCTCAGCCTGCCGCCTGGGACCAGAATAGGGCCTGAAGCAATCCTGCGCTCTTGCGGCCAGCTCCCAAGAAAGCGAGTTGAAAAATGGAGCTCAGGGGCACTGCAATTCACAAACCTGCAGACTTATAAATGATGACTCTCGTCCACAAATATATTGATGGAAGGCAACGAAGAGGATTTGAAAGCAAGGCAGAATTGCAGGAAACAGATTTCAGGAGGGAGATTCGAATCGCCTTTAAAGCACAGGAAAAGCGGCAAAACCTCGACAATGATGCCCTTGGCCAAAAAGGGCGTATGCGTTTTTTCCTGAATATATTCAGGAAAAAACGCATACGCCCTTTTTGGCCAACCAAGCAACCTGGAAAGGCAAATCAGCGCTACAAAGAAGTCTCGCTTCCCATCGGTCAAAAGGGCCATGCTGAATAAAGTGTCAAAACCAGAAATGCAGGACAGGCCATGGAGAAACGGGAGCCTGGCTACGCTGATGGGCGGGATGTAAATTGCCAACAGCCACTCTGGAGAAGTGCACGGTGTGTCCTGAAACATCTAAAAAACTCAGCTTAGGGAGCATAGGGCACATCCACTCATGGGCGTATAAATTGGGAAAACTAAAAATCAGCAAGACACAGGCACCCCAAAGTTTAGGGCTGCTCTGTTGACAAGAATCTCCACTTCGTTACACCTTAAATATCCCAGGAAAGAGAAAAATGGATAAAGAAGTTGTGGTCCTTATGTACAATGGAATATCACTCAGCCATGAAATCAACGTCATAAGGCTAGTAGCAGCATGATGAGTGGATTTAGGTACGACGATTCTAAGTGAAATAAGTCACACAGAAAAAGACACTTATCATAAGATATGACTTATAGAGGGAATGTAAAAACCGCTACCCTTGAACTGAATTACAAAACAGAATAGAGTCACAAGTTTAGAAAACACACTATGGCTGCTTAACGGGAAAGGTGAGGTGGGGTGATGCATACAACAAGGGTTTCAAATTATCTCAGATACCGTTCCATAAACCCAATATGTAATAGACAAGCCCTACTCCTTCCTCAATGAATTGGACTCAACACCCCCAATTCACCGCCCAAGAATATATCTGACTAGTAAGAATCTTGAAACCTATGCATTGATATCTCTCTGTAAGTGAGTCAAGTGGGTGTAAAGCGGCAAAATCACAGCAGTGAAAAGCAGGTAAACCCCATTATAAAAATCAATTACTTTTAAAAACCCGTGAAACAAAGACAGTGAAAGAGAGAGAAATTCTTACAAAATTCGTTCAGCGGCTGTAATGCCACCTGGATTGACCATATCTAGACCCACAGCTGATTGAGACATAAGGGTGGACACTCTTGGGGCTGAGAGGTTTGGTGAGGTTGGGTGAGCAAACGCAGACCCTTTAAAGTAATACTGCGTGGTACCCATCCCATGGGTCCCAAATCTCCAGGTTCAAGGGCATCTTCCTACATCGAAAACATGCATGAGAAACCCAGAAGATGGTACACCGTGTGATCGGGAAAGGTTTCTAAAACGCACCTCATTTCTCATCTCCTTGTGCTCGGGTTCGCCATTCCAACCGCTTTACTAGAAATCTCCCTCCTTGGAGAATCAGCACCTTTAACCTCCTGTTCCGTACAGCTTGCAATTTGTCCTGAGGATGAAAGGGAAGAGGGGGAACCAATGAGAGACAAGCTCTAGGTGTTGGGACAGGCAGAGGTCACTCTATTTTCCCCTCAGGAAGAAGAATTAACCACAGGCTCAGCCTGCCGCCTGGGACCAGAATAGGGCCTGAAGCAATCCTGCGCTCTTGCGGCCAGCTCCCAAGAAAGCGAGTTGAAAAATGTAGCTCAGGGGCACTGCAATTCAGAAACCTGCAGACTTATAAATGATGACTCTCGTCCACAAATATATTGATGGAAGGCAACGAAGAGGATTTGAAAGCAAGGCAGAATTGCAGGAAACAGATTTCAGGAGGGAGATTCGTATCGCCTTTAAAGCACAGGAAAAGCGGCAAAACCTCGACAATGATGCCCTTGGCCAAAAAGGGCGTATGCGTTTTTTCCTGAATATATTCAGGAAAAAACGCATACGCCCTTTCTGGCCAACCAAGCAACCTGGAAAGGCAAATCAGCGCTACAAAGAAGTCTCGCTTCCCATCGGTCAAAAGGGCCATGCTGAATAAAGTGTCAAAAGCAGAAATGCAGGACAGGCCATGGAGAAACGGGAGCCTGGCTACGCTGATGGGCGGGATGTAAATTGCCAACAGCCACTCTGGAGAAGTGCACGGTGTGTCCTGAAACATCTAAAAAACTGAGCTTAGGGAGCATAGGGCACATCCACTCATGGGCGTATAAATTGGGAAAACTAAAAATCAGCAAGACACAGGCACCCCAAAGTTTAGGGCTGCTCTGTTGACAAGAATCTCCACTTCATTACACCTTAAATATCCCAGGAAAGAGAAAAATGGATAAAGAAGTTGTGGACCTTATGTACAATGGAATATCACTCAGCCATGAAATCAACGTCATAAGGCTAGTAGCAGCATGATGATTGGATTTAGGTACGACGATTCTAAGTGAAATAAGTCACACAGAAAAAGACACTTATCATAAGATATGACTTATAGAGGGAATGTAAAAACCGCTACCCTTGAAATGAATTACAAAACAGAATAGAGTCACACGTTTAGAAAACACACTATGGCTGCTTAACGGGAAAGGTGAGGTGGGGTGATGCATACAACAAGGGTTTCAAATTATCTCAGATACCGTTCCATAAACCCAATATGTAATAGACAAGCCCTACTCCTTCCTCAATGAATTGGACTCAACACCCCCAATTCACCGCCCAAGAATATATCTGACTAGTAAGAATCTTGAAACCTATGCATTGATATCTCTCTGTAAGTGAGTCAAGTGGGTGTAAAGCGGCAAAATCACAGCAGTGAAAAGCAGGTAAACCCCATTATAAAAATCAATTACTTTTAAAAACCCGTGAAACAAAGACAGTGAAAGAGAGAGAAATTCTTACAAAATTCGTTCAGCGGCTGTAATGCCACCTGGATTGACCATATCTAGACCCACAGCTGATTGAGACATAAGGGTGGACACTCTTGGGGCTGAGAGGTTTGGTGAGGTTGGGTGAGCAAACGCAGACCCTTTAAAGTAATACTGCGTGGTACCCATCCCATGGGTCCCAAATCTCCAGGTTCAAGGGCATCTTCCTACATCGAAAACATGCATGAGAAACCCAGAAGATGGTACACCGTGTGATCGAGAAAGGTTTCTAAAACGCACCTCATTTCTCATCTCCTTGTGCTCGGGTTCGCCATTCCAACCGCTTTACTAGCAATCTCCCTCCTTGGAGAATCAGCACCTTTAACCTCCTGTTCCGTACAGCTTGCAATTTGTCCTGAGGATGAAAGGGAAGAGGGGGAACCAATGAGAGACAAGCTCTAGGTGTTGGGACAGGCAGAGGTCACTCTATTTTCCCATCAGGAAGAAGAATTAACCACAGGCTCAGCCTGCCCCCTTGGACCAGAATAGGGCCTGAAGCAATCCTGCGCTTTTGCGGCCAGCGCCCAAGAAAGCGAGTTGAAAAATGGAGCTCAGGGGCACTGCAATTCACAAACTTGCAGACTTATAAATGATGACTCTCGTCCACAAATATATTGAGGGAAGGCAACGAAGAGGATTTGAAAGCAAGGCAGAATTGCAGGAAACAGATTTCAGGAGGGAGATTTGAATCGCCTTTAAAGCACAGGAAAAGCGGCAAAACCTCGACAATGATGCCTTTGGCCAAAAAGGGCGTATGCGTTTTTTCCTGAATATATTCAGGAAAAAATGCATACGCCCTTTTTGGCCAACCAAGCAACCTGGAAAGGCAAATCAGCGCTACAAAGAAGTCTCGCTTCCCATCGGTCAAAAGGGCCATGCTGAATAAAGTGTCAAAACCAGAAATGCAGGACAGGCCATGGAGAAACGGGCGCCTGGCTACGCTGATGGGCGTGATGTAAATTGCCAACAGCCACTCTAGAGAAGTGCACGGTGTGTCCTGAAACATCTAAAAAACTGAGCTTAGGGAGCATAGGGCACATCCACTCATGGGCGTATAAATTGGGAAAACTAAAAATCAGCAAGACACAGGCACCCCAAAGTTTAGGGCTGCTCTGTTGACAAGAATCTCCACTTCGTTACACCTTAAATATCCCAGGAAAGAGAAAAATGGATAAAGAAGTTGTGGTCCTTATGTACAATGGAATATCACTCAGCCATGAAATCAACATCATAAGGCTAGTAGCAGCATGATGAGTGGATTTAGGTACGAAGATTCTAAGTGAAATAAGTCACACAGAAAAAGACACTTATCATAAGATATGACTTATAGAGGGAATGTAAAAACCGCTACCCTTGAACTGAATTACAAAACAGAATAGAGTCACACGTTTAGAAAACACACTATGGCTGCTTAATGGGAAAGGTGAGGTGGGGTGATGCATACAACAAGGGTTTTATAATTAGCTCAGATACCGTTCCATAAACCCAATATGTAATAGACAAGCCCTACTCCTTCCTCAATGAATTGGACTCAACACCCCCTATTCACCGCCCAAGAATATATCTGACTAGTAAGAATCTTGAAACCTATGCATTGATATCTCTCTGTAAGTGAGTCAAGTGGGTGTAAAGCGGCAAAATCACAGCAGTGAAAAGCAGGTAAACCCCATTATAAAAATCAATTACTTTTAAAAACCCGTGAAACAAAGACAGTGAAAGAGAGAGAAATTCTTACAAAATTCGTTCAGGGGCTGTGATGCCACCTGGATTGACCATATCTAGACCCACAGCTGATTGAGACATAAGGGTGGACACTCTTGGGGCTGAGAGGTTTGGTGAGGTTGGGTGAGCAAACGCAGACCCTATAAAGTAATACTGCGTGGTACCCATCCCATGGGTCCCAAATCTCCAGGTTCAAGGGCATCTTTCTACATCGAAAACATTCATGAGAAACCCAGAAGATGGTACACCGTGTGATCGGGAAAGGTTTCTAAAACGCACTTCATTTCTCATCTCCTTGTGCTTGGGTTCGCCATTCCAGCCGCTTTACTAGCAATCTCCCTCCTTGGAGAATCAGCACCTTTAACCTCCTGTTCCGTACAGCTTGCAATTTGTCCTGAGGATGAAAGGGAAGAGGGGGAACCAATGAGGGACTAGCTCTAGGTGTTGGGACAGGCAGAGGTCACTCTATTTTCCCATCAGGAAGAAGAATTAACCACAGGCTCAGCCTGCCCCCTGGGACCAGAATAGGGCCTGAAGCAATCCTGTGCTTTTGCGGCCAGCGCCCAAGAAAGCGAGTTGAAAAATGGAGCTCAGGGGCACTGCAATTCACAAACCTGCAGACTTATAAATGATGACTCTCGTCCACAAATATATTGACGGAAGGCAACGAAGAGGATTTGAAAGCAAGGCAGAATTGCAGGAAACAGATTTCAGGAGGGAGATTCGAATCGCCTTTAAAGCACAGGAAAAGCGGCAAAACCTCGACAATGATGCCCTTGGCCAAAAAGGGCGTATGCGTTTTTTCCTGAATATATTCAGGAAAAAACGCTTACGCCCTTTTTGGCCAACCAAGCAACCTGGAAAGGTAAATCAGCGCTACAAAGAAGTCTCGCTTCCCATCGGTCAAAAGGGCCATGCTGAATAAAGTGTCAAAACCAGAAATGCAGGACAGGCCATGGAGAAACGGGAGCCTGGCTACGCTGATGGGCGGGATGTAAATTGCCAACAGCCACTCTGGAGAAGTGCACGGTGTGTCCTGAAACATCTAAAAAACTGAGCTTAGGGAGCATAGGGCACATCCACTCATGGGCGTATAAATTGGGAAAATTAAAAATCAGCAAGACACAGGCACCCCAAAGTTTAGTGCTGCTCTGTTGACAAGAATCTCCACTTCGTTACACCTTAAATATCCAAGGAAAGAGAAAAATGGATAAAGAAGTTGTGGTCCTTATGTACAATGGAATATCACTCAGCCATGAAATCAACGTCATAAGGCTAGTAGCAGCATGATGATTGGATTTAGGTAAGACGATTCTAAGTGAAATAAGTCACACAGAAAAAGACACTTATCATAAGATATGACTTATAGAGGGAATGTAAAAACCGCTACCCTTGAACTGAATTACAAAACAGAATACAGTCACACGTTTAGAAAACACACTATGGCTGCTTAACGGGAAAGGTGAGGTGGGGTGATGCATACAACAAGGGTTTCAAATTATCTCAGATACCGTTCCATAAACCCAATATGTAATAGACAAGCCCTACTCCTTCCTCAATGAATTGGACTCAACACCCCCAATTCACCGCCCAAGAATATATCTGACTAGTAAGAATCTTGAAACCTATGCATTGATATCTCTCTGTAAGTGAGTCAAGTGGGTGTAAAGCGGCAAAATCACAGCAGTGAAAAGCAGGTAAACCCCATTATAAAAATCAATTACTTTTAAAAACCCGTGAAACAAAGACAGTGAAAGAGAGAGAAATTCTTACAAAATTCGTTCAGCGGCTGTAATGCCACCTGGATTGACCATATCTAGACCCACAGCTGATTGAGACATAAGGGTGGACACTCTTGGGGCTGAGAGGTTTGGTGAGGTTGGGTGAGCAAACGCAGACCCTTTAAAGTAATACTGCGTGGTACCCATCCCATGGGTCCCAAATCTCCAGGTTCAAGGGCATCTTCCTACATCGAAAACATGCATGAGAAACCCAGAAGATGGTACACCGTGTGATCGGGAAAGGTTTCTAAAACGCACCTCATTTCTCATCTCCTTGTGCTCGGGTTCGCCATTCCAGCCGCTTTACTAGCAATCTCCCTCCTTGGAGAATCAGCACCTTTAACCTCCTGTTCCGTACAGGTTGCAATTTGTCCTGAGGATGAACGGGAAGAGGGGGAACCAATGAGAGACTAGCTCTAGGTGTTGGGACAGGCACAGGTCACTCTATTTTCCCCTCAGGAAGAAGAATTAACCACAGGCTCAGCCTGCCGCCTGGGACCAGAATAGGGCCTGAAGCAATCCTGCGCTCTTGCGGCCAGCTCCCAGGAAAGCGAGTTGAAAAATGGAGCTCAGGGGCACTGCAATTCACAAACCTGCAGACTTATAAATGATGACTCTCGTCCACAAATATATTGATGGAAGGCAACGAAGAGGATTTGAAAGCAAGGCAGAATTGCAGGAAACAGATTTCAGGAGGGAGATTCGAATCGCCTTTAAAGCACAGGAAAAGCGGCAAAACCTCGACAATGATGCCCTTGGCCAAAAAGGGCGTATGCGTTTTTTCCTGAATATATTCAGGAAAAAACGCTTACGCCCTTTTTGGCCAACCAAGCAACCTGGAAAGGCAAATCAGCGCTACAAAGAAGTCTCGCTTCCCATCGGTCAAAAGGGCCATGCTGAATAAAGTGTCAAAAGCAGAAATGCAGGACAGGCCATGGAGAAACGGAAGCCTGGCTACGCTTATGGGCGGGATGTAAATTGCCAACAGCCACTCTGGAGAAGTGCACGGTGTGTCCTGAAACATCTAAAAAACTGAGCTTAGGGAGCATAGGGCACATCCACTCATGGGCGTATAAATTGGGAAAACTAAAAATCAGCAAGACACAGGCACCCCAAAGTTTAGGGCTGCTCTGTTGACAAGAATCTCCACTTCATTACACCTTAAATATCCCAGGAAAGAGAAAAATGGATAAAGAAGTTGTGGACCTTATGTACAATGGAATATCACTCAGCCATGAAATCAACGTCATAAGGCTAGTAGCAGCATGATGATTGGATTTAGGTACGACGATTCTAAGTGAAATAAGTCACACAGAAAAAGACACTTATCATAAGATATGACTTATAGAGGGAATGTAAAAACCGCTACCCTTGAAATGAATTACAAAACAGAATAGAGTCACACGTTTAGAAAACAAACTATGGCTGCTTAACGGGAAAGGTGAGGTGGGGTGATGCATACAACAAGGGTTTCAAATTATCTCAGATACCGTTCCATAAACCCAATATGTAATAGACAAGCCCTACTCCTTCCTCAATGAATTGGACTCAACACCCCCAATTCACCGCCCAAGAATATATCTGACTAGTAAGAATCTTGAAACCTATGCATTGATATCTCTCTGTAAGTGAGTCAAGTGGGTGTAAAGCGGCAAAATCACAGCAGTGAAAAGCAGGTAAACCCCATTATAAAAATCAATTACTTTTAAAAACCCGTGAAACAAAGACAGTGAAAGAGAGAGAAATTCTTACAAAATTCGTTCAGCGGCTGTAATGCCACCTGGATTGACCATATCTAGACCCACAGCTGATTGAGACATAAGGGTGGACACTCTTGGGGCTGAGAGGTTTGGTGAGGTTGGGTGAGCAAACGCAGACCCTTTAAAGTAATACTGCGTGGTACCCATCCCATGGGTCCCAAATCTCCAGGTTCAAGGGCATCTTCCTACATCGAAAACATGCATGAGAAACCCAGAAGATGGTACACCGTGTGATCGGGAAAGGTTTCTAAAACGCACCTCATTTCTCATCTCCTTGTGCTCGGGTTCGCCATTCCAGCCGCTTTACTAGCAATCTCCCTCCTTGGAGAATCAGCACCTTTAACCTCCTGTTCCGTACAGCTTGCAATTTGTCCTGAGGATGAAAGGGAAGAGGGGGAACCAATGAGAGACAAGCTCTAGGTGTTGGGACAGGCAGAGGTCACTCTATTTTCCCATCAGGAAGAAGAATTAACCACAGGCTCAGCCTGCCGCCTGGGACCAGAATAGGGCCTGAAGCAATCCTGCGCTTTTGCGGCCAGTGCCCAAGAAAGCGAGTTGAAAAATGGAGCTCAGGGGCACTGCAATTCACAAACCTGCAGACTTATAAATGAGGACTCTCGTCCACAAATATATTGAGGGAAGGCAACGAAGAGGATTTGAAAGCAAGGCAGAATTGCAGGAAACAGATTTCAGGAGGGAGATTTGAATCGCCTTTAAAGCACAGGAAAAGCGGCAAAACCTCGACAATGATGCCCTTGGCCAAAAAGGGCGTATGCGTTTTTTCCTGAATATATTCAGGAAAAAATGCATACGCCCTTTTTGGCCAACCAAGCAACCTGGAAAGGCAAATCAGCGCTACAAAGAAGTCTCGCTTCCCATCGGTCAAAAGGGCCATGCTGAATAAAGTGTCAAAACCAGAAATGCAGGACAGGCCATGGAGAAACGGGAGCCTGGCTACGCTGATGGGCGGGATGTAAATTGCCAACAGCCACTCTGGAGAAGTGCACGGTGTGTCCTGAAACATCTAAAAAACTGAGCTTAGGGAGCATAGGGCACATCCACTCATGGGCGTATAAATTGGGAAAACTAAAAATCAGCAAGACACAGGCACCCCAAAGTTTAGGGCTGCTCTGTTGACAAGAATCTCCACTTCGTTACACCTTAAATATCCCAGGAAAGAGAAAAATGGATAAAGAAGTTGTGGTCCTTATGTACAGTGGAATATCACTCAGCCATGAAATCGACGTCATAAGGCTAGTAGCAGCATGATGAGTGGATTTAGGTACGAAGATTCTAAGTGAAATAAGTCACACAGAAAAAGACACTTATCATAAGATATGACTTATAGAGGGAATGTAAAAACCTCTACCCTTGAACTGAATTACAAAACAGAATAGAGTCACACGTTTAGAAAACACACTATGGCTGCTTAACGGGAAAGGTGAGGTGGGGTGATGCATACAACAAGGGTTTCAAATTATCTCAGATACCGTTCCATAAACCCAATATGTAATAGACAAGCCGTACTCCTTCCTCAATGAATTGCACTCAACACCCCCAATTCACCGCCCAAGAATATATCTGACTAGTAAGAATCTTGAAACCTATGCATTGATATCTCTCTGTAAGTGAGTCAAGTGGGTGTAAAGCGGCAAAATCACAGCAGTGAAAAGCAGGTAAACCCCATTATAAAAATCAATTACTTTTAAAAACAAGTGAAACAAAGACAGTGAAAGAGAGAGAAATTCTTACAAAATTCGTTCAGCGGCTGTAATGCCACCTGTATTGACCATATCTAGACCCACAGCTGATTGAGACATAAGGGTGGACACTCTTGGGGCTGAGAGGTTTGGTGAGGTTGGGTGAGCAAACGCAGACCCTTTAAAGTAATACTGCGTGGTACCCATCCCATGGGTCCCAAATCTCCAGGTTCAAGGGCATCTTCCTACATCGAAAACATGCATGAGAAACCCAGAAGATGGTACACCGTGTGATCGGGAAAGGTTTCTAAAACGCACCTCATTTCCCATCTCCTTGTGCTCGGGTTCGCCATTCCAGCCGCTTTACTAGCAATCTCCCTCCTTGGAGAATCAGCACCTTTAACTTCCTGTTCCGTACAGCTTGCAATTTGTCCTGAGGATGAAAGGGAAGAGGGGGAACCAATGAGAGACTAGCTGCAGGTGTTGGGACAGGCAGAGGTCACTCTAATTTCCCATCAGGAAGAAGAATTAACCACAGGCTCAGCCTGCCGCCTGGGACCAGAATAGGGCCTGAAGCAATCCTGCGCTCTTGCGGCCAGCTCCCAAGAAAGCGAGTTGAAAAATGGAGCTCAGGGGCACTGCAATTCACAAACCTGCAGACTTATAAATGATGACTCTCGTCCACAAATATATTGAGGGAAGGCAACGAAGAGGATTTGAAAGCAAGGCAGAATTGAAGGAAACAGATTTCAGGAGGGAGATTCGAATCGCCTTTAAAGCACAGGAAAAGCGGCAAAACCTCGACAATGATGCCCTTGGCCAAAAAGGGCGTATGCGTTTTTTCCTGAATATATTCAGGAAAAAACGCATACGCCCTTTTTGGCCAACCAAGCAACCTGGAAAGGCAAATCAGCGCTACAAAGAAGTCTCGCTTCCCATCGGTCAAAAGGGCCATGCTGAATAAAGTGTCAAAACCAGAAATGCAGGACAGGCCATGGAGAAACGGGAGCCTGGCTACGGTGATGGGCGGGATGTAAATTGCCAACAGCCACTCTGGAGAAGTGCACGGTGTGTCCTGAAACATCTAAAAAACTGAGCTTAGGGAGCATAGGGCACATCCACTCATGGGCGTATAAATTGGGAAAACTAAAAATCAGCAAGACACAGGCACCCCAAAGTTTATGGCTGCTCTGTTGACAAGAATCTCCACTTCGTTACACCTTAAATATCCCAGGAAAGAGAAAAATGGATAAAGAAGTTGTGGTCCTTATGTACAATGGAATATCACTCAGCCATGAAATCGACGTCATAAGGCTAGTAGCAGCATGATGAGTGGATTTAGGTACGAAGATTCTAAGTGAAATAAGTCACACAGAAAAAGACACTTATCATAAGATATGACTTATAGAGGGAATGTACAAACCGCTACCCTTGAACTGAATTACAAAACAGAATAGAGTCACACGTTTAGAAAACACACTATGGCTGCTTAACGGGAAAGGTGAGGTGGGGTGATGCATACAACAAGGGTTTCAAATTATCTCAGATACCGTTCCATAAACCCAATATGTAATAGACAAGCCCTACTCCTTCCTCAATGAATTGGACTCAACACCCCCAATTCACCGCCCAAGAATATATCTGACTAGTAAGAATCTTGAAACCTATGCATTGATATCTCTCTGTAAGTGAGTCAAGTGGGTGTAAAGCGGCAAAATCACAGCAGTGAAAAGCAGGTAAACCCCAGTATAAAAATCAATTACTTTTAAAAACCCGTGAAACAAAGACAGTGAAAGAGAGAGAAATTCTTACAAAATTCGTTCAGCGGCTGTAATGCCACCTGGATTGACCATATCTAGACCCACAGCTGATTGAGACATAAGGGTGGACACTCTTGGGGCTGAGAGGTTTGGTGAGGTTGGGTGAGCAAACGCAGACCCTTTAAAGTAATACTGCGTGGTACCCATCCCATGGGTCCCAAATCTCCAGGTTCAAGGGCATCTTCCTACATCGAAAACATGCATGAGAAACCCAGAAGATGGTACACCGTGTGATCGGGAAAGGTTTCTAAAACGCACCTCATTTCTCATCTCCTTGTGCTCGGGTTCGCCATTCCAGCCGCTTTACTAGCAATCTCCCTCCTTGGAGAATCAGCACCTTTAACCTCCTGTTCCGTACAGGTTGCAATTTGTCCTGAGGATGAACGGGAAGAGGGGGAACCAATGAGAGACTAGCTCTAGGTGTTGGGACAGGCACAGGTCACTCTATTTTCCCCTCAGGAAGAAGAATTAACCACAGGCTCAGCCTGCCGCCTGGGACCAGAATAGGGCCTGAAGCAATCCTGCGCTCTTGCGGCCAGCTCCCAAGAAAGCGAGTTGAAAAATGGAGCTCAGGGGCACTGCAATTCACAAACCTGCAGACTTATAAATGATGACTCTCGTCCACAAATATATTGATGGAAGGCAACGAAGAGGATTTGAAAGCAAGGCAGAATTGCAGGAAACAGATTTCAGGAGGGAGATTCGAATCGCCTTTAAAGCACAGGAAAAGCGGCAAAACCTCGACAATGATGCCCTTGGCCAAAAAGGGCGTATGCGTTTTTTCCTGAATATATTCAGGAAAAAACGCATACGCCCTTTTTGGCCAACCAAGCAACCTGGAAAGGCAAATCAGCGCTACAAAGAAGTCTCGCTTCCCATCGGTCAAAAGGGCCATGCTGAATAAAGTGTCAAAACCAGAAATGCAGGACAGGCCATGGAGAAACGGGAGCCTGGCTACGCTGATGGGCGGGATGTAAATTGCCAACAGCCACTCTGGAGAAGTGCACGGTGTGTCCTGAAACATCTAAAAAACTCAGCTTAGGGAGCATAGGGCACATCCACTCATGGGCGTATAAATTGGGAAAACTAAAAATCAGCAAGACACAGGCACCCCAAAGTTTAGGGCTGCTCTGTTGACAAGAATCTCCACTTCGTTACACCTTAAATATCCCAGGAAAGAGAAAAATGGATAAAGAAGTTGTGGTCCTTATGTACAATGGAATATCACTCAGCCATGAAATCAACGTCATAAGGCTAGTAGCAGCATGATGAGTGGATTTAGGTACGACGATTCTAAGTGAAATAAGTCACACAGAAAAAGACACTTATCATAAGATATGACTTATAGAGGGAATGTAAAAACCGCTACCCTTGAACTGAATTACAAAACAGAATAGAGTCACAAGTTTAGAAAACACACTATGGCTGCTTAACGGGAAAGGTGAGGTGGGGTGATGCATACAACAAGGGTTTCAAATTATCTCAGATACCGTTCCATAAACCCAATATGTAATAGACAAGCCCTACTCCTTCCTCAATGAATTGGACTCAACACCCCCAATTCACCGCCCAAGAATATATCTGACTAGTAAGAATCTTGAAACCTATGCATTGATATCTCTCTGTAAGTGAGTCAAGTGGGTGTAAAGCGGCAAAATCACAGCAGTGAAAAGCAGGTAAACCCCATTATAAAAATCAATTACTTTTAAAAACCCGTGAAACAAAGACAGTGAAAGAGAGAGAAATTCTTACAAAATTCGTTCAGCGGCTGTAATGCCACCTGGATTGACCATATCTAGACCCACAGCTGATTGAGACATAAGGGTGGACACTCTTGGGGCTGAGAGGTTTGGTGAGGTTGGGTGAGCAAACGCAGACCCTTTAAAGTAATACTGCGTGGTACCCATCCCATGGGTCCCAAATCTCCAGGTTCAAGGGCATCTTCCTACATCGAAAACATGCATGAGAAACCCAGAAGATGGTACACCGTGTGATCGGGAAAGGTTTCTAAAACGCACCTCATTTCTCATCTCCTTGTGCTCGGGTTCGCCATTCCAACCGCTTTACTAGAAATCTCCCTCCTTGGAGAATCAGCACCTTTAACCTCCTGTTCCGTACAGCTTGCAATTTGTCCTGAGGATGAAAGGGAAGAGGGGGAACCAATGAGAGACAAGCTCTAGGTGTTGGGACAGGCAGAGGTCACTCTATTTTCCCCTCAGGAAGAAGAATTAACCACAGGCTCAGCCTGCCGCCTGGGACCAGAATAGGGCCTGAAGCAATCCTGCGCTCTTGCGGCCAGCTCCCAAGAAAGCGAGTTGAAAAATGTAGCTCAGGGGCACTGCAATTCAGAAACCTGCAGACTTATAAATGATGACTCTCGTCCACAAATATATTGATGGAAGGCAACGAAGAGGATTTGAAAGCAAGGCAGAATTGCAGGAAACAGATTTCAGGAGGGAGATTCGTATCGCCTTTAAAGCACAGGAAAAGCGGCAAAACCTCGACAATGATGCCCTTGGCCAAAAAGGGCGTATGCGTTTTTTCCTGAATATATTCAGGAAAAAACGCATACGCCCTTTCTGGCCAACCAAGCAACCTGGAAAGGCAAATCAGCGCTACAAAGAAGTCTCGCTTCCCATCGGTCAAAAGGGCCATGCTGAATAAAGTGTCAAAAGCAGAAATGCAGGACAGGCCATGGAGAAACGGGAGCCTGGCTACGCTGATGGGCGGGATGTAAATTGCCAACAGCCACTCTGGAGAAGTGCACGGTGTGTCCTGAAACATCTAAAAAACTGAGCTTAGGGAGCATAGGGCACATCCACTCATGGGCGTATAAATTGGGAAAACTAAAAATCAGCAAGACACAGGCACCCCAAAGTTTAGGGCTGCTCTGTTGACAAGAATCTCCACTTCATTACACCTTAAATATCCCAGGAAAGAGAAAAATGGATAAAGAAGTTGTGGACCTTATGTACAATGGAATATCACTCAGCCATGAAATCAACGTCATAAGGCTAGTAGCAGCATGATGATTGGATTTAGGTACGACGATTCTAAGTGAAATAAGTCACACAGAAAAAGACACTTATCATAAGATATGACTTATAGAGGGAATGTAAAAACCGCTACCCTTGAAATGAATTACAAAACAGAATAGAGTCACACGTTTAGAAAACACACTATGGCTGCTTAACGGGAAAGGTGAGGTGGGGTGATGCATACAACAAGGGTTTCAAATTATCTCAGATACCGTTCCATAAACCCAATATGTAATAGACAAGCCCTACTCCTTCCTCAATGAATTGGACTCAACACCCCCAATTCACCGCCCAAGAATATATCTGACTAGTAAGAATCTTGAAACCTATGCATTGATATCTCTCTGTAAGTGAGTCAAGTGGGTGTAAAGCGGCAAAATCACAGCAGTGAAAAGCAGGTAAACCCCATTATAAAAATCAATTACTTTTAAAAACCCGTGAAACAAAGACAGTGAAAGAGAGAGAAATTCTTACAAAATTCGTTCAGCGGCTGTAATGCCACCTGGATTGACCATATCTAGACCCACAGCTGATTGAGACATAAGGGTGGACACTCTTGGGGCTGAGAGGTTTGGTGAGGTTGGGTGAGCAAACGCAGACCCTTTAAAGTAATACTGCGTGGTACCCATCCCATGGGTCCCAAATCTCCAGGTTCAAGGGCATCTTCCTACATCGAAAACATGCATGAGAAACCCAGAAGATGGTACACCGTGTGATCGAGAAAGGTTTCTAAAACGCACCTCATTTCTCATCTCCTTGTGCTCGGGTTCGCCATTCCAACCGCTTTACTAGCAATCTCCCTCCTTGGAGAATCAGCACCTTTAACCTCCTGTTCCGTACAGCTTGCAATTTGTCCTGAGGATGAAAGGGAAGAGGGGGAACCAATGAGAGACAAGCTCTAGGTGTTGGGACAGGCAGAGGTCACTCTATTTTCCCATCAGGAAGAAGAATTAACCACAGGCTCAGCCTGCCCCCTTGGACCAGAATAGGGCCTGAAGCAATCCTGCGCTTTTGCGGCCAGCGCCCAAGAAAGCGAGTTGAAAAATGGAGCTCAGGGGCACTGCAATTCACAAACTTGCAGACTTATAAATGATGACTCTCGTCCACAAATATATTGAGGGAAGGCAACGAAGAGGATTTGAAAGCAAGGCAGAATTGCAGGAAACAGATTTCAGGAGGGAGATTTGAATCGCCTTTAAAGCACAGGAAAAGCGGCAAAACCTCGACAATGATGCCTTTGGCCAAAAAGGGCGTATGCGTTTTTTCCTGAATATATTCAGGAAAAAATGCATACGCCCTTTTTGGCCAACCAAGCAACCTGGAAAGGCAAATCAGCGCTACAAAGAAGTCTCGCTTCCCATCGGTCAAAAGGGCCATGCTGAATAAAGTGTCAAAACCAGAAATGCAGGACAGGCCATGGAGAAACGGGCGCCTGGCTACGCTGATGGGCGTGATGTAAATTGCCAACAGCCACTCTAGAGAAGTGCACGGTGTGTCCTGAAACATCTAAAAAACTGAGCTTAGGGAGCATAGGGCACATCCACTCATGGGCGTATAAATTGGGAAAACTAAAAATCAGCAAGACACAGGCACCCCAAAGTTTAGGGCTGCTCTGTTGACAAGAATCTCCACTTCGTTACACCTTAAATATCCCAGGAAAGAGAAAAATGGATAAAGAAGTTGTGGTCCTTATGTACAATGGAATATCACTCAGCCATGAAATCAACATCATAAGGCTAGTAGCAGCATGATGAGTGGATTTAGGTACGAAGATTCTAAGTGAAATAAGTCACACAGAAAAAGACACTTATCATAAGATATGACTTATAGAGGGAATGTAAAAACCGCTACCCTTGAACTGAATTACAAAACAGAATAGAGTCACACGTTTAGAAAACACACTATGGCTGCTTAATGGGAAAGGTGAGGTGGGGTGATGCATACAACAAGGGTTTTATAATTAGCTCAGATACCGTTCCATAAACCCAATATGTAATAGACAAGCCCTACTCCTTCCTCAATGAATTGGACTCAACACCCCCTATTCACCGCCCAAGAATATATCTGACTAGTAAGAATCTTGAAACCTATGCATTGATATCTCTCTGTAAGTGAGTCAAGTGGGTGTAAAGCGGCAAAATCACAGCAGTGAAAAGCAGGTAAACCCCATTATAAAAATCAATTACTTTTAAAAACCCGTGAAACAAAGACAGTGAAAGAGAGAGAAATTCTTACAAAATTCGTTCAGGGGCTGTGATGCCACCTGGATTGACCATATCTAGACCCACAGCTGATTGAGACATAAGGGTGGACACTCTTGGGGCTGAGAGGTTTGGTGAGGTTGGGTGAGCAAACGCAGACCCTATAAAGTAATACTGCGTGGTACCCATCCCATGGGTCCCAAATCTCCAGGTTCAAGGGCATCTTTCTACATCGAAAACATTCATGAGAAACCCAGAAGATGGTACACCGTGTGATCGGGAAAGGTTTCTAAAACGCACTTCATTTCTCATCTCCTTGTGCTTGGGTTCGCCATTCCAGCCGCTTTACTAGCAATCTCCCTCCTTGGAGAATCAGCACCTTTAACCTCCTGTTCCGTACAGCTTGCAATTTGTCCTGAGGATGAAAGGGAAGAGGGGGAACCAATGAGGGACTAGCTCTAGGTGTTGGGACAGGCAGAGGTCACTCTATTTTCCCATCAGGAAGAAGAATTAACCACAGGCTCAGCCTGCCCCCTGGGACCAGAATAGGGCCTGAAGCAATCCTGTGCTTTTGCGGCCAGCGCCCAAGAAAGCGAGTTGAAAAATGGAGCTCAGGGGCACTGCAATTCACAAACCTGCAGACTTATAAATGATGACTCTCGTCCACAAATATATTGACGGAAGGCAACGAAGAGGATTTGAAAGCAAGGCAGAATTGCAGGAAACAGATTTCAGGAGGGAGATTCGAATCGCCTTTAAAGCACAGGAAAAGCGGCAAAACCTCGACAATGATGCCCTTGGCCAAAAAGGGCGTATGCGTTTTTTCCTGAATATATTCAGGAAAAAACGCTTACGCCCTTTTTGGCCAACCAAGCAACCTGGAAAGGTAAATCAGCGCTACAAAGAAGTCTCGCTTCCCATCGGTCAAAAGGGCCATGCTGAATAAAGTGTCAAAACCAGAAATGCAGGACAGGCCATGGAGAAACGGGAGCCTGGCTACGCTGATGGGCGGGATGTAAATTGCCAACAGCCACTCTGGAGAAGTGCACGGTGTGTCCTGAAACATCTAAAAAACTGAGCTTAGGGAGCATAGGGCACATCCACTCATGGGCGTATAAATTGGGAAAATTAAAAATCAGCAAGACACAGGCACCCCAAAGTTTAGTGCTGCTCTGTTGACAAGAATCTCCACTTCGTTACACCTTAAATATCCAAGGAAAGAGAAAAATGGATAAAGAAGTTGTGGTCCTTATGTACAATGGAATATCACTCAGCCATGAAATCAACGTCATAAGGCTAGTAGCAGCATGATGATTGGATTTAGGTAAGACGATTCTAAGTGAAATAAGTCACACAGAAAAAGACACTTATCATAAGATATGACTTATAGAGGGAATGTAAAAACCGCTACCCTTGAACTGAATTACAAAACAGAATACAGTCACACGTTTAGAAAACACACTATGGCTGCTTAACGGGAAAGGTGAGGTGGGGTGATGCATACAACAAGGGTTTCAAATTATCTCAGATACCGTTCCATAAACCCAATATGTAATAGACAAGCCCTACTCCTTCCTCAATGAATTGGACTCAACACCCCCAATTCACCGCCCAAGAATATATCTGACTAGTAAGAATCTTGAAACCTATGCATTGATATCTCTCTGTAAGTGAGTCAAGTGGGTGTAAAGCGGCAAAATCACAGCAGTGAAAAGCAGGTAAACCCCATTATAAAAATCAATTACTTTTAAAAACCCGTGAAACAAAGACAGTGAAAGAGAGAGAAATTCTTACAAAATTCGTTCAGCGGCTGTAATGCCACCTGGATTGACCATATCTAGACCCACAGCTGATTGAGACATAAGGGTGGACACTCTTGGGGCTGAGAGGTTTGGTGAGGTTGGGTGAGCAAACGCAGACCCTTTAAAGTAATACTGCGTGGTACCCATCCCATGGGTCCCAAATCTCCAGGTTCAAGGGCATCTTCCTACATCGAAAACATGCATGAGAAACCCAGAAGATGGTACACCGTGTGATCGGGAAAGGTTTCTAAAACGCACCTCATTTCTCATCTCCTTGTGCTCGGGTTCGCCATTCCAGCCGCTTTACTAGCAATCTCCCTCCTTGGAGAATCAGCACCTTTAACCTCCTGTTCCGTACAGGTTGCAATTTGTCCTGAGGATGAACGGGAAGAGGGGGAACCAATGAGAGACTAGCTCTAGGTGTTGGGACAGGCACAGGTCACTCTATTTTCCCCTCAGGAAGAAGAATTAACCACAGGCTCAGCCTGCCGCCTGGGACCAGAATAGGGCCTGAAGCAATCCTGCGCTCTTGCGGCCAGCTCCCAGGAAAGCGAGTTGAAAAATGGAGCTCAGGGGCACTGCAATTCACAAACCTGCAGACTTATAAATGATGACTCTCGTCCACAAATATATTGATGGAAGGCAACGAAGAGGATTTGAAAGCAAGGCAGAATTGCAGGAAACAGATTTCAGGAGGGAGATTCGAATCGCCTTTAAAGCACAGGAAAAGCGGCAAAACCTCGACAATGATGCCCTTGGCCAAAAAGGGCGTATGCGTTTTTTCCTGAATATATTCAGGAAAAAACGCTTACGCCCTTTTTGGCCAACCAAGCAACCTGGAAAGGCAAATCAGCGCTACAAAGAAGTCTCGCTTCCCATCGGTCAAAAGGGCCATGCTGAATAAAGTGTCAAAAGCAGAAATGCAGGACAGGCCATGGAGAAACGGAAGCCTGGCTACGCTTATGGGCGGGATGTAAATTGCCAACAGCCACTCTGGAGAAGTGCACGGTGTGTCCTGAAACATCTAAAAAACTGAGCTTAGGGAGCATAGGGCACATCCACTCATGGGCGTATAAATTGGGAAAACTAAAAATCAGCAAGACACAGGCACCCCAAAGTTTAGGGCTGCTCTGTTGACAAGAATCTCCACTTCATTACACCTTAAATATCCCAGGAAAGAGAAAAATGGATAAAGAAGTTGTGGACCTTATGTACAATGGAATATCACTCAGCCATGAAATCAACGTCATAAGGCTAGTAGCAGCATGATGATTGGATTTAGGTACGACGATTCTAAGTGAAATAAGTCACACAGAAAAAGACACTTATCATAAGATATGACTTATAGAGGGAATGTAAAAACCGCTACCCTTGAAATGAATTACAAAACAGAATAGAGTCACACGTTTAGAAAACAAACTATGGCTGCTTAACGGGAAAGGTGAGGTGGGGTGATGCATACAACAAGGGTTTCAAATTATCTCAGATACCGTTCCATAAACCCAATATGTAATAGACAAGCCCTACTCCTTCCTCAATGAATTGGACTCAACACCCCCAATTCACCGCCCAAGAATATATCTGACTAGTAAGAATCTTGAAACCTATGCATTGATATCTCTCTGTAAGTGAGTCAAGTGGGTGTAAAGCGGCAAAATCACAGCAGTGAAAAGCAGGTAAACCCCATTATAAAAATCAATTACTTTTAAAAACCCGTGAAACAAAGACAGTGAAAGAGAGAGAAATTCTTACAAAATTCGTTCAGCGGCTGTAATGCCACCTGGATTGACCATATCTAGACCCACAGCTGATTGAGACATAAGGGTGGACACTCTTGGGGCTGAGAGGTTTGGTGAGGTTGGGTGAGCAAACGCAGACCCTTTAAAGTAATACTGCGTGGTACCCATCCCATGGGTCCCAAATCTCCAGGTTCAAGGGCATCTTCCTACATCGAAAACATGCATGAGAAACCCAGAAGATGGTACACCGTGTGATCGGGAAAGGTTTCTAAAACGCACCTCATTTCTCATCTCCTTGTGCTCGGGTTCGCCATTCCAGCCGCTTTACTAGCAATCTCCCTCCTTGGAGAATCAGCACCTTTAACCTCCTGTTCCGTACAGCTTGCAATTTGTCCTGAGGATGAAAGGGAAGAGGGGGAACCAATGAGAGACAAGCTCTAGGTGTTGGGACAGGCAGAGGTCACTCTATTTTCCCATCAGGAAGAAGAATTAACCACAGGCTCAGCCTGCCGCCTGGGACCAGAATAGGGCCTGAAGCAATCCTGCGCTTTTGCGGCCAGTGCCCAAGAAAGCGAGTTGAAAAATGGAGCTCAGGGGCACTGCAATTCACAAACCTGCAGACTTATAAATGAGGACTCTCGTCCACAAATATATTGAGGGAAGGCAACGAAGAGGATTTGAAAGCAAGGCAGAATTGCAGGAAACAGATTTCAGGAGGGAGATTTGAATCGCCTTTAAAGCACAGGAAAAGCGGCAAAACCTCGACAATGATGCCCTTGGCCAAAAAGGGCGTATGCGTTTTTTCCTGAATATATTCAGGAAAAAATGCATACGCCCTTTTTGGCCAACCAAGCAACCTGGAAAGGCAAATCAGCGCTACAAAGAAGTCTCGCTTCCCATCGGTCAAAAGGGCCATGCTGAATAAAGTGTCAAAACCAGAAATGCAGGACAGGCCATGGAGAAACGGGAGCCTGGCTACGCTGATGGGCGGGATGTAAATTGCCAACAGCCACTCTGGAGAAGTGCACGGTGTGTCCTGAAACATCTAAAAAACTGAGCTTAGGGAGCATAGGGCACATCCACTCATGGGCGTATAAATTGGGAAAACTAAAAATCAGCAAGACACAGGCACCCCAAAGTTTAGGGCTGCTCTGTTGACAAGAATCTCCACTTCGTTACACCTTAAATATCCCAGGAAAGAGAAAAATGGATAAAGAAGTTGTGGTCCTTATGTACAGTGGAATATCACTCAGCCATGAAATCGACGTCATAAGGCTAGTAGCAGCATGATGAGTGGATTTAGGTACGAAGATTCTAAGTGAAATAAGTCACACAGAAAAAGACACTTATCATAAGATATGACTTATAGAGGGAATGTAAAAACCTCTACCCTTGAACTGAATTACAAAACAGAATAGAGTCACACGTTTAGAAAACACACTATGGCTGCTTAACGGGAAAGGTGAGGTGGGGTGATGCATACAACAAGGGTTTCAAATTATCTCAGATACCGTTCCATAAACCCAATATGTAATAGACAAGCCGTACTCCTTCCTCAATGAATTGCACTCAACACCCCCAATTCACCGCCCAAGAATATATCTGACTAGTAAGAATCTTGAAACCTATGCATTGATATCTCTCTGTAAGTGAGTCAAGTGGGTGTAAAGCGGCAAAATCACAGCAGTGAAAAGCAGGTAAACCCCATTATAAAAATCAATTACTTTTAAAAACAAGTGAAACAAAGACAGTGAAAGAGAGAGAAATTCTTACAAAATTCGTTCAGCGGCTGTAATGCCACCTGTATTGACCATATCTAGACCCACAGCTGATTGAGACATAAGGGTGGACACTCTTGGGGCTGAGAGGTTTGGTGAGGTTGGGTGAGCAAACGCAGACCCTTTAAAGTAATACTGCGTGGTACCCATCCCATGGGTCCCAAATCTCCAGGTTCAAGGGCATCTTCCTACATCGAAAACATGCATGAGAAACCCAGAAGATGGTACACCGTGTGATCGGGAAAGGTTTCTAAAACGCACCTCATTTCCCATCTCCTTGTGCTCGGGTTCGCCATTCCAGCCGCTTTACTAGCAATCTCCCTCCTTGGAGAATCAGCACCTTTAACTTCCTGTTCCGTACAGCTTGCAATTTGTCCTGAGGATGAAAGGGAAGAGGGGGAACCAATGAGAGACTAGCTGCAGGTGTTGGGACAGGCAGAGGTCACTCTAATTTCCCATCAGGAAGAAGAATTAACCACAGGCTCAGCCTGCCGCCTGGGACCAGAATAGGGCCTGAAGCAATCCTGCGCTCTTGCGGCCAGCTCCCAAGAAAGCGAGTTGAAAAATGGAGCTCAGGGGCACTGCAATTCACAAACCTGCAGACTTATAAATGATGACTCTCGTCCACAAATATATTGAGGGAAGGCAACGAAGAGGATTTGAAAGCAAGGCAGAATTGAAGGAAACAGATTTCAGGAGGGAGATTCGAATCGCCTTTAAAGCACAGGAAAAGCGGCAAAACCTCGACAATGATGCCCTTGGCCAAAAAGGGCGTATGCGTTTTTTCCTGAATATATTCAGGAAAAAACGCATACGCCCTTTTTGGCCAACCAAGCAACCTGGAAAGGCAAATCAGCGCTACAAAGAAGTCTCGCTTCCCATCGGTCAAAAGGGCCATGCTGAATAAAGTGTCAAAACCAGAAATGCAGGACAGGCCATGGAGAAACGGGAGCCTGGCTACGGTGATGGGCGGGATGTAAATTGCCAACAGCCACTCTGGAGAAGTGCACGGTGTGTCCTGAAACATCTAAAAAACTGAGCTTAGGGAGCATAGGGCACATCCACTCATGGGCGTATAAATTGGGAAAACTAAAAATCAGCAAGACACAGGCACCCCAAAGTTTATGGCTGCTCTGTTGACAAGAATCTCCACTTCGTTACACCTTAAATATCCCAGGAAAGAGAAAAATGGATAAAGAAGTTGTGGTCCTTATGTACAATGGAATATCACTCAGCCATGAAATCGACGTCATAAGGCTAGTAGCAGCATGATGAGTGGATTTAGGTACGAAGATTCTAAGTGAAATAAGTCACACAGAAAAAGACACTTATCATAAGATATGACTTATAGAGGGAATGTACAAACCGCTACCCTTGAACTGAATTACAAAACAGAATAGAGTCACACGTTTACAAAACACACTATGGCTGCTTAACGGGAAAGGTGAGGTGGGGTGATGCATACAACAAGGGTTTCAAATTATCTCAGATACCGTTCCATAAACCCAATATGTAATAGACAAGCCGTACTCCTTCCTCAATGAATTGCACTCAACACCCCCAATTCACCGCCCAAGAATATATCTGACTAGTAAGAATCTTGAAACCTATGCATTGATATCTCTCTGTAAGTGAGTCAAGTGGGTGTAAAGCGGCAAAATCACAGCAGTGAAAAGCAGGTAAACCCCATTATAAAAATCAATTACTTTTAAAAACCCGTGAAACAAAGACAGTGAAAGAGAGAGAAATTCTTACAAAATTCGTTCAGCGGCTGTAATGCCACCTGGATTGACCATATCTAGACCCACAGCTGATTGAGACATAAGGGTGGACACTCTTGGGGCTGAGAGGTTTGGTGAGGTTGGGTGAGCAAACGCAGACCCTTTAAAGTAATACTGCGTGGTACCCATCCCATGGGTCCCAAATCTCCAGGTTCAAGGGCATCTTCCTACATCGAAAACATGCATGAGAAACCCAGAAGATGGTACACCGTGTGATCGGGAAAGGTTTCTAAAACGCACCTCATTTCCCATCTCCTTGTGCTCGGGTTCGCCATTCCAGCCGCTTTACTAGCAATCTCCCTCCTTGGAGAATCAGCACCTTTAACTTCCTGTTCCGTACAGCTTGCAATTTGTCCTGAGGATGAAAGGGAAGAGGGGGAACCAATGAGAGACTAGCTGCAGGTGTTGGGACAGGCAGAGGTCACTCTAATTTCCCATCAGGAAGAAGAATTAACCACAGGCTCAGCCTGCCGCCTGGGACCAGAATAGGGCCTGAAGCAATCCTGCGCTCTTGCGGCCAGCTCCCAAGAAAGCGAGTTGAAAAATGGAGCTCAGGGGCACTGCAATTCACAAACCTGCAGACTTATAAATGATGACTCTCGTCCACAAATATATTGAGGGAAGGCAACGAAGAGGATTTGAAAGCAAGGCAGAATTGCAGGAAACAGATTTCAGGAGGGAGATTTGAATCGCCTTTAAAGCACAGGAAAAGCGGCAAAACCTCGACAATGATGCCCTTGGCCAAAAAGGGCGTATGCGTTTTTTCCTGAATATATTCAGGAAAAAATGCATACGCCCTTTTTGGCCAACCAAGCAACCTGGAAAGGCAAATCAGCGCTACAAAGAAGTCTCGCTTCCCATCGGTCAAAAGGGCCATGCTGAATAAAGTGTCAAAACCAGAAATGCAGGACAGGCCATGGAGAAACGGGAGCCTGGCTACGCTGATGGGCGGGATGTAAATTGCCAACAGCCACTCTGGAGAAGTGCACGGTGTGTCCTGAAACATCTAAAAAACTGAGCTTAGGGAGCATAGGGCACATCCACTCATGGGCGTATAAATTGGGAAAACTAAAAATCAGCAAGACACAGGCACCCCAAAGTTTAGGGCTGCTCTGTTGACAAGAATCTCCACTTCGTTACACCTTAAATATCCCAGGAAAGAGAAAAATGGATAAAGAAGTTGTGGTCCTTATGTACAGTGGAATATCACTCAGCCATGAAATCGACGTCATAAGGCTAGTAGCAGCATGATGAGTGGATTTAGGTACGAAGATTCTAAGTGAAATAAGTCACACAGAAAAAGACACTTATCATAAGATATGACTTATAGAGGGAATGTAAAAACCGCTACCCTTGAACTGAATTACAAAACAGAATAGAGTCACACGTTTAGAAAACACACTATGGCTGCTTAACGGGAAAGGTGAGGTGGGGTGATGCATACAACAAGGGTTTCAAATTATCTCAGATACCGTTCCATAAACCCAATATGTAATAGACAAGCCCTACTCCTTCCTCAATGAATTGGACTCAACACCCCCAATTCACCGCCCAAGAATATATCTGACTAGTAAGAATCTTGAAACCTATGCATTGATATCTCTCTGTAAGTGAGTCAAGTGGGTGTAAAGCGGCAAAATCACAGCAGTGAAAAGCAGGTAAACCCCATTATAAAAATCAATTACTTTTAAAAACCCGTGAAACAAAGACAGTGAAAGAGAGAGAAATTCTTACAAAATTCGTTCAGCGGCTGTAATGCCACCTGGATTGACCATATCTAGACCCACAGCTGATTGAGACATAAGGGTGGACACTCTTGGGGCTGAGAGGTTTGGTGAGGTTGGGTGAGCAAACGCAGACCCTTTAAAGTAATACTGCGTGGTACCCATCCCATGGGTCCCAAATCTCCAGGTTCAAGGGCATCTTCCTACATCGAAAACATGCATGAGAAACCCAGAAGATGGTACACCGTGTGATCGGGAAAGGTTTCTAAAACGCACCTCATTTCTCATCTCCTTGTGCTCGGGTTCGCCATTCCAGGCGCTTTACTAGCAATCTCCCTCCTTGGAGAATCAGCACCTTTAACCTCCTGTTCCGTACAGCTTGCAATTTGTCCTGAGGATGAAAGGGAAGAGGGGGAACCAATGAGAGACAAGCTCTAGGTGTTGGGACAGGCAGAGGTCACTCTATTTTCCCATCAGGAAGAAGAATTAACCACAGGCTCAGCCTGCCGCCTGGGACCAGAATAGGGCCTGAAGCAATCCTGCGCTTTTGCGGCCAGTGCCCAAGAAAGCGAGTTGAAAAATGGAGCTCAGGGGCACTGCAATTCACAAACCTGCAGACTTATAAATGAGGACTCTCGTCCACAAATATATTGAGGGAAGGCAACGAAGAGGATTTGAAAGCAAGGCAGAATTGCAGGAAACAGATTTCAGGAGGGAGATTTGAATCGCCTTTAAAGCACAGGAAAAGCGGCAAAACCTCGACAATGATGCCCTTGGCCAAAAAGGGCGTATGCGTTTTTTCCTGAATATATTCAGGAAAAAATGCATACGCCCTTTTTGGCCAACCAAGCAACCTGGAAAGGCAAATCAGCGCTACAAAGAAGTCTCGCTTCCCATCGGTCAAAAGGGCCATGCTGAATAAAGTGTCAAAACCAGAAATGCAGGACAGGCCATGGAGAAACGGGAGCCTGGCTACGCTGATGGGCGGGATGTAAATTGCCAACAGCCACTCTGGAGAAGTGCACGGTGTGTCCTGAAACATCTAAAAAACTGAGCTTAGGGAGCATAGGGCACATCCACTCATGGGCGTATAAATTGGGAAAACTAAAAATCAGCAAGACACAGGCACCCCAAAGTTTAGGGCTGCTCTGTTGACAAGAATCTCCACTTCGTTACACCTTAAATATCCCAGGAAAGAGAAAAATGGATAAAGAAGTTGTGGTCCTTATGTACAGTGGAATATCACTCAGCCATGAAATCGACGTCATAAGGCTAGTAGCAGCATGATGAGTGGATTTAGGTACGACGATTCTAAGTGAAATAAGTCACACAGAAAAAGACACTTATCATAAGATATGACTTATAGAGGGAATGTAAAAACCTCTACCCTTGAACTGAATTACAAAACAGAATAGAGTCACACGTTTAGAAAACACACTATGGCTGCTTAACGGGAAAGGTGAGGTGGGGTGATGCATACAACAAGGGTTTCAAATTATCTCAGATACCGTTCCATAAACCCAATATGTAATAGACAAGCCGTACTCCTTCCTCAATGAATTGCACTCAACACCCCCAATTCACCGCCCAAGAATATATCTGACTAGTAAGAATCTTGAAACCTATGCATTGATATCTCTCTGTAAGTGAGTCAAGTGGGTGTAAAGCGGCAAAATCACAGCAGTGAAAAGCAGGTAAACCCCATTATAAAAATCAATTACTTTTAAAAACAAGTGAAACAAAGACAGTGAAAGAGAGAGAAATTCTTACAAAATTCGTTCAGCGGCTGTAATGCCACCTGTATTGACCATATCTAGACCCACAGCTGATTGAGACATAAGGGTGGACACTCTTGGGGCTGAGAGGTTTGGTGAGGTTGGGTGAGCAAACGCAGACCCTTTAAAGTAATACTGCGTGGTACCCATCCCATGGGTCCCAAATCTCCAGGTTCAAGGGCATCTTCCTACATCGAAAACATGCATGAGAAACCCAGAAGATGGTACACCGTGTGATCGGGAAAGGTTTCTAAAACGCACCTCATTTCCCATCTCCTTGTGCTCGGGTTCGCCATTCCAGCCGCTTTACTAGCAATCTCCCTCCTTGGAGAATCAGCACCTTTAACTTCCTGTTCCGTACAGCTTGCAATTTGTCCTGAGGATGAAAGGGAAGAGGGGGAACCAATGAGAGACTAGCTGCAGGTGTTGGGACAGGCAGAGGTCACTCTATTTTCCCATCAGGAAGAAGAATTAACCACAGGCTCAGCCTGCCGCCTGGGACCAGAATAGGGCCTGAAGCAATCCTGCGCTCTTGCGGCCAGCTCCCAAGAAAGCGAGTTGAAAAATGGAGCTCAGGGGCACTGCAATTCACAAACCTGCAGACTTATAAATGATGACTCTCGTCCACAAATATATTGAGGGAAGGCAACGAAGAGGATTTGAAAGCAAGGCAGAATTGAAGGAAACAGATTTCAGGAGGGAGATTCGAATCGCCTTTAAAGCACAGGAAAAGCGGCAAAACCTCGACAATGATGCCCTTGGCCAAAAAGGGCGTATGCGTTTTTTCCTGAATATATTCAGGAAAAAACGCATACGCCCTTTTTGGCCAACCAAGCAACCTGGAAAGGCAAATCAGCGCTACAAAGAAGTCTCGCTTCCCATCGGTCAAAAGGGCCATGCTGAATAAAGTGTCAAAACCAGAAATGCAGGACAGGCCATGGAGAAACGGGAGCCTGGCTACGGTGATGGGCGGGATGTAAATTGCCAACAGCCACTCTGGAGAAGTGCACGGTGTGTCCTGAAACATCTAAAAAACTGAGCTTAGGGAGCATAGGGCACATCCACTCATGGGCGTATAAATTGGGAAAACTAAAAATCAGCAAGACACAGGCACCCCAAAGTTTATGGCTGCTCTGTTGACAAGAATCTCCACTTCGTTACACCTTAAATATCCCAGGAAAGAGAAAAATGGATAAAGAAGTTGTGGTCCTTATGTACAATGGAATATCACTCAGCCATGAAATCGACGTCATAAGGCTAGTAGCAGCATGATGAGTGGATTTAGGTACGAAGATTCTAAGTGAAATAAGTCACACAGAAAAAGACACTTATCATAAGATATGACTTATAGAGGGAATGTACAAACCGCTACCCTTGAACTGAATTACAAAACAGAATAGAGTCACACGTTTACAAAACACACTATGGCTGCTTAACGGGAAAGGTGAGGTGGGGTGATGCATACAACAAGGGTTTCAAATTATCTCAGATACCGTTCCATAAACCCAATATGTAATAGACAAGCCGTACTCCTTCCTCAATGAATTGCACTCAACACCCCCAATTCACCGCCCAAGAATATATCTGACTAGTAAGAATCTTGAAACCTATGCATTGATATCTCTCTGTAAGTGAGTCAAGTGGGTGTAAAGCGGCAAAATCACAGCAGTGAAAAGCAGGTAAACCCCATTATAAAAATCAATTACTTTTAAAAACCCGTGAAACAAAGACAGTGAAAGAGAGAGAAATTCTTACAAAATTCGTTCAGCGGCTGTAATGCCACCTGGATTGACCATATCTAGACCCACAGCTGATTGAGACATAAGGGTGGACACTCTTGGGGCTGAGAGGTTTGGTGAGGTTGGGTGAGCAAACGCAGACCCTTTAAAGTAATACTGCGTGGTACCCATCCCATGGGTCCCAAATCTCCAGGTTCAAGGGCATCTTCCTACATCGAAAACATGCATGAGAAACCCAGAAGATGGTACACCGTGTGATCGGGAAAGGTTTCTAAAACGCACCTCATTTCTCATCTCCTTGTGCTCGGGTTCGCCATTCCAGCCGCTTTACTAGCAATCTCCCTCCTTGGAGAATCAGCACCTTTAACCTCCTGTTCCGTACAGCTTGCAATTTGTCCTGAGGATGAAAGGGAAGAGGGGGAACCAATGAGAGACTAGCTGCAGGTGTTGGGACAGGCAGAGGTCACTCTATTTTCCCATCAGGAAGAAGAATTAACCACAGGCTCAGCCTGCCGCCTGGGACCAGAATAGGGCCTGAAGCAATCC
Organism: Balaenoptera physalus; assembly: GCF_965194825.1. Taxonomy (NCBI): domain Eukaryota; kingdom Metazoa; phylum Chordata; class Mammalia; order Artiodactyla; family Balaenopteridae; genus Balaenoptera; species Balaenoptera physalus. Next base: position 133,889 of record NW_028126166.1, read on the forward strand.
TGCGCTTTTGCGGCCAGCGCCCAAGAAAGCGAGTTGAAAAATGGAGCTCAGGGGCACTGCAATTCACAAACCTGCAGACTTATAAATGATGACTCTCGTCCTCAAATATATTGAGGGAAGGCAACGAAGAGGATTTGAAAGCAAGGCAGAATTGCAGGAAACAGATTTCAGGAGGGAGATTTGAATCGCCTTTAAAGCACAGGAAAAGCGGCAAAACCTCGACAATGATGCCCTTGGCCAAAAAGGGCCTATGCGTTTTTTCCTGAATATATTCAGGAAAAAACGCATAGGCCCTTTTTGGCCAACCAAGCAACCTGGAAAGGCAAATCAGCGCTACAAAGAAGTCTCGCTTCCCATTGGTCAAAAGGGCCATGCTGAATAAAGTGTCAAAACCAGAAATGCAGGACAGGCCATGGAGAAACGGGAGCCTGGCTACGCTGATGGGCGGGATGTAAATTGCCAACAGCCACTCTGGAGAAGTGCACGGTGTGTCCTGAAACATCTAAAAAACTCAGCTTAGGGAGCATAGGGCACATCCACTCATGGGCGTATAAATTGGGAAAACTAAAAATCAGCAAGACACAGGCACCCCAAAGTTTAGGGCTGCTCTGTTGACAAGAATCTCCACTTCGTTACACCTTAAATATCCCAGGAAAGAGAAAAATGGATAAAGAAGTTGTGGTCCTTATGTACAATGGAATATCACTCAGCCATGAAATCAACGTCATAAGGCTAGTAGCAGCATGATGAGTGGATTTAGGTACGAAGATTCTAAGTGAAATAAGTCACACAGAAAAAGACACTTATCATAAGATATGACTTATAGAGGGAATGTAAAAACCGCTACCCTTGAACTGAATTACAAAACAGAATAGAGTCACACGTTTACAAAACACACTATGGCTGCTTAATGGGAAAGGTGAGGTGGGGTGATGCATACAACAAGGGTTTCAAATTAGCTCAGATACCGTTCCATAAACCCAATATGTAATAGACAAGCCCTACTCCTTCCTCAATGAATTGGACTCAACACCCCCAATTCACCGCCCAAGAATATATCTGACTAGTAAGAATCTTGAAACCTATGCATTGATATCTCTCTGTAAGTGAGTCAAGTGGGTGTAAAGCGGCAAAATCACAGCAGTGAAAAGCAGGTAAACCCCATTATAAAAATCAATTACTTTTAAAAACCCGTGAAACAAAGACAGTGAAAGAGAGAGAAATTCTTACAAAATTCGTTCAGCGGCTGTAATGCCACCTGGATTGACCATATCTAGACCCACAGCTGATTGAGACATAAGGGTGGACACTCTTGGGGCTGAGAGGTTTGGTGAGGTTGGGTGAGCAAACGCAGACCCTTTAAAGTAATTCTGCGTGGTACCCATCCCATGGGTCCCAAATCTCCAGGTTCAAGGGCATCTTCCTACATCGAAAACATGCATGAGAAACCCAGAAGATGGTACACCGTGTGATCAGGAAAGGTTTCTAAAACGCACCTCATTTCTCATCTCCTTGTGCTCGGGTTCACCATTCCAGCCGCTTTACTAGCAATCTCCCTCCTTGGAGAATCAGCACCTTTAACCTCCTGTTCCGTACAGCTTGCAATTTGTCCTGAGGATGAACGGGAAGAGGGGGAACCAATGAGAGACTAGCTCTAGGTGTTGGGACAGGCAGAGGTCACTCTATTTTCCCATCAGGAAGAAGAATTAACCACAGGCTCAGCCTGCCGCCTGGGACCAGAATAGGGCCTGAAGCAATCCTGCGCTTTTGCGGCCAGCGCCCAAGAAAGCGAGTTGAAAAATGGAGCTCAGGGGCACTGCAATTCACAAACCTGCAGACTTATAAATGATGACTCTCGTCCACAAATATATTGATGGAAGGCAACGAAGAGGATTTGAAAGCAAGGCAGAATTGCAGGAAACAGATTTCAGGAGGGAGATTCGAATCGCCTTTAAAGCACAGGAAAAGCGGCAAAACCTCGACAATGATGCCCTTGGCCAAAAAGGGCGTATGCGTTTTTTCCTGAATATATTCAGGGAAAAACGCTTACGCCCTTTTTGGCCAACCAAGCAACCTGGAAAGGCAAATCAGCGCTACAAAGAAGTCTCGCTTCCCATCGGTCAAAAGGGCCATGCTGAATAAAGTGTCAAAACCAGAAATGCAGGACAGGCCATGGAGAAACGGGAGCCTGGCTACGCTGATGGGCGGGATGTAAATTGCCAACAGCCACTCTGGAGAAGTGCACGGTGTGTCCTGAAACATCTAAAAAACTCAGCTTAGGGAGCATAGGGCACATCCACTCATGGGCGTATAAATTGGGAAAACTAAAAATCAGCAAGACACAGGCACCCCAAAGTTTAGGGCTGCTCTGTTGACAAGAATCTCCACTTCGTTACACCTTAAATATCCCAGGAAAGAGAAAAATGGATAAAGAAGTTGTGGTCCTTATGTACAATGGAATATCACTCAGCCATGAAATCAACGTCATAAGGCTAGTAGCAGCATGATGATTGGATTTAGGTACGACGATTCTAAGTGAAATAAGTCACACAGAAAAAGACACTTATCATAAGATATGACTTATAGAGGGAATGTAAAAACCGCTACCCTTGAACTGAATTACAAAACAGAATAGAGTCACACGTTTACAAAACACACTATGGCTGCTTAACGGGAAAGGTGAGGTGGGGTGATGCATACAACAAGGGTTTCAAATTATCTCAGATACCGTTCCATAAACCCAATATGTAATAGACAAGCCCTACTCCTTCCTCAATGAATTGGACTCAACACCCCCAATTCACCGCCCAAGAATATATCTGACTAGTAAGAATCTTGAAACCTATGCATTGATATCTCTCTGTAAGTGAGTCACGTGGGTGTAAAGCGGCAAAATCACAGCAGTGAAAAGCAGGTAAACCCCATTATAAAAATCAATTACTTTTAAAAACCCGTGAAACAAAGACAGTGAAAGAGAGAGAAATTCTTACAAAATTCGTTCAGCGGCTGTATTGCCACCTGGATTGACCATATCTAGACCCACAGCTGATTGAGACATAAGGGTGGACACTCTTGGGGCTGAGAGGTTTGGTGAGGTTGGGTGAGCAAACGCAGACCCTTTAAAGTAATACTGCGTGGTACTCATTCCATGGGTCCCAAATCTCCAGGTTCAAGGGCATCTTCCTACATCGAAAACATGCATGAGAAACCCAGAAGATGGTACACCGTGTGATCGGGAAAGGTTTCTAAAACGCACCTCATTTCTCATCTCCTTGTGCTCGGGTTCGCCATTCCAGCCGCTTTACTAGCAATCTCCCTCCTTGGAGAATCAGCACCTTTAACCTCCTGTTCCGTACAGGTTGCAATTTGTCCTGAGGATGAACGGGAAGAGGGGGAACCAATGAGAGACTAGCTCTAGGTGTTGGGACAGGCACAGGTCACTCTATTTTCCCCTCAAGAAGAAGAATTAACCACAGGCTCAGCCTGCCGCCTGGGACCAGAATAGGGCCTGAAGCAATCCTGCGCTCTTGCGGCCAGCTCCCAAGAAAGCGAGTTGAAAAATGGAGCTCAGGGGCACTGCAATTCACAAACCTGCAGACTTATAAATGATGACTCTCGTCCACAAATATATTGATGGAAGGCAACGAAGAGGATTTGAAAGCAAGGCAGAATTGCAGGAAACAGATTTCAGGAGGGAGATTCGAATCGCCTTTAAAGCACAGGAAAAGCGGCAAAACCTCGACAATGATGCCCTTGGCCAAAAAGGGCGTATGCGTTTTTTCCTGAATATATTCAGGAAAAAACGCATACGCCCTTTTTGGCCAACCAAGCAACCTGGAAAGGCAAATCAGCGCTACAAAGAAGTCTCGCTTCCCATCGGTCAAAAGGGCCATGCTGAATAAAGTGTCAAAAGCAGAAATGCAGGACAGGCCATGGAGAAACGGGAGCCTGGCTACGCTTATGGGCGGGATGTAAATTGCCAACAGCCACTCTGGAGAAGTGCACGGTGTGTCCTGAAACATCTAAAAAACTCAGCTTAGGGAGCATAGGGCACATCCACTCATGGGCGTATAAATTGGGAAAACTAAAAATCAGCAAGACACAGGCACCCCAAAGTTTAGGGCTGCTCTGTTGACAAGAATCTCCACTTCATTACACCTTAAATATCCCAGGAAAGAGAAAAATGGATAAAGAAGTTGTGGACCTTATGTACAATGGAATATCACTCAGCCATGAAATCAACGTCATAAGGCTAGTAGCAGCATGATGATTGGATTTAGGTACGACGATTCTAAGTGAAATAAGTCACACAGAAAAAGACACTTATCATAAGATATGACTTATAGAAGGAATGTAAAAACCGCTACCCTTGAACTGAATTACAAAACAGAATAGAGTCACACGTTTAGAAAACACACTATGGCTGCTTAACGGGAAAGGTGAGGTGGGGTGATGCATACAACAAGGGTTTCAAATTATCTCAGATACCGTTCCATAAACCCAATATGTAATAGACAAGCCCTACTCCTTCCTCAATGAATTGGACTCAACACCCCCAATTCACCGCCCAAGAATATATCTGACTAGTAAGAATCTTGAAACCTATGCATTGATATCTCTCTGTAAGTGAGTCAAGTGGGTGTAAAGCGGCAAAATCACAGCAGTGAAAAGCAGGTAAACCCCATTATAAAAATCAATTACTTTTAAAAACCCGTGAAACAAAGACAGTGAAAGAGAGAGAAATTCTTACAAAATTCGTTCAGCGGCTGTAATGCCGCCTGGATTGACCATATCTAGACCCACAGCTGATTGAGACATAAGGGTGGACACTCTTGGGGCTGAGAGGTTTGGTGAGGTTGGGTGAGCAAACGCAGACCCTTTAAAGTAATACTGCGTGGTACCCATTCCATGGGTCCCAAATCTCCAGGTTCAAGGGCATCTTCCTACATCGAAAACATGCATGAGAAACCCAGAAGATGGTACACCGTGTGATCGGGAAAGGTTTCTAAAACGCACCTCATTTCTCATCTCCTTGTGCTCGGGTTCGCCATTCCAGCCGCTTTACTAGCAATCTCCCTCCTTGGAGAATCAGCACCTTTAACCTCCTGTTCCGTACAGGTTGCAATTTGTCCTGAGGATGAAAGGGAAGAGGGGGAACCAATGAGAGACTAGCTCTAGGTGTTGGGACAGGCACAGGTCACTCTATTTTCCCCTCAAGAAGAAGAATTAACCACAGGCTCAGCCTGCCGCCTGGGACCAGAATAGGGCCTGAAGCAATCCTGCGCTCTTGCGGCCAGCTCCCAAGAAAGCGAGTTGAAAAATGGAGCTCAGGGGCACTGCAATTCACAAACCTGCAGACTTATAAATGATGACTCTCGTCCACAAATATATTGATGGAAGGCAACGAAGAGGATTTGAAAGCAAGGCAGAATTGCAGGAAACAGATTTCAGGAGGGAGATTCGAATCGCCTTTAAAGCACAGGAAAAGCGGCAAAACCTCGACAATGATGCCCTTGGCCAAAAAGGGCGTATGCGTTTTTTCCTGAATATATTCAGGAAAAAACGCATACGCCCTTTTTGGCCAACCAAGCAACCTGGAAAGGCAAATCAGCGCTACAAAGAAGTCTCGCTTCCCATCGGTCAAAAGGGCCATGCTGAATAAAGTGTCAAAACCAGAAATGCAGGACAGGCCATGGAGAAACGGGAGCCTGGCTACGCTTATGGGCGGGATGTAAATTGCCAACAGCCACTCTGGAGAAGTGCACGGTGTGTCCTGAAACATCTAAAAAACTCAGCTTAGGGAGCATAGGGCACATCCACTCATGGGCGTATAAATTGGGAAAACTAAAAATCAGCAAGACACAGGCACCCCAAAGTTTAGGGCTGCTCTGTTGACAAGAATCTCCACTTCATTACACCTTAAATATCCCAGGAAAGAGAAAAATGGATAAAGAAGTTGTGGACCTTATGTACAATGGAATATCACTCAGCCATGAAATCAACGTCATAAGGCTAGTAGCAGCATGATGATTGGATTTAGGTACGACGATTCTAAGTGAAATAAGTCACACAGAAAAAGACACTTATCATAAGATATGACTTATAGAGGGAATGTAAAAACCGCTACCCTTGAACTGAATTACAAAACAGAATAGAGTCACACGTTTAGAAAACACACTATGGCTGCTTAACGGGAAAGGTGAGGTGGGGTGATGCATACAACAAGGGTTTCAAATTATCTCAGATACCGTTCCATAAACCCAATATGTAATAGACAAGCCCTACTCCTTCCTCAATGAATTGGACTCAACACCCCCAATTCACCGCCCAAGAATATATCTGACTAGTAAGAATCTTGAAACCTATGCATTGATATCTCTCTGTAAGTGAGTCAAGTGGGTGTAAAGCGGCAAAATCACAGCAGTGAAAAGCAGGTAAACCCCATTATAAAAATCAATTACTTTTAAAAACCCGTGAAACAAAGACAGTGAAAGAGAGAGAAATTCTTACAAAATTCGTTCAGCGGCTGTAATGCCACCTGGATTGACCATATCTAGACCCACAGCTGATTGAGACATAAGGGTGGACACTCTTGGGGCTGAGAGGTTTGGTGAGGTTGGGTGAGCAAACGCAGACCCTTTAAAGTAATACTGCGTGGTACCCATCCCATGGGTCCCAAATCTCCAGGTTCAAGGGCATCTTCCTACATCGAAAACATGCATGAGAAACCCAGAAGATGGTACACCGTGTGATCGGGAAAGGTTTCTAAAACGCACCTCATTTCTCATCTCCTTGTGCTCGGGTTCGCCATTCCAGCCGCTTTACTAGCAATCTCCCTCCTTGGAGAATCAGCACCTTTAACCTCCTGTTCCGTACAGGTTGCAATTTGTCCTGAGGATGAAAGGGAAGAGGGGGAACCAATGAGAGACTAGCTCTAGGTGTTGGGACAGGCACAGGTCACTCTATTTTCCCCTCAAGAAGAAGAATTAACCACAGGCTCAGCCTGCCGCCTGGGACCAGAATAGGGCCTGAAGCAATCCTGCGCTCTTGCGGCCAGCTCCCAAGAAAGCGAGTTGAAAAATGGAGCTCAGGGGCACTGCAATTCACAAACCTGCAGACTTATAAATGATGACTCTCGTCCACAAATATATTGATGGAAGGCAACGAAGAGGATTTGAAAGCAAGGCAGAATTGCAGGAAACAGATTTCAGGAGGGAGATTCGAATCGCCTTTAAAGCACAGGAAAAGCGGCAAAACCTCGACAATGATGCCCTTGGCCAAAAAGGGCGTATGCGTTTTTTCCTGAATATATTCAGGAAAAAACGTATACGCCCTTTTTGGCCAACCAAGCAACCTGGAAAGGCAAATCAGCGCTACAAAGAAGTCTCGCTTCCCATCGGTCAAAAGGTCCATGCTGAATAAAGTGTCAAAACCAGAAATGCAGGACAGGCCATGGAGAAACGGGAGCCTGGCTACGCTTATGGGCGGGATGTAAATTGCCAACAGCCACTCTGGAGAAGTGCACGGTGTGTCCTGAAACATCTAAAAAACTCAGCTTAGGGAGCATAGGGCACATCCACTCATGGGCGTATAAATTGGGAAAACTAAAAATCAGCAAGACACAGGCACCCCAAAGTTTAGGGCTGCTCTGTTGACAAGAATCTCCACTTCATTACACCTTAAATATCCCAGGAAAGAGAAAAATGGATAAAGAAGTTGTGGACCTTATGTACAATGGAATATCACTCAGCCATGAAATCAACGTCATAAGGCTAGTAGCAGCATGATGATTGGATTTAGGTACGACGATTCTAAGTGAAATAAGTCACACAGAAAAAGACACTTATCATAAGATATGACTTATAGAGGGAATGTAAAAACCGCTACCCTTGAACTGAATTATAAAACAGAATAGAGTCACACGTTTAGAAAACACACTATGGCTGCTTAACGGGAAAGGTGAGGTGGGGTGATGCATACAACAAGGGTTTCAAATTATCTCAGATACCGTTCCATAAACCCAATATGTAATAGACAAGCCCTACTCCTTCCTCAATGAATTGGACTCAACACCCCCAATTCACCGCCCAAGAATATATCTGACTAGTAAGAATCTTGAAACCTATGCATTGATATCTCTCTGTAAGTGAGTCAAGTGGGTGTAAAGCGGCAAAATCACAGCAGTGAAAAGCAGGTAAACCCCATTATAAAAATCAATTACTTTTAAAAACCCGTGAAACAAAGACAGTGAAAGAGAGAGAAATTCTTACAAAATTCGTTCAGCGGCTGTAATGCCACCTGGATTGACCATATCTAGACCCACAGCTGATTGAGACATAAGGGTGGACACTCTTGGGGCTGAGAGGTTTGGTGAGGTTGGGTGAGCAAAAGCAGACCCTTTAAAGTAATACTGCGTGGTACCCATCCCATGGGTCCCAAATCTCCAGGTTCAAGGGCATCTTCCTACATCGAAAACATGCATGAGAAACCCAGAAGATGGTACACCGTGTGATCGGGAAAGGTTTCTAAAACGCACCTCATTTCTCATCTCCTTGTGCTCGGGTTCGCCATTCCAGCCGCTTTACTAGCAATCTCCCTCCTTGGAGAATCAGCACCTTTAACCTCCTGTTCCGTACAGCTTGCAATTTGTCCTGAGGATGAAAGGGAAGAGGGGGAACCAATGAGAGACTAGCTCCAGGTGTTGGGACAGGCAGAGGTCACTCTATTTTCCCATCAGGAAGAAGAATTAACCACAGGCTCAGCCTGCCGCCTGGGACCAGAATAGGGCCTGAAGCAATCCTGCGCTTTTGTGGCCAGCGCCCAAGAAAGCGAGTTGAAAAATGGAGCTCAGGGGCACTGCAATTCACAAACCTGCAGACTTATAAATGATGACTCTCGTCCACAAATATATTGAGGGAAGGCAACGAAGAGGATTTGAAAGCAAGGCAGAATTGCAGGAAACAGATTTCAGGAGGGAGATTCGAATCGCCTTTAAAGCACAGGAAAAGCGGCAAAACCTCGACAATGATGCCCTTGGCCAAAAAGGGCGTATGCGTTTTTTCCTGAATATATTCAGGGAAAAACGCTTACGCCCTTTTTGGCCAACCAGGGCAACCTGGAAAGGCAAATCAGCGCTACAAAGAAGTCTCGCTTCCCATCGGTCAAAAGGGCCATGCTGAATAAAGTGTCAAAACCAGAAATGCAGGACAGGCCATGGAGAAACGGGAGCCTGGCTACGCTGATGGGCGGGATGTAAATTGCCAACAGCCACTCTGGAGAAGTGCACGGTGTGTCCTGAAACATCTAAAAAACTCAGCTTAGGGAGCATAGGGCACATCCACTCATGGGCGTATAAATTGGGAAAACTAAAAATCAGCAAGACACAGGCACCCCAAAGTTTAGGGCTGCTCTGTTGACAAGAATCTCCACTTCGTTACACCTTAAATATCCCAGGACAGTGAAAAATGGATAAAGAAGTTGTGGTCCTTATGTACAATGGAATATCACTCAGCCATGAAATCAACGTCATAAGGCTAGTAGCAGCATGATGAGTGGATTTAGGTACGAAGATTCTAAGTGAAATAAGTCACACAGAAAAAGACACTTATCATAAGATATGACTTATAGAGGGAATGTAAAAACCGCTACCCTTGAACTGAATTACAAAACAGAATAGAGTCACACGTTTAGAAAACACACTATGGCTGCTTAACGGGAAAGGTGAGGTGGGGTGATGCATACAACAAGGGTTTCAAATTATCTCAGATACCGTTCCATAAACCCAATATGTAATAGACAAGCCCTACTCCTTCCTCAATGAATTGGACTCAACACCCCCAATTCACCGCCCAAGAATATATCTGACTAGTAAGAATCTTGAAACCTATGCATTGATATCTCTCTGTAAGTGAGTCAAGTGGGTGTAAAGCGGCAAAATCACAGCAGTGAAAAGCAGGTAAACCCCATTATAAAAATCAATTACTTTTAAAAACCCGTGAAACAAAGACAGTGAAAGAGAGAGAAATTCTTACAAAATTCGTTCAGCGGCTGTATTGCCACCTGGATTGACCATATCTAGACCCACAGCTGATTGAGAAATAAGGGTGGACACTCTTGGGGCTGAGAGGTTTGGTGAGGTTGGGTGAGCAAACGCAGACCCTTTAAAGTAATACTGCGTGGTACCCATTCCATGGGTCCCAAATCTCCAGGTTCAAGGGCATCTTCCTACATCGAAAACATGCATGAGAAACCCAGAAGATGGTACACCGTGTGATCGGGAAAGGTTTCTAAAACGCACCTCATTTCTCATCTCCTTGTGCTCGGGTTCGCCATTCCAGCCGCTTTACTAGCAATCTCCCTCCTTGGAGAATCAGCACCTTTAACCTCCTGTTCCGTACAGGTTGCAATTTGTCCTGAGGATGAACGGGAAGAGGGGGAACCAATGAGAGACTAGCTCTAGGTGTTGGGACAGGCACAGGTCACTCTATTTTCCCCTCAAGAAGAAGAATTAACCACAGGCTCAGCCTGCCGCCTGGGACCAGAATAGGGCCTGAAGCAATCCTGCGCTCTTGCGGCCAGCTCCCAAGAAAGCGAGTTGAAAAATGGAGCTCAGGGGCACTGCAATTCACAAACCTGCAGACTTATAAATGATGACTCTCGTCCACAAATATATTGATGGAAGGCAACGAAGAGGATTTGAAAGCAAGGCAGAATTGCAGGAAACAGATTTCAGGAGGGAGATTCGAATCGCCTTTAAAGCACAGGAAAAGCGGCAAAACCTCGACAATGATGCCCTTGGCCAAAAAGGGCGTATGCGTTTTTTCCTGAATATATTCAGGAAAAAACGCATACGCCCTTTTTGGCCAACCAAACAACCTGGAAAGGCAAATCAGCGCTACAAAGAAGTCTCGCTTCCCATCGGTCAAAAGGGCCATGCTGAATAAAGTGTCAAAAGCAGAAATGCAGGACAGGCCATGGAGAAACGGGAGCCTGGCTACGCTTATGGGCGGGATGTAAATTGCCAACAGCCACTCTGGAGAAGTGCACGGTGTGTCCTGAAACATCTAAAAAACTCAGCTTAGGGAGCATAGGGCACATCCACTCATGGGCGTATAAATTGGGAAAACTAAAAATCAGCAAGACACAGGCACCCCAAAGTTTAGGGCTGCTCTGTTGACAAGAATCTCCACTTCATTACACCTTAAATATCCCAGGAAAGAGAAAAATGGATAAAGAAGTTGTGGACCTTATGTACAATGGAATATCACTCAGCCATGAAATCAACGTCATAAGGCTAGTAGCAGCATGATGATTGGATTTAGGTACGACGATTCTAAGTGAAATAAGTCACACAGAAAAAGACACTTATCCTAAGATATGACTTATAGAAGGAATGTAAAAACCGCTACCCTTGAACTGAATTACAAAACAGAATAGAGTCACACGTTTAGAAAACACACTATGGCTGCTTAACGGGAAAGGTGAGGTGGGGTGATGCATACAACAAGGGTTTCAAATTATCGCAGATACCGTTCCATAAACCCAATATGTAATAGACAAGCCCTACTCCTTCCTCAATGAATTGGACTCAACACCCCCAATTCACCGCCCAAGAATATATCTGACTAGTAAGAATCTTGAAACCTATGCATTGATATCTCTGTGTAAGTGAGTCAAGTGGGTTTAAAGCGGCAAAATCACAGCAGTGAAAAGCAGGTAAACCCCATTATAAAAATCAATTACTTTTAAAAACCCGTGAAACAAAGACAGTGAAAGAGAGAGAAATTCTTACAAAATTCGTTCAGCGGCTGTAATGCCACCTGGATTGACCATATCTAGACCCACAGCTGATTGAGACATAAGGGTGGACACTCGTGGGGCTGAGAGGTTTGGTGAGGTTGGGTGAGCAAACGCAGACCCTTTAAAGTAATACTGCGTGGTACCCATTCCATGGGTCCCAAATCTCCAGGTTCAAGGGCATCTTCCTACATCGAAAACATGCATGAGAAACCCAGAAGATGGTACACCGTGTGATCGGGAAAGGTTTCTAAAACGCACCTCATTTCTCATCTCCTTGTGCTCGGGTTCGCCATTCCAGCCGCTTTACTAGCAATCTCCCTCCTTGGAGAATCAGCACCTTTAACCTCCTGTTCCGTACAGGTTGCAATTTGTCCTGAGGATGAAAGGGAAGAGGGGGAACCAATGAGAGACTAGCTCTAGGTGTTGGGACAGGCACAGGTCACTCTATTTTCCCCTCAAGAAGAAGAATTAACCACAGGCTCAGCCTGCCGCCTGGGACCAGAATAGGGCCTGAAGCAATCCTGCGCTCTTGCGGCCAGCTCCCAAGAAAGCGAGTTGAAAAATGGAGCTCAGGGGCACTGCAATTCACAAACCTGCAGACTTATAAATGATGACTCTCGTCCACAAATATATTGATGGAAGGCAACGAAGAGGATTTGAAAGCAAGGCAGAATTGCAGGAAACAGATTTCAGGAGGGAGATTCGAATCGCCTTTAAAGCACAGGAAAAGCGGCAAAACCTCGACAATGATGCCCTTGGCCAAAAAGGGCGTATGCGTTTTTTCCTGAATATATTCAGGAAAAAACGCATACGCCCTTTTTGGCCAACCAAGCAACCTGGAAAGGCAAATCAGCGCTACAAAGAAGTCTCGCTTCCCATCGGTCAAAAGGGCCATGCTGAATAAAGTGTCAAAACCAGAAATGCAGGACAGGCCATGGAGAAACGGGAGCCTGGCTACGCTTATGGGCGGGATGTAAATTGCCAACAGCCACTCTGGAGAAGTGCACGGTGTGTCCTGAAACATCTAAAAAACTCAGCTTAGGGAGCATAGGGCACATCCACTCATGGGCGTATAAATTGGGAAAACTAAAAATCAGCAAGACACAGGCACCCCAAAGTTTAGGGCTGCTCTGTTGACAAGAATCTCCACTTCATTACACCTTAAATATCCCAGGAAAGAGAAAAATGGATAAAGAAGTTGTGGACCTTATGTACAATGGAATATCACTCAGCCATGAAATCAACGTCATAAGGCTAGTAGCAGCATGATGATTGGATTTAGGTACGACGATTCTAAGTGAAATAAGTCACACAGAAAAAGACACTTATCATAAGATATGACTTATAGAGGGAATGTAAAAACCGCTACCCTTGAACTGAATTACAAAACAGAATAGAGTCACACGTTTAGAAAACACACTATGGCTGCTTAACGGGAAAGGTGAGGTGGGGTGATGCATACAACAAGGGTTTCAAATTATCTCAGATACCGTTCCATAAACCCAATATGTAATAGACAAGCCCTACTCCTTCCTCAATGAATTGGACTCAACACCCCCAATTCACCGCCCAAGAATATATCTGACTAGTAAGAATCTTGAAACCTATGCATTGATATCTCTCTGTAAGTGAGTCAAGTGGGTGTAAAGCGGCAAAATCACAGCAGTGAAAAGCAGGTAAACCCCATTATAAAAATCAATTACTTTTAAAAACCCGTGAAATAAAGACAGTGAAAGAGAGAGAAATTCTTACAAAATTCGTTCAGCGGCTGTAATGCCACCTGGATTGACCATATCTAGACCCACAGCTGATTGAGACATAAGGGTGGACACTCTTGGGGCTGAGAGGTTTGGTGAGGTTGGGTGAGCAAACGCAGACCCTTTAAAGTAATACTGCGTGGTACCCATCCCATGGGTCCCAAATCTCCAGGTTCAAGGGCATCTTCCTACATCGAAAACATGCATGAGAAACCCAGAAGATGGTACACCGTGTGATCGGGAAAGGTTTCTAAAACGCACCTCATTTCTCATCTCCTTGTGCTCGGGTTCGCCATTCCAGCCGCTTTACTAGCAATCTCCCTCCTTGGAGAATCAGCACCTTTAACCTCCTGTTCCGTACAGCTTGCAATTTGTCCTGAGGATGAAAGGGAAGAGGGGGAACCAATGAGAGACTAGCTCCAGGTGTTGGGACAGGCAGAGGTCACTCTATTTTCCCATCAGGAAGAAGAATTAACCACAGGCTCAGCCTGCCGCCTGGGACCAGAATAGGGCCTGAAGCAATCCTGCGCTTTTGCGGCCAGCGCCCAAGAAAGCGAGTTGAAAAATGGAGCTCAGGGGCACTGCAATTCACAAACCTGCAGACTTATAAATGATGACTCTCGTCCACAAATATATTGAGGGAAGGCAACGAAGAGGATTTGAAAGCAAGGCAGAATTGCAGGAAACAGATTTCAGGAGGGAGATTCGAATCGCCTTTAAAGCACAGGAAAAGCGGCAAAACCTCGACAATGATGCCCTTGGCCAAAAAGGGCGTATGCGTTTTTTCCTGAATATATTCAGGGAAAAACGCTTACGCCCTTTTTGGCCAACCAAGCAACCTGGAAAGGCAAATCAGCGCTACAAAGAAGTCTCGCTTCCCATCGGTCAAAAGGGCCATGCTGAATAAAGTGTCAAAACCAGAAATGCAGGACAGGCCATGGAGAAACGGGAGCCTGGCTACGCTGATGGGCGGGATGTAAATTGCCAACAGCCACTCTGGAGAAGTGCACGGTGTGTCCTGAAACATCTAAAAAACTGAGCTTAGGGAGCATAGGGCACATCCACTCATGGGCGTATAAATTGGGAAAACTAAAAATCAGCAAGACACAGGCACCCCAAAGTTTAGGGCTGCTCTGTTGACAAGAATCTCCACTTCGTTACACCTTAAATATCCCAGGAAAGAGAAAAATGGATAAAGAAGTTGTGGTCCTTATGTACAATGGAATATCACTCAGCCATGAAATCAACGTCATAAGGCTAGTAGCAGCATGATGATTGGATTTAGGTACGACGATTCTAAGTGAAATAAGTCACACAGAAAAAGACACTTATCATAAGATATGACTTATAGAGGGAATGTAAAAACCGCTACCCTTGAACTGAATTACAAAACAGAATAGAGTCACACGTTTAGAAAACACACTATGGCTGCTTAACGGGAAAGGTGAGGTGGGGTGATGCATACAACAAGGGTTTCAAATTATCTCAGATACCGTTCCATAAACCCAATATGTAATAGACAAGCCCTACTCCTTCCTCAATGAATTGGACTCAACACCCCCAATTCACCGCCCAAGAATATATCTGACTAGTAAGAATCTTGAAACCTATGCATTGATATCTCTCTGTAAGTGAGTCAAGTGGGTGTAAAGCGGCAAAATCACAGCAGTGAAAAGCAGGTAAACCCCATTATAAAAATCAATTACTTTTAAAAACCCGTGAAACAAAGACAGTGAAAGAGAGAGAAATTCTTACAAAATTCGTTCAGCGGCTGTATTGCCACCTGGATTGACCATATCTAGACCCACAGCTGATTGAGACATAAGGGTGGACACTCTTGGGGCTGAGAGGTTTGGTGAGGTTGGGTGAGCAAACGCAGACCCTTTAAAGTAATACTGCGTGGTACCCATTCCATGGGTCCCAAATCTCCAGGTTCAAGGGCATCTTCCTACATCGAAAACATGCATGAGAAACCCAGAAGATGGTACACCGTGTGATCGGGAAAGGTTTCTAAAACGCACCTCATTTCTCATCTCCTTGTGCTCGGGTTCGCCATTCCAGCCGCTTTACTAGCAATCTCCCTCCTTGGAGAATCAGCACCTTTAACCTCCTGTTCCGTACAGGTTGCAATTTGTCCTGAGGATGAACGGGAAGAGGGGGAACCAATGAGAGACTAGCTCTAGGTGTTGGGACAGGCACAGGTCACTCTATTTTCCCCTCAAGAAGAAGAATTAACCACAGGCTCAGCCTGCCGCCTGGGACCAGAATAGGGCCTGAAGCAATCCTGCGCTCTTGCGGCCAGCTCCCAAGAAAGCGAGTTGAAAAATGGAGCTCAGGGGCACTGCAATTCACAAACCTGCAGACTTATAAATGATGACTCTCGTCCACAAATATATTGAGGGAAGGCAACGAAGAGGATTTGAAAGCAAGGCAGAATTGCAGGAAACAGATTTCAGGAGGGAGATTCGAATCGCCTTTAAAGCACAGGAAAAGCGGCAAAACCTCGACAATGATGCCCTTGGCCAAAAAGGGCGTATGCGTTTTTTCCTGAATATATTCAGGAAAAAACGCATACGCCCTTTTTGGCCAACCAAGCAACCTGGATAGGCAAATCAGCACTACAAAGAAGTCTCGCTTCCCATCGGTCAAAAGGGCCATGCTGAATAACGTGTCAAAACCAGAAATGCAGGACAGGCCATGGAGAAACGGGAGCCTGGCTACGCTGATGGGCGGGATGTAAATTGCCAACAGCCACTCTGGAGAAGTGCACGGTGTGTCCTGAAACATCTAAAAAACTGAGCTTAGGGAGCATAGGGCACATCCACTCATGGGCGTATAAATTGGGAAAACTAAAAATCAGCAAGACACAGGCACCCCAAAGTTTAGGGCTGCTCTGTTGACAAGAATCTCCACTTCGTTACACCTTAAATATCCCAGGAAAGAGAAAAATGGATAAAGAAGTTGTGGTCCTTATGTACAATGGAATATCACTCAGCCATGAAATGAACGTCATAAGGCTAGTAGCAGCATGATGATTGGATTTAGGTACGACGATTCTAAGTGAAATAAGTCACACAGAAAAAGACACTTATCATAAGATATGACTTATAGAGGGAATGTAAAAACCGCTACCCTTGAACTGAATTACAAAACAGAATAGAGTCACACGTTTAGAAAACACACTATGGCTGCTTAACGGGAAAGGTGAGGTGGGGTGATGCATACAACAAGGGTTTCAAATTATCTCAGATACCGTTCCATAAACCCAATATGTAATAGACAAGCCCTACTCCTTCCTCAATGAATTGGACTCAACACCCCCAATTCACCGCCCAAGAATATATCTGACTAGTAAGAATCTTGAAACCTATGCATTGATATCTCTCTGTAAGTGAGTCAAGTGGGTGTAAAGCGGCAAAATCACAGCAGTGAAAAGCAGGTAAACCCCATTATAAAAATCAATTACTTTTAAAAACCCGTGAAACAAAGACAGTGAAAGAGAGAGAAATTCTTACAAAATTCTTTCAGCGGCTGTAATGCCACCTGGATTGACCATATCTAGACCCACAGCTGATTGAGACATAAGGGTGGACACTCTTGGGGCTGAGAGGTTTGGTGAGGTTGGGTGAGCAAACGCAGACCCTTTAAAGTAATACTGCGTGGTACCCATCCCATGGGTCCCAAATCTCCAGGTTCAAGGGCATCTTCCTACATCGAAAACATGCATGAGAAACCCAGAAGATGGTACACCGTGTGATCGGGAAAGGTTTCTAAAACGCACCTCATTTCTCATCTCCTTGTGCTCGGGTTCGCCATTCCAGCCGCTTTACTAGCAATCTCCCTCCTTGGAGAATCAGCACCTTTAAAACCTCCTGTTCCGTACAGCTTGCAATTTGTCCTCAGGATGAAAGGGAAGAGGGGGAACCAATGAGAGACTATCTCTAGTTGTTGGGATAGGCAGAGGTCACTCTATTTTCCCAACAGGAAGAAGAATTAACCACAGGCTCAGCCTGCCGCCTGGGTCCAGAATAGGGCCTGAAGCAATCCTGCGCTTTTGCGGCCAGCGCCCAAGAAAGCGAGTTGAAAAATGGCGCTCAGGGGCACTGCAATTCACAAACCTGCAGACTTATAAATGATGACTCTCGTCCACAAATATATTGAGGGAAGGCAACGAAGAGGATTTGAAAGCAAGGCAGAATTGCAGGAAACAGATTTCAGGAGGGAGATTCGAATCGCCTTTAAAGCACAGGAAAAGCGGCAAAACCTCGACAATGATGCCCTTGGCCAAAAAGGGCGTATGCGTTTTTTCCTGAATATATTCAGGAAAAAACGCATACGCCCTTTTTGGCCAACCAAGCAACCTGGAAAGGCAAATCAGCGCTACAAAGAAGTCTCGCTTCCCATCGGTCAAAAGGGCCATGCTGAATAAAGTGTCAAAACCAGAAATGCAGGACAGGCCATGGAGAAACGGGAGCCTGGCTACGCTGATGGGCGGGATGTAAATTGCCAACAGCCACTCTGGAGAAGTGCACGGTGTGTCCTGAAACATCTAAAAAATTCAGCTTAGGGAGCATAGGGCACATCCACTCATGGGCGTATAAATTGAGAAAACTAAAAATCAGCAAGACACAGGCACCCCAAAGTTTAGGGCTGCTCTGTTGACAAGAATCTCCACTTCGTTACACCTTAAATATCCCAGGAAAGAGAAAAATGGATAAAGAAGTGGTGGTCCTTATGTACAATGGAATATCACTCAGCCATGAAATCAACGTCATAAGGCTAGTAGCAGCATGATGAGTGGATTTAGGTACGACGATTCTAAGTGAAATAAGTCACACAGAAAAAGACACTTATCATAAGATATGACTTATAGAGGGAATGTAAAAACCGCTACCCTTGAACTGAATTACAAAACAGAATAGAGTCACACGTTTAGAAAACACACTATGGCTGCTTAACGGGAAAGGTGAGGTGGGGTGATGCATACAACAAGGGTTTCAAATTATCTCAGATACCGTTCCATAAACCCAATATGTAATAGACAAGCCCTACTCCTTCCTCAATGAATTGGACTCAACACCCCCAATTCACCGCCCAAGAATATATCTGACTAGTAAGAATCTTGAAACCTATGCATTGATATCTCTCTGTAAGTGAGTCAAGTGGGTGTAAAGCGGCAAAATCACAGCAGTGAAAAGCAGGTAAACCCCATTATAAAAATCAATTACTTTTAAAAACCCGTGAAACAAAGACAGTGAAAGAGAGAGAAATTCTTACAAAATTCGTTCAGCGGCTGTATTGCCACCTGGATTGACCATATCTAGACCCACAGCTGATTGAGACATAAGGGTGGACACTCTTGGGGCTGAGAGGTTTGGTGAGGTTGGGTGAGCAAACGCAGACCCTTTAAAGTAATACTGCGTGGTACCCATTCCATGGGTCCCAAATCTCCAGGTTCAAGGGCATCTTCCTACATCGAAAACATGCATGAGAAACCCAGAAGATGGTACACCGTGTGATCGGGAAAGGTTTCTAAAACGCACCTCATTTCTCATCTCCTTGTGCTCGGGTTCGCCATTCCAGCCGCTTTACTAGCAATCTCCCTCCTTGGAGAATCAGCACCTTTAACCTCCTGTTCCGTACAGGTTGCAATTTGTCCTGAGGATGAACGGGAAGAGGGGGAACCAATGAGAGACTAGCTCTAGGTGTTGGGACAGGCACAGGTCACTCTATTTTCCCCTCAAGAAGAAGAATTAACCACAGGCTCAGCCTGCCGCCTGGGACCAGAATAGGGCCTGAAGCAATCCTGCGCTCTTGCGGCCAGCTCCCAAGAAAGCGAGTTGAAAAATGGAGCTCAGGGGCACTGCAATTCACAAACCTGCAGACTTATAAATGATGACTCTCGTCCACAAATATATTGAGGGAAGGCAACGAAGAGGATTTGAAAGCAAGGCAGAATTGCAGGAAACAGATTTCAGGAGGGAGATTCGAATCGCCTTTAAAGCACAGGAAAAGCAGCAAAACCTCGACAATGATGCCCTTGGCCAAAAAGGGCGTATGCGTTTTTTCCTGAATATATTCAGGAAAAAACGCATACGCCCTTTTTGGCCAACCAAGCAACCTGGAAAGGCAAATCAGCACTACAAAGAAGTCTCGCTTCCCATCGGTCAAAAGGGCCATGCTGAATAAAGTGTCAAAACCAGAAATGCAGGACAGGCCATGGAGAAACGGGAGCCTGGCTACGCTGATGGGCGGGATGTAAATTGCCAACAGCCACTCTGGAGAAGTGCACGGTGTGTCCTGAAACATCTAAAAAACTGAGCTTAGGGAGCATAGGGCACATCCACTCATGGGCGTATAAATTGGGAAAACTAAAAATCAGCAAGACACAGGCACCCCAAAGTTTAGGGCTGCTCTGTTGACAAGAATCTCCACTTCGTTACACCTTAAATATCCCAGGAAAGAGAAAAATGGATAAAGAAGTTGTGGTCCTTATGTACAATGGAATATCACTCAGCCATGAAATCAACGTCATAAGGCTAGTAGCAGCATGATGATTGGATTTAGGTACGACGATTCTAAGTGAAATAAGTCACACAGAAAAAGACACTTATCATAAGATATGACTTATAGAGGGAATGTAAAAACCGCTACCCTTGAACTGAATTACAAAACAGAATAGAGTCACACGTTTAGAAAACACACTATGGCTGCTTAACGGGAAAGGTGAGGTGGGGTGATGCATACAACAAGGGTTTCAAATTATCTCAGATACCGTTCCATAAACCCAATATGTAATAGACAAGCCCTACTCCTTCCTCAATGAATTGGACTCAACACCCCCAATTCACCGCCCAAGAATATATCTGACTAGTAAGAATCTTGAAACCTATGCATTGATATCTCTCTGTAAGTGAGTCAAGTGGGTGTAAAGCGGCAAAATCACAGCAGTGAAAAGCAGGTAAACCCCATTATAAAAATCAATTACTTTTAAAAACCCGTGAAACAAAGACAGTGAAAGAGAGAGAAATTCTTACAAAATTCTTTCAGCGGCTGTAATGCCACCTGGATTGACCATATCTAGACCCACAGCTGATTGAGACATAAGGGTGGACACTCTTGGGGCTGAGAGGTTTGGTGAGGTTGGGTGAGCAAACGCAGACCCTTTAAAGTAATACTGCGTGGTACCCATCCCATGGGTCCCAAATCTCCAGGTTCAAGGGCATCTTCCTACATCGAAAACATGCATGAGAAACCCAGAAGATGGTACACCGTGTGATCGGGAAAGGTTTCTAAAACGCACCTCATTTCTCATCTCCTTGTGCTCGGGTTCGCCATTCCAGCCGCTTTACTAGCAATCTCCCTCCTTGGAGAATCAGCACCTTTAAAACCTCCTGTTCCGTACAGCTTGCAATTTGTCCTGAGGATGAAAGGGAAGAGGGGGAACCAATGAGAGACTATCTCTAGTTGTTGGGATAGGCAGAGGTCACTCTATTTTCCCAACAGGAAGAAGAATTAACCACAGGCTCAGCCTGCCGCCTGGGTCCAGAATAGGGCCTGAAGCAATCCTGCGCTTTTGCGGCCAGCGCCCAAGAAAGCGAGTTGAAAAATGGCGCTCAGGGGCACTGCAATTCACAAACCTGCAGACTTATAAATGATGACTCTCGTCCACAAATATATTGAGGGAAGGCAACGAAGAGGATTTGAAAGCAAGGCAGAATTGCAGGAAACAGATTTCAGGAGGGAGATTCGAATCGCCTTTAAAGCACAGGAAAAGCGGCAAAACCTCGACAATGATGCCCTTGGCCAAAAAGGGCGTATGCGTTTTTTCCTGAATATATTCAGGAAAAAACGCATACGCCCTTTTTGGCCAACCAAGCAACCTGGAAAGGCAAATCAGCGCTACAAAGAAGTCTCGCTTCCCATCGGTCAAAAGGGCCATGCTGAATAAAGTGTCAAAACCAGAAATGCAGGACAGGCCATGGAGAAACGGGAGCCTGGCTACGCTGATGGGCGGGATGTAAATTGCCAACAGCCACTCTGGAGAAGTGCACGGTGTGTCCTGAAACATCTAAAAAATTCAGCTTAGGGAGCATAGGGCACATCCACTCATGGGCGTATAAATTGAGAAAACTAAAAATCAGCAAGACACAGGCACCCCAAAGTTTAGGGCTGCTCTGTTGACAAGAATCTCCACTTCGTTACACCTTAAATATCCCAGGAAAGAGAAAAATGGATAAAGAAGTGGTGGTCCTTATGTACAATGGAATATCACTCAGCCATGAAATCAACGTCATAAGGCTAGTAGCAGCATGATGAGTGGATTTAGGTACGACGATTCTAAGTGAAATAAGTCACACAGAAAAAGACACTTATCATAAGATATGACTTATAGAGGGAATGTAAAAACCGCTACCCTTGAACTGAATTACAAAACAGAATAGAGTCACACGTTTAGAAAACACATTATGGCTGCTTAACGGGAAAGGTGAGGTGGGGTGATGCATACAACAAGGGTTTCAAATTAGCTCAGATACCGTTCCATAAACCCAATATGTAATAGACAAGCCCTACTCCTTGCTCAAGGAATTGGACTCAGCACCCCCTATTCACCGCCCAAGAATATATCTGACTAGTAAGAATCTTGAAACCTATGCATTGATATCTCTCTGAAAGTGAGTCAAGAGGGTGTAAAGCGGCAAAATCACAGCAGTGAAAAGCAGGTAAACCCCATTATAAAAATCAATTACTTTTAAAAACCCGTGAAACAAAGACAGTGAAAGAGAGAGAAATTCTTACAAAATTCGTTCAGCGGCTGTAATGCCACCTGGATTGACCATATCTAGACCCACAGCTGATTGAGACATAAGGGTGGACACTCTTGGGGCTGAGAGGTTTGGTGAGGTTGGGTGAGCAAACGCAGAACCTTTAAAGTAATACTGCGTGGTACCCATTCCATGGGTCCCAAATCTCCAGGTTCAAGGGCATCTTCCTACATCGAAAACATGCATGAGAAACCCAGAAGATGGTACACCGTGTGATCGGGAAAGGTTTCTAAAACGCACCTCATTTCTCATCTCCTTGTGCTCGGGTTCGCCATTCCAGCCGCTTTACTAGCAATCTCCCTCCTTGGAGAATCAGCACCTTTAACCTCCTGTTCCGTACAGCTTGCAATTTGTCCTGAGGATGAAAGGGAAGAGGGGGAACCAATGAGAGACTAGCTCTAGGTGTTGGGAGAGGCAGAGGTCACTCTATTTTCCCATCAGGAAGAAGAATTAACCACAGGCTCAGCCTGCCGCCTGGGACCAGAATAGGGCCTGAAGCAATCCTGCGCTTTTGCGGCCAGCGCCCAAGAAAGCGAGTTGAAAAATGGCGCTCAGGGGCACTGCAATTCACAAACCTGCAGACTTATAAATGATGACTCTCGTCCACAAATATATTGAGGGAAGGCAACGAAGAGGATTTGAAAGCAAGGCAGAATTGCAGGAAACAGATTTCAGGAGGGAGATTCGAATCGCCTTTAAAGCACAGGAAAAGCGGCAAAACCTCGACAATGATGCCCTTGGCCAAAAAGGGCGTATGCGTTTTTTCCTGAATATATTCAGGAAAAAACGCATACGCCCTTTTTGGCCAACCAAGCAACCTGGAAAGGCAAATCAGCGCTACAAAGAAGTCTCGCTTCCCATCGGTCAAAAGGGCCATGCTGAATAAAGTGTCAAAACCAGAAATGCAGGACAGGCCATGGAGAAACGGGAGCCTGGCTACGCTGATGGGAGGGATGTAAATTGCCAACAGCCACTCTGGAGAAGTGCACGGTGTGTCCTGAAACATCTAAAAAACTCAGCTTAGGGAGCATAGGGCACATCCACTCATGGGCGTATAAATTGAGAAAACTAAAAATCAGCAAGACACAGGCACCCCAAAGTTTAGGGCTGCTCTGTTGACAAGAATCTCCACTTCGTTACACCTTAAATATCCCAGGAAAGAAAAAATGGATAAAGAAGTGGTGGTCCTTATGTACAATGGAATATCACTCAGCCATGATATCAACGTCATAAGGCTAGTAGCAGCATGATGAGTGGATTTAGGTACGACGATTCTAAGTGAAATAAGTCACACAGAAAAAGACACTTATCATAAGATATGACTTATAGAGGGAATGTAAAAACCGCTACCCTTGAACTGAATTACAAAACAGAATAGAATCACACGTTTAGAAAACACACTATGGCTGCTTAACGGGAAAGGTGAGGTGGGGTGATGCATACAACAAGGGTTTCAAATTAGCTCAGATACCGTTCCATAAAACCAATATGTAATAGACAATCCCTACTCCTTGCTCAAGGAATTGGACTCAGCACCCCCTATTCACCGCCCAAGAAGATATCTGACTAGTAAGAATCTTGAAACCTATGCATTGATATCTCTCTGAAAGTGAGTCAAGAGGGTGTAAAGCGGCAAAATCACAGCAGTGAAAAGCAGGTAAACCCCATTATAAAAATCAATTACTTTTAAAAACCCGTGAAACAAAGACAGTGAAAGAGAGAGAAATTCTTACAAAATTCGTTCAGGGGCTGTGATGCCACCTGGATTGACCATATCTTGACCCACAGCTGATTGAGACATAAGGGTGGACACTCTTGGGGCTGAGAGGTTTGGTGAGGTTGGGTGAGCAAACGCAGACCCTTTAAAGTAATACTGCGTGGTACCCATCCCATGGGTCCCAAATCTCCAGGTTCAAGGGCATCTTCCTACATCGAAAACATGCATGAGAAACCCAGAAGATGGTACACCGTGTGATCGGGAAAGGTTTCTAAAACGCACCTCATTTCTCATCTCCTTGTGCTCGGGTTCGCCATTCCAGCCGCTTTACTAGCAATCTCCCTCCTTGGAGAATCAGCACCTTTAACCTCCTGTTCCGTACAGCTTGCAATTTGTCCTGAGGATGAAAGGGAAGAGGGGGAACCAATGAGAGACTAGCTCTAGGTGTTGGGACAGGCACAGGTCACTCTATTTTCCCCTCAAGAAGAAGAAATAACCACAGGCTCAGCCTGCCGCCTGGGACCAGAATAGGGCCTGAAGCAATCCTGCGCTTTTGCGGCCAGCGCCCAAGAAAGCGAGTTGAAAAATGGAGCTCAGGGACACTGCAATTCACAAACCTGCAGACTTATAAATGATGACTCTCGTCCACAAATATATTGAGGGAAGACAACGAAGAGGATTTGAAAGCAAGACAGAATTGCAGGAAACAGATTTCAGGAGGGAGATTCGAATCGCCTTTAAAGCACAGGAAAAGCGGCAAAACCTCGACAATGATGCCCTTGGCCAAAAAGGGCGTATGCGTTTTTTCCTGAATATATTCAGGAAAAAACGCATACGCCCTTTTTAGCCAACCAAGCAACCTGGAAAGGCAAATCAGCGCTACAAAGAAGTCTCGCTTCCCATCGGTCAAAAGGGCTATGCTGAATAAAGTGTCAAAACCAGAAATGCAGGACAGGCCATGGAGAAACGGGAGCCTGGCTACGCTGATGGGCGGGATGTAAATTGCCAACAGCCACTCTGGAGAAGTGCACGGTGTGTCCTGAAACATCTAAAAAACTCAGCTTAGGGAGCATAGGGCACATCCACTCATGGGCGTATAAATTGGGAAAACTAAAAATCAGCAAGACACAGGCACCCCAAAGTTTAGGGCTGCTCTGTTGACAAGAATCTCCACTTCATTACACCTTAAATATCCCAGGAAAGAGAAAAATGGATAAAGAAGTTGTGGACCTTATGTACAATGGAATATCACTCAGCCATGAAATCAACGTCATAAGGCTAGTAGCAGCATGATGATTGGATTTAGGTACGACGATTCAAAGTGAAATAAGTCACACAGAAAAAGACACTTATCCTAAGATATGACTTATACAAGGAATGTAAAAACCGCTACCCTTGAACTGAATTACAAAACAGAATAGAGTCACACGTTTAGAAAACACACTATGGCTGCTTAACGGGAAAGGTGAGGTGGGGTGATGCATACAACAAGGGTTTCAAATTATCTCAGATACCGTTCCATAAACCCAATATGTAATAGACAAGCCCTACTCCTTCCTCAATGAATTGGACTCAACACCCCCAATTCACCGCCCAAGAATATATCTGACTAGTAAGAATCTTGAAACCTATGCATTGATATCTCTCTGTAAGTGAGTCAAGTGGGTGTAAAGCGGCAAAATCACAGCAGTGAAAAGCAGGTAAACCCCATTATAAAAATCAATTACTTTTAAAAACCCGTGAAACAAAGACAGTGAAAGAGAGAGAAATTCTTACAAAATTCGTTCAGCGGCTGTAATGCCACCTGGATTGACCATATCTAGACCCACAGCTGATTGAGACATAAGGGTGGACACTCTTGGGGCTGAGAGGTTTGGTGAGGTTGGGTGAGCAAACGCAGACCCTTTAAAGTAATACTGCGTGGTACCCATTCCATGGGTCCCAAATCTCCAGGTTCAAGGGCATCTTCCTACATCGAAAACATGCATGAGAAACCCAGAAGATGGTACACCGTGTGATCGGGAAAGGTTTCTAAAACGCACCTCATTTCTCATCTCCTTGTGCTCGGGTTCGCCATTCCAGCCGCTTTACTAGCAATCTCCCTCCTTGGAGAATCAGCACCTTTAACCTCCTGTTCCGTACAGGTTGCAATTTGTCCTGAGGATGAAAGGGAAGAGGGGGAACCAATGAGAGACTAGCTCTAGGTGTTGGGACAGGCACAGGTCACTCTATTTTCCCCTCAAGAAGAAGAATTAACCACAGGCTCAGCCTGCCGCCTGGGACCAGAATAGGGCCTGAAGCAATCCTGCGCTCTTGCGGCCAGCTCCCAAGAAAGCGAGTTGAAAAATGGAGCTCAGGGGCACTGCAATTCACAAACCTGCAGACTTATAAATGATGACTCTCGTCCACAAATATATTGATGGAAGGCAACGAAGAGGATTTGAAAGCAAGGCAGAATTGCAGGAAACAGATTTCAGGAGGGAGATTCGAATCGCCTTTAAAGCACAGGAAAAGCGGCAAAACCTCGACAATGATGCCCTTGGCCAAAAAGGGCGTATGCGTTTTTTCCTGAATATATTCAGGAAAAAACGCATACGCCCTTTTTGGCCAACCAAGCAACCTGGAAAGGCAAATCAGCGCTACAAAGAAGTCTCGCTTCCCATCGGTCAAAAGGGCCATGCTGAATAAAGTGTCAAAACCAGAAATGCAGGACAGGCCATGGAGAAACGGGAGCCTGGCTACGCTGATGGGCGGGATGTAAATTGCCAACAGCCACTCTGGAGAAGTGCACGGTGTGTCCTGAAACATCTAAAAAACTCAGCTTAGGGAGCATAGGGCACATCCACTCATGGGCGTATAAATTGGGAAAACTAAAAATCAGCAAGACACAGGCACCCCAAAGTTTAGGGCTGCTCTGTTGACAAGAATCTCCACTTCGTTACACCTTAAATATCCCAGGAAAGAGAAAAATGGATAAAGAAGTGGTGGACCTTATGTACAATGGAATATCACTCAGCCATGAAATCAACGTCATAAGGCTAGTAGCAGCATGATGATTGGATTTAGGTACGACGATTCTAAGTGAAATAAGTCACACAGAAAAAGACACTTATCATAAGATATGACTTATAGAGGGAATGTAAAAACCGCTACCCTTGAACTGAATTACAAAACAGAATAGAGTCACACGTTTAGAAAACACACTATGGCTGCTTAACGGGAAAGGTGAGGTGGGGTGATGCATACAACAAGGGTTTCAAATTATCTCAGATACCGTTCCATAAACCCAATATGTAATAGACAAGCCCTACTCCTTCCTCAATGAATTGGACTCAACACCCCCAATTCACCGCCCAAGAATATATCTGACTAGTAAGAATCTTGAAACCTATGCATTGATATCTCTCTGTAAGTGAGTCAAGTGGGTGTAAAGCGGCAAAATCACAGCAGTGAAAAGCAGGTAAACCCCATTATAAAAATCAATTACTTTTAAAAACCCGTGAAACAAAGACAGTGAAAGAGAGAGAAATTCTTACAAAATTCTTTCAGCGGCTCTAATGCCACCTGGATTGACCATATCTAGACCCACAGCTGATTGAGACATAAGGGTGG
Source organism: Balaenoptera physalus (assembly GCF_965194825.1). Classification (NCBI taxonomy): domain Eukaryota; kingdom Metazoa; phylum Chordata; class Mammalia; order Artiodactyla; family Balaenopteridae; genus Balaenoptera; species Balaenoptera physalus. The sequence continues at coordinate 161,599 of NW_028126166.1, forward strand.
ACACTCTTGGGGCTGAGAGGTTTGGTGAGGTTGGGTGAGCAAACGCAGACCCTTTAAAGTAATACTGCGTGGTACCCATCCCATGGGTCCCAAATCTCCAGGTTCAAGGGCATCTTCCTACATCGAAAACATGCATGAGAAACCCAGAAGATGGTACACCGTGTGATCGGGAAAGGTTTCTAAAACGCACCTCATTTCTCATCTCCTTGTGCTCGGGTTCGCCATTCCAGCCGCTTTACTAGCAATCTCCCTCCTTGGAGAATCAGCACCTTTAACCTCCTGTTCCGTACAGCTTGCAATTTGTCCTGAGGATGAAAGGGAAGAGGGGGAACCAATGAGAGACTAGCTCCAGGTGTTGGGACAGGCAGAGGTCACTCTATTTTCCCATCAGGAAGAAGAATTAACCAAAGGCTCAGCCTGCCGCCTGGGACCAGAATAGGGCCTGAAGCAATCCTGCGCTTTTGCGGCCAGCGCCCAAGAAAGCGAGTTGAAAAATGGAGCTCAGGGGCACTGCAATTCACAAACCTGCAGACTTATAAATGATGACTCTCGTCCACAAATATATTGAGGGAAGGCAACGAAGAGGATTTGAAAGCAAGGCAGAATTGCAGGAAACAGATTTCAGGAGGGAGATTCGAATCGCCTTTAAAGCACAGGAAAAGCGGCAAAACCTCGACAATGATGCCCTTGGCCAAAAAGGGCGTATGCGTTTTTTCCTGAATATATTCAGGGAAAAACGCTTACGCCCTTTTTGGCCAACCAAGCAACCTGGAAAGGCAAATCAGCGCTACAAAGAAGTCTCGCTTCCCATCGGTCAAAAGGGCCATGCTGAATAAAGTGTCAAAACCAGAAATGCAGGACAGGCCATGGAGAAACGGGAGCCTGGCTACGCTGATGGGCGGGATGTAAATTGCCAACAGCCACTCTGGAGAAGTGCACGGTGTGTCCTGAAACATCTGAAAAACTGAGCTTAGGGAGCATAGGGCACATCCACTCATGGGCGTATAAATTGGGAAAACTAAAAATCAGCAAGACACAGGCACCCCAAAGTTTAGGGCTGCTCTGTTGACAAGAATCTCCACTTCGTTACACCTTAAATATCCCAGGACAGTGAAAAATGGATAAAGAAGTTGTGGTCCTTATGTACAATGGAATATCACTCAGCCATGAAATCAACGTCATAAGGCTAGTAGCAGCATGATGAGTGGATTTAGGTACGAAGATTCTAAGTGAAATAAGTCACACAGAAAAAGACACTTATCATAAGATATGACTTATAGAGGGAATGTAAAAACCGCTACCCTTGAACTGAATTACAAAACAGAATAGAGTCACACGTTTAGAAAACACACTATGGCTGCTTAACGGGAAAGGTGAGGTGGGGTGATGCATACAACAAGGGTTTCAAATTAGCTCAGATACCGTTCCATAAACCCAATATGTAATAGACAAGCCCTACTCCTTCCTCAATGAATTGGACTCAACACCCCCAATTCACCGCCCAAGAATATATCTGACTAGTAAGAATCTTGAAACCTATGCATTGATATCTCTCTGTAAGTGAGTCAAGTGGGTGTAAAGCGGCAAAATCACAGCAGTGAAAAGCAGGTAAACCCCATTATAAAAATCAATTACTTTTAAAAACCCGTGAAACAAAGACAGTGAAAGAGAGAGAAATACTTACAAAATTCGTTCAGCGGCTGTAATGCCACCTGGATTGACCATATCTAGACCCACAGCTGATTGAGACATAAGGGTGGACACTCTTGGGGCTGAGAGGTTTGGTGAGGTTGGGTGAGCAAACGCAGACCCTTTAAAGTAATACTGCGTGGTACCCATCCCATGGGTCCCAAATCTCCAGGTTCAAGGGCATCTTCCTACATCGAAAACATGCATGAGAAACCCAGAAGATGGTACACCGTGTGATCGGGAAAGGTTTCTAAAACGCACCTCATTTCTCATCTCCTTGTGCTCGGGTTCGCCATTCCAGCCGCTTTACTAGCAATCTCCCTCCTTGGAGAATCAGCACCTTTAACCTCCTGTTCCGTACAGCTTGCAATTTGTCCTGAGGATGAAAGGGAAGAGGGGGAACCAATGAGAGACTAGCTCTAGGTGTTGGGACAGGCAGAGGTCACTCTATTTTCCCATCAGGAAGAAGAATTAACCACAGGCTCAGCCTGCCGCCTGGGACCAGAATAGGGCCTGAAGCAATCCTGCGCTTTTGCGGACAGCGCCCAAGAAACCGAGTTGAAAAATGGAGCTCAGGGGCACTGCAATTCACAAACCTGCAGACTTATAAATGATGACTCTCGTCCACAAATATATTGATGGAAGGCAACGAAGAGGATTTGAAAGCAAGGCAGAATTGCAGGAAACAGATTTCAGGAGGGAGATTCGAATCGCCTTTAAAGCACAGGAAAAGCGGCAAAACCTCGACAATGATGCCCTTGGCCAAAAAGGGCGTATGCGTTTTTTCCTGAATATATTCAGGGAAAAACGCTTACGCCCTTTTTGGCCAACCAAGCAACCTGGAAAGGCAAATCAGCGCTACAAAGAAGTCTCGCTTCCCATCGGTCAAAAGGGCCATGCTGAATAAAGTGTCAAAACCAGAAATGCAGGACAGGCCATGGAGAAACGGGAGCCTGGCTACGCTGATGGGCGGGATGTAAATTGCCAACAGCCACTCTGGAGAAGTGCACGGTGTGTCCTGAAACATCTAAAAAACTCAGCTTAGGGAGCATAGGGCACATCCACTCATGGGCGTATAAATTGGGAAAACTAAAAATCAGCAAGACACAGGCACCCCAAAGTTTAGGGCTGCTCTGTTGACAAGAATCTCCACTTCGTTACACCTTAAATATCCCAGGAAAGAGAAAAATGGATAAAGAAGTTGTGGTCCTTATGTACAATGGAATATCACTCAGCCATGAAATCAACGTCATAAGGCTAGTAGCAGCATGATGAGTGGATTTAGGTACGAAGATTCTAAGTGAAATAAGTCACACAGAAAAAGACACTTATCATAAGATATGACTTATAGAGGGAATGTAAAAACCGCTACCCTTGAACTGAATTACAAAACAGAATAGAGTCACACGTTTAGAAAACACACTATGGCTGCTTAACGGGAAAGGTGAGGTGGGGTGATGCATACAACAAGGGTTTCAAATTATCTCAGATACCGTTCCATAAACCCAATATGTAATAGACAAGCCCTACTCCTTCCTCAATGAATTGGACTCAACACCCCCAATTCACCGCCCAAGAATATATCTGACTAGTAAGAATCTTGAAACCTATGCATTGATATCTCTCTGTAAGTGAGTCAAGTGGGTGTAAAGCGGCAAAATCACAGCAGTGAAAAGCAGGTAAACCCCATTATAAAAATCAATTACTTTTAAAAACCCGTGAAACAAAGACAGTGAAAGAGAGAGAAATTCTTACAAAATTCTTTCAGCGGCTGTAATGCCACCTGGATTGACCATATCTAGACCCACAGCTGATTGAGACATAAGGGTGGACACTCTTGGGGCTGAGAGGTTTGGTGAGGTTGGGTGAGCAAACGCAGACCCTTTAAAGTAATACTGCGTGGTACCCATCCCATGGGTCCCAAATCTCCAGGTTCAAGGGCATCTTCCTACATCGAAAACATGCATGAGAAACCCAGAAGATGGTACACCGTGTGATCGGGAAAGGTTTCTAAAACGCACCTCATTTCTCATCTCCTTGTGCTCGGGTTCGCCATTCCAGCCGCTTTACTAGCAATCTCCCTCCTTGGAGAATCAGCACCTTTAAAACCTCCTGTTCCGTACAGCTTGCAATTTGTCCTGAGGATGAAAGGGAAGAGGGGGAACCAATGAGAGACTATCTCTAGTTGTTGGGATAGGCAGAGGTCACTCTATTTTCCCAACAGGAAGAAGAATTAACCACAGGCTCAGCCTGCCGCCTGGGTCCAGAATAGGGCCTGAAGCAATCCTGCGCTTTTGCGGCCAGCGCCCAAGAAAGCGAGTTGAAAAATGGCGCTCAGGGGCACTGCAATTCACAAACCTGCAGACTTATAAATGATGACTCTCGTCCACAAATATATTGAGGGAAGGCAACGAAGAGGATTTGAAAGCAAGGCAGAATTGCAGGAAACAGATTTCAGGAGGGAGATTCGAATCGCCTTTAAAGCACAGGAAAAGCGGCAAAACCTCGACAATGATGCCCTTGGCCAAAAAGGGCGTATGCGTTTTTTCCTGAATATATTCAGGAAAAAACGCATACGCCCTTTTTGGCCAACCAAGCAACCTGGAAAGGCAAATCAGCGCTACAAAGAAGTCTCGCTTCCCATCGGTCAAAAGGGCCATGCTGAATAAAGTGTCAAAACCAGAAATGCAGGACAGGCCATGGAGAAACGGGAGCCTGGCTACGCTGATGGGCGGGATGTAAATTGCCAACAGCCACTCTGGAGAAGTGCACGGTGTGTCCTGAAACATCTAAAAAATTCAGCTTAGGGAGCATAGGGCACATCCACTCATGGGCGTATAAATTGAGAAAACTAAAAATCAGCAAGACACAGGCACCCCAAAGTTTAGGGCTGCTCTGTTGACAAGAATCTCCACTTCGTTACACCTTAAATATCCCAGGAAAGAGAAAAATGGATAAAGAAGTGGTGGTCCTTATGTACAATGGAATATCACTCAGCCATGAAATCAACGTCATAAGGCTAGTAGCAGCATGATGAGTGGATTTAGGTACGACGATTCTAAGTGAAATAAGTCACACAGAAAAAGACACTTATCATAAGATATGACTTATAGAGGGAATGTAAAAACCGCTACCCTTGAACTGAATTACAAAACAGAATAGAGTCACACGTTTAGAAAACACATTATGGCTGCTTAACGGGAAAGGTGAGGTGGGGTGATGCATACAACAAGGGTTTCAAATTAGCTCAGATACCGTTCCATAAACCCAATATGTAATAGACAAGCCCTACTCCTTGCTCAAGGAATTGGACTCAGCACCCCCTATTCACCGCCCAAGAATATATCTGACTAGTAAGAATCTTGAAACCTATGCATTGATATCTTTGTGAAAGTGAGTCAAGTGGGTGTAAAGCGGCAAAATCACAGCAGTGAAAAGCAGGTAAACCCCATTATAAAAATCAATTACTTTTAAAAACCCGTGAAACAAAGACAGTGAAAGAGAGAGAAATTCTTACAAAATTCGTTCAGCGGCTGTAATGCCACCTGGATTGACCATATCTAGACCCACAGCTGATTGAGACATAAGGGTGGACACTCTTGGGGCTGAGAGGTTTGGTGAGGTTGGGTGAGCAAACGCAGAACCTTTAAAGTAATACTGCGTGGTACCCATCCCATGGGTCCCAAATCTCCAGGTTCAAGGGCATCTTCCTACATCGAAAACATGCATGAGAAACCCAGAAGATGGTACACCGTGTGATCGGGAAAGGTTTCTAAAACGCACCTCATTTCTCATCTCCTTGTGCTCGGGTTCGCCATTCCAGCCGCTTTACTAGCAATCTCCCTCCTTGGAGAATCAGCACCTTTAACCTCCTGTTCCGTACAGCTTGCAATTTGTCCTGAGGATGAAAGGGAAGAGGGGGAACCAATGAGAGACTAGCTCTAGGTGTTGGGAGAGGCAGAGGTCACTCTATTTTCCCATCAGGAAGAAGAATTAACCACAGGCTCAGCCTGCCGCCTGGGACCAGAATAGGGCCTGAAGCAATCCTGCGCTTTTGCGGCCAGCGCCCAAGAAAGCGAGTTGAAAAATGGCGCTCAGGGGCACTGCAATTCACAAACCTGCAGACTTATAAATGATGACTCTCGTCCACAAATATATTGAGGGAAGGCAACGAAGAGGATTTGAAAGCAAGGCAGAATTGCAGGAAACAGATTTCAGGAGGGAGATTCGAATCGCCTTTAAAGCACAGGAAAAGCGGCAAAACCTCGACAATGATGCCCTTGGCCAAAAAGGGCGTATGCGTTTTTTCCTGAATATATTCAGGAAAAAACGCATACGCCCTTTTTGGCCAACCAAGCAACCTGGAAAGGCAAATCAGCGCTACAAAGAAGTCTCGCTTCCCATCGGTCAAAAGGGCCATGCTGAATAAAGTGTCAAAACCAGAAATGCAGGACAGGCCATGGAGAAACGGGAGCCTGGCTACGCTGATGGGCGGGATGTAAATTGCCAACAGCCACTCTGGAGAAGTGCACGGTGTGTCCTGAAACATCTAAAAAACTCAGCTTAGGGAGCATAGGGCACATCCACTCATGGGCGTATAAATTGAGAAAACTAAAAATCAGCAAGACACAGGCACCCCAAAGTTTAGGGCTGCTCTGTTGACAAGAATCTCCACTTCGTTACACCTTAAATATCCCAGGAAAGAAAAAATGGATAAAGAAGTGGTGGTCCTTATGTACAATGGAATATCACTCAGCCATGATATCAACGTCATAAGGCTAGTAGCAGCATGATGAGTGGATTTAGGTACGACGATTCTAAGTGAAATAAGTCACACAGAAAAAGACACTTATCATAAGATATGACTTATAGAGGGAATGTAAAAACCGCTACCCTTGAACTGAATTACAAAACAGAATAGAATCACACGTTTAGAAAACACACTATGGCTGCTTAACGGGAAAGGTGAGGTGGGGTGATGCATACAACAAGGGTTTCAAATTAGCTCAGATACCGTTCCATAAAACCAATATGTAATAGACAATCCCTACTCCTTGCTCAAGGAATTGGACTCAGCACCCCCTATTCACCGCCCAAGAAGATATCTGACTAGTAAGAATCTTGAAACCTATGCATTGATATCTCTCTGAAAGTGAGTCAAGAGGGTGTAAAGCGGCAAAATCACAGCAGTGAAAAGCAGGTAAACCCCATTATAAAAATCAATTACTTTTAAAAACCCGTGAAACAAAGACAGTGAAAGAGAGAGAAATTCTTACAAAATTCGTTCAGGGGCTGTGATGCCACCTGGATTGAACATATCTTGACCCACAGCTGATTGAGACATAAGGGTGGACACTCTTGGGGCTGAGAGGTTTGGTGAGGTTGGGTGAGCAAACGCAGACCCTTTAAAGTAATACTGCGTGGTACCCATCCCATGGGTCCCAAATCTCCAGGTTCAAGGGCATCTTCCTACATCGAAAACATGCATGAGAAACCCAGAAGATGGTACACCGTGTGATCGGGAAAGGTTTCTAAAACGCACCTCATTTCTCATCTCCTTGTGCTCGGGTTCGCCATTCCAGCCGCTTTACTAGCAATCTCCCTCCTTGGAGAATCAGCACCTTTAACCTCCTGTTCCGTACAGCTTGCAATTTGTCCTGAGGATGAAAGGGAAGAGGGGGAACCAATGAGAGACTAGCTCTAGGTGTTGGGACAGGCACAGGTCACTCTATTTTCCCCTCAAGAAGAAGAAATAACCACAGGCTCAGCCTGCCGCCTGGGACCAGAATAGGGCCTGAAGCAATCCTGCGCTTTTGCGGCCAGCGCCCAAGAAAGCGAGTTGAAAAATGGAGCTCAGGGACACTGCAATTCACAAACCTGCAGACTTATAAATGATGACTCTCGTCCACAAATATATTGAGGGAAGACAACGAAGAGGATTTGAAAGCAAGACAGAATTGCAGGAAACAGATTTCAGGAGGGAGATTCGAATCGCCTTTAAAGCACAGGAAAAGCGGCAAAACCTCGACAATGATGCCCTTGGCCAAAAAGGGCGTATGCGTTTTTTCCTGAATATATTCAGGAAAAAACGCATACGCCCTTTTTGGCCAACCAAGCAACCTGGAAAGGCAAATCAGCGCTACAAAGAAGTCTCGCTTCCCATCGGTCAAAAGGGCTATGCTGAATAAAGTGTCAAAACCAGAAATGCAGGACAGGCCATGGAGAAACGGGAGCCTGGCTACGCTGATGGGCGGGATGTAAATTGCCAACAGCCACTCTGGAGAAGTGCACGGTGTGTCCTGAAACATCTAAAAAACTCAGCTTAGGGAGCATAGGGCACATCCACTCATGGGCGTATAAATTGGGAAAACTAAAAATCAGCAAGACACAGGCACCCCAAAGTTTAGGGCTGCTCTGTTGACAAGAATCTCCACTTGGTTACACCTTAAATATCCCAGGAAAGAGAAAAATGGATAAAGAAGTTGTGGTCCTTATGTACAATGGAATATCACTCAGCCATGAAATCAACGTCATAAGGCTAGTAGCAGCATGATGATTGGATTTAGGTACGACGATTCAAAGTGAAATAAGTCACACAGAAAAAGACACTTATCATAAGATATGACTTATAGAGGGAATGTAAAAACCGCTACCCTTGAACTGAATTACAAAACAGAATAGAGTCACACGTTTAGAAAACACACTATGGCTGCTAAACGGGAATGGTGAGGTGGGGTGATGCATACAACAAGGGTTTCAAATTATCTCAGATACCGTTCCATAAACCCAATATGTAATAGACAAGCCCTACTCCTTCCTCAATGAATTGGACTCAACACCCCCAATTCACCGTCCAAGAATATATCTGACTAGTAAGAATCTTAAAACCTATGCATTGATATCTCTCTGTAAGTGAGTCAAGTGGGTGTAAAGCGGCAAAATCACAGCAGTGAAAAGCAGGTAAACCCCATTATAAAAATCAATTACTTTTAAAAACCCATGAAACAAAGACAGTGAAAGAGAGAGAAATTCTTACAAAATTCTTTCAGCGGCTGTAATGCCACCTGGATTGACCATATCTAGACCCACAGCTGATTGAGACATAAGGGTGGACACTCTTGGGGCTGAGAGGTTTGGTGAGGTTGGGTGAGCAAACGCAGACCCTTTAAAGTAATACTGCGTGGTACCCATCCCATGGGTCCCAAATCTCCAGGTTCAAGGGCATCTTCCTACATCGAAAACATGCATGAGAAACCCAGAAGATGGTACACCGTGTGATCGGGAAAGGTTTCTAAAACGCACCTCATTTCTCATCTCCTTGTGCTCGGGTTCGCCATTCCAGCCGCTTTACTAGCAATCTCCCTCCTTGGAGAATCAGCACCTTTAACCTCCTGTTCCGTACAGCTTGCAATTTGTCCTGAGGATGAAAGGGAAGAGGGGGAACCAATGAGAGACTAGCTCTAGGTGTTGGGAGAGGCAGAGGTCACTCTATTTTCCCATCAGGAAGAAGAATTAACCACAGGCTCAGCCTGCCGCCTGGGACCAGAATAGGGCCTGAAGCAATCCTGCGCTTTTGCGGCCAGCGCCCAAGAAAGCGAGTTGAAAAATGGCGCTCAGGGGCACTGCAATTCACAAACCTGCAGACTTATAAATGATGACTCTCGTCCACAAATATATTGAGGGAAGGCAACGAAGAGGATTTGAAAGCAAGGCAGAATTGCAGGAAACAGATTTCAGGAGGGAGATTCGAATCGCCTTTAAAGCACAGGAAAAGCGGCAAAACCTCGACAATGATGCCCTTGGCCAAAAAGGGCGTATGCGTTTTTTCCTGAATATATTCAGGAAAAAACGCATACGCCCTTTTTGGCCAACCAAGCAACCTGGAAAGGCAAATCAGCGCTACAAAGAAGTCTCGCTTCCCATCGGTCAAAAGGGCCATGCTGAATAAAGTGTCAAAACCAGAAATGCAGGACAGGCCATGGAGAAACGGGAGCCTGGCTACGCTGATGGGCGGGATGTAAATTGCCAACAGCCACTCTGGAGAAGTGCACGGTGTGTCCTGAAACATCTAAAAAACTCAGCTTAGGGAGCATAGGGCACATCCACTCATGGGCGTATAAATTGAGAAAACTAAAAATCAGCAAGACACAGGCACCCCAAAGTTTAGGGCTGCTCTGTTGACAAGAATCTCCACTTCGTTACACCTTAAATATCCCAGGAAAGAAAAAATGGATAAAGAAGTGGTGGTCCTTATGTACAATGGAATATCACTCAGCCATGATATCAACGTCATAAGGCTAGTAGCAGCATGATGAGTGGATTTAGGTACGACGATTCTAAGTGAAATAAGTCACACAGAAAAAGACACTTATCATAAGATATGACTTATAGAGGGAATGTAAAAACCGCTACCCTTGAACTGAATTACAAAACAGAATAGAATCACACGTTTAGAAAACACACTATGGCTGCTTAACGGGAAAGGTGAGGTGGGGTGATGCATACAACAAGGGTTTCAAATTAGCTCAGATACCGTTCCATAAAACCAATATGTAATAGACAATCCCTACTCCTTGCTCAAGGAATTGGACTCAGCACCCCCTATTCACCGCCCAAGAAGATATCTGACTAGTAAGAATCTTGAAACCTATGCATTGATATCTCTCTGAAAGTGAGTCAAGAGGGTGTAAAGCGGCAAAATCACAGCAGTGAAAAGCAGGTAAACCCCATTATAAAAATCAATTACTTTTAAAAACCCGTGAAACAAAGACAGTGAAAGAGAGAGAAATTCTTACAAAATTCGTTCAGGGGCTGTGATGCCACCTGGATTGAACATATCTTGACCCACAGCTGATTGAGACATAAGGGTGGACACTCTTGGGGCTGAGAGGTTTGGTGAGGTTGGGTGAGCAAACGCAGACCCTTTAAAGTAATACTGCGTGGTACCCATCCCATGGGTCCCAAATCTCCAGGTTCAAGGGCATCTTCCTACATCGAAAACATGCATGAGAAACCCAGAAGATGGTACACCGTGTGATCGGGAAAGGTTTCTAAAACGCACCTCATTTCTCATCTCCTTGTGCTCGGGTTCGCCATTCCAGCCGCTTTACTAGCAATCTCCCTCCTTGGAGAATCAGCACCTTTAACCTCCTGTTCCGTACAGCTTGCAATTTGTCCTGAGGATGAAAGGGAAGAGGGGGAACCAATGAGAGACTAGCTCTAGGTGTTGGGACAGGCACAGGTCACTCTATTTTCCCCTCAAGAAGAAGAAATAACCACAGGCTCAGCCTGCCGCCTGGGACCAGAATAGGGCCTGAAGCAATCCTGCGCTTTTGCGGCCAGCGCCCAAGAAAGCGAGTTGAAAAATGGAGCTCAGGGACACTGCAATTCACAAACCTGCAGACTTATAAATGATGACTCTCGTCCACAAATATATTGAGGGAAGACAACGAAGAGGATTTGAAAGCAAGACAGAATTGCAGGAAACAGATTTCAGGAGGGAGATTCGAATCGCCTTTAAAGCACAGGAAAAGCGGCAAAACCTCGACAATGATGCCCTTGGCCAAAAAGGGCGTATGCGTTTTTTCCTGAATATATTCAGGAAAAAACGCATACGCCCTTTTTGGCCAACCAAGCAACCTGGAAAGGCAAATCAGCGCTACAAAGAAGTCTCGCTTCCCATCGGTCAAAAGGGCTATGCTGAATAAAGTGTCAAAACCAGAAATGCAGGACAGGCCATGGAGAAACGGGAGCCTGGCTACGCTGATGGGCGGGATGTAAATTGCCAACAGCCACTCTGGAGAAGTGCACGGTGTGTCCTGAAACATCTAAAAAACTCAGCTTAGGGAGCATAGGGCACATCCACTCATGGGCGTATAAATTGGGAAAACTAAAAATCAGCAAGACACAGGCACCCCAAAGTTTAGGGCTGCTCTGTTGACAAGAATCTCCACTTGGTTACACCTTAAATATCCCAGGAAAGAGAAAAATGGATAAAGAAGTTGTGGTCCTTATGTACAATGGAATATCACTCAGCCATGAAATCAACGTCATAAGGCTAGTAGCAGCATGATGATTGGATTTAGGTACGACGATTCAAAGTGAAATAAGTCACACAGAAAAAGACACTTATCATAAGATATGACTTATAGAGGGAATGTAAAAACCGCTACCCTTGAACTGAATTACAAAACAGAATAGAGTCACACGTTTAGAAAACACACTATGGCTGCTAAACGGGAATGGTGAGGTGGGGTGATGCATACAACAAGGGTTTCAAATTATCTCAGATACCGTTCCATAAACCCAATATGTAATAGACAAGCCCTACTCCTTCCTCAATGAATTGGACTCAACACCCCCAATTCACCGTCCAAGAATATATCTGACTAGTAAGAATCTTAAAACCTATGCATTGATATCTCTCTGTAAGTGAGTCAAGTGGGTGTAAAGCGGCAAAATCACAGCAGTGAAAAGCAGGTAAACCCCATTATAAAAATCAATTACTTTTAAAAACCCATGAAACAAAGACAGTGAAAGAGAGAGAAATTCTTACAAAATTCTTTCAGCGGCTGTAATGCCACCTGGATTGACCATATCTAGACCCACAGCTGATTGAGACATAAGGGTGGACACTCTTGGGGCTGAGAGGTTTGGTGAGGTTGGGTGAGCAAACGCAGACCCTTTAAAGTAATACTGCGTGGTACCCATCCCATGGGTCCCAAATCTCCAGGTTCAAGGGCATCTTCCTACATCGAAAACATGCATGAGAAACCCAGAAGATGGTACACCGTGTGATCGGGAAAGGTTTCTAAAACGCACCTCATTTCTCATCTCCTTGTGCTCGGGTTCGCCATTCCAGCCGCTTTACTAGCAATCTCCCTCCTTGGAGAATCAGCACCTTTAACCTCCTGTTCCGTACAGCTTGCAATTTGTCCTGAGGATGAAAGGGAAGAGGGGGAACCAATGAGAGACTAGCTCTAGGTGTTGGGAGAGGCAGAGGTCACTCTATTTTCCCATCAGGAAGAAGAATTAACCACAGGCTCAGCCTGCCGCCTGGGACCAGAATAGGGCCTGAAGCAATCCTGCGCTTTTGCGGCCAGCGCCCAAGAAAGCGAGTTGAAAAATGGCGCTCAGGGGCACTGCAATTCACAAACCTGCAGACTTATAAATGATGACTCTCGTCCACAAATATATTGAGGGAAGGCAACGAAGAGGATTTGAAAGCAAGGCAGAATTGCAGGAAACAGATTTCAGGAGGGAGATTCGAATCGCCTTTAAAGCACAGGAAAAGCGGCAAAACCTCGACAATGATGCCCTTGGCCAAAAAGGGCGTATGCGTTTTTTCCTGAATATATTCAGGAAAAAACGCATACGCCCTTTTTGGCCAACCAAGCAACCTGGAAAGGCAAATCAGCGCTACAAAGAAGTCTCGCTTCCCATCGGTCAAAAGGGCCATGCTGAATAAAGTGTCAAAACCAGAAATGCAGGACAGGCCATGGAGAAACGGGAGCCTGGCTACGCTGATGGGCGGGATGTAAATTGCCAACAGCCACTCTGGAGAAGTGCACGGTGTGTCCTGAAACATCTAAAAAACTCAGCTTAGGGAGCATAGGGCACATCCACTCATGGGCGTATAAATTGAGAAAACTAAAAATCAGCAAGACACAGGCACCCCAAAGTTTAGGGCTGCTCTGTTGACAAGAATCTCCACTTCGTTACACCTTAAATATCCCAGGAAAGAGAAAAATGGATAAAGAAGTGGTGGTCCTTATGTACAATGGAATATCACTCAGCCATGAAATCAACGTCATAAGGCTAGTAGCAGCATGATGAGTGGATTTAGGTACGACGATTCTAAGTGAAATAAGTCACACAGAAAAAGACACTTATCATAAGATATGACTTATAGAGGGAATGTAAAAACCGCTACCCTTGAACTGAATTACAAAACAGAATAGAGTCACACGTTTAGAAAACACATTATGGCTGCTTAACGGGAAAGGTGAGGTGGGGTGATGCATACAACAAGGGTTTCAAATTAGCTCAGATACCGTTCCATAAACCCAATATGTAATAGACAAGCCCTACTCCTTCCTCAATGAATTGGACTCAACACCCCCAATTCACCGCCCAAGAATATATCTGACTAGTAAGAATCTTGAAACCTATGCATTGATATCTCTCTGAAAGTGAGTCAAGTGGGTGTAAAGCGGCAAAATCACAGCAGTGAAAAGCAGGTAAACCCCATTATAAAAATCAATTACTTTTAAAAACCCGTGAAACAAAGACAGTGAAAGAGAGAGAAATTCTTACAAAATTCTTTCAGCGGCTGTAATGCCACCTGGATTGACCATATCTAGACCCACAGCTGATTGAGACATAAGGGTGGACACTCTTGGGGCTGAGAGGTTTGGTGAGGTTGGGTGAGCAAACGCAGAACCTTTAAAGTAATACTGCGTGGTACCCATCCCATGGGTCCCAAATCTCCAGGTTCAAGGGCATCTTCCTACATCGAAAACATGCATGAGAAACCCAGAAGATGGTACACCGTGTGATCGGGAAAGGTTTCTAAAACGCACCTCATTTCTCATCTCCTTGTGCTCGGGTTCGCCATTCCAGCCGCTTTACTAGCAATCTCCCTCCTTGGAGAATCAGCACCTTTAACCTCCTGTTCCGTACAGGTTGCAATTTGTCCTGAGGATGAACGGGAAGAGGGGGAACCAATGAGAGACTAGCTCTAGGTGTTGGGACAGGCACAGGTCACTCTATTTTCCCCTCAGGAAGAAGAATTAACCACAGGCTCAGCCTGCCGCCTGGGACCAGAATAGGGCCTGAAGCAATCCTGCGCTCTTGCGGCCAGCTCCCAAGAAAGCGAGTTGAAAAATGGAGCTCAGGGGCACTGCAATTCACAAACCTGCAGACTTATAAATGATGACTCTCGTCCACAAATATATTGATGGAAGGCAACGAAGAGGATTTGAAAGCAAGGCAGAATTGCAGGAAACAGATTTCAGGAGGGAGATTCGAATCGCCTTTAAAGCACAGGAAAAGCGGCAAAACCTCGACAATGATGCCCTTGGCCAAAAAGGGCGTATGCGTTTTTTCCTGAATATATTCAGGAAAAAACGCATACGCCCTTTTTGGCCAACCAAGCAACCTGGAAAGGCAAATCAGCGCTACAAAGAAGTCTCGCTTCCCAAAGGTCAAAAGGGCCATGCTGAATAAAGTGTCAAAACCAGAAATGCAGGACAGGCCATGGAGAAACGGGAGCCTGGCTACGCTGATGGGCGGGATGTAAATTGCCAAAAGCCACTCTGGAGAAGTGCACGGTGTGTCCTGAAACATCTAAAAAACTCAGCTTAGGGAGCATAGGGCACATCCACTCATGGGCGTATAAATTGGGAAAACTAAAAATCAGCAAGACACAGGCACCCCAAAGTTTAGGGCTGCTCTGTTGACAAGAATCTCCACTTCGTTACACCTTAAATATCCCAGGAAAGAGAAAAATGGATAAAGAAGTTGTGGTCCTTATGTACAATGGAATATCACTCAGCCATGAAATCAACGTCATAAGGCTAGTAGCAGCATGATGAGTGGATTTAGGTACGACGATTCTAAGTGAAATAAGTCACACAGAAAAAGACACTTATCATAAGATATGACTTATAGAGGGAATGTAAAAACCGCTACCCTTGAACTGAATTACAAAACAGAATAGAGTCACACGTTTAGAAAACACATTATGGCTGCTTAACGGGAAAGGTGAGGTGGGGTGATGCATACAACAAGGGTTTCAAATTATCTCAGATACCGTTCCATAAACCCAATATGTAATAGACAAGCCCTACTCCTTCCTCAATGAATTGGACTCAACACCCCCAATTCACCGCCCAAGAATATATCTGACTAGTAAGAATCTTGAAACCTATGCATTGATATCTCTCTGTAAGTGAGTCAAGTGGGTGTAAAGCGGCAAAATCACAGCAGTGAAAAGCAGGTAAACCCCATTATAAAAATCAATTACTTTTAAAAACCCGTGAAACAAAGACAGTGAAAGAGAGAGAAATTCTTACAAAATTCGTTCAGCGGCTGTAATGCCACCTGGATTGACCATATCTAGACCCACAGCTGATTGAGACATAAGGGTGGACACTCTTGGGGCTGAGAGGTTTGGTGAGGTTGGGTGAGCAAACGCAGACCCTTTAAAGTAATACTGCGTGGTACCCATCCCATGGGTCCCAAATCTCCAGGTTCAAGGGCATCTTCCTACATCGAAAACATGCATGAGAAACCCAGAAGATGGTACACCGTGTGATCGGGAAAGGTTTCTAAAACGCACCTCATTTCTCATCTCCTTGTGCTCGGGTTCGCCATTCCAACCGCTTTACTAGAAATCTCCCTCCTTGGAGAATCAGCACCTTTAACCTCCTGTTCCGTACAGCTTGTAATTTGTCCTGAGGATGAAAGGGAAGAGGGGGAACCAATGAGAGACTAGCTCTAGGTGTTGGGACAGGCAGAGGTCACTCTATTTTCCCATCAGGAAGAAGAATTAACCACAGGCTCAGCCTGCCGCCTGGGACCAGAATAGGGCCTGAAGCAATCCTGCGCTTTTGCGGCCAGCGCCCAAGAAAGCGAGTTGAAAAATGGAGCTCAGGGGCACTGCAATTCACAAACCTGCAGACTTATAAATGATGACTCTCGTCCACAAATATATTGAGGGAAGGCAACGAAGAGGATTTGAAAGCAAGGCAGAATTGCAGGAAACAGATTTCAGGAGGGAGATTCGAATCGCCTTTAAAGCACAGGAAAAGCGGCAAAACCTCGACAATGATGCCCTTGGCCAAAAAGGGCGTATGCGTTTTTTCCTGAATATATTCAGGAAAAAACGCATACGCCCTTTTTGGCCAACCAAGCAACCTGGAAAGGCAAATCAGCGCTACAAAGAAGTCTCGCTTCCCATCGGTCAAAAGGGCCATGCTGAATAAAGTGTCAAAACCAGAAATGCAGGACAGGCCATGGAGAAACGGGAGCCTGGCTACGCTGATGGGCGGGATGTAAATTGCCAACAGCCACTCTGGAGAAGTGCACGGTGTGTCCTGAAACATCTAAAAAACTCAGCTTAGGGAGCATAGGGCACATCCACTCATGGGCGTATAAATTGAGAAAACTAAAAATCAGCAAGACACAGGCACCCCAAAGTTTAGGGCTGCTCTGTTGACAAGAATCTCCACTTCGTTACACCTTAAATATCCCAGGAAAGAAAAAATGGATAAAGAAGTGGTGGTCCTTATGTACAATGGAATATCACTCAGCCATGATATCAACGTCATAAGGCTAGTAGCAGCATGATGAGTGGATTTAGGTACGACGATTCTAAGTGAAATAAGTCACACAGAAAAAGACACTTATCATAAGATATGACTTATAGAGGGAATGTAAAAACCGCTACCCTTGAACTGAATTACAAAACAGAATAGAATCACACGTTTAGAAAACACACTATGGCTGCTTAACGGGAAAGGTGAGGTGGGGTGATGCATACAACAAGGGTTTCAAATTAGCTCAGATACCGTTCCATAAAACCAATATGTAATAGACAATCCCTACTCCTTGCTCAAGGAATTGGACTCAGCACCCCCTATTCACCGCCCAAGAAGATATCTGACTAGTAAGAATCTTGAAACCTATGCATTGATATCTCTCTGAAAGTGAGTCAAGAGGGTGTAAAGCGGCAAAATCACAGCAGTGAAAAGCAGGTAAACCCCATTATAAAAATCAATTACTTTTAAAAACCCGTGAAACAAAGACAGTGAAAGAGAGAGAAATTCTTACAAAATTCGTTCAGGGGCTGTGATGCCACCTGGATTGACCATATCTTGACCCACAGCTGATTGAGACATAAGGGTGGACACTCTTGGGGCTGAGAGGTTTGGTGAGGTTGGGTGAGCAAACGCAGACCCTTTAAAGTAATACTGCGTGGTACCCATCCCATGGGTCCCAAATCTCCAGGTTCAAGGGCATCTTCCTACATCGAAAACATGCATGAGAAACCCAGAAGATGGTACACCGTGTGATCGGGAAAGGTTTCTAAAACGCACCTCATTTCTCATCTCCTTGTGCTCGGGTTCGCCATTCCAGCCGCTTTACTAGCAATCTCCCTCCTTGGAGAATCAGCACCTTTAACCTCCTGTTCCGTACAGCTTGCAATTTGTCCTGAGGATGAAAGGGAAGAGGGGGAACCAATGAGAGACTAGCTCTAGGTGTTGGGACAGGCACAGGTCACTCTATTTTCCCCTCAAGAAGAAGAAATAACCACAGGCTCAGCCTGCCGCCTGGGACCAGAATAGGGCCTGAAGCAATCCTGCGCTTTTGCGGCCAGCGCCCAAGAAAGCGAGTTGAAAAATGGAGCTCAGGGACACTGCAATTCACAAACCTGCAGACTTATAAATGATGACTCTCGTCCACAAATATATTGAGGGAAGACAACGAAGAGGATTTGAAAGCAAGACAGAATTGCAGGAAACAGATTTCAGGAGGGAGATTCGAATCGCCTTTAAAGCACAGGAAAAGCGGCAAAACCTCGACAATGATGCCCTTGGCCAAAAAGGGCGTATGCGTTTTTTCCTGAATATATTCAGGAAAAAACGCATACGCCCTTTTTGGCCAACCAAGCAACCTGGAAAGGCAAATCAGCGCTACAAAGAAGTCTCGCTTCCCATCGGTCAAAAGGGCTATGCTGAATAAAGTGTCAAAACCAGAAATGCAGGACAGGCCATGGAGAAACGGGAGCCTGGCTACGCTGATGGGCGGGATGTAAATTGCCAACAGCCACTCTGGAGAAGTGCACGGTGTGTCCTGAAACATCTAAAAAACTCAGCTTAGGGAGCATGGGGCACATCCACTCATGGGCGTATAAATTGAGAAAACTAAAAATCAGCAAGACACAGGCACCCCAAAGTTTAGGGCTGCTCTGTTGACAAGAATCTCCACTTCGTTACACCTTAAATATCCCAGGAAAGAGAAAAATGGATAAAGAAGTGGTGGTCCTTATGTACAATGGAATATCACTCAGCCATGAAATCAACGTCATAAGGCTAGTAGCAGCATGATGAGTGGATTTAGGTACGACGATTCTAAGTGAAATAAGTCACACAGAAAAAGACACTTATCATAAGATATGACTTATAGAGGGAATGTAAAAACCGCTACCCTTGAACTGAATTACAAAACAGAATAGAGTCACACGTTTAGAAAACACATTATGGCTGCTTAACGGGAAAGGTGAGGTGGGGTGATGCATACAACAAGGGTTTCAAATTAGCTCAGATACCGTTCCATAAACCCAATATGTAATAGACAAGCCCTACTCCTTCCTCAATGAATTGGACTCAACACCCCCAATTCACCGCCCAAGAATATATCTGACTAGTAAGAATCTTGAAACCTATGCATTGATATCTCTCTGAAAGTGAGTCAAGTGGGTGTAAAGCGGCAAAATCACAGCAGTGAAAAGCAGGTAAACCCCATTATAAAAATCAATTACTTTTAAAAACCCGTGAAACAAAGACAGTGAAAGAGAGAGAAATTCTTACAAAATTCTTTCAGCGGCTGTAATGCCACCTGGATTGACCATATCTAGACCCACAGCTGATTGAGACATAGGGGTGGACACTCTTGGGGCTGAGAGGTTTGGTGAGGTTGGGTGAGCAAACGCAGAACCTTTAAAGTAATACTGCGTGGTACCCATCCCATGGGTCCCAAATCTCCAGGTTCAAGGGCATCTTCCTACATCGAAAACATGCATGAGAAACCCAGAAGATGGTACACCGTGTGATCGGGAAAGGTTTCTAAAACGCACCTCATTTCTCATCTCCTTGTGCTCGGGTTCGCCATTCCAGCCGCTTTACTAGCAATCTCCCTCCTTGGAGAATCAGCACCTTTAACCTCCTGTTCCGTACAGGTTGCAATTTGTCCTGAGGATGAACGGGAAGAGGGGGAACCAATGAGAGACTAGCTCTAGGTGTTGGGACAGGCACAGGTCACTCTATTTTCCCCTCAGGAAGAAGAATTAACCACAGGCTCAGCCTGCCGCCTGGGACCAGAATAGGGCCTGAAGCAATCCTGCGCTCTTGCGGCCAGCTCCCAAGAAAGCGAGTTGAAAAATGGAGCTCAGGGGCACTGCAATTCACAAACCTGCAGACTTATAAATGATGACTCTCGTCCACAAATATATTGATGGAAGGCAACGAAGAGGATTTGAAAGCAAGGCAGAATTGCAGGAAACAGATTTCAGGAGGGAGATTCGAATCGCCTTTAAAGCACAGGAAAAGCGGCAAAACCTCGACAATGATGCCCTTGGCCAAAAAGGGCGTATGCGTTTTTTCCTGAATATATTCAGGAAAAAACGCATACGCCCTTTTTGGCCAACCAAGCAACCTGGAAAGGCAAATCAGCGCTACAAAGAAGTCTCGCTTCCCATCGGTCAAAAGGGCCATGCTGAATAAAGTGTCAAAACCAGAAATGCAGGACAGGCCATGGAGAAACGGGAGCCTGGCTACGCTGATGGGCGGGATGTAAATTGCCAACAGCCACTCTGGAGAAGTGCACGGTGTGTCCTGAAACATCTAAAAAACTCAGCTTAGGGAGCATAGGGCACATCCACTCATGGGCGTATAAATTGGGAAAACTAAAAATCAGCAAGACACAGGCACCCCAAAGTTTAGGGCTGCTCTGTTGACAAGAATCTCCACTTCGTTACACCTTAAATATCCCAGGAAAGAGAAAAATGGATAAAGAAGTTGTGGTCCTTATGTACAATGGAATATCACTCAGCCATGAAATCAACGTCATAAGGCTAGTAGCAGCATGATGATTGGATTTAGGTACGACGATTCTAAGTGAAATAAGTCACACAGAAAAAGACACTTATCATAAGATATGACTTATAGAGGGAATGTAAAAACCGCTACCCTTGAACTGAATTACAAAACAGAATAGAGTCACACGTTTAGAAAACACACTATGGCTGCTTAACGGGAAAGGTGAGGTGGGGTGATGCATACAACAAGGGTTTCAAATTATCTCAGATACCGTTCCATAAACCCAATATGTAATAGACAAGCCCTACTCCTTCCTCAATGAATTGGACTCAACACCCCCAATTCACCGCCCAAGAATATATCTGACTAGTAAGAATCTTGAAACCTATGCATTGATATCTCTCTGTAAGTGAGTCAAGTGGGTGTAAAGCGGCAAAATCACAGCAGTGAAAAGCAGGTAAACCCCATTATAAAAATCAATTACTTTTAAAAACCCGTGAAACAAAGACAGTGAAAGAGAGAGAAATTCTTACAAAATTCGTTCAGCGGCTGTAATGCCACCTGGATTGACCATATCTAGACCCACAGCTGATTGAGACATAAGGGTGGACACTCTTGGGGCTGAGAGGTTTGGTGAGGTTGGGTGAGCAAACGCAGACCCTTTAAAGTAATACTGCGTGGTACCCATCCCATGGGTCCCAAATCTCCAGGTTCAAGGGCATCTTCCTACATCGAAAACATGCATGAGAAACCCAGAAGATGGTACACCGTGTGATCGGGAAAGGTTTCTAAAACGCACCTCATTTCTCTTCTCCTTGTGCTCGGGTTCGCCATTCCAACCGCTTTACTAGAAATCTCCCTCCTTGGAGAATCAGCACCTTTAACCTCCTGTTCCGTACAGCTTGCAATTTGTCCTGAGGATGAAAGGGAAGAGGGGGAACCAATGAGAGACAAGCTCTAGGTGTTGGGACAGGCAGAGGTCACTCTATTTTCCCATCAGGAAGAAGAATTAACCACAGGCTCAGCCTGCCGCCTGGGACCAGAATAGGGCCTGAAGCAATCCTGCGCTTTTGCGGCCAGCGCCCAAGAAAGCGAGTTGAAAAATGGAGCTCAGGGGCACTGCAATTCACAAACCTGCAGACTTATAAATGATGACTCTCGTCCACAAATATATTGAGGGAAGGCAACGAAGAGGATTTGAAAGCAAGGCAGAATTGCAGGAAACAGATTTCAGGAGGGAGATTTTAATCGCCTTTAAAGCACAGGAAAAGCGGCAAAACCTCGACAATGATGCCCTTGGCCAAAAAGGGCGTATGCGTTTTTTCCTGAATATATTCAGGAAAAAACGCATACGCCCTTTTTGGCCAACCAAGCAACCTGGAAAGGCAAATCAGCGCTACAAAGAAGTCTCGCTTCCCATCGGTCAAAAGGGCCATGCTGAATAAAGTGTCAAAACCAGAAATGCAGGACAGGCCATGGAGAAACGGGAGCCTGGCTACGCTGATGGGCGGGATGTAAATTGCCAACAGCCACTCTGGAGAAGTGCACGGTGTGTCCTGAAACATCTAAAAAACTCAGCTTAGGGAGCATAGGGCACATCCACTCATGGGCGTATAAATTGGGAAAACTAAAAATCAGCAAGACACAGGCACCCCAAAGTTAGGGCTGCTCTGTTGACAAGAATCTCCACTTCGTTACACCTTAAATATCCCAGGAAAGAGAAAAATGGATAAAGAAGTTGTGGTCCTTATGTACAATGGAATATCACTCAGCCATGAAATCAACGTCATAAGGCTAGTAGCAGCATGATGATTGGATTTAGGTACGACGATTCTAAGTGAAATAAGTCACACAGAAAAAGACACTTATCATAAGATATGACTTATAGAGGGAATGTAAAAACCGCTACCCTTGAACTGAATTACAAAACAGAATAGAGTCACACGTTTAGAAAACACACTATGGCTGCTTAACGGGAAAGGTGAGGTGGGGTGATGCATACAACAAGGGTTTCAAATTATCTCAGATACCGTTCCATAAACCCAATATGTAATAGACAAGCCCTACTCCTTCCTCAATGAATTGGACTCAACACCCCCAATTCACCGCCCAAGAATATATCTGACTAGTAAGAATCTTGAAACCTATGCATTGATATCTCTCTGTAAGTGAGTCAAGTGGGTGTAAAGCGGCAAAATCACAGCAGTGAAAAGCAGGTAAACCCCATTATAAAAATCAATTACTTTTAAAAACCGGTGAAACAAAGACAGTGAAAGAGAGAGAAATTCTTACAAAATTCGTTCAGCGGCTGTAATGCCACCTGGATTGACCATATCTAGACCCACAGCTGATTGAGACATAAGGGTGGACACTCTTGGGGCTGAGAGGTTTGGTGAGGTTGGGTGAGCAAACGCAGACCCTTTAAAGTAATACTGCGTGGTACCCATCCCATGGGTCCCAAATCTCCAGGTTCAAGGGCATCTTCCTACATCGAAAACATGCATGAGAAACCCAGAAGATGGTACACCGTGTGATCGGGAAAGGTTTCTAAAACGCACCTCATTTCTCATCTCCTTGTGCTCGGGTTCGCCATTCCAGCCGCTTTACTAGCAATCTCCCTCCTTGGAGAATCAGCACCTTTAACCTCCTGTTCCGTACAGGTTGCAATTTGTCCTGAGGATGAACGGGAAGAGGGGGAACCAATGAGAGACTAGCTCTAGGTGTTGGGACAGGCACAGGTCACTCTATTTTCCCCTCAAGAAGAAGAATTAACCACAGGCTCAGCCTGCCGCCTGGGACCAGAATAGGGCCTGAAGCAATCCTGCGCTCTTGCGGCCAGCTCCCAAGAAAGCGAGTTGAAAAATGGAGCTCAGGGGCACTGCAATTCACAAACCTGCAGACTTATAAATGATGACTCTCGTCCACAAATATATTGATGGAAGGCAACGAAGAGGATTTGAAAGCAAGGCAGAATTGCAGGAAACAGATTTCAGGAGGGAGATTCGAATCGCCTTTAAAGCACAGGAAAAGCGGCAAAACCTCGACAATGATGCCCTTGGCCAAAAAGGGCGTATGCGTTTTTTCCTGAATATATTCAGGAAAAAACGCATACGCCCTTTTTGGCCAACCAAGCAACCTGGAAAGGCAAATCAGCGCTACAAAGAAGTCTCGCTTCCCATCGGTCAAAAGGGCCATGCTGAATAAAGTGTCAAAACCAGAAATGCAGGACAGGCCATGGAGAAACGGGAGCCTGGCTACGCTGATGGGCGGGATGTAAATTGCCAACAGCCACTCTGGAGAAGTGCACGGTGTGTCCTGAAACATCTAAAAAACTCAGCTTAGGGAGCATAGGGCACATCCACTCATGGGCGTATAAATTGGGAAAACTAAAAATCAGCAAGACACAGGCACCCCAAAGTTTAGGGCTGCTCTGTTGACAAGAATCTCCACTTCGTTACACCTTAAATATCCCAGGAAAGAGAAAAATGGATAAAGAAGTTGTGGACCTTATGTACAATGGAATATCACTCAGCCATGAAATCAACGTCATAAGGCTAGTAGCAGCATGATGATTGGATTTAGGTACGACGATTCTAAGTGAAATAAGTCACACAGAAAAAGACACTTATCATAAGATATGACTTATAGAGGGAATGTAAAAACCGCTACCCTTGAAATGAATTACAAAACAGAATAGAGTCACACGTTTAGAAAACACACTATGGCTGCTTAACGGGAAAGGTGAGGTGGGGTGATGCATACAACAAGGGTTTCAAATTATCTCAGATACCGTTCCATAAACCCAATATGTAATAGACAAGCCCTACTCCTTCCTCAATGAATTGGACTCAACACCCCCAATTCACCGCCCAAGAATATATCTGACTAGTAAGAATCTTGAAACCTATGCATTGATATCTCTCTGTAAGTGAGTCAAGTGGGTGTAAAGCGGCAAAATCACAGCAGTGAAAAGCAGGTAAACCCCATTATAAAAATCAATTACTTTTAAAAACCCGTGAAACAAAGACAGTGAAAGAGAGAGAAATTCTTACAAAATTCGTTCAGCGGCTGTAATGCCACCTGGATTGACCATATCTAGACCCACAGCTGATTGAGACATAAGGGTGGACACTCTTGGGGCTGAGAGGTTTGGTGAGGTTGGGTGAGCAAACGCAGACCCTTTAAAGTAATACTGCGTGGTACCCATCCCATGGGTCCCAAATCTCCAGGTTCAAGGGCATCTTCCTACATCGAAAACATGCATGAGCAACCCAGAAGATGGTACACCGTGTGATCGGGAAAGGTTTCTAAAACGCACCTCATTTCTCATCTCCTTGTGCTCGGGTTCGCCATTCCAACCGCTTTACTAGCAATCTCCCTCCTTGGAGAATCAGCACCTTTAACCTCCTGTTCCGTACAGCTTGCAATTTGTCCTGAGGATGAAAGGGAAGAGGGGGAACCAATGAGAGACAAGCTCTAGGTGTTGGGACAGGCAGAGGTCACTCTATTTTCCCATCAGGAAGAAGAATTAACCACAGGCTCAGCCTGCCCCCTGGGACCAGAATAGGGCCTGAAGCAATCCTGCGCTTTTGCGGCCAGCGCCCAAGAAAGCGAGTTGAAAAATGGAGCTCAGGGGCACTGCAATTCACAAACTTGCAGACTTATAAATGATGACTCTCGTCCACAAATATATTGAGGGAAGGCAACGAAGAGGATTTGAAAGCAAGGCAGAATTGCAGGAAACAGATTTCAGGAGGGAGATTTGAATCGCCTTTAAAGCACAGGAAAAGCGGCAAAACCTCGACAATGATGCCCTTGGCCAAAAAGGGCGTATGCGTTTTTTCCTGAATATATTCAGGAAAAAATGCATACGCCCTTTTTGGCCAACCAAGCAACATGGAAAGGCAAATCAGCGCTACAAAGAAGTCTCGCTTCCCATCGGTCAAAAGGGCCATGCTGAATAAAGTGTCAAAACCAGAAATGCAGGACAGGCCATGGAGAAACGGGCGCCTGGCTACGCTGATGGGCGGGATGTAAATTGCCAACAGCCACTCTAGAGAAGTGCACGGTGTGTCCTGAAACATCTAAAAAACTGAGCTTAGGGAGCATAGGGCACATCCACTCATGGGCGTATAAATTGGGAAAACTAAAAATCAGCAAGACACAGGCACCCCAAAGTTTAGGGCTGCTCTGTTGACAAGAATCTCCACTTCGTTACACCTTAAATATCCCAGGAAAGAGAAAAATGGATAAAGAAGTTGTGGTCCTTATGTACAATGGAATATCACTCAGCCATGAAATCAACATCATAAGGCTAGTAGCAGCATGATGAGTGGATTTAGGTACGAAGATTCTAAGTGAAATAAGTCACACAGAAAAAGACACTTATCATAAGATATGACTTATAGAGGGAATGTAAAAACCGCTACCCTTGAACTGAATTACAAAACAGAATAGAGTCACACGTTTAGAAAACACACTATGGCTGCTTAATGGGAAAGGTGAGGTGGGGTGATGCATACAACAAGGGTTTTATAATTAGCTCAGATACCGTTCCATAAACCCAATATGTAATAGACAAGCCCTACTCCTTCCTCAATGAATTGGACTCAACACCCCCTATTCACCGCCCAAGAATATATCTGACTAGTAAGAATCTTGAAACCTATGCATTGATATCTCTCTGTAAGTGAGTCAAGTGGGTGTAAAGCGGCAAAATCACAGCAGTGAAAAGCAGGTAAACCCCATTATAAAAATCAATTACTTTTAAAAACCCGTGAAACAAAGACAGTGAAAGAGAGAGAAATTCTTACAAAATTCGTTCAGGGGCTGTGATGCCACCTGGATTGACCATATCTAGACCCACAGCTGATTGAGACATAAGGGTGGACACTCTTGGGGCTGAGAGGTTTGGTGAGGTTGGGTGAGCAAACGCAGACCCTATAAAGTAATACTGCGTGGTACCCATCCCATGGTTCCCAAATCTCCAGGTTCAAGGGCATCTTTCTACATCGAAAACATTCATGAGAAACCCAGAAGATGGTACACCGTGTGATCGGGAAAGGTTTCTAAAACGCACTTCATTTCTCATCTCCTTGTGCTTGGGTTCGCCATTCCAGCCGCTTTACTAGCAATCTCCCTCCTTGGAGAATCAGCACCTTTAACCTCCTGTTCCGTACAGCTTGCAATTTGTCCTGAGGATGAAAGGGAAGAGGGGGAACCAATGAGGGACTAGCTCTAGGTGTTGGGACAGGCAGAGGTCACTCTATTTTCCCATCAGGAAGAAGAATTAACCACAGGCTCAGCCTGCCCCCTGGGACCAGAATAGGGCCTGAAGCAATCCTGCGCTTTTGCGGCCAGCGCCCAAGAAAGCGAGTTGAAAAATGGAGCTCAGGGGCACTGCAATTCACAAACCTGCAGACTTATAAATGATGACTCTCGTCCACAAATATATTGACGGAAGGCAACGAAGAGGATTTGAAAGCAAGGCAGAATTGCAGGAAACAGATTTCAGGAGGGAGATTCGAATCGCCTTTAAAGCACAGGAAAAGCGGCAAAACCTCGACAATGATGCCCTTGGCCAAAAAGGGCGTATGCGTTTTTTCCTGAATATATTCAGGAAAAAACGCTTACGCCCTTTTTGGCCAACCAAGCAACCTGGAAAGGCAAATCAGCGCTACAAAGAAGTCTCGCTTCCCATCGGTCAAAAGGGCCATGCTGAATAAAGTGTCAAAACCAGAAATGCAGGACAGGCCATGGAGAAACGGGAGCCTGGCTACGCTGATGGGCGGGATGTAAATTGCCAACAGCCACTCTGGAGAAGTGCACGGTGTGTCCTGAAACATCTAAAAAACTGAGCTTAGGGAGCATAGGGCACATCCACTCATGGGCGTATAAATTGGGAAAATTAAAAATCAGCAAGACACAGGCACCCCAAAGTTTAGGGCTGCTCTGTTGACAAGAATCTCCACTTCGTTACACCTTAAATATCCAAGGAAAGAGAAAAATGGATAAAGAAGTTGTGGTCCTTATGTACAATGGAATATCACTCAGCCATGAAATCAACGTCATAAGGCTAGTAGCAGCATGATGATTGGATTTAGGTACGACGATTCTAAGTGAAATAAGTCACACAGAAAAAGACACTTATCATAAGATATGACTTATAGAGGGAATGTAAAAACCGCTACCCTTGAACTGAATTACAAAACAGAATAGAGTCACACGTTTAGAAAACACACTATGGCTGCTTAACGGGAAAGGTGAGGTGGGGTGATGCATACAACAAGGGTTTCAAATTATCTCAGATACCGTTCCATAAACCCAATATGTAATAGACAAGCCCTACTCCTTCCTCAATGAATTGGACTCAACACCCCCAATTCACCGCCCAAGAATATATCTGACTAGTAAGAATCTTGAAACCTATGCATTGATATCTCTCTGTAAGTGAGTCAAGTGGGTGTAAAGCGGCAAAATCACAGCAGTGAAAAGCAGGTAAACCCCATTATAAAAATCAATTACTTTTAAAAACCCGTGAAACAAAGACAGTGAAAGAGAGAGAAATTCTTACAAAATTCGTTCAGCGGCTGTAATGCCACCTGGATTGACCATATCTAGACCCACAGCTGATTGAGACATAAGGGTGGACACTCTTGGGGCTGAGAGGTTTGGTGAGGTTGGGTGAGCAAACGCAGACCCTTTAAAGTAATACTGCGTGGTACCCATCCCATGGGTCCCAAATCTCCAGGTTCAAGGGCATCTTCCTACATCGAAAACATGCATGAGAAACCCAGAAGATGGTACACCGTGTGATCGGGAAAGGTTTCTAAAACGCACCTCATTTCTCATCTCCTTGTGCTCGGGTTCGCCATTCCAGCCGCTTTACTAGCAATCTCCCTCCTTGGAGAATCAGCACCTTTAACCTCCTGTTCCGTACAGGTTGCAATTTGTCCTGAGGATGAACGGGAAGAGGGGGAACCAATGAGAGACTAGCTCTAGGTGTTGGGACAGGCACAGGTCACTCTATTTTCCCCTCAGGAAGAAGAATTAACCACAGGCTCAGCCTGCCGCCTGAGACCAGAATAGGGCCTGAAGCAATCCTGCGCTCTTGCGGCCAGCTCCCAGGAAAGCGAGTTGAAAAATGGAGCTCAGGGGCACTGCAATTCACAAACCTGCAGACTTATAAATGATGACTCTCGTCCACAAATATATTGATGGAAGGCAACGAAGAGGATTTGAAAGCAAGGCAGAATTGCAGGAAACAGATTTCAGGAGGGAGATTCGAATCGCCTTTAAAGCACAGGAAAGGCGGCAAAACCTCGACAATGATGCCCTTGGCCAAAAAGGGCGTATGCGTTTTTTCCTGAATATATTCAGGAAAAAACGCATAGGCCCTTTTTGGCCAACCAAGCAACCTGGAAAGGCAAATCAGCGCTACAAAGAAGTCTCGCTTCCCATCGGTCAAAAGGGCCATGCTGAATAAAGTGTCAAAACCAGAAATGCAGGACAGGCCATGGAGAAACGGGCGCCTGGCTACGCTGATGGGCGGGATGTAAATTGCCAACAGCCACTCTAGAGAAGTGCACGGTGTGTCCTGAAACATCTAAAAAACTGAGCTTAGGGAGCATAGGGCACATCCACTCATGGGCGTATAAATTGGGAAAACTAAAAATCAGCAAGACACAGGCACCCCAAAGTTTAGGGCTGCTCTGTTGACAAGAATCTCCACTTCGTTACACCTTAAATATCCCAGGAAAGAGAAAAATGGATAAAGAAGTTGTGGTCCTTATGTACAATGGAATATCACTCAGCCATGAAATCAACATCATAAGGCTAGTAGCAGCATGATGAGTGGATTTAGGTACGAAGATTCTAAGTGAAATAAGTCACACAGAAAAAGACACTTATCATAAGATATGACTTATAGAGGGAATGTAAAAACCGCTACCCTTGAACTGAATTACAAAACAGAATAGAGTCACACGTTTAGAAAACACACTATGGCTGCTTAATGGGAAAGGTGAGGTGGGGTGATGCATACAACAAGGGTTTTATAATTAGCTCAGATACCGTTCCATAAACCCAATATGTAATAGACAAGCCCTACTCCTTCCTCAATGAATTGGACTCAACACCCCCTATTCACCGCCCAAGAATATATCTGACTAGTAAGAATCTTGAAACCTATGCATTGATATCTCTCTGTAAGTGAGTCAAGTGGGTGTAAAGCGGCAAAATCACAGCAGTGAAAAGCAGGTAAACCCCATTATAAAAATCAATTACTTTTAAAAACCCGTGAAACAAAGACAGTGAAAGAGAGAGAAATTCTTACAAAATTCGTTCAGGGGCTGTGATGCCACCTGGATTGACCATATCTAGACCCACAGCTGATTGAGACATAAGGGTGGACACTCTTGGGGCTGAGAGGTTTGGTGAGGTTGGGTGAGCAAACGCAGACCCTATAAAGTAATACTGCGTGGTACCCATCCCATGGTTCCCAAATCTCCAGGTTCAAGGGCATCTTTCTACATCGAAAAGATTCATGAGAAACCCAGAAGATGGTACACCGTGTGATCGGGAAAGGTTTCTAAAACGCACTTCATTTCTCATCTCCTTGTGCTTGGGTTCGCCATTCCAGCCGCTTTACTAGCAATCTCCCTCCTTGGAGAATCAGCACCTTTAACCTCCTGTTCCGTACAGCTTGCAATTTGTCCTGAGGATGAAAGGGAAGAGGGGGAACCAATGAGGGACTAGCTCTAGGTGTTGGGACAGGCAGAGGTCACTCTATTTTCCCATCAGGAAGAAGAATTAACCACAGGCTCAGCCTGCCCCCTGGGACCAGAATAGGGCCTGAAGCAATCCTGCGCTTTTGCGGCCAGCGCCCAAGAAAGCGAGTTGAAAAATGGAGCTCAGGGGCACTGCAATTCACAAACCTGCAGACTTATAAATGATGACTCTCGTCCACAAATATATTGACGGAAGGCAACGAAGAGGATTTGAAAGCAAGGCAGAATTGCAGGAAACAGATTTCAGGAGGGAGATTCGAATCGCCTTTAAAGCACAGGAAAAGCGGCAAAACCTCGACAATGATGCCCTTGGCCAAAAAGGGCGTATGCGTTTTTTCCTGAATATATTCAGGAAAAAACGCTTACGCCCTTTTTGGCCAACCAAGCAACCTGGAAAGGCAAATCAGCGCTACAAAAAAGTCTCGCTTCCCATCGGTCAAAAGGGCCATGCTGAATAAAGTGTCAAAACCAGAAATGCAGGACAGGCCATGGAGAAACGGGAGCCTGGCTACGCTGATGGGCGGGATGTAAATTGCCAACAGCCACTCTGGAGAAGTGCACGGTGTGTCCTGAAACATCTAAAAAACTGAGCTTAGGGAGCATAGGGCACATCCACTCATGGGCGTATAAATTGGGAAAATTAAAAATCAGCAAGACACAGGCACCCCAAAGTTTAGGGCTGCTCTGTTGACAAGAATCTCCACTTCGTTACACCTTAAATATCCAAGGAAAGAGAAAAATGGATAAAGAAGTTGTGGTCCTTATGTACAATGGAATATCACTCAGCCATGAAATCAACGTCATAAGGCTAGTAGCAGCATGATGATTGGATTTAGGTAAGACGATTCTAAGTGAAATAAGTCACACAGAAAAAGACACTTATCATAAGATATGACTTATAGAGGGAATGTAAAAACCGCTACCCTTGAACTGAATTACAAAACAGAATAGAGTCACACGTTTAGAAAACACACTATGGCTGCTTAACGGGAAAGGTGAGGTGGGGTGATGCATACAACAAGGGTTTCAAATTATCTCAGATACCGTTCCATAAACCCAATATGTAATAGACAAGCCCTACTCCTTCCTCAATGAATTGGACTCAACACCCCCAATTCACCGCCCAAGAATATATCTGACTAGTAAGAATCTTGAAACCTATGCATTGATATCTCTCTGTAAGTGAGTCAAGTGGGTGTAAAGCGGCAAAATCACAGCAGTGAAAAGCAGGTAAACCCCATTATAAAAATCAATTACTTTTAAAAACCCGTGAAACAAAGACAGTGAAAGAGAGAGAAATTCTTACAAAATTCGTTCAGCGGCTGTAATGCCACCTGGATTGACCATATCTAGACCCACAGCTGATTGAGACATAAGGGTGGACACTCTTGGGGCTGAGAGGTTTGGTGAGGTTGGGTGAGCAAACGCAGACCCTTTAAAGTAATACTGCGTGGTACCCATCCCATGGGTCCCAAATCTCCAGGTTCAAGGGCATCTTCCTACATCGAAAACATGCATGAGAAACCCAGAAGATGGTACACCGTGTGATCGGGAAAGGTTTCTAAAACGCACCTCATTTCTCATCTCCTTGTGCTCGGGTTCGCCATTCCAGCCGCTTTACTAGCAATCTCCCTCCTTGGAGAATCAGCACCTTTAACCTCCTGTTCCGTACAGGTTGCAATTTGTCCTGAGGATGAACGGGAAGAGGGGGAACCAATGAGAGACTAGCTCTAGGTGTTGGGACAGGCACAGGTCACTCTATTTTCCCCTCAGGAAGAAGAATTAACCACAGGCTCAGCCTGCCGCCTGGGACCAGAATAGGGCCTGAAGCAATCCTGCGCTCTTGCGGCCAGCTCCCAGGAAAGCGAGTTGAAAAATGGAGCTCAGGGGCACTGCAATTCACAAACCTGCAGACTTATAAATGATGACTCTCGTCCACAAATATATTGATGGAAGGCAACGAAGAGGATTTGAAAGCAAGGCAGAATTGCAGGAAACAGATTTCAGGAGGGAGATTCGAATCGCCTTTAAAGCACAGGAAAAGCGGCAAAACCTCGACAATGATGCCCTTGGCCAAAAAGGGCGTATGCGTTTTTTCCTGAATATATTCAGGAAAAAACGCTTACGCCCTTTTTGGCCAACCAAGCAACCTGGAAAGGCAAATCAGCGCTACAAAGAAGTTTCGCTTCCCATCGGTCAAAAGGGCCATGCTGAATAAAGTGTCAAAACCAGAAATGCAGGACAGGCCATGGAGAAACGGGAGCCTGGCTACGCTGATGGGCGGGATGTAAATTGCCAACAGCCACTCTGGAGAAGTGCACGGTGTGTCCTGAAACATCTAAAAAACTGAGCTTAGGGAGCATAGGGCACATCCACTCATGGGCGTATAAATTGGGAAAACTAAAAATCAGCAAGACACAGGCACCCCAAAGTTTAGGGCTGCTCTGTTGACAAGAATCTCCACTTCGTTACACCTTAAATATCCCAGGAAAGAGAAAAATGGATAAAGAAGTTGTGGTCCTTATGTACAATGGAATATCACTCAGCCATGAAATCAACGTCATAAGGCTAGTAGCAGCATGATGATTGGATTTAGGTACGACGATTCTAAGTGAAATAAGTCACACAGAAAAAGACACTTATCATAAGATATGACTTATAGAGGGAATGTAAAAACCGCTACCCTTGAACTGAATTACAAAACAGAATAGAGTCACACGTTTAGAAAACACACTATGGCTGCTTAACGGGAAAGGTGAGGTGGGGTGATGCATACAACAAGGGTTTCAAATTATCTCAGATACCGTTCCATAAACCCAATATGTAATAGACAAGCCCTACTCCTTCCTCAATGAATTGGACTCAACACCCCCTATTCACCGCCCAAGAATATATCTGACTAGTAAGAATCTTGAAACCTATGCATTGATATCTCTCTGTAAGTGAGTCAAGTGGGTGTAAAGCGGCAAAATCACAGCAGTGAAAAGCAGGTAAACCCCATTATAAAAATCAATTACTTTTAAAAACCCGTGAAACAAAGACAGTGAAAGAGAGAGAAATTCTTACAAAATTCGTTCAGGGGCTGTGATGCCACCTGGATTGACCATATCTAGACCCACAGCTGATTGAGACATAAGGGTGGACACTCTTGGGGCTGAGAGGTTTGGTGAGGTTGGGTGAGCAAACGCAGACCCTTTAAAGTAATACTGCGTGGTACCCATTCCATGGGTCCCAAATCTCCAGGTTCAAGGGCATCTTCCTACATCGAAAACATGCATGAGAAACCCAGAAGATGGTACACCGTGTGATCGGGAAAGGTTTCTAAAACGCACCTCATTTCTCATCTCCTTGTGCTCGGGTTCGCCATTCCAGCCGCTTTACTAGCAATCTCCCTCCTTGGAGAATCAGCACCTTTAACCTCCTGTTCCGTACAGGTTGCAATTTGTCCTGAGGATGACGGGAAGAGGGGGAACCAATGAGAGACTAGCTCTAGGTGTTGGGACAAGCACAGGTCACTCTATTTTCCCCTCAAGAAGAAGAATTAACCACAGGCTCAGCCTGCCGCCTGGGACCAGAATAGGGCCTGAAGCAATCCTGCGCTCTTGCGGCCAGCTCCCAAGAAAGCGAGTTGAAAAATGGAGCTCAGGGGCACTGCAATTCACAAACCTGCAGACTTATAAATGATGACTCTCGTCCACAAATATATTGATGGAAGGCAACGAAGAGGATTTGAAAGCAAGGCAGAATTGCAGGAAACAGATTTCAGGAGGGAGATTCAAATCGCCTTTAAAGCACAGGAAAAGCGGCAAAACCTCGACAATGATGCCCTTGGCCAAAAAGGGCGTATGCGTTTTTTCCTGAATATATTCAGGAAAAAACGCATACGCCCTTTTTGGCCAACCAAGCAACCTGGAAAGGCAAATCAGCGCTACAAAGAAGTCTCGCTTCCCATCGGTCAAAAGGGCCATGCTGAATAAAGTGTCAAAAGCAGAAATGCAGGACAGGCCATGGAGAAACGGGAGCCTGGCTACGCTTATGGGCGGGATGTAAATTGCCAACAGCCACTCTGGAGAAGTGCACGGTGTGTCCTGAAACATCTAAAAAACTGAGCTTAGGGAGCATAGGGCACATCCACTCATGGGCGTATAAATTGGGAAAACTAAAAATCAGCAAGACACAGGCACCCCAAAGTTTAGGGCTGCTCTGTTGACAAGAATCTCCACTTCATTACACCTTAAATATCCCAGGAAAGAGAAAAATGGATAAAGAAGTTGTGGACCTTATGTACAATGGAATATCACTCAGCCATGAAATCAACGTCATAAGGCTAGTAGCAGCATGATGATTGGATTTAGGTACGACGATTCTAAGTGAAATAAGTCACACAGAAAAAGACACTTATCATAAGATATGACTTATAGAGGGAATGTAAAAACCGCTACCCTTGAAATGAATTACAAAACAGAATAGAGTCACACGTTTAGAAAACAAACTATGGCTGCTTAACGGGAAAGGTGAGGTGGGGTGATGCATACAACAAGGGTTTCAAATTATCTCAGATACCGTTCCATAAACCCAATATGTAATAGACAAGCCCTACTCCTTCCTCAATGAATTGGACTCTACACCCCCAATTCACCGCCCAAGAATATATCTGACTAGTAAGAATCTTGAAACCTATGCATTGATATCTCTCTGTAAGTGAGTCAAGTGGGTGTAAAGCGGCAAAATCACAGCAGTGAAAAGCAGGTAAACCCCATTATAAAAATCAATTACTTTTAAAAACCCGTGAAACAAAGACAGTGAAAGAGAGAGAAATTCTTACAAAATTCGTTCAGCGGCTGTAATGCCACCTGGATTGACCATATCTAGACCCACAGCTGATTGAGACATAAGGGTGGACACTCTTGGGGCTGAGAGGTTTGGTGAGGTTGGGTGAGCAAACGCAGACCCTTTAAAGTAATACTGCGTGGTACCCATCCCATGGGTCCCAAATCTCCAGGTTCAAGGGCATCTTCCTACATCGAAAACATGCATGAGAAACCCAGAAGATGGTACACCGTGTGATCGGGAAAGGTTTCTAAAACGCACCTCATTTCTCATCTCCTTGTGCTCGGGTTCGCCATTCCAGCCGCTTTACTAGCAATCTCCCTCCTTGGAGAATCAGCACCTTTAACCTCCTGTTCCGTACAGCTTGCAATTTGTCCTGAGGATGAAAGGGAAGAGGGGGAACCAATGAGAGACAAGCTCTAGGTGTTGGGACAGGCAGAGGTCACTCTATTTTCCCATCAGGAAGAAGAATTAACCACAGGCTCAGCCTGCCGCCTGGGACCAGAATAGGGCCTGAAGCAATCCTGCGCTTTTGCGGCCAGTGCCCAAGAAAGCGAGTTGAAAAATGGAGCTCAGGGGCACTGCAATTCACAAACCTGCAGACTTATAAATGAGGACTCTCGTCCACAAATATATTGAGGGAAGGCAACGAAGAGGATTTGAAAGCAAGGCAGAATTGCAGGAAACAGATTTCAGGAGGGAGATTTGAATCGCCTTTAAAGCACAGGAAAAGCGGCAAAACCTCGACAATGATGCCCTTGGCCAAAAAGGGCGTATGCGTTTTTTCCTGAATATATTCAGGAAAAAACGCATACGCCCTTTTTGGCCAACCAAGCAACCTGGAAAGGCAAATCAGCGCTACAAAGAAGTCTCGCTTCCCATCGGTCAAAAGGGCCATGCTGAATAAAGTGTCAAAACCAGAAATGCAGGACAGGCCATGGAGAAACGGGAGCCTGGCTACGCTGATGGGCGGGATGTAAATTGCCAACAGCCACTCTGGAGAAGTGCACGGTGTGTCCTGAAACATCTAAAAAACTGAGCTTAGGGAGCATAGGGCACATCCACTCATGGGCGTATAAATTGGGAAAACTAAAAATCAGCAAGACACAGGCACCCCAAAGTTTAGGGCTGCTCTGTTGACAAGAATCTCCACTTCGTTACACCTTAAATATCCCAGGAAAGAGAAAAATGGATAAAGAAGTTGTGGTCCTTATGTACAGTGGAATATCACTCAGCCATGAAATCGACGTCATAAGGCTAGTAGCAGCATGATGAGTGGATTTAGGTACGAAGATTCTAAGTGAAATAAGTCACACAGAAAAAGACACTTATCATAAGATATGACTTATAGAGGGAATGTAAAAACCTCTACCCTTGAACTGAATTACAAAACAGAATAGAGTCACACGTTTAGAAAACACACTATGGCTGCTTAACGGGAAAGGTGAGGTGGGGTGATGCATACAACAAGGGTTTCAAATTATCTCAGATACCGTTCCATAAACCCAATATGTAATAGACAAGCCGTACTCCTTCCTCAATGAATTGCACTCAACACCCCCAATTCACCGCCCAAGAATATATCTGACTAGTAAGAATCTTGAAACCTATGCATTGATATCTCTCTGTAAGTGAGTCAAGTGGGTGTAAAGCGGCAAAATCACAGCAGTGAAAAGCAGGTAAACCCCATTATAAAAATCAATTACTTTTAAAAACCCGTGAAACAAAGACAGTGAAAGAGAGAGAAATTCTTACAAAATTCGTTCAGCGGCTGTAATGCCACCTGGATTGACCATATCTAGACCCACAGCTGATTGAGACATAAGGGTGGACACTCTTGGGGCTGAGAGGTTTGGTGAGGTTGGGTGAGCAAACGCAGACCCTTTAAAGTAATACTGCGTGGTACCCATCCCATGGGTCCCAAATCTCCAGGTTCAAGGGCATCTTCCTACATCGAAAACATGCATGAGAAACCCAGAAGATGGTACACCGTGTGATCGGGAAAGGTTTCTAAAACGCACCTCATTTCTCATCTCCTTGTGCTCGGGTTCGCCATTCCAGCCGCTTTACTAGCAATCTCCCTCCTTGGAGAATCAGCACCTTTAACCTCCTGTTCCGTACAGCTTGCAATTTGTCCTGAGGATGAAAGGGAAGAGGGGGAACCAATGAGGGACTAGCTCCAGGTGTTGGGACAGGCAGAGGCCACTCTATTTTCCCATCAGGAAGAAGAATTAACCACAGGCTCAGCCTGCCGCCTGGGACCAGAATAGGGCCTGAAGCAATCCTGCGCTTTTGCGGCCAGCGCCCAAGAAAGCGAGTTGAAAAATGGAGCTCAGGGGCACTGCAATTCACAAACCTGCAGACTTATAAATAATGACTCTCGTCCACAAATATATTGAGGGAAGGCAACGAAGAGGATTTGAAAGCAAGGCAGAATTGCAGGAAACAGATTTCAGGAGGGAGATTCGAATCGCCTTTAAAGCACAGGAAAAGCGGCAAAACCTCGACAATGATGCCCTTGGCCAAAAAGGGCGTATGCGTTTTTTCCTGAATATATTCAGGAAAAAACGCATACGCCCTTTTTGGCCAACCAAGCAACCTGGAAAGGCAAATCAGCGCTACAAAGAAGTCTCGCTTCCCATCGGTCAAAAGGGCCATGCTGAATAAAGTGTCAAAACCAGAAATGCAGGACAGGCCATGGAGAAACGGGAGCCTGGCTACGCTGATGGGCGGGATGTAAATTGCCAACAGCCACTCTGGAGAAGTGTACGGTGTGTCCTGAAACATCTACAAAACTCAGCTTAGGGAGCATAGGGCACATCCACTCATGGGCGTATAAATTGGGAAAACTAAAAATCAGCAAGACACAGGCACCCCAAAGTTTAGGGCTGCTCTGTTGACAAGAATCTCCACTTCGTTACACCTTAAATATCCCAGGAAAGAGAAAAATGGATAAAGAAGTTGTGGTCCTTCTGTACAATGGAATATCACTCAGCCATGAAATCAACGTCATAAGGCTAGTAGCAGCATGATGATTGGATTTAGGTACGACGATTCTAAGTGAAATAAGTCACACAGAAAAAGACACTTATCATAAGATATGACTTATAGAGGGAATGTAAAAACCGCTACCCTTGAACTGAATTACAAAACAGAATAGAGTCACACGTTTAGAAAACACACTATGGCTGCTTAACGGGAAAGGTGAGGTGGGGTGATGCATACAACAAGGGTTTCAAATTATCTCAGATACCGTTCCATAAACCCAATATGTAATAGACAAGCCCTACTCCTTCCTCAATGAATTGGACTCAACACCCCCAATTCACCGCCCAAGAATATATCTGACTAGTAAGAATCTTGAAACCTATGCATTGATATCTCTCTGTAAGTGAGTCAAGTGGGTGTAAAGCGGCAAAATCACAGCAGTGAAAAGCAGGTAAACCCCATTATAAAAATCAATTACTTTTAAAAACCCGTGAAACAAAGACAGTGAAAGAGAGAGAAATTCTTACAAAATTCGTTCAGCGGCTGTAATGCCACCTGGATTGACCATATCTAGACCCACAGCTGATTGAGACATAAGGGTGGACACTCTTGGGGCTGAGAGGTTTGGTGAGGTTGGGTGAGCAAACGCAGACCCTTTAAAGTAATTCTGCGTGGTACCCATCCCATGGGTCCCAAATCTCCAGGTTCAAGGGCATCATCCTACATCGAAAACATGCATGAGAAACCCAGAAGATGGTACACCGTGTGATCGGGAAAGGTTTCTAAAACGCACCTCATTTCTCATCTCCTTGTGCTCGGGTTCACCATTCCAGCCGCTTTACTAGCAATCTCCCTCCTTGGAGAATCAGCACCTTTAACCTCCTGTTCCGTACAGCTTGCAATTTGTCCTGAGGATGAACGGGAAGAGGGGGAACCAATGAGAGACTAGCTCTAGGTGTTGGGAAAGGCAGAGGTCACTCTATTTTCCCATCAGGAAGAAGAATTAACCACAGGCTCAGCCTGCCGCCTGGGACCAGAATAGGGCCTGAAGCAATCCTGCGCTTTTGCGGCCAGCGCCCAAGAAAGCGAGTTGAAAAATGGAGCTCAGGGGCACTGCAATTCACAAACCTGCAGACTTATAAATGATGACTCTCGTCCACAAATATATTGAGGGAAGGCAACGAAGAGGATTTGAAAGCAAGGCAGAATTGCAGGAAACAGATTTCAGGAGGGAGATTCGAATCGCCTTTAAAGCACAGGAAAAGCGGCAAAACCTCGACAATGATGCCCTTGGCCAAAAAGGGCGTATGCGTTTTTTCCTGAATATATTCAGGAAAAAACGCATACGCCCTTTTTGGCCAACCAAGCAACCTGGAAAGGCAAATCAGCGCTACAAAGAAGTCTCGCTTCCCATCGGTCAAAAGGGCCATGCTGAATAAAGTGTCAAAACCAGAAATGCAGGACAGGCCATGGAGAAACGAGAGCCTGGCTACGCTGATGGGCGGGATGTAAATTGCCAACAGCCACTCTGGAGAAGTGCACGGTGTGTCCTGAAACATCTAAAAAACTGAGCTTAGGGAGCATAGGGCACATCCACTCATGGGCGTATAAATTGGGAAAACTAAAAATCAGCAAGACACAGGCACCCCAAAGTTTGGGGCTGCTCTGTTGACAAGAATCTCCACTTCGTTACACCTTAAATATCCCAGGAAAGAGAAAAATGGATAAAGAAGTTGTGGTCCTTATGTACAATGGAATATCACTCAGCCATGAAATCAACGTCATAAGGCTAGTAGCAGCATGATGAGTGGATTTAGGTACGAAGATTCTAAGTGAAATAAGTCACACAGAAAAAGACACTTATCATAAGATATGACTTATAGAGGGAATGTAAAAACCGCTACGCTTGAACTGAATTACAAAACAGAATAGAGTCACACGTTTAGAAAACACACTATGGCTGCTTAACGGGAAAGGTGAGGTGGGGTGATGCATACAACAAGGGTTTCAAATTAGCTCAGATACCGTTCCATAAACCCAATATGTAATAGACAAGCCTTACTCCTTCCTCAATGAATTGGACTCAACACCCCCAATTCACCGCCCAAGAATATATCTGACTAGTAAGAATCTTGAAACCTATGCATTGATATCTCTCTGTAAGTGAGTCAAGTGGGTGTAAAGCGGCAAAATCACAGCAGTGAAAAGCAGGTAAACCCCATTATAAAAATCAATTACTTTTAAAAACCCGTGAAACAAAGACAGTGAAAGAGAGAGAAATTCTTACAAAATTCGTTCAGCGGCTGTAATGCCACCTGGATTGACCATATCTAGACCCACAGCTGATTGAGACATAAGGGTGGACACTCTTGGGGCTGAGAGGTTTGGTGAGGTTGGGTGAGCAAACGCAGACCCTTTAAAGTAATACTGCGTGGTACCCATCCCATGGGTCCCAAATCTCCAGGTTCAAGGGCATCTTCCTACATCGAAAACATGCATGAGAAACCCAGAAGATGGTACACCGTGTGAGCGGGAAAGGTTTCTAAAACGCACCTCATTTCTCATCTCCTTGTGCTCGGGTTCGCCATTCCAGCCGCTTTACTAGCAATCTCCCTCCTTAGAGAATCAGCACCTTTAACCTACTGTTCCGTACAGGTTGCAATTTGTCCTGAGGATGAACGGGAAGAGGGGGAATCAATGAGAGACTAGCTCTAGGTGTTGGGACAGGCAGAGGTCACTCTATTTTCCCCTCAGGAAGAAGAATTAACCACAGGCTCAGCCTGCCGCCCGGGACCAGAATAGGGCCTGAAGCAATCCTGCGCTTTTGCGGCCAGCGCCCAAGAAAGCGAGTTGAAAAATGGAGCTCAGGGGCACTGCAATTCACAAACCTGCAGACTTATAAATGATGACTCTCGTCCACAAATATATTGAGGGAAGGCAACGAAGAGGATTTGAAAGCAAGGCAGAATTGCAGGAAACAGATTTCAGGAGGGAGATTCGAATCGCCTTTAAAGCACAGGAAAAGCGGCAAAACCTCGACAATGATGCCCTTGGCCAAAAAGGGCGTATGCGTTTTTTCCTGAATATATTCAGGAAAAAACGCATACGCCCTTTTTGGCCAACCAAGCAACCTGGAAAGGCAAATCAGCGCTACAAAGAAGTCTCGCTTCCCATCGGTCAAAAGGGCCATGCTGAATAAAGTGTCAAAACCAGAAATGCAGGACAGGCCATGGAGAAACGGGAGCCTGGCTACGCTGATGGGCGGGATGTAAATTGCCAACAGCCACTCTGGAGAAGTGCACGGTGTGTCCTGAAACATCTAAAAAACTCAGCTTAGGGAGCATAGGGCACATCCACTCATGGGCGTATAAATTGAGAAAACTAAAAATCAGCAAGACACAGGCACCCCAAAGTTTAGGGCTGCTCTGTTGACAAGAATCTCCACTTCGTTACACCTTAAATATCCCAGGAAAGAGAAAAATGGATAAAGAAGTTGTGGTCCTTATGTACAATGGAATATCACTCAGCCATGAAATCAACGTCATAAGGCTAGTAGCAGCATGATGAGTGGATTTAGGTACGACGATTCTAAGTGAAATAAGTCACACAGAAAAAGACACTTATCATAAGATATGACTTATAGAGGGAATGTACAAACCGCTACCCTTGAACTGAATTACAAAACAGAATAGAGTCACACGTTTAGAAAACACACTATGGCTGCTTAATGGGAAAGGTGAGGTGGGGTGATGCATACAACAAGGGTTTCAAATTAGCTCAGATACCGTTCCATAAACCCAATATGTAATAGACAAGCCCTACTCCTTCCTCAATGAATTGGACTCAACACCCCCAATTCACCGCCCAAGAATATATCTGACTAGTAAGAATCTTGAAACCTATGCATTGATATCTCTCTGTAAGTGAGTCAAGTGGGTGTAAAGCGGCAAAATCAGAGCAGTGAAAAGCAGGTAAACCCCATTATAAAAATCAATTACTTTTAAAAACCCGTGAAAAAAGACAGTGATAGAGAGAGAAATTCTTACAAAATTCGTTCAGGTGCTGTGATGCCACCTGGATTGACCATATCTAGACCCACAGCTGATTGAGACATAAGGGTGGACACTCTTGGGGCTGAGAGGTTTCGTGAGGTTGGGTGAGCAAACGCAGACCCTTTAAAGTAATACTGCGTGGTACCCATCCCATGGGTCCCAAATCTCCAGGTTCAAGGGCATCTTCCTACATCGAAAACATGCATGAGAAACCCAGAAGATGGTACACCGTGTGATCGGGAAAGGTTTCTAAAACGCACCTCATTTCTCATCTCCTTGTGCTCGGGTTCGCCATTCCAGCCGCTTTACTAGCAATCTCCCTCCTTAGAGAATCAGCACCTTTAACCTACTGTTCCGTACAGGTTGCAATTTGTCCTGAGGATGAACGGGAAGAGGGGGAATCAATGAGAGACTAGCTCTAGGTGTTGGGACAGGCAGAGGTCACTCTATTTTCCCCTCAGGAAGAAGAATTAACCACAGGCTCAGCCTGCCGCCCGGGACCAGAATAGGGCCTGAAGCAATCCTGCGCTTTTGCGGCCAGCGCCCAAGAAAGCGAGTTGAAAAATGGAGCTCAGGGGCACTGCAATTCACAAACCTGCAGACTTATAAATGATGACTCTCGTCCACAAATATATTGAGGGAAGGCAACGAAGAGGATTTGAAAGCAAGGCAGAATTGCAGGAAACAGATTTCAGGAGGGAGATTCGAATCGCCTTTAAAGCACAGGAAAAGCGGCAAAACCTCGACAATGATGCCCTTGGCCAAAAAGGGCGTATGCGTTTTTTCCTGAATATATTCAGGAAAAAACGCATACGCCCTTTTTG
The DNA here is from genome assembly GCF_965194825.1 of Balaenoptera physalus. Classification (NCBI taxonomy): domain Eukaryota; kingdom Metazoa; phylum Chordata; class Mammalia; order Artiodactyla; family Balaenopteridae; genus Balaenoptera; species Balaenoptera physalus. Next base: position 204,591 of record NW_028126166.1, read on the forward strand.
GCCAACCAAGCAACCTGGAAAGGCAAATCAGCGCTACAAAGAAGTCTCGCTTCCCATCGGTCAAAAGGGCCATGCTGAATAAAGTGTCAAAACCAGAAATGCAGGACAGGCCATGGAGAAACGGGAGCCTGGCTACGCTGATGGGCGGGATGTAAATTGCCAACAGCCACTCTGGAGAAGTGCACGGTGTGTCCTGAAACATCTAAAAAACTCAGCTTAGGGAGCATAGGGCACATCCACTCATGGGCGTATAAATTGAGAAAACTAAAAATCAGCAAGACACAGGCACCCCAAAGTTTAGGGCTGCTCTGTTGACAAGAATCTCCACTTCGTTACACCTTAAATATCCCAGGAAAGAGAAAAATGGATAAAGAAGTTGTGGTCCTTATGTACAATGGAATATCACTCAGCCATGAAATCAACGTCATAAGGCTACTAGCAGCATGATGAGTGGATTTAGGTACGACGATTCTAAGTGAAATAAGTCACACAGAAAAAGACACTTATCATAAGATATGACTTATAGAGGGAATGTACAAACCGCTACCCTTGAACTGAATTACAAAACAGAATAGAGTCACACGTTTAGAAAACACACTATGGCTGCTTAACGGGAAAGGTGAGGTGGGGTGATGCATACAACAAGGGTTTCAAATTAGCTCAGATACCGTTCCATAAACCCAATATGTAATAGACAAGCCCTACTCCTTCCTAAATGAATTGGACTCAACACCCCCAATTCACCGCCCAAGAATATATCTGACTAGTAAGAATCTTGAAACCTATGCATTGATATCTCTCTGTAAGTGAGTCAACTGGGTGTAAAGCGGCAAAATCAGAGCAGTGAAAAGCAGGTAAACCCCATTATAAAAATCAATTACTTTTAAAAACCCGTGAAAAAAGACAGTGATAGAGAGAGAAATTCTTACAAAATTCGTTCAGGTGCTGTGATGCCACCTGGATTGACCATATCTAGACCCACAGCTGATTGAGACATAAGGGTGGACACTCTTGGGGCTGAGAGGTTTCGTGAGGTTGGGTGAGCAAACGCAGACCCTTTAAAGTAATACTGCGTGGTACCCATCCCATGGGTCCCAAATCTCCAGGTTCAAGGGCATCTTCCTACATCGAAAACATGCATGAGAAACCCAGAAGATGGTACACCGTGTGATCGGGAAAGGTTTCTAAAACGCACCTCATTTCTCATCTCCTTGTGCTCGGGTTCGCCATTCCAGCCGCTTTACTAGCAATCTCCCTCCTTAGAGAATCAGCACCTTTAACCTACTGTTCCGTACAGGTTGCAATTTGTCCTGAGGATGAATGGGAAGAGGGGGAATCAATGAGAGACTAGCTCTAGGTGTTGGGACAGGCAGAGGTCACTCTATTTTCCCCTCAGGAAGAAGAATTAACCACAGGCTCAGCCTGCCGCCCGGGACCAGAATAGGGCCTGAAGCAATCCTGCGCTTTTGCGGCCAGCGCCCAAGAAAGCGAGTTGAAAAATGGAGCTCAGGGGCACTGCAATTCACAAACCTGCAGACTTATAAATGATGACTCTCGTCCACAAATATATTGAGGGAAGGCAACGAAGAGGATTTGAAAGCAAGGCAGAATTGCAGGAAACAGATTTCAGGAGGGAGATTCGAATCGCCTTTAAAGCACAGGAAAGGCGGCAAAACCTCGACAATGATGCCCTTGGCCAAAAAGAGCGTATGCGTTTTTTCCTGAATATATTCAGGAAAAAACGCATACGCCCTTTTTGGCCAACCAAGCAACCTGGAAAGGCAAATCAGCGCTACAAAGAAGTCTCGCTTCCCATCGGTCAAAAGGGCCATGCTGAATAAAGTGTCAAAACCAGAAATGCAGGACAGGCCATGGAGAAACGGGAGCCTGGCTACGCTGATGGGCGGGATGTAAATTGCCAACAGCCACTCTGGAGAAGTGCACGGTGTGTCCTGAAACATCTACAAAACTCAGCTTAGGGAGCATAGGGCACATCCACTCATGGGCGTATAAATTGGGAAAAGTAAAAATCAGCAAGACACAGGCACCCCAAAGTTTAGGGCTGCTCTGTTGACAAGAATCTCCACTTCGTTACACCTTAAATATCCCAGGAAAGAGAAAAATGGATAAAGAAGTTGTGGTCCTTATGTACAATGGAATATCACTCAGCCATGAAATCAACGTCATAAGGCTAGTAGCAGCATGATGAGTGGATTTAGGTACGACGATTCTAAGTGAAATAAGTCACACAGAAAAAGACACTTATCATAAGATATGACTTATAGAGGGAATGTAAAAACCGCTACCCTTGAACTGAATTACAAAACAGAATAGAGTCACACGTTTAGAAAACACACTATGGCTGCTTAACGGGAAAGGTGAGGTGGGGTGATGCATACAACAAGGGTTTCAAATTAGCTCAGATACCGTTCCATAAACCCAATATGTAATAGACAAGCCCTACTCCTTGCTCAATGAATTGGACTCAACACCCCCTATTCACCGCCCACGAATATATCTGAATAGTAAGAATCTTAAAACCTATGCATTGATATCTCTCTGAAAGTGAGTCAAGTGGGTGTAAAGCGGCAAAATCACAGCAGTGAAAAGCAGGTAAACCCCATTATAAAAATCAATTACTTTTAAAAACCCGTGAAACAAAGACAGTGAAAGAGAGAGAAATTCTTACAAAATTCTTTCAGCGGCTGTAATGCCACCTGGATTGACCATATCTAGACCCACAGCTGATTGAGACATAAGGGTGGACACTCTTGGGGCTGAGAGGTTTGGTGAGGTTGGGTGAGCAAACGCAGACCCTTTAAAGTAATACTGCGTGGTACCCATCCCATGGGTCCCAAATCTCCAGGTTCAAGGGCATCTTCCTACATCGAAAACATGCATGAGAAACCCAGAAGATGGTACACCGTGTGATCGGGAAAGGTTTCTAAAACGCACCTCATTTCTCATCTCCTTGTGCTCGGGTTCGCCATTCCAGCCGCTTTACTAGCAATCTCCCTCCTTGGAGAATCAGCACCTTTAACCTCCTGTTCCGTACAGGTTGCAATTTGTCCTGAGGATGAACGGGAAGAGGGGGAACCAATGAGAGACTAGCTCTAGGTGTTGGGACAGGCACAGGTCACTCTATTTTCCCCTCAAGAAGAAGAATTAACCACAGGCTCAGCATGCTGCCTGGGACCTGAATAGGGCCTGAAGCAATCCTGCGCTTTTGCGGCCAGCGCCCAAGAAAGCGAGTTGAAAAATGGCGCTCAGGGGCACTGCAATTCACAAACCTGCAGACTTATAAATGATGACTCTCGTCCACAAATATATTGATGAAAGGAAACGAAGAGGATTTGAAAGCAAGGCAGAATTGCAGGAAACAGATTTCAGGAGGGAGATTCGAATCGCCTTTAAAGCACAGGAAAGGCGGCAAAACCTCGACAATGATGCCCTTGGCCAAAAAGGGCGTATGCGTTTTTTCCTGAATATATTCAGGAAAAAACGCATACGCCCTTTTTGGCCAACCAAGCAACCTGGAAAGGCAAATCAGCGCTACAAAGAAGTCTCGCTTCCCATCGGTCAAAAGGGCCATGCTGAATAAAGTGTCAAAACCAGAAATGCAGGACAGGCCATGGAGAAACGGGAGCCTGGCTACGCTGATGGGCGGGATGTAAATTGCCAACAGCCACTCTGGAGAAGTGCACGGTGTGTCCTGAAACATCTACAAAACTCAGCTTAGGGAGCATAGGGCACATCCACTCATGGGCGTATAAATTGGGAAAACTAAAAATCAGCAAGACACAGGCACCCCAAAATTTAGGGCTGCTCTGTTGACAAGAACCTCCACTTGTTTACACCTTAAATATCCCAGGAAAGAGAAAAATGGATAAAGAAGTTGTGGTCCTCATGTACAATGGAATATCACTCAGCCATGAAATCAACGTCATAAGGCTAGTAGCAGCATGATGAGTGGATTTAGGTACGACGATTCTAAGTGAAATAAGTCACACAGAAAAAGACACTTATCATAAGATATGACTTATAGAGGGAATGTAAAAACCGCTACCCTTGAACTGAATTACAAAACAGAATAGAGTCACACGTTTAGAAAACACACTATGGCTGCTTAACGGGAAAGGTGAGGTGGGGTGATTCATAAAACAAGGGTTTCAAATTATCTGAGATACCGTTCCATAAACCCAATATGTAATAGACAAGACCTACTCCTTGCTCAATGAATTGGACTCAACACCCCCTATTCACCGCCCACGAATATATCTGAATAGTAAGAATCTTAAAACCTATGCATTGATATCTCTCTGTAAGTGAGTCAAGTGGGTGTAAAGCGGCAAAAACACAGGAGTGAAAAGCAGGTAAACCCCATTATAAATATCAATTACTTTTAAAAACCCGTGAAACAAAGACAGTGAAAGAGAGAGAAATTCTTAAAAAGTCGTTCAGGGGCTGTGATGCCACCTGGATTGACCACATCTAGACCCACAGCTGATTGAGACATAAGGGTGGACACTCTTGGGGCTGAGAGGTTTGGTGAGGTTGGGTGAGCAAACGCAGACCCTATAAAGTAATACTGCGTGGTACCCATCCCATGGGTCCCAAATCTCCAGGTTCAAGGGCATCTTCCTACATCGAAAACATTCATGAGAAACCCAGAAGATGGTACACCGTGTGATCGGGAAAGGTTTCTAAAACGCACCTCATTTCTCATCTCCTTGTGCTCGGGTTCGCCATTCCAGCCGCTTTACTAGCAATCTCCCTCCTTGGAGAATCAGCACCTTTAACCTCCTGTTCCGTACAGGTTGCAATTTGTCCTGAGGATGAACGGGAAGAGGGGGAACCAATGAGAGACTAGCTCTAGGTGTTGGGACAGGCACAGGTCACTCTATTTTCCCCTCAAGAAGAAGAATTAACCACAGGCTCAGCTTGCCGCATGGGACCAGAATAGGGCCTGAAGCAATCCTGTGCTTTTGCGGCCAGCGCCCAAGAAAGCGAGTTGAAAAATGGAGCTCAGGGGCACTGCAATTCACAAACCTGCAGACTTATAAATGATGACTCTCGTCCACAAATATATTGATGGAAGGAAACGAAGAGGATTTGAAAGCAAGGCAGAATTGCAGGAAACAGATTTCAGGAGGGAGATTCGAATCGCCTTTAAAGCACAGGAAAGGCGGCAAAACCTCGACAATGATGCCCTTGGCCAAAAAGGGCGTATGCGTTTTTTCCTGAATATATTCAGGAAAAAACGCATACGCCCTTTTTGGCCAACCAAGCAACCTGGAAAGGCAAATCAGCGCTACAAAGAAGTCTCGCTTCCCATCGGTCAAAAGGGCCATGCTGAATAAAGTGTCAAAACCAGAAATGCAGGACAGGCCAAGGAGAAACGGGAGCCTGGCTACGCTGATGGGCGGGATGTAAATTGCCAACAGCCACTCTGGAGAAGTGCACGGTGTGTCCTGAAACATCTTAAAACTCAGCTTAGGGAGCATAGGGCACATCCACTCATGGGCGTATAAATTGGGAAAAGTAAAAATCAGCAAGACACAGGCACCCCAAAGTTTAGGGCTGCTCTGTTGACAAGAATCTCCACTTCGTTACACCTTAAATATCCCAGGAAAGAGAAAAATGGATAAAGAAGTTGTGGTCCTTATGTACAATGGAATATCACTCAGCCATGAAATCAACGTCATAAGGCTAGTAGCAGCATGATGAGTGGATTTAGGTACGACGATTCTAAGTGAAATAAGTCACACAGAAAAAGACACTTATCATAAGATATGACTTATAGAGGGAATGTAAAAACCGCTACCCTTGAACTGAATTACAAAACAGAATAGAATCACACGTTTAGAAAACACACTATGGCTGCTTAACGGGAAAGGTGAGGTGGGGTGATGCATACAACAAGGGATTCAAATTAGCTCAGATACCGTTCCATAAACCCAATATGTAATAGACAAGCCCTACTCCTTGCTCAAGGAATTGGACTCAGCACCCCCTATTCACCGCCCAAGAATATATCTGACTAGTAAGAATCTTGAAACCTATGCATTGATATCTCTCTGAAAGTGAGTCAAGTGGGTGTAAAGCGGCAAAATCACAGCAGTGAAAAGCAGGTAAACCCCATTATAAAAATCAATTACTTTTAAAAACCCGTGAAACAAAGACAGTGAAAGAGAGAGAAATTCTTACAAAATTCTTTCAGCGGCTGTAATGCCACCTGGATTGACCATATCTAGACCCACAGCTGATTGAGACATAAGGGTGGACACTCTTGGGGCTGAGAGGTTTGGTGAGGTTGGGTGAGCAAACGCAGACCCTTTAAAGTAATACTGCGTGGTACCCATACCATGGGTCCCAAATCTCCAGGTTCAAGGGCATCTTCCTACATCGAAAACATGCATGAGAAACCCAGAAGATGGTACACCGTGTGATCGGGAAAGGTTTCTAAAACGCACCTCATTTCTCATCTCCTTGTGCTCGGGTTCGCCATTCCAGCCGCTTTACTAGCAATCTCCCTCCTTGGAGAATCAGCACCTTTAACCTCCTGTTCCGTACAGCTTGCAATTTGTCCTGAGGATGAAAGGGAAGAGGGGGAACCAATGAGAGACTATCTCTAGGTGTTGGGATAGGCAGAGGTCACTCTATTTTCCCAACAGGAAGAAGAATTAACCACAGGCTCAGCATGCCGCCTGGGACCTGAATAGGGCCTGAAGCAATCCTGCGCTTTTGCGGCCAGCGCCCAAGAAAGCGAGTTGAAAAATGGCGCTCAGGGGCACTGCAATTCACAAACCTGCAGACTTATAAATGATGACTCTCGTTCACAAATATATTGATGGAAGGAAACGAAGAGGATTTGAAAGCAAGGCAGAATTGCAGGAAACAGATTTCAGGAGGGAGATTCGAATCGCCTTTAAAGCACAGGAAAGGCGGCAAAACCTCGACAATGATGCCCTTGGCCAAAAAGGGCGTATGCGTTTTTTCCTGAATATATTCAGGAAAAAACGCATACGCCCTTTTTGGCCAGCCAAGCAACCTGGAAAGGCAAATCAGCGCTACAAAGAAGTCTCGCTTCCCATCGGTCAAAAGGGCCATGCTGAATAAAGTGTCAAAACCAGAAATGCAGGACAGGCCATGGAGAAACGGGAGCCTGGCTACGCTGATGGGCGGGATGTAAATTGCCAACAGCCACTCTGGAGAAGTGCACGGTGTGTCCTGAAACATCTACAAAACTCAGCTTAGGGAGCATAGGGCACATCCACTCATGGGCGTATAAATTGGGAAAAGTAAAAATCAGCAAGACACAGGCACCCCAAAGTTTAGGGCTGCTCTGTTGACAAGAATCTCCACTTCGTTACACCTTAAATATCCCAGGAAAGAGAAAAATGGATAAAGAAGTTGTGGTCCTTATGTACAATGGAATATCACTCAGCCATGAAATCAACGTCATAAGGCTAGTAGCAGCATGATGAGTGGATTTAGGTACGACGATTCTAAGTGAAATAAGTCACACAGAAAAAGACACTTATCATAAGATATGACTTATAGAGGGAATGTAAAAACCGCTACCCTTGAACTGAATTACAAAACAGAATAGAATCACACGTTTAGAAAACACACTATGGCTGCTTAACGGGAAAGGTGAGGTGGGGTGATGCATACAACAAGGGTTTCAAATTAGCTCAGATACCGTTCCATAAAACCAATATGTAATAGACAAGCCCTACTCCTTGCTCAAGGAATTGGACTCAGCACCCCCTATTCACCGCCCAAGAATATATCTGACTAGTAAGAATCTTGAAACCTATGCATTGATATCTCTCTGAAAGTGAGTCAAGTGGGTGTAAAGCGGCAAAATCACAGCAGTGAAAAGCAGGTAAACCCCATTATAAAAATCAATTACTTTTAAAAACCCGTGAAACAAAGACAGTGAAAGAGAGAGAAATTCTTACAAAATTCTTTCAGCGGCTGTAATGCCACCTGGATTGACCATATCTAGACCCACAGCTGATTGAGACATAAGGGTGGACACTCTTGGGGCTGAGAGGTTTGGTGAGGTTGGGTGAGCAAACGCAGACCCTATAAAGTAATACTGCGTGGTACCCATCCCATGGGTCCCAAATCTCCAGGTTCAAGGGCATCTTCCTACATCGAAAACATGCATGAGAAACCCAGAAGATGGTACACCGTGTGATCGGGAAAGGTTTCTAAAACGCACCTCATTTCTCATCTCCTTGTGCTCGGGTTCGCCATTCCAGCCGCTTTACTAGCAATCTCCCTCCTTGGAGAATCAGCACCTTTAACCTCCTGTTCCGTACACCTTGCAATTTGTCCTGAGGATGAACGGGAAGAGGGGGAACCAATGAGAGACTAGCTCTAGGTGTTGGGACAGGCACAGGTCACTCTATTTTCCCCTCAAGAAGAAGAATTAACCACAGGCTCAGCCTGCCGCCTGGGACCTGAATAGGGCCTGAAGCAATCCTGCGCTTTTGCGGCCAGCGCCCAAGAAAGCGAGTTGAAAAATGGCGCTCAGGGGCACTGCAATTCACAAACCTGCAGACTTATAAATGATGACTCTCGTCCACAAATATATTGAGGGAAGGAAACGAAGAGGATTTGAAAGCAAGGCAGAATTGCAGGAAACAGATTTCAGGAGGGAGATTCGAATCGCCTTTAAAGCACAGGAAAAGCGGCAAAACCTTGACAATGATGCCCTTGGCCAAAAAGGGCGTATGCGTTTTTTCATGAATATATTCAGGAAAAAACGCATACGCCCTTTTTGGCCAACCAAGCAACCTGGAAAGGCAAATCAGCGCTACAAAGAAGTCTCGCTTCCCATCGGTCAAAAGGGCCATGCTGAATAAAGTGTCAAAACCAGAAATGCAGGACAGGCCATGGAGAAACGGGAGCCTGGCTACGCTGATGGGCGGGATGTAAATTGCCAACAGCCACTCTGGAGAAGTGCACGGTGTGTCCTGAAACATCTACAAAACTCAGCTTAGGGAGCATAGGGCACATCCACTCATGGGCGTATAAATTGGGAAAACTAAAAATCAGCAAGACACAGGCACCCCAAAATTTAGGTCTGCTCTGTTGACAAGAACCTCCACTTGGTTACACCTTAAATATCCCAGGAAAGAGAAAAATGGATAAAGAAGTTGTGGTCCTTATGTACAATGGAATATCACTCAGCCATGAAATCAACGTCATAAGGCTAGTAGCAGCATGATGAGTGGATTTAGGTACGACGATTCTAAGTGAAATAAGTCACACAGAAAAAGACACTTATCATAAGATATGATTATAGAGGGAATGTAAAAACCGCTACCCTTGAACTGAATTACAAAACAGAATAGAGTCTCACGTTTAGAAAACACACTATGGCTGCTTAACGGGAAAGGTGAGGTGGGGTGATTCATAAAACAAGGGTTTCAAATTATCTGAGATACCGTTCCATAAACCCAATATGTAATAGACAAGACCTACTCCTTGCTCAATGAATTGGACTCAACACCCCCTATTCACCGCCCACGAATATATCTGAATAGTAAGAATCTTAAAACCTATGCATTGATATCTCTCTGTAAGTGAGTCAAGTGGGTGTAAAGCGGCAAAAACACAGGAGTGAAAAGCAGGTAAACCCCATTATAAATATCAATTACTTTTAAAAACCCGTGAAACAAAGACAGTGAAAGAGAGAGAAATTCTTAAAAAGTCGTTCAGGGGCTGTGATGCCACCTGGATTGACCACATCTAGACCCACAGCTGATTGAGACATAAGGGTGGACACTCTTGGGGCTGAGAGGTTTGGTGAGGTTGGGTGAGCAAACGCAGACCCTATAAAGTAATACTGCGTGGTACCCATCCCATGGGTCCCAAATCTCCAGGTTCAAGGGCATCTTCCTACATCGAAAACATTCATGAGAAACCCAGAAGATGGTACACCGTGTGATCGGGAAAGGTTTCTAAAACGCACCTCATTTCTCATCTCCTTGTGCTTGGGTTCGCCATTCCAGCCGCTTTACTAGCAATCTCCCTCCTTGGAGAAGCAGCACCTTTAACCTCCTGTTCCGTACAGGTTGCAATTTGTCCTGAGGATGAACGGGAAGAGGGGGAACCAATGAGAGACTAGCTCTAGGTGTTGGGACAGGCACAGGTCACTCTATTTTCCCCTCAAGAAGAAGAATTAACCACAGGCTCAGCATGCCGCCTGGGACCTGAATAGGGCCTGAAGCAATCCTGCGCTTTTGCGGCCAGCGCCCAAGAAAGCGAGTTGAAAAATGGCGCTCAGGGGCACTGCAATTCACAAACCTGCAGACTTATAAATGATGACTCTCGTCCACAAATATATTGATGGAAGGAAACGAAGAGGATTTGAAAGCAAGGCAGAATTGCAGGAAACAGATTTCAGGAGGGAGATTCGAATCGCCTTTAAAGCACAGGAAAGGCGGCAAAACCTCGACAATGATGCCCTTGGCCAAAAAGGGCGTATGCGTTTTTTCCTGAATATATTCAGGAAAAAACGCATACGCCCTTTTTGGCCAACCAAGCAACCTGGAAAGGCAAATCAGCGCTACAAAGAAGTCTCGCTTCCCATCGGTCAAAAGGGCCATGCTGAATAAAGTGTCAAAACCAGAAATGCAGGACAGGCCATGGAGAAACGGGAGCCTGGCTACGCTGATGGGCGGGATGTAAATTGCCAACAGCCACTCTGGAGAAGTGCACGGTGTGTCCTGAAACATCTACAAAACTCAGCTTAGGGAGCATAGGGCACATCCACTCATGGGCGTATAAATTGGGAAAACTAAAAATCAGCAAGACACAGGCACCCCAAAATTTAGGGCTGCTCTGTTGACAAGAACCTCCACTTGGTTACACCTTAAATATCCCAGGAAAGAGAAAAATGGATAAAGAAGTTGTGGTCCTTATGTACAATGGAATATCACTCAGCCATGAAATCAACGTCATAAGGCTAGTAGCAGCATGATGAGTGGATTTAGGTACGACGATTCTAAGTGAAATAAGTCACACAGAAAAAGACACTTATCATAAGATATGACTTATAGAGGGAATGTAAAAACCGCTACCCTTGAACTGAATTACAAAACAGAATAGAGTCACACGTTTAGAAAACACACTATGGCTGCTTAACGGGAAAGGTGAGGTGGGGTGATTCATAAAACAAGGGTTTCAAATTATCTGAGATACCGTTCCATAAACCCAATATGTAATAGACAAGACCTACTCCTTGCTCAATGAATTGGACTCAACACCCCCTATTCACCGTCCACGAATATATCTGAATAGTAAGAATCTTAAAACCTATGCATTGATATCTCTCTGTAAGTGAGTCAAGTGGGTGTAAAGCGGCAAAAACACAGGAGTGAAAAGCAGGTAAACCCCATTATAAATATCAATTACTTTTAAAAACCCGTGAAACAAAGACAGTGAAAGAGAGAGAAATTCTTAAAAAGTCGTTCAGGGGCTGTGATGCCACCTGGATTGACCATATCTAGACCCACAGCTGATTGAGACATAAGGGTGGACACTCTTGGGGCTGAGAGGTTTGGTGAGGTTGGGTGACCAAACGCAGACCCTATAAAGTAATACTGCGTGGTACCCATCCCATGGGTCCCAAATCTCCAGGTTCAAGGGCATCTTCCTACATCGAAAACATTCATGAGAAACCCAGAAGATGGTACACCGTGTGATCGGGAAAGGTTTCTAAAACGCACCGCATTTCTCATCTCCTTGTGCTTGGGTTCGCCATTCCAGCCGCTTTCTAGCAATCTCCCTGCTTGGAGAATCAGCACCTTTAACCTCCTGTTCCGTACAGGTTGCAATTTGTCCTGAGGATGAACGGGAAGAGGGGGAACCAATGAGAGACTAGCTCTAGGTGTTGGGACAGGCACAGGTCACTCTATTTTCCCCTCAAGAAGAAGAATTAACCACAGGCTCAGCATGCCGCCTGGGACCAGAATAGGGCCTGAAGCAATCCTGCGCTTTTGCGGCCAGCGCCCAAGAAAGCGAGTTGAAAAATGGCGCTCAGGGGCACTGCAATTCACAAACCTGCAGACTTATAAATGATGACTCTCGTCCACAAATATATTGATGGAAGGAAACGAAGAGGATTTGAAAGCAAGGCAGAATTGCAGGAAACAGATTTCAGGAGGGAGATTCGAATCGCCTTTAAAGCACAGGAAAGGCGGCAAAACCTCGACAATGATGCCCTTGGCCAAAAAGGGCGTATGCGTTTTTTCCTGAATATATTCAGGAAAAAACGCATACGCCCTTTTTGGCCAACCAAGCAACCTGGAAAGGCAAATCAGCGCTACAAAGAAGTCTCGCTTCCCATCGGTCAAAAGGGCCATGCTGAATAAAGTGTCAAAACCAGAAATGCAGGACAGGCCATGGAGAAACGGGAGCCTGGCTACGCTGATGGGCGGGATGTAAATTGCCAACAGCCACTCTGGAGAAGTGCACGGTGTGTCCTGAAACATCTACAAAACTCAGCTTAGGGAGCATAGGGCACATCCACTCATGGGCGTATAAATTGGGAAAACTAAAAATCAGCAAGACACAGGCACCCCAAAGTTTAGGGCTGCTCTGTTGACAAGAATCTCCACTTCGTTACACCTTAAATATCCCAGGAAAGAGAAAAATGGATAAAGAAGTGGTGGTCCTTATGTACAATGGAATATCACTCAGCCATGAAATCAACGTCATAAGGCTAGTAGCAGCATGATGAGTGGATTTAGGTACGACGATTCTAAGTGAAATAAGTCACACAGAAAAAGACACTTATCATAAGATATGACTTATAGAGGGAATGTAAAAACCGCTACCCTTGAACTGAATTACAAAACAGAATAGAATCACACGTTTAGAAAACACACTATGGCTGCTTAACGGGAAAGGTGAGGTGGGGTGATGCATACAACAAGGGTTTCAAATTAGCTCAGATACCGTTCCATAAAACCAATATGTAATAGACAAGCCCTACTCCTTGCTCAAGGAATTGGACTCAACACCCCCTATTCACCGCCCACGAATATATCTGAATAGTAAGAATCTTAAAACCTATGCATTGATATCTCTCTGTAAGTGAGTCAAGTGGGTGTAAAGCGGCAAAAACACAGGAGTGAAAAGCAGGTAAACCCCATTATAAATATCAATTACTTTTAAAAACCCGTGAAACAAAGACAGTGAAAGAGAGAGAAATTCTTAAAAAGTCGTTCAGGGGCTGTGATGCCACCTGGATTGACCACATCTAGACCCACAGCTGATTGAGACATAAGGGTGGACACTCTTGGGGCTGAGAGGTTTGGTGAGGTTGGGTGAGCAAACGCAGACCCTATAAAGTAATACTGCGTGGTACCCATCCCATGGGTCCCAAATCTCCAGGTTCAAGGGCATCTTCCTACATCGAAAACATTCATGAGAAACCCAGAAGATGGTACACCGTGTGATCGGGAAAGGTTTCTAAAACGCACCTCATTTCTCATCTCCTTGTGCTCGGGTTCGCCATTCCAGCCGCTTTACTAGCAATCTCCCTCCTTGGAGAATCAGCACCTTTAACCTCCTGTTCCGTACAGGTTGCAATTTGTCCTGAGGATGAACGGGAAGAGGGGGAACCAATGAGAGACTAGCTCTAGGTGTTGGGACAGGCACAGGTCACTCTATTTTCCCCTCAAGAAGAAGAATTAACCACAGGCTCAGCATGCCGCATGGGACCAGAATAGGGCCTGAAGCAATCCTGCGCTTTTGCGGCCAGCGCCCAAGAAAGCGAGTTGAAAAATGGCGCTCAGGGGCACTGCAATTCACAAACCTGCAGACTAATAAATGATGACTCTCGTCCACAAATATATTGATGGAAGGAAACGAAGAGGATTTGAAAGCAAGGCAGAATTGCAGGAAACAGATTTCAGGAGGGAGATTCGAATCGCCTTTAAAGCGCAGGAAAGGCGGCAAAACCTCGACAATGATGCCCTTGGCCAAAAAGGGCGTATGCGTTTTTTCCTGAATATATTCAGGAAAAAACGCATACGCCCTTTTTGGCCAACCAAGCAACCTGGAAAGGCAAATCAGCGCTACAAAGAAGTCTCGCTTCCCATCGGTCAAAAGGGCCATGCTGAATAAAGTGTCAAAACCAGAAATGCAGGACAGGCCATGGAGAAACGGGAGCCTGGCTACGCTGATGGGCGGGATGTAAATTGCCAACAGCCACTCTGGAGAAGTGCACGGTGTGTCCTGAAACATCTACAAAACTCAGCTTAGGGAGCATAGGGCACATCCACTCATGGGCGTATAAATTGGGAAAAGTAAAAATCAGCAAGACACAGGCACCCCAAAGTTTAGGGCTGCTCTGTTGACAAGAATCTCCACTTCGTTACACCTTAAATATCCCAGGAAAGAGAAAAATGGATAAAGAAGTTGTGGTCCTTATGTACAATGGAATATCACTCAGCCATGAAATCAACGTCATAAGGCTAGTAGCAGCATGATGAGTGGATTTAGGTACGACGATTCTAAGTGAAATAAGTCACACAGAAAAAGACACTTATCATAAGATATGACTTATAGAGGGAATGTAAAAACCGCTACCCTTGAACTGAATTACAAAACAGAATAGAGTCACACGTTTAGAAAACACACTATGGCTGCTTAACGGGAAAGGTGAGGTGGGGTGATGCATACAACAAGGGTTTCAAATTAGCTCAGATACCGTTCCATAAAACCAATATGTAATAGACAAGCCCTACTCCTTGCTCAAGGAATTGGACTCAGCACCCCCTATTCACCGCCCTAGAATATATCTGACTAGTAAGAATCTTGAAACCTATGCATTGATATCTCTCTGAAAGTGAGTCAAGTGGGTGTAAAGCGGCAAAATCACAGCAGTGAAAAGCAGGTAAACCCCATTATAAAAATCAATTACTTTTAAAAACCCGTGAAACAAAGACAGTGAAAGAGAGAGAAATTCTTACAAAATTCTTTCAGCGGCTGTAATGCCACCTGGATTGACCATATCTAGACCCACAGCTGATTGAGACATAAGGGTGGACACTCTTGGGGCTGAGAGGTTTGGTGAGGTTGGGTGAGCAAACGCAGACCCTTTAAAGTAATACTGCGTGGTACCCATCCCATGGGTCCCAAATCTCCAGGTTCAAGGGCATCTTCCTACATCGAAAACATGCATGAGAAACCCAGAAGATGGTACACCGTGTGATCGGGAAAGGTTTCTAAAACGCACCTCATTTCTCATCTCCTTGTGCTTGGGTTCGCCATTCCAGCCGCTTTACTAGCAATCTCCCTCCTTGGAGAAGCAGCACCTTTAACCTCCTGTTCCGTACAGGTTGCAATTTGTCCTGAGGATGAACGGGAAGAGGGGGAACCAATGAGAGACTAGCTCTAGGTGTTGGGATAGGCAGAGGTCACTCTATTTTCCCAACAGGAAGAAGAATTAACCACAGGCTCAGCCTGCCGCCTGGGACCAGAATAGGGCCTGAAGCAATCCTGCGCTTTTGCGGCCAGCGCCCAAGAAAGCGAGTTGAAAAATGGCGCTCAGGGGCACTGCAATTCACAAACCTGCAGACTTATAAATGATGACTCTCGTCCACAAATATATTGAGGGAAGGCAACGAAGAGGATTTGAAAGCAAGGCAGAATTGCAGGAAACAGATTTCAGGAGGGAGATTCGAATCGCCTTTAAAGCACAGGAAAGGCGGCAAAACCTCGACAATGATGCCCTTGGCCAAAAAGAGCGTATGCGTTTTTTCCTGAATATATTCAGGAAAAAACGCATACGCCCTTTTTGGCCAACCAAGCAACCTGGAAAGGCAAATCAGCGCTACAAAGAAGTCTCGCTTCCCATCGGTCAAAAGGGCCATGCTGAATAAAGTGTCAAAACCAGAAATGCAGGACAGGCCATGGAGAAACGGGAGCCTGGCTACGCTGATGGGCGGGATGTAAATTGCCAACAGCCACTCTGGAGAAGTGCACGGTGTGTCCTGAAACATCTACAAAACTCAGCTTAGGGAGCATAGGGCACATCCACTCATGGGCGTATAAATTGGGAAAACTAAAAATCAGCAAGACACAGGCACCCCAAAATTTAGGTCTGCTCTGTTGACAAGAACCTCCACTTGGTTACACCTTAAATATCCCAGGAAAGAGAAAAATGGATAAAGAAGTTGTGGTCCTTATGTACAATGGAATATCACTCAGCCATGAAATCAACGTCATAAGGCTAGTAGCAGCATGATGAGTGGATTTAGGTACGACGATTCTAAGTGAAATAAGTCACACAGAAAAAGACACTTATCATAAGATATGACTTATAGAGGGAATGTAAAAACCGCTACCCTTGAAGTGAATTACAAAACAGAATAGAGTCACACGTTTAGAAAACACACTATGGCTGCTTAACGGGAAAGGTGAGGTGGGGTGATTCATAAAACAAGGGTTTCAAATTATCTGAGATACCGTTCCATAAACCCAATATGTAATAGACAAGACCTACTCCTTGCTCAATGAATTGGACTCAACACCCCCTAGTCACCGCCCACGAATATATCTGAATAGTAAGAATCTTAAAACCTATGCATTGATATCTCTCTGTAAGTGAGTCAAGTGGGTGTAAAGCGGCAAAAACACAGGAGTGAAAAGCAGGTAAACCCCATTATAAATATCAATTACTTTTAAAAACCCGTGAAACAAAGACAGTGAAAGAGAGAGAAATTCTTAAAAAGTCGTTCAGGGGCTGTGATGCCACCTGGATTGACCACATCTAGACCCACAGCTGATTGAGACATAAGGGTGGACACTCTTGGGGCTGAGAGGTTTGGTGAGGTTGGGTGAGCAAACGCAGACCCTATAAAGTAATACTGCGTGGTACCCATCCCATGGGTCCCAAATCTCCAGGTTCAAGGGCATCTTCCTACATCGAAAACATGCATGAGAAACCCAGAAGATGGTACACCGTGTGATGGGGAAAGGTTTCTAAAACGCACCTCATTTCTCATCTCCTTGTGCTCGGGTTCGCCATTCCAGCCGCTTTACTAGCAATCTCCCTCCTTGGAGAATCAGCACCTTTAACCTCCTGTTCCGTACAGGTTGCAATTTGTCCTGAGGATGAACGGGAAGAGGGGGAACCAATGAGAGACTAGCTCTAGGTGTTGGGACAGGCACAGGTCACTCTATTTTCCCCTCAAGAAGAAGAATTAACCACAGGCTCAGCATGCTGCCTGGGACCTGAATAGGGCCTGAAGCAATCCTGCGCTTTTGCGGCCAGCGCCCAAGAAAGCGAGTTGAAAAATGGCGCTCAGGGGCACTGCAATTCACAAACCTGCAGACTTATAAATGATGACTCTCGTCCACAAATATATTGATGAAAGGAAACGAAGAGGATTTGAAAGCAAGGCAGAATTGCAGGAAACAGATTTCAGGAGGGAGATTCGAATCGCCTTTAAAGCACAGGAAAGGCGGCAAAACCTCGACAATGATGCCCTTGGCCAAAAAGGGCGTATGCGTTTTTTCCTGAATATATTCAGGAAAAAACGCATACGCCCTTTTTGGCCAACCAAGCAACCTGGAAAGGCAAATCAGCGCTACAAAGAAGTCTCGCTTCCCATCGGTCAAAAGGGCCATGCTGAATAAAGTGTCAAAACCAGAAATGCAGGACAGGCCATGGAGAAACGGGAGCCTGGCTACGCTGATGGGCGGGATGTAAATTGCCAACAGCCACTCTGGAGAAGTGCACGGTGTGTCCTGAAACATCTACAAAACTCAGCTTAGGGAGCATAGGGCACATCCACTCATGGGCGTATAAATTGGGAAAACTAAAAATCAGCAAGACACAGGCACCCCAAAATTTAGGGCTGCTCTGTTGACAAGAACCTCCACTTGTTTACACCTTAAATATCCCAGGAAAGAGAAAAATGGATAAAGAAGTTGTGGTCCTCATGTACAATGGAATATCACTCAGCCATGAAATCAACGTCATAAGGCTAGTAGCAGCATGATGAGTGGATTTAGGTACGACGATTCTAAGTGAAATAAGTCACACAGAAAAAGACACTTATCATAAGATATGACTTATAGAGGGAATGTAAAAACCGCTACCCTTGAACTGAATTACAAAACAGAATAGAGTCACACGTTTAGAAAACACACTATGGCTGCTTAACGGGAAAGGTGAGGTGGGGTGATTCATAAAACAAGGGTTTCAAATTATCTGAGATACCGTTCCATAAACCCAATATGTAATAGACAAGACCTACTCCTTGCTCAATGAATTGGACTCAACACCCCCTATTCACCGCCCACGAATATATCTGAATAGTAAGAATCTTAAAACCTATGCATTGATATCTCTCTGTAAGTGAGTCAAGTGGGTGTAAAGCGGCAAAAACACAGGAGTGAAAAGCAGGTAAACCCCATTATAAATATCAATTACTTTTAAAAACCCGTGAAACAAAGACAGTGAAAGAGAGAGAAATTCTTAAAAAGTCGTTCAGGGGCTGTGATGCCACCTGGATTGACCACATCTAGACCCACAGCTGATTGAGACATAAGGGTGGACACTCTTGGGGCTGAGAGGTTTGGTGAGGTTGGGTGAGCAAACGCAGACCCTATAAAGTAATACTGCGTGGTACCCATCCCATGGGTCCCAAATCTCCAGGTTCAAGGGCATCTTCCTACATCGAAAACATGCATGAGAAACCCAGAAGATGGTACACCGTGTGATCGGGAAAGGTTTCTAAAACGCACCTCATTTCTCATCTCCTTGTGCTTGGGTTCGCCATTCCAGCCGCTTTACTAGCAATCTCCCTCCTTGGAGAATCAGCACCTTTAACCTCCTGTTCCGTACAGGTTGCAATTTGTCCTGAGGATGAACGGGAAGAGGGGGAACCAATGAGAGACTAGCTCTAGGTGTTGGGACAGGCACAGGTCACTCTATTTTCCCCTCAAGAAGAAGAATTAACCACAGGCTCAGCTTGCCGCCTGGGACCAGAATAGGGCCTGAAGCAATCCTGTGCTTTTGCGGCCAGCGCCCAAGAAAGCGAGTTGAAAAATGGAGCTCAGGGGCACTGCAATTCACAAACCTGCAGACTTATAAATGATGACTCTCGTCCACAAATATATTGATGGAAGGAAACGAAGAGGATTTGAAAGCAAGGCAGAATTGCAGGAAACAGATTTCAGGAGGGAGATTCGAATCGCCTTTAAAGCACAGGAAAGGCGGCAAAACCTCGACAATGATGCCCTTGGCCAAAAAGGGCGTATGCGTTTTTTCCTGAATATATTCAGGAAAAAACGCATACGCCTTTTTTGGCCAACCAAGCAACCTGGAAAGGCAAATCAGCGCTACAAAGAAGTCTCGCTTCCCATCGGTCAAAAGGGCCATGCTGAATAAAGTGTCAAAACCAGAAATGCAGGACAGGCCAAGGAGAAACGGGAGCCTGGCTACGCTGATGGGCGGGATGTAAATTGCCAACAGCCACTCTGGAGAAGTGCACGGTGTGTCCTGAAACATCTTAAAACTCAGCTTAGGGAGCATAGGGCACATCCACTCATGGGCGTATAAATTGGGAAAAGTAAAAATCAGCAAGACACAGGCACCCCAAAGTTTAGGGCTGCTCTGTTGACAAGAATCTCCACTTCGTTACACCTTAAATATCCCAGGAAAGAGAAAAATGGATAAAGAAGTTGTGGTCCTTATGTACAATGGAATATCACTCAGCCATGAAATCAACGTCATAAGGCTAGTAGCAGCATGATGAGTGGATTTAGGTACGACGATTCTAAGTGAAATAAGTCACACAGAAAAAGACACTTATCATAAGATATGACTTATAGAGGGAATGTAAAAACCGCTACCCTTGAACTGAATTACAAAACAGAATAGAATCACACGTTTAGAAAACACACTATGGCTGCTTAACGGGAAAGGTGAGGTGGGGTGATGCATACAACAAGGGATTCAAATTAGCTCAGATACCGTTCCATAAACCCAATATGTAATAGACAAGCCCTACTCCTTGCTCAAGGAATTGGACTCAGCACCCCCTATTCACCGCCCAAGAATATATCTGACTAGTAAGAATCTTGAAACCTATGCATTGATATCTCTCTGAAAGTGAGTCAAGTGGGTGTAAAGCGGCAAAATCACAGCAGTGAAAAGCAGGTAAACCCCATTATAAAAATCAATTACTTTTAAAAACCCGTGAAACAAAGACAGTGAAAGAGAGAGAAATTCTTACAAAATTCTTTCAGCGGCTGTAATGCCACCTGGATTGACCATATCTAGACCCACAGCTGATTGAGACATAAGGGTGGACACTCTTGGGGCTGAGAGGTTTGGTGAGGTTGGGTGAGCAAACGCAGACCCTTTAAAGTAATACTGCGTGGTACCCATACCATGGGTCCCAAATCTCCAGGTTCAAGGGCATCTTCCTACATCGAAAACATGCATGAGAAACCCAGAAGATGGTACACCGTGTGATCGGGAAAGGTTTCTAAAACGCACCTCATTTCTCATCTCCTTGTGCTCGGGTTCGCCATTCCAGCCGCTTTACTAGCAATCTCCCTCCTTGGAGAATCAGCACCTTTAACCTCCTGTTCCGTACAGCTTGCAATTTGTCCTGAGGATGAAAGGGAAGAGGGGGAACCAATGAGAGACTATCTCTAGGTGTTGGGATAGGCAGAGGTCACTCTATTTTCCCAACAGGAAGAAGAATTAACCACAGGCTCAGCATGCCGCCTGGGACCTGAATAGGGCCTGAAGCAATCCTGCGCTTTTGCGGCCAGCGCCCAAGAAAGCGAGTTGAAAAATGGCGCTCAGGGGCACTGCAATTCACAAACCTGCAGACTTATAAATGATGACTCTCGTTCACA
Organism: Balaenoptera physalus; assembly: GCF_965194825.1. NCBI lineage: Eukaryota > Metazoa > Chordata > Mammalia > Artiodactyla > Balaenopteridae > Balaenoptera > Balaenoptera physalus. The sequence goes on from NW_028126166.1 coordinate 225,504, forward strand.
AATATATTGATGGAAGGAAACGAAGAGGATTTGAAAGCAAGGCAGAATTGCAGGAAACAGATTTCAGGAGGGAGATTCGAATCGCCTTTAAAGCACAGGAAAGGCGGCAAAACCTCGACAATGATGCCCTTGGCCAAAAAGGGCGTATGCGTTTTTTCCTGAATATATTCAGGAAAAAACGCATACGCCCTTTTTGGCCAGCCAAGCAACCTGGAAAGGCAAATCAGCGCTACAAAGAAGTCTCGCTTCCCATCGGTCAAAAGGGCCATGCTGAATAAAGTGTCAAAACCAGAAATGCAGGACAGGCCATGGAGAAACGGGAGCCTGGCTACGCTGATGGGCGGGATGTAAATTGCCAACAGCCACTCTGGAGAAGTGCACGGTGTGTCCTGAAACATCTACAAAACTCAGCTTAGGGAGCATAGGGCACATCCACTCATGGGCGTATAAATTGGGAAAAGTAAAAATCAGCAAGACACAGGCACCCCAAAGTTTAGGGCTGCTCTGTTGACAAGAATCTCCACTTCGTTACACCTTAAATATCCCAGGAAAGAGAAAAATGGATAAAGAAGTTGTGGTCCTTATGTACAATGGAATATCACTCAGCCATGAAATCAACGTCATAAGGCTAGTAGCAGCATGATGAGTGGATTTAGGTACGACGATTCTAAGTGAAATAAGTCACACAGAAAAAGACACTTATCATAAGATATGACTTATAGAGGGAATGTAAAAACCGCTACCCTTGAACTGAATTACAAAACAGAATAGAATCACACGTTTAGAAAACACACTATGGCTGCTTAACGGGAAAGGTGAGGTGGGGTGATGCATACAACAAGGGTTTCAAATTAGCTCAGATACCGTTCCATAAAACCAATATGTAATAGACAAGCCCTACTCCTTGCTCAAGGAATTGGACTCAGCACCCCCTATTCACCGCCCAAGAATATATCTGACTAGTAAGAATCTTGAAACCTATGCATTGATATCTCTCTGAAAGTGAGTCAAGTGGGTGTAAAGCGGCAAAATCACAGCAGTGAAAAGCAGGTAAACCCCATTATAAAAATCAATTACTTTTAAAAACCCGTGAAACAAAGACAGTGAAAGAGAGAGAAATTCTTACAAAATTCTTTCAGCGGCTGTAATGCCACCTGGATTGACCATATCTAGACCCACAGCTGATTGAGACATAAGGGTGGACACTCTTGGGGCTGAGAGGTTTGGTGAGGTTGGGTGAGCAAACGCAGACCCTTTAAAGTAATACTGCGTGGTACCCATCCCATGGGTCCCAAATCTCCAGGTTCAAGGGCATCTTCCTACATCGAAAACATGCATGAGAAACCCAGAAGATGGTACACCGTGTGATCGGGAAAGGTTTCTAAAACGCACCTCATTTCTCATCTCCTTGTGCTCGGGTTCGCCATTCCAGCCGCTTTACTAGCAATCTCCCTCCTTGGAGAATCAGCACCTTTAACCTCCTGTTCCGTACAGCTTGCAATTTGTCCTGAGGATGAAAGGGAAGAGGGGGAACCAATGAGAGACTATCTCTAGGTGTTGGGATAGGCAGAGGTCACTCTATTTTCCCAACAGGAAGAAGAATTAACCACAGGCTCAGCCTGCCGCCTGGGACCAGAATAGGGCCTGAAGCAATCCTGCGCTTTTGCGGCCAGCGCCCAAGAAAGCGAGTTGAAAAATGGCGCTCAGGGGCACTGCAATTCACAAACCTGCAGACTTATAAATGATGACTCTCGTCCACAAATATATTGAGGGAAGGAAACGAAGAGGATTTGAAAGCAAGGCAGAATTGCAGGAAACAGATTTCAGGAGGGAGATTCGAATCGCCTTTAAAGCACAGGAAAAGCGGCAAAACCTCGACAATGATGCCCTTGGCCAAAAAGGGCGTATGCGTTTTTTCCTGAATATATTCAGGAAAAAACGCATACGCCCTTTTTGGCCAACCAAGCAACCTGGAAAGGCAAATCAGCGCTACAAAGAAGTCTCGCTTCCCATCGGTCAAAAGGGCCATGCTGAATAAAGTGTCAAAACCAGAAATGCAGGACAGGCCATGGAGAAACGGGAGCCTGGCTACGCTGATGGGCGGGATGTAAATTGCCAACAGCCACTCTGGAGAAGTGCACGGTGTGTCCTGAAACATCTACAAAACTCAGCTTAGGGAGCATAGGGCACATCCACTCATGGGCGTATAAATTGGGAAAACTAAAAATCAGCAAGACACAGGCACCCCAAAATTTAGGTCTGCTCTGTTGACAAGAACCTCCACTTGGTTACACCTTAAATATCCCAGGAAAGAGAAAAATGGATAAAGAAGTTGTGGTCCTTATGTACAATGGAATATCACTCAGCCATGAAATCAACGTCATAAGGCTAGTAGCAGCATGATGAGTGGATTTAGGTACGACGATTCTAAGTGAAATAAGTCACACAGAAAAAGACACTTATCATAAGATATGACTTATAGAGGGAATGTAAAAACCGCTACCCTTGAACTGAATTACAAAACAGAATAGAATCACACGTTTAGAAAACACACTATGGCTGCTTAACGGGAAAGGTGAGGTGGGGTGATGCATACAACAAGGGTTTCAAATTAGCTCAGATACCGTTCCATAAAACCAATATGTAATAGACAAGCCCTACTCCTTGCTCAAGGAATTGGACTCAGCACCCCCTATTCACCGCCCAAGAATATATCTGACTAGTAAGAATCTTGAAACCTATGCATTGATATCTCTCTGAAAGTGAGTCAAGTGGGTGTAAAGCGGCAAAATCACAGCAGTGAAAGGCAGGTAAACCCCATAATAAATATCAATTACTTTTAAAAACCCGTGAAACAAAGACAGTGAAAGAGAGAGAAATTCTTAAAAACTCGTTCAGGGGCTGTGATGCCACCTGGATTGACCACATCTAGACCCACAGCTGATTGAGACATAAGGGTGGACACTCTTGGGGCTGAGAGGTTTGGTGAGGTTGGGTGAGCAAACGCAGACCCTATAAAGTAATACTGCGTGGTACCCATCCCATGGGTCCCAAATCTCCAGGTTCAAGGGCATCTTCCTACATCGAAAACATTCATGAGAAACCCAGAAGATGGTACACCGTGTGATCGGGAAAGGTTTCTAAAACGCACCTCATTTCTCATCTCCTTGTGCTCGGGTTCGCCATTCCAGCCGCTTTACTAGCAATCTCCCTCCTTGGAGAATCAGCACCTTTAACCTCCTGTTCCGTACACCTTGCAATTTGTCCTGAGGATGAACGGGAAGAGGGGGAACCAATGAGAGACTAGCTCTAGGTGTTGGGACAGGCACAGGTCACTCTATTTTCCCCTCAAGAAGAAGAATTAACCACAGGCTCAGCCTGCCGCCTGGGACCTGAATAGGGCCTGAAGCAATCCTGCGCTTTTGCGGCCAGCGCCCAAGAAAGCGAGTTGAAAAATGGCGCTCAGGGGCACTGCAATTCACAAACCTGCAGACTTATAAATGATGACTCTCGTCCACAAATATATTGATGGAAGGAAACGAAGAGGATTTGAAAGCAAGGCAGAATTGCAGGAAACAGATTTCAGGAGGGAGATTCGAATCGCCTTTAAAGCACAGGAAAAGCGGCAAAACCTTGACAATGATGCCCTTGGCCAAAAAGGGCGTATGCGTTTTTTCATGAATATATTCAGGAAAAAACGCATACGCCCTTTTTGGCCAACCAAGCAACCTGGAAAGGCAAATCAGCGCTACAAAGAAGTCTCGCTTCCCATCGGTCAAAAGGGCCATGCTGAATAAAGTGTCAAAACCAGAAATGCAGGACAGGCCATGGAGAAACGGGAGCCTGGCTACGCTGATGGGCGGGATGTAAATTGCCAACAGCCACTCTGGAGAAGTGCACGGTGTGTCCTGAAACATCTACAAAACTCAGCTTAGGGAGCATAGGGCACATCCACTCATGGGCGTATAAATTGGGAAAACTAAAAATCAGCAAGACACAGGCACCCCAAAATTTAGGTCTGCTCTGTTGACAAGAACCTCCACTTGGTTACACCTTAAATATCCCAGGAAAGAGAAAAATGGATAAAGAAGTTGTGGTCCTTATGTACAATGGAATATCACTCAGCCATGAAATCAACGTCATAAGGCTAGTAGCAGCATGATGAGTGGATTTAGGTACGACGATTCTAAGTGAAATAAGTCACACAGAAAAAGACACTTATCATAAGATATGATTATAGAGGGAATGTAAAAACCGCTACCCTTGAACTGAATTACAAAACAGAATAGAGTCTCACGTTTAGAAAACACACTATGGCTGCTTAACGGGAAAGGTGAGGTGGGGTGATTCATAAAACAAGGGTTTCAAATTATCTGAGATACCGTTCCATAAACCCAATATGTAATAGACAAGACCTACTCCTTGCTCAATGAATTGGACTCAACACCCCCTATTCACCGCCCACGAATATATCTGAATAGTAAGAATCTTAAAACCTATGCATTGATATCTCTCTGTAAGTGAGTCAAGTGGGTGTAAAGCGGCAAAAACACAGGAGTGAAAAGCAGGTAAACCCCATTATAAATATCAATTACTTTTAAAAACCCGTGAAACAAAGACAGTGAAAGAGAGAGAAATTCTTAAAAAGTCGTTCAGGGGCTGTGATGCCACCTGGATTGACCACATCTAGACCCACAGCTGATTGAGACATAAGGGTGGACACTCTTGGGGCTGAGAGGTTTGGTGAGGTTGGGTGAGCAAACGCAGACCCTATAAAGTAATACTGCGTGGTACCCATCCCATGGGTCCCAAATCTCCAGGTTCAAGGGCATCTTCCTACATCGAAAACATTCATGAGAAACCCAGAAGATGGTACACCGTGTGATCGGGAAAGGTTTCTAAAACGCACCTCATTTCTCATCTCCTTGTGCTTGGGTTCGCCATTCCAGCCGCTTTACTAGCAATCTCCCTCCTTGGAGAAGCAGCACCTTTAACCTCCTGTTCCGTACAGGTTGCAATTTGTCCTGAGGATGAACGGGAAGAGGGGGAACCAATGAGAGACTAGCTCTAGGTGTTGGGACAGGCACAGGTCACTCTATTTTCCCCTCAAGAAGAAGAATTAACCACAGGCTCAGCATGCCGCCTGGGACCTGAATAGGGCCTGAAGCAATCCTGCGCTTTTGCGGCCAGCGCCCAAGAAAGCGAGTTGAAAAATGGCGCTCAGGGGCACTGCAATTCACAAACCTGCAGACTTATAAATGATGACTCTCGTCCACAAATATATTGAGGGAAGGAAACGAAGAGGATTTGAAAGCAAGGCAGAATTGCAGGAAACAGATTTCAGGAGGGAGATTCGAATCGCCTTTAAAGCACAGGAAAGGCGGCAAAACCTCGACAATGATGCCCTTGGCCAAAAAGGGCGTATGCGTTTTTTCCTGAATATATTCAGGAAAAAACGCATACGCCCTTTTTGGCCAACCAAGCAACCTGGAAAGGCAAATCAGCGCTACAAAGAAGTCTCGCTTCCCATCGGTCAAAAGGGCCATGCTGAATAAAGTGTCAAAACCAGAAATGCAGGACAGGCCATGGAGAAACGGGAGCCTGGCTACGCTGATGGGCGGGATGTAAATTGCCAACAGCCACTCTGGAGAAGTGCACGGTGTGTCCTGAAACATCTACAAAACTCAGCTTAGGGAGCATAGGGCACATCCACTCATGGGCGTATAAATTGGGAAAACTAAAAATCAGCAAGACACAGGCACCCCAAAATTTAGGGCTGCTCTGTTGACAAGAACCTCCTCTTGGTTACACCTTAAATATCCCAGGAAAGAGAAAAATGGATAAAGAAGTTGTGGTCCTTATGTACAATGGAATATCACTCAGCCATGAAATCAACGTCATAAGGCTAGTAGCAGCATGATGAGTGGATTTAGGTACGACGATTCTAAGTGAAATAAGTCACACAGAAAAAGACACTTATCATAAGATATGACTTATAGAGGGAATGTAAAAACCTCTACCCTTGAACTGAATTACAAAACAGAATAGAGTCACACGTTTAGAAAACACACTATGGCTGCTTAACGGGAAAGGTGAGGTGGGGTGATTCATAAAACAAGGGTTTCAAATTATCTGAGATACCGTTCCATAAACCCAATATGTAATAGACAAGACCTACTCCTTGCTCAATGAATTGGACTCAACACCCCCTATTCACCGTCCACGAATATATCTGAATAGTAAGAATCTTAAAACCTATGCATTGATATCTCTCTGTAAGTGAGTCAAGTGGGTGTAAAGCGGCAAAAACACAGGAGTGAAAAGCAGGTAAACCCCATTATAAATATCAATTACTTTTAAAAACCCGTGAAACAAAGACAGTGAAAGAGAGAGAAATTCTTACAAAATTCGTTCAGCGGCTGTAATGCCACCTGGATTGACCATATCTAGACCCACAGCTGATTGAGACATAAGGGTGGACACTCCTGGGGCTGAGAGGTTTGGTGAGGTTGGGTGAGCAAACGCAGACCCTTTAAAGTAATACTGCGTGGTACCCATCCCATGGGTCCCAAATCTCCAGGTTCAAGGGCATCTTCCTACATCGAAAACATGCATGAGAAACCCAGATGATGGTACACCGTGTGATCGGGAAAGGTTTCTAAAACGCACCTCATTTCTCATCTCCTTGTGCTCGGGTTCGCCATTCCAGCCGCTTTACTAGCAATCTCCCTCCTTGGAGAATCAGCACCTTTAACCTCCTGTTCCGTACAGGTTGCAATTTGTCCTGAGGATGAACGGGAAGAGGGGGAACCAATGAGAGACTAGCTCTAGGTGTTGGGACAGGCACAGGTCACTCTATTTTCCCCTCAAGAAGAAGAATTAACCACAGGCTCAGCATGCCGCCTGGGACCTGAATAGGGCCTGAAGCAATCCTGCGCTTTTGCGGCCAGCGCCCAAGAAAGCGAGTTGAAAAATGGCGCTCAGGGGCACTGCAATTCACAAACCTGCAGACTTATAAATGATGACTCTCGTCCACAAATATATTGATGGAAGGAAACGAAGAGGATTTGAAAGCAAGGCAGAATTGCAGGAAACAGATTTCAGGAGGGAGATTCGAATCGCCTTTAAAGCACAGGAAAGGCGGCAAAACCTCGACAATGATGCCCTTGGCCAAAAAGGGCGTATGCGTTTTTTCCTGAATATATTCAGGAAAAAACGCATACGCCCTTTTTGGCCAACCAAGCAACCTGGAAAGGCAAATCAGCGCTACAAAGAAGTCTCGCTTCCCATCGGTCAAAAGGGCCATGCTGAATAAAGTGTCAAAACCAGAAATGCAGGACAGGCCATGGAGAAACGGGAGCCTGGCTACGCTGATGGGCGGGATGTAAATTGCCAACAGCCACTCTGGAGAAGTGCACGGTGTGTCCTGAAACATCTACAAAACTCAGCTTAGGGAGCATAGGGCACATCCACTCATGGGCGTATAAATTGGGAAAACTAAAAATCAGCAAGACACAGGCACCCCAAAATTTAGGGCTGCTCTGTTGACAAGAACCTCCACTTGGTTACACCTTAAATATCCCAGGAAAGAGAAAAATGGATAAAGAAGTTGTGGTCCTTATGTACAATGGAATATCACTCAGCCATGAAATCAACGTCATAAGGCTAGTAGCAGCATGATGAGTGGATTTAGGTACGACGATTCTAAGTGAAATAAGTCACACAGAAAAAGACACTTATCATAAGATATGACTTATAGAGGGAATGTAAAAACCGCTACCCTTGAACTGAATTACAAAACAGAATAGAGTCACACGTTTAGAAAACACACTATGGCTGCTTAACGGGAAAGGTGAGGTGGGGTGATTCATAAAACAAGGGTTTCAAATTATCTGAGATACCGTTCCATAAACCCAATATGTAATAGACAAGACCTACTCCTTGCTCAATGAATTGGACTCAACACCCCCTATTCACCGCCCACGAATATATCTGAATAGTAAGAATCTTAAAACCTATGCATTGATATCTCTCTGTAAGTGAGTCAAGTGGGTGTAAAGCGGCAAAAACACAGGAGTGAAAAGCAGGTAAACCCCATTATAAATATCAATTACTTTTAAAAACCCGTGAAACAAAGACAGTGAAAGAGAGAGAAATTCTTAAAAAGTCGTTCAGGGGCTGTGATGCCACCTGGATTGACCACATCTAGACCCACAGCTGATTGAGACATAAGGGTGGACACTCTTGGGGCTGAGAGGTTTGGTGAGGTTGGGTGAGCAAACGCAGACCCTATAAAGTAATACTGCGTGGTACCCATCCCATGGGTCCCAAATCTCCAGGTTCAAGGGCATCTTTCTACATCGAAAACATTCATGAGAAACCCAGAAGATGGTACACCGTGTGATCGGGAAAGGTTTCTAAAACGCACCTCATTTCTCATCTCCTTGTGCTCGGGTTCGCCATTCCAGCCGCTTTACTAGCAATCTCCCTCCTTGGAGAATCAGCACCTTTAACCTCCTGTTCCGTACAGGTTGCAATTTGTCCTGAGGATGAACGGGAAGAGGGGGAACCAATGAGAGACTAGCTCTAGGTGTTGGGACAGGCACAGGTCAATCTATTTTCCCCTCAAGAAGAAGAATTAACCACAGGCTCAGCATGCCGCCTGGGACCTGAATAGGGCCTGAAGCAATCCTGTGCTTTTGCGGCCAGCGCCCAAGAAAGCGAGTTGAAAAATGGCGCTCAGGGGCACTGCAATTCACAAACCTGCAGACTTATAAATGATGACTCTCGTCCACAAATATATTGAGGGAAGGAAACGAAGAGGATTTGAAAGCAAGGCAGAATTGCAGGAAACAGATTTCAGGAGGGAGATTCGAATCGCCTTTAAAGCACAGGAAAGGCGGCAAAACCTCGACAATGATGCCCTTGGCCAAAAAGGGCGTATGCGTTTTTTCCTGAATATATTCAGGAAAAAACGCATACGCCCTTTTTGGCCAACCAAGCAACCTGGAAAGGCAAATCAGCGCTACAAAGAAGTCTCGCTTCCCATCGGTCAAAAGGGCCATGCTGAATAAAGTGTCAAAACCAGAAATGCAGGACAGGCCATGGAGAAACGGGAGCCTGGCTACGCTGATGGGCGGGATGTAAATTGCCAACAGCCACTCTGGAGAAGTGCACGGTGTGTCCTGAAACATCTACAAAACTCAGCTTAGGGAGCATAGGGCACATGCACTCATGGGCGTATAAATTGGGAAAAGTAAAAATCAGCAAGACACAGGCACCCCAAAGTTTAGGGCTGCTCTGTTGACAAGAATCTCCACTTCGTTACACCTTAAATATCCCAGGAAAGAGAAAAATGGATAAAGAAGTTGTGGTCCTTATGTACAATGGAATATCACTCAGCCATGAAATCAACGTCATAAGGCTAGTAGCAGCATGATGAGTGGATTTAGGTACGACGATTCTAAGTGAAATAAGTCACACAGAAAAAGACACTTATCATAAGATATGACTTATAGAGGGAATGTAAAAACCGCTACCCTTGAACTGAATTACAAAACAGAATAGAATCACACGTTTAGAAAACACACTATGGCTGCTTAACGGGAAAGGTGAGGTGGGGTGATGCATACAACAAGGGTTTCAAATTAGCTCAGATACCGTTCCATAAAACCAATATGTAATAGACAAGCCCTACTCCTTGCTCAAGGAATTGGACTCAGCACCCCCTTTTCACCGCCCTAGAATATATCTGACTAGTAAGAATCTTGAAACCTATGCATTGATATCTCTCTGAAAGTGAGTCAAGTGGGTGTAAAGCGGCAAATTCACAGCAGTGAAAAGCAGGTAAACCCCATTATAAAAATCAATTACTTTTAAAAACCCGTGAAACAAAGACAGTGAAAGAGAGAGAAATTCTTACAAAATTCTTTCAGCGGCTGTAATGCCAGCTGGATTGACCATATCTAGACCCACAGCTGATTGAGACATAAGGGTGGACACTCTTGGGGCTGAGAGGTTTGGTGAGGTTGGGTGAGCAAACGCAGACCCTTTAAAGTAATACTGCGTGGTACCCATCCCATGGGTCCCAAATCTCCAGGTTCAAGGGCATCTTCCTACATCGAAAACATTCATGAGAAACCCAGAAGATGGTACACCGTGTGATCGGGAAAGGTTTCTAAAACGCACCTCATTTCTCATCTCCTTGTGCTTGGGTTCGCCATTCCAGCCGCTTTACTAGCAATCTCCCTCCTTGGAGAATCAGCACCTTTAACCTCCTGTTCCGTACAGGTTGCAATTTGTCCTGAGGATGAACGGGAAGAGGGGGAACCAATGAGAGACTAGCTCTAGGTGTTGGGACAGGCACAGGTCACTCTATTTTCCCCTCAAGAAGAAGAATTAACCACAGGCTCAGCATGCCGCATGGGACCAGAATAGGGCCTGAAGCAATCCTGCGCTTTTGCGGCCAGCGCCCAAGAAAGCGAGTTGAAAAATGGCGCTCAGGGGCACTGCAATTCACAAACCTGCAGACTTATAAATGATGACTCTCGTCCACAAATATATTGATGGAAGGAAACGAAGAGGATTTGAAAGCAAGGCAGAATTGCAGGAAACAGATTTCAGGAGGGAGATTCGAATCGCCTTTAAAGCACAGGAAAGGCGGCAAAACCTCGACAATGATGCCCTTGGCCAAAAAGGGCGTATGCGTTTTTTCCTGAATATATTCAGGAAAAAACGCATACGCCCTTTTTGGCCAACCAAGCAACCTGGAAAGGCAAATCAGCGCTACAAAGAAGTCTCGCTTCCCATCGGTCAAAAGGGCCATGCTGAATAAAGTGTCAAAACCAGAAATGCAGGACAGGCCATGGAGAAACGGGAGCCTGGCTACGCTGATGGGCGGGATGTAAATTGCCAACAGCCACTCTGGAGAAGTGCACGGTGTGTCCTGAAACATCTACAAAACTCAGCTTAGGGAGCATAGGGCACATCCACTCATGGGCGTATAAATTGGGAAAACTAAAAATCAGCAAGACACAGGCACCCCAAAATTTAGGTCTGCTCTGTTGACAAGAACCTCCACTTGGTTACACCTTAAATATCCCAGGAAAGAGAAAAATGGATAAAGAAGTTGTGGTCCTTATGTACAATGGAATATCACTCAGCCATGAAATCAACGTCATAAGGCTAGTAGCAGCATGATGAGTGGATTTAGGTACGACGATTCTAAGTGAAATAAGTCACACAGAAAAAGACACTTATCATAAGATATGACTTATAGAGGGAATGTAAAAACCGCTACCCTTGAACTGAATTACAAAACAGAATAGAGTCACACGTTTAGAAAACACACTATGGCTGCTTAATGGGAAAGGTGAGGTGGGGTGATGCATACAACAAGGGTTTCAAATTAGCTCAGATACCGTTCCATAAACCCAATATGTAATAGACAAGCCCTACTCCTTCCTCAATGAATTGGACTCCACACCCCCTATTCACCGCCCAAGAATATATCTGACTAGTAAGAATCTTGAAACCTATGCATTGATATCTCTCTGTAAGTGAGTCAAGTGGGTGTAAAGCGGCAAAATCACAGCAGTGAAAAGCAGGTAAACCCCATTATAAAAATCAATTACTTTTAAAAACCCGTGAAACAAAGACAGTGAAAGAGAGAGAAATTCTTACAAAATTCGTTCAGGGGCTTTGATGCCACCAGGATTGACCATATCTAGACCCACAGCTGATTGAGACATAAGGGTGGACACTCTTGGGGCTGAGAGGTTTGGTGAGGTTGGGTGAGCAAACGCAGACCCTATAAAGTAATACTGCGTGGTACCCATCCCATGGGTCCCAAATCTCCAGGTTCAAGGGCATCTTCCTACATCGAAAACATTCATGAGAAACCCAGAAGATGGTACACCGTGTGATCGGGAAAGGTTTCCAAAACGCACCTCATTTCTCATCTCCTTGTGCTCGGGTTCGCCATTCCAGCCGCTTTACTAGCTAGCAATCTCCCTCTTGGAGAATCAGCACCTTTAAGCTCCTTTTCCGTACAGGTTGCAGTTTGTCCTGAGGATGATCGGGAAGAGGGGGAAACAATGAGAAACTAGCGCTAGGTGTTGGGACAGGCACAGGCCACTCTAATTTCCCATCAGGAAGAAGAATTAACCACAGGCTCAGCCTGCCCCACGGAACCAGAATAGGGCCTTAAGCAATCCTGCGGTTTTGCGGCCAGCGCCCAAGAAAGCGAGTTGAAAAATGGAGCTCAGGGGCACTGCAATTCACAAACCTGCGGACTTATAAATGATGACTCTCGTCCACAAATATATTGAAGGAAGGCAACGAAGAGGATTTGAAAGCAAGGCAGAATTGCAAGAAATTTATATAGTTTATATGTTAAGTGTTTATATACATTTAACATACATTAGCCTATTTAGGTTAGCCCCATAATCCTAATTTTTCCATCCTTCCACCTTTCATTTTGGTTAACCATTAGTTTGTTTTATAAGTCTGTGAGTGTCTTTTTCTGTGGAGGTATGTTCATTGGTAGCAATCTTAGGATAACTTGTATAAATGATATCATAGGATATTTGTCATTCCCTTTTGACTTACTTTACCTAATATGATTATTTCTAGGCTCATTTGTAGTCTTGAAAATGGCAGTCTTCATTTTTTTCCCGAGGCTACTATTCCATTCTGTACATATACCCCTTCTTCTTTGTCAATTCATCTGTTTATGGACCTTTTTTTTGCTTCCATGTCTTGGCTATTCCAATATTGCTGCAGTGCACATTTGCCTGCCTCTGTCTTTCCGATTCTGGTGGTCTTAGATTATAGGACCAAAAGGTGCCCTGCTACATCATCTGGTAGCTCAATTTTTACCTTTTAAAGCAGCTCCATTCAGTTTTCGATAGTGCTGTTACCACTTTACATCCCACCAGCTGCTAGAAGGTACAAAGTTCTCTAAAACCCCTTCAGCATTTATAGTTTGTAGACGTTTTGCTGATGGTCATTTGACTGGTGTGAGCTGAAACCTTTTTGGAGGTTGGATTTGCATGTGGCTAATAATTCCTTATACTGAGCTTTAGGCTTGTCCTTTTTTTCTTTTCCTCTTTTTTTTTTTAAAGAGTGAGTACAACTCCTCTCTTCATACTGACTTCTTGAAAAATTTGTCATGTGTTGAATTTTCTTGCCTATTCCCTACTCCAGGGCATTTTTTGAGGGGAGGTGTCATTTACAGCCCTGCAGTCCTTGTGACTATTAAGCAACCATTAGCACTGGGTTTAAAGCTGCTGTTGTGAGAAACAGCCACAAGGCGGCAGCATTATTACGTTCTCAACCCTTGTTACTAGGGCAACAGAGTCTTCCTGGAGATAGTGTTCCGAGGTTGTATATTAGAGAAGAATGTGCGGGGACAAGCCCGCAGATTTCAGAAGGTAGATAGGAATCGACGTTAGAGCACATGAAAAGCGGCAAAACGTCAACAATGATGCACTTGGCCAAAAAGGGCCTATGCGTTTTTTCCTGAATATATTCAGGAAAAAACACATAGGCCCTTTTTGGCCAACCAAGCAAGCCAGAAAGGCAAATCAGCACTACAAATAAGTCTCGCTTCCCATCCGTCCAAAAGCCATCCAAAAAAGTGTAAAAACCAGAAGTGCAGGACAGGCCAGGTAGAAAAGGGAGCCTTGTTAAGCTGATGGGCGGGATGTAAATTGCCAACGGCCACTCTGGAGAAGTGCATGGTGTTTCCTAAAACATCTAAAAAACACAGCTAGAGAGCCTAGGGCCCTTCCACTCGTGGGCGTATAAATTGGGAAAACGAAAAATCAACAAGACACAGGCACCCCAAAGCTTAGGACTGCTCTGTTTACAAGGACCTCCACTTCAGTACACGTGAAATATGCCAGGATAGCGAAAAATGGATAAAGAAGTGAGGTACTTATGTACAATGGCATATCACTCAGCCATGAAATCAGTGTCATACGGCTACTAGCAGCATGATGAGTGGATTTAGGTACGATGTTTCTAAGTGAAATAAGTCACACAGAAAAAGAAACTTATCATAAGATATCAATTATAGAGGGAAAGTAAAAATCGCTACCCATGACCTGATTACAAAACAGAACAGAGTCACACATTTAGAAAACACTGGATGGCTGCTTAACTGGAAAGGTGAGGTGCGGTGAGGCATAAAACAAGGGTTTGAAATTAGCACACATACCGTTCCATAAACCAAATATGTAACAGACAACACCTACACCTTGCTCAGTGAACTGGACTCAACGCCCCGTATTCACCGCACAAGAGTATATCTGACAAGTAAGAATCTTAAAACCTATGTATTGATATCTCTCTGTAAATGAATCAAGTGGGTGTAAAGCGGCATAAACACAGCAGTGAAAATCAGCTAAACCCCATTATAAAAATAGATTACAAAAAAAAACCCAAAAAATACAGTGAAAGAGAGAGAAATTCGTAAAAATTTCGTTCAGGGGCAGTGAAGCAACCTGGATCGACCATATCTAGACCCACAGCTGGATTATATATAAGGCTGGACACTCTTGGGGCTGAGAGGATTGGTGAGGTTGGGTGAGCAAACGCCTACCCTTTAAAGTAATAGTGCATGGTACCCATTCTATGGGTCCCAAATCTCCAGGTTCAAGGGAATCTTCTTAGAGCAAAAAAATGAATGGGAAACCCAGTGGATGATATACAGTGTGACCGGGAAAGGTTTCTGAAACGCACCTCATTCCTCATCTCCTGCTGCTCGGGTTTGCCATTCCAGCCGCGTTACTATCAATCTCCCCACTTGGAGAATCAGCACCTTTAACCTCCTGTTTCGTACAGGTTGCAATTTGTCCTGAGGATGAATGGGAAGAGGGGGAACCCATGAGAGGGTAATTCTAGGTGTTGGGACAGGCACAGGTCACTCTAATTTCCATCAGGAAGAAGAATTAACCACAGGCTCAGCCTGTCCCACGGAACCAGATTGGGCCTGAAGCCATCCTGGGGTTTTTCGGCCAACTCCCAAAAGAGCGAGTTGAAAAATGGAGATCAGGGGCACTGCAATTCACAAACCTGCAGAGTTATAAATGATAACTCTCGTCCACAAATATATTGAGGGAAGGCAACGAAGAGGATTTGAAAGCAAAGCAGAATTGCAGGAAACAGATTTCAGGAGGAAGATTCGAATCGCCTTTAAAGCTCATGGAAAGCGGCAAAACCTCGACAATGATGCCCTTGGCCAAAAAGGGCGTATGCGTTTTTTCCTGAATATATTCAGGAAAAAACGCATACGCCCTTTTTGGTCAACCAAGAAACCTGGAAAGGCAAATCAGCGCTACAAAGAATTCTCGCTTCCCATCGCTCAAAAGGGCCATGCTGAATAAAGGGTCAATACCAGAAATGCAGGAAAGGCCATGGAGAAATGGGAGCCTTTCTACGCTGATGGGCAGGATGTAAATTGCGAAGAGCCACTCTGGCGAAGTGCACGGTGTGTCCTGAAACATCTACAAAACACAGCTTAGAGAGCATAGGGCACTTCTACTCATGGGCGTATATATTGGGAAAACTAAAAATCAGCAAGACACATGCACTCCAAAGTTTAGGGCTGCTCTGTTGACAAGAACCTCCACTTCCTTACACATTAAATATCCCCGGAAAGAGAAAAATGGATAAAGAAGCTGTGGTCCTTATGTACAATGGAATATCACTCAGCCATGAAATCAACGTCATAAGGCTAGTAGCAGCATGATGAGTGGATTTAGGTACGACGATTCTAAGTGAAATAAGTCACACAGAAAAAGACACTTATCATAAGATATCACTTATACAGGGAATGGAAAAACCGCTACACTTGAACTGAATTACAAAACAGAACAGAGTCACACGTTGAGAAAACGCACTATGGCTGCTTAACTGGAAAGGTGAGGCGGCGTGATGCATAAAACAAGGGTTTAAAATTACCTCAGATACCGTTCCGTATACCCAATATGTAATAGACAAGAAGTACGCCTTGCTCAGTGAACTGGACTCAACACCCCCAATTCACCGCCCAAGAATATATCTGACTAGTAAGAATCTTAAAACCTATGTATTGATATCTCTCTGTAAGTGAGTCAAGTGGGTGTAAAGCGGCAGAAACACAGCAGTGAAAAGCAGCTAAACCCCATTATAAAAATCAATTACTTTTAAAAACCCGTGAAACAAAGACAGTGAAAGAGAGAGAAATTCTTACAAAATTCGTTCAGGGGCTGTGATGCCACCTGGATTGACCATATGTAGACCCACAGCTGATAGAGACATAAGGGTGGACACTCTTGGGGCTGAGAGTTTTGGTGAGGTTGGGTGAGCAAACGCAGATCCTTTAAAGTAATACTGCGTGGTACCCATTCTATGGATCCCAAATCTCCAGGTTCAGTGGAATCTTCCAATAGAGAAAAAATGCTTGGGAAACCCGGTGGATGGTATACAGTGTGATCGAGAAAGGTTTCTGAAACGCACCTCATTCCTCATCTCCTGGTGCTCGGGTTCGCCATTCCTGCCGCTTTACTAACAATCTCCCCACTTGGAGAATCAGCACCTTTAACCTCCTGTTCCGTACAGGTTGTAATTTTTCCTGAGGATGAATGGGAAGAGGGGGAACCCATGAGAGGCTAGCTGTAACTGTTGGGACAGGCAGAGGTAACCCTTATTTCCATTCAGGAAGAAGAATTAACCACAGGCTCAGCCTGCGCCCCGGAACCAGAATAGGGCCTGATGCAATCCTGCGGGTTTGCGGCCAGCTCCCAAAAAAGCGATTTGGAAAATGGAGCTCAGGAGCACGGCAATTCACAAATCTGCAGAGTTATAAATGATAACTCTCGTCTAAAAATGTATTGAGGTAAGGCAACGAAGAGGATTTCAAAGCAAGACAGAATTGCAGGAAACAGTTTTTCACAGGTAGATTGGACTCGCCTTTAAAGCACATGAAATTCCGCAGAACTTCGACAATGATGCAGTTGGCCAAAAAGGGCGTCTGCGTTCTTTCCTGAATAAATTTTGGAAAAAACGCAGATGCTCTTTTGGCCAACTAAACAAGCGGGCAATGCAAATCAGCATTACAAAAATGTCTCACTTCGCATTGGTCAAAAGGCCCATGCTGAAAAAGTGTAAAACCCAGAAATGCAGGACAGGCCATGGAGAAAACGGAGCCTTGTTATGCTGATCGGCGGGATGTAAATTGCCACCGGCCACTCTTGAGAAGTGTATGCTGTATCTTAAAACTTCTAAAAAACAGAGCTACAGAACATACAGCACTTCCCCTCATGGGCGTATATCTTGGGAAAACCAAAAAATCGAGAAGACACAGGCACCCCAAAGTTTAGGGCTGCTCTGTTTAGAAATACCTCGATTTGGGTACAACTTACATGTCCTTGGAAGGAAAAAATGGAGAAAGAAGATGTGGTACTTATGTACAATGGAATATTACTCAGCAATTAAATCAATGAAATAAGGCCAGTGGCAGCAACTCGTGCAGACTGAGGTACGATCATTCTAAGTGACATAAGTCAGACATAAAAAGAGACTTATCATAAGGTATCACTTATAGATAGTATCTAAAAATGCCTTCACATGAACGCAATTACAAAACAGAAACGGAGTCACACATTTAGAAAACACACTTATGGCTGCTAAAGGAGAAAGGTGGGGCGGGGTGATGCATAAACCAGGAGGTTGAAATTAACACAGATACGGTTCCATAAACAAAATAGGTATTCGACAGGACCTACTCTATAGCTCAAAGAGCTGGACTCAGCACACTGTTGTCACCAGGAAAGGATATATAAGACTGGTAAGAATCTGTAAAAGAACTTATTGATGTCTCTCTTTAAGTGAATCAAGTGGATAGATGTAGAGCAGGAAGAAACACAGTATTGAAAATCAGCTATACCCCATTATAAAATTAAATAACAAGAACAAAATAAAGACAGTGAGAGAGAGAGAAATTCTTACAAAATTTGTTCAAGGGCTGTGATGCAACCTCGACTGACCATATCTAGACACAGAGCTGGATGGGACCTAAGGCTCTACACTCGTTGGTCTGAGAGGCTTCGTGAGGATGGGACAGCAAATGCAGCACTTTTACAGTAATACTGCCTGGCCCCCATTCCATGGGTTCCATATCTCCAGGTGCAGGGGACCCTTCCTACAGCTAAAACATGCATGGCACATCCAGAGGATGGTACACCGTCTGATCGGGAAGAGTTTGGAAAAGTCACCTCATCTCCACGTCTCCTGGTATTCGGGTTCCCCAGCTCCTTTCCTTAGAGTCTCCCCACTTTGGGAAGGCAGCACACTCAACAGCCGGTTTTGCACGGCTTGGAATTTTCCGGTGAAGAAGGGGAATGGCGGGATGGAATGAGACACAAGCCTTAGATGTTTGGACAGGCATATGCCACTCTAGTTTCCTACCTGGAAGAAGAATTTCCCTATCCTTCAGGTGCCCCAGTAACTGGAATGGGTCTGTAGAAATCCTGCCCCTTTGTGTCTGCTTCCCTAAACAAGTTGAAAACCGGTGCTCAGGGGCACTGCAATTCACAAACATGCAGGGTTGCAGTTGACACCTCTAATGGAGTCATTTCTTGAGCCAAGTATTCGTAAAGGCCTTGTAAGCAAGGCAGAATTGCAGGAAAGGGATTTCAAGGGGTAGTTTGCACTCGTCATCAAAGCACATGCAAAGCTGCTGAACATCGCCAATGATGCAGTTTGCCAAAAAGGCCGTATGCGTTATTCCTTAATATATTCAGGAAAAACCCTTACTTCATTTTTGGCCAACAAAACAGGCGGGCAATGTAAATTAATACTACAAAGAGATATCACTTCGCACCAGTCAGAATGGCCAACCTCACAAACTGTAAAACCTGAAATGCAGGACAGGGCGTGGAGAAAAGGGAACCCTGACAAGCTGATGGTGGGAATGTAAATTGCTAACAGCCACTCTGGAGAAGTGGGTGGTGATTCCTTAAAAATCTAAAAACCAGAGCTTCAGAGCATATGGCGCTTCCACTCCTGGGCCTGTATCTTGGAAAAAACGTAAATTGACAGGACCCAGGCACTCTAAAATTTATGCAGCCCTGTTTACAAGAGCCTCTACTTGGAAGCTACCTAAAAGTCCTTGGAGGGAAGAATGGATAAAGAAATTATGGTAGATATGTACAATGGAATATTACTCAGCCATGAAGTGAATGAAATAAGGCCATTTAGGGCCACTCAGAAGGACCTACATACATTCATATTAAGTGTCATAAATCAGGCAATGAAAAATATCATATGATATTACTTATCGGTGGAATCTAAAAATTGATAGAAAGGTACTATCTTACAACACAGAAACAGAGTCCCAGACTTAGAACACAAACTTATGGTTACCAAACTGGAAAGGTGTGTTGGAGGCATAAATCATGAGGTTGGAGTTAGTATATACATATTTACAGAGAGAAAACTTGTAATCAACATGGACCTGCTGTAGAGCACTTGGAACTCTACTCAACACCCTTTGGTAACCTCAATGGGAAAATAATTCTAAAAAGAATATATAGTTATCTCTGTATAAATGAATCATGTTGGTGTATGTCAAAAATGAACACAACATGATAAATCAACTATATACTCCATTATAAATTTAAAATTAAGTTAAAGAAAAGAAAAATGATCACTAAATTTGTTTAGTCGCAGTGAACGTACTAGTGTCACATCCCTGGACACAGACACAATTTGGTCCCAAGGCTGGACTGTTGTACGCCTGAGGACCTCGGGAGGATATGCCAGCTAATTCGCCCCCCTTGAACATGTGCAACCTGGTCCCCTCTGCATGGGATCACTATCTCCAGATCTAAGTGTGCCCTCACACTACTAAACCAGCCCTCTGACACCCAAAGGATGGTGGACTCTCTGGGCTGGATGACATTTGGAAAATCACCTGCTCTCAACATATCCTGGTGTTTGGGTTCCGACCTCCCGACTCCTTCGTAAGGGTCATCCCACTCTACAAGACAGCACCCTCAACAGGTGATTTTGCAGGGGTTTATACTTGTTCGGGGGATGAAGGGTAAGGGGGAAGAAGGAATGGGACAGAAGCCCTTACATGTTTGGACAGGCACATTCCACTCTAATTTAATACCCAAGAACAGGACTTGCCCTACACCTAAGGTTGTGTCAGTAACCCGAGAGGGACAGTAGAAACCCTGCCGCCTTCTGTTTCCCACAACAACAATTCTAAAACTGGACCTTATACGCACTTCATATTCACAATGCCTGGGGAGCTGTAAATGACAACAGCCCTCAAAAAATGTCTTGGGGTAGGTAATCGAAGTAGACTTCAAAACAAGGCAACCTTTCAATAACCCTTTTTCAAGGGGTAAATCTTACTGACACTGTTCAAAAAAAAAAGCACATAAGAAGATACTCACCATTGCTTTATGTTAGACAAATGCAAATCAGATGTACAAAGAAGTATCACATGGAACCACTCAGAATAGCCACCATCACAATGTCTACAAACAAGAAATGCTTCAGAGGGTGTGGAAAAAAGAGAAACCTACTACTTATTTTTTTTTTTTAATCTGCATTGGGTCTTCGTTGCTGCGCGCGGCTTTTCTATAGTTGCAGCAAGCCGGGGCTACTCATCATTGTGGTACGAAGCCTTCTCTTTGTGGTGGCTTCTCTTGTTGTGGAGCACAAGCTGTAGGCACACAGGCTTCAGTAGTTGTGGCTCGTGGGCTCTAGAGCGCAGACTGAGTAGTTGTGGTGCACGGGCTTACTTGTTCTGTGGCATGTGAGATCTTCCCGGGCCAGGGCTCCAACCTGTGTCCCCTGAACTGGCAGGCAGATTCTTAACCACTGCACCACCAATTCTATGCTATCGGTGGCAATGCCAATTGGTAACAGCCACTATGGAGCACAGAATGGAGGTTACCAGAGTAAGGGGAGGTGGGAGGGATAAATTGGAAGTTGGGATTGACATATACACACCACTCTATATAAAAGAGATAACAAATAAGGGCTTACTGTATAGCACAGGGAACTCTACTCAATACTCTGTAATGACCTGTATGGGAAAGGAATCCAAAAAGGATTGGATATATGTATAACTGCTTCACTGTGCTGTGCAGCAGAAAGTAACACAACATTGTAAATCAACTCTATTCCAAAAAAATTGAAATTGAAATGAAATGAAGTAAAATAAAATAAAATAGAGCTACCAGATGATCCAGCAAGTTCACTCCTGTGTGCATATCTGGAGGAAAGCATAAATCGAAAAGACACATCTTCCCCAATGTTCACTGCAACACTCTTTACAATAGCGAAGACATGGAAGCAACCAAAATGTCCATCAACATATGAATATAGGTAAAGAATATGTGATACATATATATAATGGAATATGACTCAGCCATAAAATAGAAGAAAATAATGCCAGTTGCAGTAACATGGATGGACCTAGAGATGATTGTACTAAGTGAAGTAAGTCAGACAGAGTAAGACAAATATTGGATGATATCACTTCTAGGTGGAAGCTAAAAATTGATACAAATGAACTAACTTACAAAACAGAGGCAGACTCACAGACTTGGAAAACAAACTTATGGTTACCAAAGGGGAGAGGTGGGGGGTAGGGATAAATCAGGAGCTTGGGGTAAACATACGAATACTACTATATATAACAGATAAGCAACAAGGACCTACTGTATAGCACAGGGAGCTCTACTCAGTATTCTGGGAATACCGTTATCAGAAAAGAATCTGATAAAGAATGAATATATGCATATGTGTAACTGAATCTCTTGCTGTGCAGCTGAAATGAACACAACATTGTAAATCAACTATACTCCAATAACATTTAAATTTCAAAATAAAGAAAATCACCTATATTTCAAAAGAAAAAAAAAAGAATTCCCATCTCTTTATATGGCTTGATAGCTTACTTTTTTAGTGCTCAATATTATCCCATTCCCAGAATATATTAATACTATATCATTTCATTCACCTATTGGAGGACACCTTAGTTTCATTCACATTTTGGCAATATTGAATTAGGTGCCATAAATATCCATATGCAGGTTTTCCTCTGGAAGTATGTTTTAAACTACTTTCAGTAAATATCCATGAGAACACTTGACGGATTGTACAGTAAGGGAATGCTCAATATTCTAGCAAGTGTCAATCAGACTACCAAAGTAGCTGTATTATTTTTCATTTCCACCAATGACAAATGACATTTCCTATTGTTCCACATCTCCTACAGAATTTGTTCTTGTCATTGTTCACATTTTAGCCATTCTAAGTGTTACATAGTGGTATGGAATTGTATTTTTAATTTGCTTTTTCATGGCAGCATGTAATCTGGATTATTCTTCTGTATACTTATATGCATAGTGTCTATTTTCTTTGGTGAGGTGTCCATAAAGTATATTGGTCCACATTTTATTTAGGTTGCTTTCATTTTTTTCTACCCAATCTGTATTTGTTTTATTTATTTTCGTGCCTTATTGCATTAGCAAGGACTTGGAGTAAAATATGGAAAAGGAGTCATGAAAGGGGACATCCTTGCTTTTACCTGAACTTAGTGGAAAAGCTTCATGGTTTTGACCATTAATCATGATGTAAGATAAAAGTTTCCTGTAAATCTTTGTTATCAACTTGAGAAAGCTCCAGTCTATTTCTTTAACTGAGAGTTTTTATGAAGAATGGGTGTTAGATTTTTTCAAAGTTCTTCTGAATCTATTGATATGCTAATGATTGTCTTTAAGGTGTTGATATGATGGATATAATTATTTGATTCTAGAATGTGGAACCAGCCTTTCATACCTGGGATTATTTCCTCTCATTCATGATATAAAATTCTCTCAAAATATTGTTGGATTCGATTTGGTAATATTTTGTTGAGGATTTTTGCATTGATGTTCCTGAGAGATATTGGTCAGTTTTCTTTACTATTCATATGTTCTTCTAAGTTTGGATGTTGTGGATTTAGTGTCAGACATTCATTTGGGGAGATTCTCAGTCATTTTTAAAAAAATATTTTCTGTTCTTTATTATCTTTATTCTCCTCCTGCTATACCCATTATGTATAGGTCACAGCATTTTTCTTTGTTCCACAATTATTGATTACTCTGTTCTGTTGATTCCTTTCCTGCCCATTTTCTCTTTTCTTTTGAGATTTAAAGGTTTCTCCTGATATGTCTTCAAGCTCACAGATATTTCTCCTCAGCCAGCTCTTTGACTGCTAAAACAAAATACGAGAGACTTGGTATTTTATAAACAACAGAATATTTTTGTTTTCTCATAATTGCTGAGGCTGAAAAGTTCAAGAACAAGTAACCAGGGGCTTCCCTGGAGGTGCAGTGGTTAAGAATCTGCCTACCAATAAAGGGGACAATGGTTCGAGCCCTGGTCCAGGAAGATCCCACTTACCATGGAACAACTAAGCCCGTGCACCACAAATACTGAGCCTGTGCTCTAGAGTCCACAGGCCACAGCTACTGAGCCCGTGAGCCACAACCACTGAAACCCACACGCCTAGAGCCGGTGCTCCGCAACAAGAGAAGCCACTCAATGAGAAGCCCGCACACCGCACCAAAGACCCAACACAGCCAAAAAATTAATTAATTAATTATCTAATTATTTTTTTTAAAAAAAGAACAAGTTGCCAGCTGACTTAGTGTCTGGCGAGGGACCAATTTCTGGTTCATAATGTGGGTCTTCTCGCTCGGCAATGAAATCATGGAATGGGCATAAGATCTTCTGTGTGCTACATTTATTAGGTCACTAATCCCATGTTTGAGGTCTGTGGCCTCATAACTTAATCACCTCCCAAAAGCCCCACCTCCTAATACCATCAAGATGGGAGCTGGGTTTCAAAATTTTAAAATTAGAGGTACAAAATATTTACACCATAACAGGGACCACAGAGTTAACTGATTTTTCCTTTCATGTTAAAGGTATGCACATTTATATTTATTATATAATCCCAAAACCCTTGTTTTTTTTTTATAAGATTCTTTTTCCGTATACGCCAGTACAGACCACTGAGTAGAGTTCCCTGTGCTATAAAGCAGGTCTTTATCTATTTTATATATAGTAGTGCGTATAAGTCAGTCCCAATCTCCCAATTTATCCCTTCCCCACTTATTCCCTGGTAACCATAAGTTTGTTTTCTATATCCATGATTCTATTTCTGTTGTGTAAATAAATTCATTTGTACCTTTTTTTTTCTTTTATAGATTCCTCATATAAGCAATATCATATGATATCTGTCTTTCTGTGTCTGACTTGCTTCACTCAGTATAACAATCTCTAGGTCCATCCATGTTGCTACAAAACCCTTAATTGTTAAGGAAAACTCTCAATTTTTCCCAGTATCATCAGCAATTCTTTCTGGCAGACACGTGATAACACTTTTTAAACAGGGATATTGAGACCAAGGCTCCTGACCTGCAAACAAACAAAACATCATTCATATAGTGAAAACTTTGCAAATCAAAGGATGAAAGCACTTGGTCTAAATCCCTTTGCACCCACTGCTGACAGAGGGCAGAGGTGTTTGACTCACTAATCTTCCTTACGTGCACTTCTTCCTAATGGGGTATTCCATCTAAAACTTATAAGAAGCGGGGATGTATCATGGAACACACCAATCGCTACTACAGATTCTGAAGCAGCAAAAAAAAAAAAAAAAAAAAACATGATAAATCCATCCAAAGGGTTCTGTCCACATTGTTACAATAGTTTCCTTCACACTGTGAACCCTTTTCAAACCCTATCACTTGAACCTATTTTTATTTTTTTCAACAAAAATAATGTTAATCTGCAGTCAGACACTCCAGTAATATTACACTATCCCTTGTGCAAGTATGTAGGGATTTGAGGAGCTATGGGAGGCCACCATGAGAGGTTGCCTAGAGTAATTAGGACATTTCATTTAATGTTGGTTCTTCTCCCTAAGATGTCTGCTATCCTCTTCTTTTTGTAGCTACTAGCATTGAGAAAGTGACCAAGATAAGGCCCTTCTCTTTTACTGCCCATGAATGGAACTGTGATTAACCCCACAGAACTTGGTGCTTCCAGAATCCCCTGAACCTACTGACCCTCCATGCATGGCACGACATAGATAAGGATGGTGACGTGTATCCTTGTATACAGCATGTTATAAAATGTTTGACTCTTCCCTTCCTCGTAATTCCAAAGAATAGGTTTCTTTGGATTTCTGCTTAATGCTGCTGGAGTTGGTACATAAGTTGAGGGAGGTATCAGGGCACACCAAAAGAGAGGGTAACTGCACAGAAAATACAAGCAGGTACATTTCTGTGTAGTTTCAAGCAGCTTATTTGCTATATCAACCATGGTGACATGTTGACCCTTCCTCTTTCTACTAGTAGTACAACAAACATAAAGGATATTTAAGCTGCTTGTTTTATCCCCACCTCTCACAATTGATCTGCATTAACATATAGGACAATGAAGGGCCCTTTCTACCATCTTAACCAATATTTGAGAACTAGAAAATGTCCAGATTTTTCTGGGGTTTATTTTCATATTCCCCAATCAGGCCTATGAAGGAATCTTACCTATTGTGTTTATTAATGAAGTCATATCTCTGACGGCATCCCATCATCAACAAAACTGGAAAGAAATTTGAAGGGTCTTCGATGTTACCATATTTGAAATAACAATATTTTAACCTGACACGTTTTTGGATTTTAGAAAAAAATATTTTAAATGAGACAAAAAATCATTTTTATGACACAAAAAGACGGCAATAGTTTTATATTTTTATCTGTTCCACTTGCACACAAGTGTCTCATGGGGTTATGTAAAGCTCTCCTGTTGGGTGCTGTGCATGGTGCAAGTATGGATTAAAGCTTAGGAATCTTAAGCTTCAGTCACCTGAAACATTTAAATTAGGATGCAAGCAATCCTGTCCAACATTTGAAAAGAGCAAGACACTCTCTTTATTTTATTTGTTAGGTAATTAATCTGTCTTTTCCCCAAGGAGAGAAACAAGTGGCATCTTCCATCAATGTGTTGCACAAATATCTTTGAACAGAGAGTGCAAGCAGAGGCTGATACAGGATGTGAAAAAAAAATGAGAGACCCTTGTGGCATTTTCTCCTAACTTATTGCAATCTCCCATTTAAAATGTGGCAATAATCAATCTTCTGAGGAAAAAGGCCCAAGGAAGGTTTTTGCTTCTGTGGAATAAGGGGATTGCTAAAGATTTCAGGAGGCAAGACGAATTAGTGAGAATGACCATGAGAAATCAGAGAAAAGTCAGATCCATGGATGAAGTGATGTTTACCACTCTGAATCAATGAGAAGTAGGAGCAAATGAAAAGAAAGCTGATACAACATTTTCTGAATAAATGTAACCTTTCAGCTGTCATAATACTCACTATGATACAACATATTTAGTTTAGAAAGTTAACTTAAATTTAAAGCTTAATAATTACATTTATTGAAGAAATGAAAACATATTTGTGGTTTAGAATAAATAATGTGTTCTGCTACAGGTAAGAAGACTACATAAATAAATAGAAATAAGACTAAATAAATAAAGAGGAAAATAACAAATTAGATGTTATTAACATTAAAAACTGACACTCATCTAAAGAAAGAGAAGGAGAGACAGAAAGAGAGAAGAACTCATCTCAAGCATGTATTAAAAACTCCTAAATAAGAAGTCTTCAGATGTTAACAAAAAAAAAGGAAGTCTTCAATAAGAAGATAATGGAATAGCAAAATGGGGGAAATATACCAAAAGATATTTCAAAAAAGAGAGTACAGAATGTTAAGTAAACATATCAAAAGATGCTTGGCTTCTTAGTAGTCAATTAAATGCAAAAGCGTGATACCTGGAATTATCACTCACCAACCAGAAAGTTCAAATGAAAATGACAGGTATTATCAAGTTTGACAAGAATGTGTATAATCCTTGAATCTCATTCACTGCTGCTGAAGATGAAAAATCATACAAATGTTTTGAAAATATTTAGAAATATCTAAAAAGATAAACACAAGAAAGCTATGACTCGAAAATTTTACTACTACGTGTATACTGAACAATAATTTATACACACACCACCAAAGCTCAAGTTCTAGAATTTATATACCAGTGCTGTTCTCAATAGACACAAACTGAAAATCACTCATATTGTAATACACACTGGAATAAATTAATTAATAGTTAAATATTTACATTATGGAATCCTTTGCAACAGTGGCAATGCATGATCACAACAACAGGCAACCATATAGGCATATTCACAAACAACATAAAATAAAAAAGCCCAATCCAAAAGTGATTTTACTGTGCCATAACATTTATATAAAATACAAAATACAGGTAAAGTTATCTTTTTGTTAGATACCAGAACAATATTAAACCTTAAGGGGAGTCACTAGAATGGGACCAGGGGGCCTCTGAGTATCTGGCAATTTTCTGTGTCTTTATCTAGAAGCTATGTTTAGAGTGTATTCAGATGCTGAATTTTCTGAAATTTGTCATTTCCTTACAAACCATGCATGTTTTTCGTTGTTTTTTATACATAACAAAAACTAAAAAAGATAGACCAGGGAAGGTAATTGTATTAGCACTTTAATATCCATGCTTTTCAAGGTGGAAGTGAAAAGTATTAAATACTTGACATTGTGATTACTTCTTAAAAGTAAGGTGAAAATTTGAGGTTAATTGATAAGACATACTTCTTCATATATAATCCTCAAAGAGGAGGGGTAGAAAGGAGTATTATTTTTTTTTCTTTAATACAGAATCGTTAAGATACAAAATAATGAAAACAGACTAGGTTTAAAAAAGAGCACACTGGACTTCCCTGGTGGCACAGTGGGTAAGAATTTGCCTGCCAATGCAGGGAACAGGGGTTCCATCCCTGGTCTGGGAAGATCCCACATGCCGCAGAGCAACTAAGCCCGTGTGCCACAAGTACTGAGCCTGTGCTCTAGAGCCTGCAAGCAACAACTATTGAGCCTGCATGACACAACTACTGAAACCCATGCACCTAGAGCCCATACTCCACAACAAGAGAAACCACCGCAAGGAGAAGCCCGTGCACCACAACGATGAGTGACCCCTGCTTCTCTAGTAACAACTGGAGAAACCCTGTGCAGCAACGAAGACCTAACACAACCAAAAATTTAAACAATTAAATCTTTTGACTTCTGAGATGACTCACTCACGTGGCTGTAGGTAAGAGGCCTCAGTTCCTTGCCACATGGATCTCTCCTTAGGGCTGCTTGAGTGTCCTCATGACATGGCAGCTGGCTTACCCCAGGATGAGTGATCTAGCAGAAACCAAAGCAGAAGCTGCAATGTCTTTTATAACTTTGGAAGCTGCACTTTGTCATTTCTGCAATTTCTTATTAGTTAAACAGTCAACCCTTTTCAAGTGCGAGGAGCCACACTGGTACATGGAGACTGGGAGATAATTAGGGGATAATTAGGTCCATCTTGGAGGCTGGCTACCAAAGTGGCTGACTCGCCAAAGTCTGAATTTTGTTTTCTTCACTTCTGGAGAGAAAATGGTCAGTGAACCCCATTGGTGGTCTTTGAGATGTACCAAAGCTACCTCTTGCTCTCACCCCCAGCTGTGTGGCTGACAGGGTCTTGGTGCTCCAGCCGGGTGTCAAGCCTGTGCCTCTGAGGTGGGAGAGCCGAGTTCAGGACATTGGTCTACCAGAGACCTCTGGCACCTTGTAATATCAAATGGCGAAAGCTCTCCCAGAGATATCCGTCTCAACGCTAAGACCCAGCTCCGCTCAGAGACCAGCAAGATCCAGTGCTGGACATCCCATGCCAAACAACTCGCAAGACAGGAATGCAGGCCCACCCATTAGCAGAGAGGCTGCCGAAAATCACAATAAGGTCACAGACACCCCAAAACACACCACCAGATGCGGATCTGTCCACCAGAAAGACAAGATCCAGACACACCCACCAGAACACAGGCACCAGTCCCCTCCATCAGAAAGCCTACACAACCCACTGAACCAACCTTAGCCACTGGGGGCAGACACCAAATACAACGGGAACTACGAATCTGCAGCCTCTGAAAAGGAGACCCCAAACACAGTCCCCAAAGCCAAATGAGAAGACAAAGAAACACACAGCAGATGAAGGAGCAAGGTAAAAACCCACCAGACCAAACAAATGTGGAGGAAATAGGCAGTCTACCTGAAAATGAATTCAGAGTAATGATAGTAAAGATGACCCCAAATCTTGGTACTGGAATGGAGAGTAGACAAGAAACGTTTAACAAGGACCTAGAAGAACTAAAGAGCAAACAAACAATGATGAACAACACAATAAATGGAATTAAAAATTCTCTAGAAGGAAACAATAGCAGAATAACTGAGGCAGAAGAACGGATAAATGACCTGGAAGATAAAATAGTGGAAATAACTACTGCAAAGCAAAATAAAGAAAAAAGAATGAAAAGAATTGAGGACAATCTGAGACATCTCTGGGAAAACATTAAACGCACCAACATTCGAATATAGGGTTCCCAGAAGTAGAAGAGAAAAAGAAAGACACTGAGAAAATATTTAAAGAGATTATAGTTGAAAACTTCCCTAATATGGGAAAGGAAATCGTTAATCAAGTCCAGGAAGCGCAGGGAGTCCCATACAAGATAAACCCAAGGAGAAACATGCCAAAACATATATTAATCAAACTATCAAAAATTAAATACAAAGAAAAAATATTAAAAGCAGCAAGGGAAAAACAACAAATAACATACAAGGGAATCCTCGTAAGGTTAACAGCTGAACTTTCAGCAGAAACTCTGCAAGCCAGAAGGGACTGGCAGGACATATTTAAAGTAATGAAAGGGGAAAAGCTACAACCAAGATTACTCGACCCACCAAGGATCTCGTTCAGATTCGACAGAGAAATTAAAACCTTTACAGACAAGCAAAACTAAGAGAATTCAGCACCACCAAACCCGCTTTACAACAAATGCTAAAGGAACTTCTCTAGGCAGGAAACACAAGAGAAGGAAAAGACCTACAATAAGAAACCCAAAACAATTAAGAAAATGGTAATAAGAACATACATATCAATAATTACCTTAACTGTAAATGGATTAAATGCTCCAACCAAAAGACATAGACTGGCTGAATGGATCCGAAAACACGACCGGTATGTATGTGGTCTACAAGAGACCCACTTCAGACATAGGGACACATACAGATGGAAAGTGAGGGGATGGAATAAGATATTCCATGCAAATGGAAATCAAAAGAAAGCTAGAGTAGCAATTCTCATATCAGACAAAAAAGACTTTAAAATAAAGACTATTACAGGAGACAAAGAAGGACACTACATAATGATCAAGGGATCAATCCAAGAAGAAGATATAACAATTGTATAATTTTATGCACCCAACATAGGAGCACCTCAAAACATAAGGCAAATGCTAACAGCCATAAAAGGGGAAATCGACAGAAACACAATCATAGTAGGGGACTTTAGCACCCCTCTTTCACCAATGAACAGATCATCCACAATGAAAATAAATAAGGAAACACAAGCTTTAAATGATACATTAAACAAGATGGACTTAATTGATATTTATAGGACATTCCATCCAAAAACAACAGAATACACTTTTTCTCAAGTGCTCCTGGAACATTCTCCAGGATATAGATCATATCTTGGGTCACAAATCAAGCCTTGGTAAATATAAGAAAACTGAAATCGTATCAAGTATCTTTTCCGACCACAATGCTATCAGACTAGATATCAATTACAGGAAAAAAATCTGTAAAACATAAAAACACATGGACGCTCAACAATACACTACTTAATAACCAAGACATCACTGAAGAAATCAAAGAGGAAATTAAAAAATACCTAGAAACAAATGACAATGAAAACATGAAGACCCAAAACCTATGGGATGCAGCAAGAGCAGTTCTAAGAGAGAAGTTTATAGCAGTACAATCCTACCTCAAGAAACAAGAAATATCTCAAATAAACAAGTTAACCTTACACCTAAAGCAATTAGAGAAAGAAAGAAAAAAAAAAACAAAGTCAGCAGAGGAAAGACATCATAAAGATCAGACCAGACATAAATGAAAAAGAAATGAAGGAAACAACAGCAAAGATCAAAAAAAGTAAAAGCTGGTTCCTTGAGAGGATAAACAAAATTGATAAACCATTAGCCAGACTCATCAAGAAAAAAAGGGAGACGACTCAAATCAATAGAATTACAAATGAAAAAGGAGAAGTAACAACTGACACTGCAGACATACAAAGGATCATGAGAGATTACTGCAAGCAACTATATGCCAATAAAATGGACAACCTGGAAGAAATGGACAAATTCTTAGAAAAGCACAACCTTCCAAGACTGAACCAGGAAGAAATAGAAACTACAAACAAACCAATCCCAAGCACTGAACTTGAGACTGTGATTAAAAATCTTCCAACAAACAAAAGCCCAGGACCAGATGGCTTCACAGGCAAATTCTATCAAACATTTAGAGAAGAGTTAACACCTATCCTTCTCAAACTCTTCCAAAATATAGCAGAGGGAGGAACTCTCCCAAACTTATTCTATGAGACCACCATCTCCCTGACACCAAAACCAGACAAAGATGTCACAAAGAAAGAAAACTACAGGTCAATATCACTGATGAACATAGCTGCAAAAATCCACTGCACAATACTAGCAAACAGAATCCAACAGCGCCTTAAAAGGATCATACACCATGATCAAGTGGGGTTTATCCCAGGGATGCAAGGATTCTTCAATACATGCAAATCAATGTGATACACCATATTAAAAAACTGAAGGATAAAAACAATATGGTCATCTCAATAGATGCAGAAAATGCTTTCGACAATATTAAACACCCATTTATCATAAAAACCCTCCAGAAAGTAGGCATAGAGGGAACTTTCCTCAACATAATAAAGGCCATATATGACAAACCCACAGCCAGCATCATTCTCAATGGTGAAAAAGTGAAACCATTTCCACCAAGATCAGGAACAAGACAAGGTTGCCCACTCTCACCACTATTATTCCACACACTTTTGGAATTTTTAGCTGCAGCAATCAGAGAAGAAAAAGAAATAAAAGGAATCCAAATCGGAAAAGAGGAAGTTAAGCTCTCACTGTTTGCAGATGACATGATACTATACACAGAGAATCCTAAAGATGCTACCAGAAACCTACTAGAGTTAATCAATGAACTGGTAAGGTTGCAGGATACAAAATTAATGTACAGATATCTCTTTCATTCCTATACACTAAAGATGAAAATTCTGAAAGACAAATTAGGGAAACACTCCCATTTACCACTGCAACACAAAGAATAAAATACCTAGGAATAAACCTACCTAAGGAGACAAAAGACGTTTACTCAACAAACTATAAGACACTGATGAAAGAAATCAAAGACGACACAAACAGATACAGAGATATACCATGTTCTTGGATTGGAAGAATCAACATTGTGAAAATGACTCTACTACCCAAAGCAATCTACAGATTCAATGCAATCCCTATCAAACTACCAATGCAATTTTTCAGAGAACTAGAACAAAAAATTTTCACAATTTGTATGGAAACACAAAAGACCCCGAACAGCCAAAGCAATCTTGAGAAGAAAAACAGAGCTGGAGGAATCAGGCTCCCTGACTTCAGACAATACTACAAAGCTACAGTAGTCAAGACAGTATGGTACTGGCACAAAAACAGAAATATAGAGCAATGGAACAGAAGAGAAAGCCCAGACATAAACCCATACACATATGGTCACCTTAATTTTGAGAAAGGAGGCAAGAATATACAATGGAGAAATCACAGCCTCTTCAATAAGTGGTGCTGGGAAAACTGGACAGCTACTAGTAAAAGAATGATATTAGAAGACTCCCTAACACCATACACAAAAATAAACTCAAAATGGATTAAAGACCTAAATGTAAGGCCAGACACTATCAAACTCTTAGAGGAAAACATAGGCAGAACACTCTATGACATCAATCACAGCAAGATCCTTTTTGACCCACCTCCTAGAAAACGGAAATTAAAAAGAAACATAAACAAATGAGACCTAAGGAGACTTAAAAGCTTTTGCACAGCAAAGGAAAACGTAAACAAGACGAAAAGGCCACCCTCAGAATGGGAGAAAATATTTGCCAACGAAGCAGCTGACAAAGGATTAATCTCCAAACTTTACAAGCAGCCCATGCAGCTCAATATCAAAAAAAAAAAACACAAACAACCCAATCCATAAATGGGCAGAAGACCTAAATAGACATTTCTCCAAAGAAGATATACAGATTGCCAACAAACACATGAAAGAATGCTCAACATCACTGATCATTAGAGAAATGCAAGTCGAAATTACAATGAGGTATCACCACACACAGGTAAGAATGGCCATCATCAAAAAAATCTACAAACAATAAATGCTGCAGAGGTGTGGAAAAAAGGGAAACCTCTTGCACCGTTGGTGGGAGTGTAAATTGATACAGCCACTATCGAGAACGGTATCAAGGTTCCTTAAAAAACTAAAAATAGAACTACCATATGACACAGCAATCCCACTACTGGGGCATATACCTGGAGAAAACCATAATTCAAAAAGAGTCATGTTCCACAATGTTCATTGCAGCTCTATTTGAAATAGCCAGGACATGGAAGCAACCTAAGTGTCCATCAACTGATGAATGGGTAAAAAAGATGTTGCACATCTTCAATATAAAATGGAATATTACTCAGCCATAAAAAGAAATGAAATTGAGTTATTTGTAGTGAGATGGATGGACGTAGAGTCTGTCATACAGAGTGAAGTAAGTCAGAAAGAGAAAAACAAATACTGTATGCTAACACATATATGTGGACTCTAAAAAGAAAAGGAAAAGAAACGGTTGGGAAGAACCTAGGGACAGGACAGGAATAAAGACGCAGACATAGAGAATGGACTTGAGGACATGGGGAGGGGGAAGGGTAAGCTGGGACGAAGTGAGAGAGTGGCATGGACTTATATATACTACCAAATGTAAAATAGCTAGCTAGTAGGAAACAGCTGCATAGAAGAGGGAGATCAGCTCAGTGCTTTATGACCACTTAGAGGGGTGGGATAGGGAGGGCGGGAGGGAGATGCAACAGGGAGGAGATATGGGGATATATGGATACGTATAGCTGATT
Source organism: Balaenoptera physalus (assembly GCF_965194825.1). Lineage (NCBI taxonomy): Eukaryota > Metazoa > Chordata > Mammalia > Artiodactyla > Balaenopteridae > Balaenoptera > Balaenoptera physalus. Next base: position 259,721 of record NW_028126166.1, read on the forward strand.
CACTTTGTTCTAAAGCAGAGACTAACACACCATTGTAAAGCAATTATAGTCCAATAAAGATGTTAAAATTAAATAAATAAATAAATGAATAATTTATGGCCCCCCCTCCAAATTAAATCTTTTTTAAAAATGAATAAATAAAAAAGAGCACTCCATGACATGGAACGCTAAACCTAAGTATTTTCAGTACTATAGTAAATGTAAATGGATTAATATCTCCTATTAAAGTGTAATTTTTTATATTATGTGGAACTAAATTTTTTTCACAATATACAGGTAAAATAAAAAAATTACATTAGAAAGGAGAAAACATTCCATGTATTTAAAAACAATAAAACAATAAGCATATAATATGCATCTTAGATATAAGTAGTCTTTAAGTTCAGAACAATTTGTCATTATTGTAATTAGTATTATTATACCAATTTCTTTAAAACATTTCAATACTTGTTGTATTTGAAAAAATATTTTAATATTTTTTCTTCTCTCTTTTGTGGTCTAATACATGGTAAGTATTTAGCTGCTAACATAACTTAAAAATATATTTTGTTTTTTTACAGCCGAACAAAACTGAATCAAGAAGAAATAGATAACTTGAACATACTGATCACTAAAAGCAAAATAGAGGGCTTCCCTGGTGGCGCGGCGGTTGAGAATCTGCCTGCCAATGCAGGGGACACGGGTTCGAGCCCTGGTCTAGGAAGATCACACATGCCGCGGAGCTACTGGGCCCGTGAGCCACAACTACGGAGCCTGAGCGTCTGGAGCCCGTGCTCCACAACAAGAGAGGTCACGATAGTGAGAGGCCCACGCACCGTGATGAAGAGTGGCCCCCGCTCGCTGCAACTAGAGAAAGCCCTCGCACAGAAACGAAGACCCAACACAGCCAAAATAAATAAATAAATAAATAGAATTTTTTTAAAAAATAGAATCTGTAATTTAAAACAACTCCCTAGCAACAGAAGTCCAGGGTCAGATGGTTTCACAGGCAAATTCTACCAAATATAAAAAGCAGAACTTACACTGATTCTTCTCAAACTCTTCGAAAAGATTGAAGAGTAAGGAATACTTCCAAAGACATTCTATGGAGCCACTATCATGCTGATATCAAAAACAGATGGGGAGGGGGGACTTCCCTGGTGGCACAGTGGTTAAGAATCTGTCTGCCACTGCAGGGGACATAGGTTCGAGACCTGGTCTGGAAAGATCCCACATGCCATGGAGCAACTAAGCCTGTGTGCCACAACTACTGAGCCTGCGCTCTACAGCCCACGAACCAAAACTACTGAGCCTGATAGCCACAACTGCTGAAGCCCACGCACCTAGAGCCCATGATCTGCAACAAAAGAAGCCACCACAATGAACAGCCTGCACACCACAACGAAGAGTAGCCCCCGCTCACCGCAACTAGAGAGAGCCCGAGCACAGCAACGAATGTCCAATGCATCCAAAAATAAATAAAGAAAGAAATTTACTAAAAAAAAAAAACCAAATAAAACAGATGGGGACTTTTCTCGTGGTCCAGCAGTTAAGATTTCGCCTTCCAGTGCAGGGGGTGCGGGTTCGATCCATGGTTTTGGAGCTAAGATCCCACATGCCTCACAAACAAGAAACCAAAACATAAAACAGAAGCAGTATTGGAACAAATTCAATAAAGACTTTTAAAAAAAACACAGAGAAAGACACTACCGAAAAAGAAAACTGCAGGCCAATATCGTTGATAAATATAGATGCAAAAATTCTCAACTGAATATTAGAAAACCGAATCCGACAACACATAAGAGGATCATACACCATGACCAAATTTGATTCACCCAGTTTCACAAAGCTGTTTCAACATATGCAAATCAATCAACATGATACACCCCATCGACAAAGGAAAAACAAGAAACAAACGATCATCAAAATAGATGGCAAAAAAGCATTTGAAAAGCTTCAACATCCATTCATGGTAAAAACACTTACCAACGTGGGTACAGAGGAAACATATCTCAACATAATAAAAGCTATTTATGACAAACCCACAGCCAATATAATACTCAACGTTCATAAGCTGAAAGCCTTCCCGCTAAAATCTGGAACAAGACAAGGATGCCCACTCTCACGTCTTCTCTTCAACATAGTATTGGAAGTCCTAGCCACAACAATCAGACAAGAAAAAGAAATAAAATCTAACCAAATTGGAAGGGAAGAGGTAAAGTTGCCATTATATGCAGATGACATGATAATATATATAAAGGAAACCCTAAAAATTCCACACAAACACTACTAGAACTGATAAACAAATTCAGCAAAGTAGCAGGATACAAGATTAACATATATAAATTGGTTGCATTTCCTGGTTTTTCTTTCTTTTTTTTTTAAATTTATTTTGGCTGCATTGGGTCTTCATTGCTGTGCACGGGCTTTCTCTAGTTGTGGCCAGTGGGGACTAGACTTTCTTGTGGTGCGCAGGCTTCTCATTGCAGTGGCTTCTCTTGTTGTGGAGCACGGGCTCTAGGCATGCAGGCTTAAGTAGTTGTGGCACATGGGCTCAGTATTTGTGGCTCACTGGCTCTAGAGTGCAGGCTAAGTAGTTGTGGCACACAGGTTTAGTTGCTCCACGGCATGTGAGATCTTCCTGCATCAGGGCTCAAACCCGTGTCCCCTGTATTGGCAGGCGGATTCTCAACCACCGAGCCACCAGGGAAGTCCCTGGTTGCATTTCTTTACACTAACACTGAAATATCAGAAAGGAAATGTAAACAAGCAATCCTTTTTTAAATGGCATCAAAAAAATAAAATGCTTAGGATTAAACCTCACCAAGGAGGTGAAATACTTATATACTGAGAACTACAAAACATTAGTAAAGGAAGCTGAAGATGATTCAAAGAAATGGAAAGACATCCCACGCTCTTGGATGGGAGGAATTAATACTGTTAAAATGGCTATACTACCCAAAGCAATCTACAGATTTAATGTGATCCCTATCAAATTACCCATGACATTTTCCCCAGAACTAGAACAAATAATCCTAAAATGTATCTGGAACCATAAAAAAGTCAGAAATGTGAACACAATCCCCAGGAAAAAGAACAAAGCAGGAGGCATAACCCTCCTAAACTTCAGAAAATACTACAAAGTTACAGTAATCAAAGCCGCATTGTATTGGCACAGAAAGAGATACATGGATCAATGGATTAGAATAGAGAGCTAAGAAATAAACCCACACACCTATGGTCAATTAACCTTTGACAAAGGAGGCAAGAATATACAATGGGGAAAAGACAGTCTCTTCAGCAAGTGGTGTTTTGAAAGTTGGAGAGCCGTATGCAAATCAGTGAAGTCAGAACATACCCTCACACCATTCACAAAAATAAACTCAAAACGGCTTATATGCTTAAATATAAGATAGGACACCTTATAACTCCTAGAAGAGAACATAAGCAAAACATTCTCTGACATAAGTCATACCAAAATTTTCCTAGGTAGTTCTCCCTAGGCAGTACAAATACAGTAAGTCACCTACATATGAACCTTCAAGTTGCAAACTTTCAAAGATGCAAACGTCCATTCGCGTGTCCAATCATGTAAGTTAGTTCACGTGTCTGACATACATTGTCACGTGCGTGCTTCCTCTATATGTGCTTGTGCTTTTGTGTACTTTACAGTACTGTATAGAGTACAGTAGTACAGTACCTTTATTTCAAACCCAAGATGTCTGGAAGCAAGCGTAAAAGCAGATGTGATGTAGCTGGTACTGTTAAGAAGCGCCAAGCGATAATGACGGAAACAAAAGTGAAAGTAATGGAGAGAGTGGAGCGAGGCAAAAAGATGTTAGACATCGCTCATTCTTATAATATGAATCATTCAATCATTGGCACGAATCTAAAGAACAAGGACAAGATCATGGAACATGTGAAGTCTGCTGTGCCGACGATGTTGACACAATATCCAAGAAGCATGGAAAAGTGATGGAGGAGATGGAGAAACTTCTCAGTGTGCGGATGCAGGATCAACATCAGCGCTGAGTCCTGCTCAACTTAACGCTGATTCAAGAGAAAGCTAAAAGCCTTTATGAAGACTTGAAGAAGAAACACGGCAAAGAATCAGAGGGCACATCTTTTAATGCCAGCCATGGCTGCTTTCATCGGTTCAAGGCTAGAGCCAGCCTTCACAATGTAAAAGTAAGTGGAGAGACAGCAAGTGCAGATAGGGTAGCTGTCCAGGAACTTCCAGAAACACTTTGAGAAATTATTGATGATGGTGTGTATTTACCCAACCAGGTTTTTAATGTGGATGAGACACAACTGAACTGGAAGTGGATGCCAGACCGAAGTTACGTCAGTAAGGAGGAAAAGTTGATGCCGGGCTGTAAAGCAGCAAAGGATAGGCTAACTGTTGTTTGGTGGCAATGCTTCCGGTGAATTGAAGCTGAAACCTCTCTTAGTTTATCATTCACACAACCCAAGAACCCTTAAAAACATAGCCAAGGGCTCTCTTCCTGTTGTGTGGAAGCGTAACCCCAAATCCCGGATTACACAGGCCACGTTCCAGGACTGGTTTTGCCACCACTTTATCCCAGATGTAGAGAAATATTGCTTGGAGAAGGACGTTCCAGCAAAACATTCTTTTGCTGCTCGACTATGCTCTGGGCCACCCCCCATTCATGGATGACTTTCATCCCAACGTCAAAGTACTGCATCTGTCACCAAATACTACGTTGCTCATCCAACCTATGGACCAGGGCGTTATAGCGACTTTCAAGAAATATTATTTATGTCACACTTTTTGTCAGGCAGTAAAGGTAAGTGACAAATCAGGAACAACCTAGGGACAACTTTGGGAGGACCATAACATCTACAAGACCATAAAAAACATTGACTTTGCATGGTGTGAGGGGATGGCGGTCACGATGAATGGGGTTTGGAAGAACCTTTGCCCACAGTTTGTTCATGATTTTTGTGGATTTGAGAAGGTAGATCAGAAGTCCGAAGAGGTCTTCAGCAACGTAGTGACCCTCAGCGAGAAGCTGGAGCTAGATCTGCAAGAGGACGATTTCGCTGACCTCCTTGCTGTGCAACATGAGGAGCTTACTGATGGAATTGGAGGCCCAGAGAATGGATGAAGAGGGACAGGAGGAAGAAAAAGTAACTGAAGAACTGAAGAGATTCACGACACAGAAAATGGCAAGGGAACCTTCGTTATTTGAGGAAGCACTGTTAGTTTTTGAGGCACAGGACCCGAACCTAGAATGGGACCCAAAGGTGGCAGCAGCCATTCAGATTGCAATCCAGTGTTACCTTGTCATCTATGATGAGAAAAAAAGAGCTACTACCCAGACATCAATGGATCATTCTTTCAAGAGGGTAGATAGAATTAAATCCAGCAAGGAACCAGAACCTTTGCCATCAACGTCAGGTATGAGTGAAATTACAGCTTGCTCTCTGTCTCCTACTGCGGATAATCCTTCACCCCTACCATCTCCCACCTCCCCTCCCTCCTCCAATCAGTAACTCTGCTCGCCTGTTCCCTCGATGCCAGCCCGAGTATCCCAGCTGTTGTACTGTATTACTGTACTTTTCAAGTTACTGTACTGTAAGATTAAAAATGCTTTCTTTGTTTTTGTGCTTGTTTTTTATGTATTGTTTGCGTGAAAAGTATTATAAACCTATTACGGTACAATAGCATATAGCCGACTGTGTAAGTTGGGTACCTAGGCCAACTTTGTTGGACTTACAAACAAATTGAACTTACAAACGCACTCTTGGAACAGAACTTGTTCATATGTAGGGGACTTACTGTAAAAGCAAAAAAGAAACAGGAACTAATCAAACTTATAAGCTTTTGCACAGCAAAGGAAACCATAATCAAAATGAAAATACAACCTATGGACTGGGAGAAAATATTAGCAAATGATGAGACTGACAAGGGCTTAATTTCCAAACTATACAAACAGCTCATACAACTCAATAACAACATAACAAATAACTCAATGGAAAAATGGGTAGAAGACCTAAATAAACATTTCTCCAAAGAAGACATACAGAGAGCCAATAGGCACATGAAAAGATGCTCATCATCACTAATTATTAGATAAATGCAAATCCAAATTACAATGAGGTATCACTTCACACTGATCAGAATGGCCATCATTAAAAAAATCTACAATTAACAAATGCTGGAGTGGGTATGGAGAAAAGGGAACCCTTCTACACTGTCGGTGGCCATGTAAGTTGGTGCAGCCACTATGGAAAACAGTATGGAGGTTCCTCAAAAAAACTATAGGGTTGCCATATGATCTAGCAATCCCACTTGTGGACATATATCTAGACAAACTATAATTCTAAAAGATACATGAAACCCTATGTTCATAGCAGCACTATTTATAACAGCCAAGACATGGAAACAACCTAAATGTTCATTGAAAAATGAGTGTATAAAGAATGTGTGGTATACGTATACAAAAGATATTACTCAGACATAAAAAATAATGAAATAATGCCATTTGCAGCAACATGGATGGACCTAGAGATAATGATACTAAGTGAAGTAAGTCAGAGAGAGAAAGACAAATACCATATAATATCACTTATATGTGGAATCGAAAACAGGACACAAATGAGCATGTCAGCAAAACAGAAACAAACACACAGATATAGAAAAGAGAGTTGTGGTTGCCAAGGAGAGAGTGAAGGTAAGATTGGGAGTTTTGGAATAGCAGAAGCAAACTTTTCTACATAGGATAGACAACCCACCAAGACCTACTGTATAGCACAGGAAACTATATTCAATATCCTGTGATAAACCATAATGGAAAAGAATATATATAGATATATAGATATAGATATATAGATATAGATAGATATATAGATAGATATATATAAAACTGAATCACTTTGCTGAACAGCAGAAATTAATACAACAATGTATAAAGGCTGCAGAGGGTGTGGAGAAAAGGGAACGCTCCTGAACTGTTGGTGGGAATGTAAACTGATACAGCCACTATGGAGAACAGTATGGAGATCCCTTAAAAGCTGAAAAATAGAACTACCATATGACCCAGCAATCCCACTACTGGGCATATACCCGGAGAAAACCATAATTCAAAAAGATACATGTACCCCAATGTTCACTGTAGCACTATTTACAATAGCCAGGACATAGAAGCAACCTAAATGTCCATCGACAGATGAATATATAAAGAAGATGTGGCACATCTATACAATGGAGTATTACTCAGCCATAAAAAGGAACAAAATTGAGTTATTTGCAGTGAGGTGGTTGGACCTAGAGTCTGTCATACAGAGTGAAGTAAGTCAGAAAGAGAAAAACAAATACCGTACGCTAACACATATATATGGAATCTAGAAAAATGGTACTGACGAACCTAGTGACAGGGCAGGAATAAAGACACAGATGTAGAGAACGGACTTAAGGACACAGGGGGCAAGGGGAGACAGGGACATAGTGAGAGAGTAGCACTGACATATATACACTACCAAATGTAAAATAGCTAGTGGTAAGCTGCCGCATAGCACAGGGAGATCAGCTCGGTGCTTTATGTCCCCCAGAGGGGTGGGATAGGGAGTGTGGGAGGGAGGCTCAAGGGGGTGGGGGATATGGGGAATATATGTATACATATAGCTGATTCACTTTGTTGTAAAGCAGAAACTAATACAGTGTTATAAAGTAAGTATACTCCAATAAACATGTATTTAAAAAACCCACAACATTGTAAATCAACTACACTTGAAAATATTTCTTAAGTGCAAACAATTTTCTGAATGTAAGTTTTACTGTGTGTGTGTGTACCACAGGTTCAATATATATGAATTATGTCAAATTGATTACATTGCTTTTCAAAATAAAGAATTTTTGATATTTTACATCAGCCTCATGTTATAAATGCAGAAAAACTATATTATTTTTTTCTAAAGTTCAGAAATAGCCATTTTGCTCATTCGGTATGCTATAAACCATTAACTCTTAAAAAGGGATTCGTGACCTCTTCCTTGCCAAGAAATATTTCTCCACTCACACAGTTTTAATAGAATGTTCCACCATGAACTGACTTCCCACCTTAGAGACACAAGATTTGCATCCTGAAATCTCTTTCTTGCAAAAATGTCCAATTATCATCCTAGCATTACAAAAAATAAATGCTTTTTTCCAGATCTCAAAGTCCATACAACTTTAGTCAAGACATCATGTATGTTTTTTTTCACACACACACACAGACTGTATTTTATTTTTACAAGAGATAAATCAACTGACACCAAGCACTGTCAATGGATGACCACAAAAAAAGCAACAATGATTGCAATTACCAAACACGAAACACACTCATACTATGTCATAATATTGACATTCAGTCCAGTAATCCTCCACTGTAACAGCTCCTTTACTTTGCAGTGAAAGACATCATGCATTTTTAAATAATCAGCACTCACCTGAGGTCTTTAAAAATCAACATAAACATAATTTTGTGTTCTCTTTCATTTACTCTGGTTCTAAATGGTCATTTCTACACGAAAGTATTTAAGTATGTTAACGTCATCTTATTTTTTTTTTATTAACGTCATTTTATAACATCATATTGCAAATGACTACCGTGTCTCCAAAGATGAAATATGAGGAACTCACAATTAGGCTCTCTAAAGTTTTCATCTCTGAATGTGTATGACCCTTCTGCTGAACTCCACACTGTTCATTATTCTCTGAGAATATTCTTTTTCTTGTATGGCCATCTCACATGCTCTTTCATTTCATGAAGTTTTTTCCTACAATGTTATGCCTAGTTTATTTCTGAGAATATGCATTATTTCAGAATGATATTTATAGACACAAAGACTTCTCTATAATTCCCTGAGAGTTTCAAGAACTCCTTCTTCTTTTTATTTTTAATACCTAGATTCTGAAGCTCTCCACAAAGCATTACTAAACCTGCATTTACATAAGTATCTACATATTAATCACACATTAAGGCATTCACAATTGTATTATGATTTATTGCTAATTTTGGAGCTGTCTTATTTACCACCCTCTTGGAAATCACTTTAATATTTGCACTTAGGACTTGAAAGAGAATGGATAAATAAAAACCGGAAGAATATGCAAATACAATTTATATATTTCTCATAAAATTAGGTGATGATCTAACCTTTATCCAGAAGAAAAGAAGAGCCCAGATACTCTGCAGGCATGATCCTCGAGAATGTGTGGTCTTCCAGCAGGAAAACATGCAGTAATCCATGTGGCAGAGTTTACCTGTGACGAGCTGGGGTTAGTGACCTATGCATTCCTTACATGCAACATATCAGGAGTGGAAAAAGGGAATTTGTCCGTTGTGGCAATAAGTATAATGAAGATTTGTAGCAGGTCATGCTCATATGTTCAACACAGGTACAATCAAAAGTTTGCTCAATTCTGGTAGATCTAAGTCTGTATCTGTTACCTTGTCTTTAACGAGGAAATGTCAGAACTGACTTACCAAAAAAAAGTGTCTTGTTTATTTGTTTGTTTTAATTAGAGTCATGGTGAGTAAGGCAGAGTTCAGAACAGCTAATGTGACTTAGTGATTCTCTCATCAGGAAATACAGTTTCTACTTCCCTGTTTATTCTCCACATCCTGTAGTAAGTAAAGTTTCCATGAAAGATAAATCTACAGCGTGAAAAGAAAACAAAATTTACATGTGTTGATAAGGTCATTTTGACAGGTTTTACCACGTATGTCAGTGTTTCTGGGGATGGACACAAGCCAGAGCTCCCTACTCTGACATTTTCACTGATGTCATTCCCCTTGATCCTCAATTTGAAAGTGGATAAAAATGTTTTCTATGCTTTCTTCTTTAAGAAATTAAATAAAGAATGCTTTCTAGACATGATCCTCTAATGATTTGCAGTCAGTGGTCTTCAACAGAGGAAAAGCACAGAATCTCATCCCCACAGAAGGGTGACATTCAGTCAGGTAAGAAAATTCTCCCCGAAATCAGAGCTTCATCTTTAACATGCAATCAAAGGCTTTCACAGGTTCTTCATCACTCTGCACTCAGCCCTACCATATGGGATTGGCTCTGAGAATCTCACATCAGATGACTGACAAACATGTCATAGTACACTGATCTGGTACCAGATCCTGCCTCTCTTAATGATCTCCCACAGGGACATTGGAATATTCTAGGATATTTCCTGGAGCCCTCTATTCTACACAGGTACACTTCCAAGTAGCAGCAGAGGCTTGGATTCTCACTGGGACCCCTGCTCTGTCCAACCAACCTCTCTAGAAATATGATGTTCTAATCTCTCCTGATTAGAACATTTCAAGGTCTCTCCCTGTGCTAATTTAGTCAAGGTAAAAGAGAAACAAGAAAGAGCAAACTATGCAGGGAGCAATATATAAGATTCCTTTACTTAACGTATTTATCTGATATACCCAAATACTGAGAAATATAGATTCATTTCATAATGGTCAAGAAAAGAGGAGGAGGAACCTCCATGCCAACAGTATATATAAAATGGAATCAATATTGCATAAGCTCCAGCTTAAGCTTAGCTACGAGGTACTAACCCTTCTCATAAAGAAGCAATAGTTCTCCATCATTTGAAGCACACTGAGGACTCAGACAGCTGGACACTGAAGGTGTAGCCTCCTCACTCGAATTCTGTACCTGCATCACAGAGCAGTGAAATATTCCCAAAGAATTATTAAGGATGAGGGGGGGAGGCGAAATAAAAAAGATGAATCCATAGTCTGTCCTACCGTCTGTTCTGTTGGATATTACCACCATCTTGGCCCAATATGACCTTCCCACTTTTCTCTGGGTCTCCCTACTTTCCACCTCCATCCTCTCATTATATCTTACCTACACTTGGGAACGACTCTAGTTTTTCCACTTATCTTTATCAACAAGTAATCCAAATAGCAACTGTGTATATAACTCCTTAGAAACCTCAGGTCTGACTCAGTAATAATACATGACCTTCAAAGTCCAAAGTTTTCCTAATTCCCTTTATTATTTTTTTTTCTAATTTCCATGTAGTTACACTCTTAAGACCTCCACTGTTCTCAGGTTCGTTCTTCCCTGCAAAATCTGTCAACCTAGACATAGACTTAAGTACCACCCACTAATTATCTCCTAGGGAATCCAATTTTTAAAAAAGCCTCAGCAAGCCTTATGGACTTTATTAAAGACTCTTTAAGATAACCCATGGGAGATAGCAGCACACCCACAGATATCTATCTAATACACCCTCAGAGTAATTTTTTTTTTCTCTTTTATAAAGTCTCTTCTGGCCAATGAAGACTCTCAGCTCTTCTTCTTCAACATATGCAGTGTCTCACCCATCTGATTGCTCTCTGCTCTATCCCAGGTCCACTCCCTTTCCTGATATTACATTCTTTCCCAATTTTGTATGTTGGTAAAATCAAATGACATAAAATACAACATGTAAGTTATTATAAAGTGCACCGTTCAGTGATATTAAATGCATTCATATTATTGGGCGATCAACATCACCATTTATCTTTCTAATTCTTTTCTACGTTTTAAAACTGTAACTCTATATCCTTTAAATATAACTTTCCTTTTTGTTCCATAACCACCTGAAAAGCGTCATTACCCTCCCAATTTCTATGGTTTTGACTACCCTAAGTACCCCCATAAAATTGAAATAAGTAGTTGTATTGCTATGACTCACTAAAAGTCACAAAAATGGCATTTTGGGTAGCTAAATTTCCTCAAGATTCATCCATGTTGTAGCGTATTCCTAGATCTTTTCCTTCTTAACACTGAATAATATTGTATTATATGGGTATACCACACTTTGCTTATCCAGGAACTAGTGGATGAACACTTAGGTTGCTTTCATATTTTAGCTACTGTGATTATTACTGCTCTAAACACTGGAGTACAAAAATTTATTTAAGACCCTGATTTCAAAACCTTTGGGTATACCTCATAGTAAAATTCCTGGATCATGTAGTAATTCTATTTTTCAATATCTGAAAAATTGCCATACTCTTTTGCAAAGCAGCTGTATCATTCTGCATTCCCTCTGACATAGCACAATGGTTCCAACTCCCTCACATCCTCACCAATAGTTGTTTTCTGCTTGTGTATGTGTGTGTGTGCTTGTGTGTGTATGCAGGCACACAAATATATAAACATGCATTTAGTGATATGGAGCATCTATTCAAGTGCTTAGTCATTTATACATCTTTTGGAAGAACCATCTATTGAAGTCTTTTATCCACTTTTGAATCAGGGTGTTTGCTTTTTGTTCAGTTGTAGGAGTTCTCTGTATATTCTGAATAGAAATCTCTTGTCAGATAGATGGCTCTGAAATATTTTCTCCCATCTTGTGGGTTGCCATTTTATTCTGTTTACATTTCTTTGATACACATTTTTTTTTAACTTATGTACTGCAAATTGTTTACTTTTTTGTTAGCTGTACCTTTGTTGTTCCTTCGTTTCATATGGAGGAAAACACTGCCAAATCCAATATCATGAAGCTCTTGTCCTGTATCTTCTTCTAAGACTTTTTATATTATTAGGTCTTATATTTAGTTTCTTGATACGTTTTCATTAATTTTTGCATATGATGTTAGGTAAGGGTCCATCTTCCTTCTTTTGCATGTTGACCACAAGACTTCTCAGCACCATGTGTTGAAAATACTATCCTTTCTACTTTGAAAAGTCTTGGCAAATTGTCAAAAATCATTTGGCCATATATCAGGGTTTATTTCTGGGTGTTGTATTCTATTCTATTCTATTGGTCTTGAATAAGGGAGAAAATAGCATAACCTATCCAGGTTGATGAAGAACATAAAGAAAGACCAGGACTGAGAATTAGGAGGGCAATATAAAACAGCAGGAAGTAAAAGACAGTGTGAGAGAAGATCTTGTATTTGCGAGTTCATGGAAATAGGATCATGCTAAAACCACTAAACGCCTGACTTTGAACAATACGGTAAATGTGTCAGCAAGAAACATAACACTTACCCATCTCTGGGAAATATAGTATGGGCATAAAGATAAACTACACACAAATATATTAAAAAGGGAAGGGTTTTCATGGTGTGAGAATATTGTGGCATTTGAAATACAATTTACTTCTGTTCTACCATTGTCTCTAACATTTATCAAAGTGTATATACAAGCAATTCCAATCCTGGTAATGTGCTTGACAGGTTTATATATGAACTTCAGTAGAGCAGTAAATGTACATTCATAGTAGGACTGTTCCCTAAACCAAAAAACAAAACACAAAAACTGCAAAGACTAGAGTTCACTTTGTCAACACACATACAGATGCAATGATGGTTAACGGTCCGAAAACAGAAGGTGAGCATGGGTGCAACAGGTTAATCCCCAGGCTGGGGTGGGGTGCAGAGTTTGAGGGTAACACAAGTAGAAAAGGCTTTTGTCCTATCCTTGATTTTTGAGGTATGGAAATTCACAGGTCACTACCTTCATTTCAAACTGAATGAATGCACTATTCAATTTTTTTAAACAAGCGAAGTAAACATGAGTGATAATAAATTTCAAACTGTCGCTAATCAAATAAGATACTAAGAAAACTTAAATAATATGATTTAAGAATGAAGTAGAGAGATTGTCCAACATGGTAGCATTCAAAGACCCAGAGCTTGATGCCTCTCATGGGCACACCAAAGTCACAACTGTTTACAGAACAGCAATTGATGAAAAAGGCCGGGACCTACCATAAAAGATGTTTTACAGCTAAAGATATAAGGAAGGCACCTCGACAAGACAGAAAAGAAGGGCAAAATCTCAATAGAGTCAAGACCCCTACCACCAAGTGGGTGGCCCACAAATGGGAGAATAATTACAATTTCAGAGGTGCTCCCAGGTAGCAAGGGGTATGAAGCCAACATCAGGCTCCCAAGCCCAGGGATCCTGTTGTGGAAAGAAGAGTTCCTAGAAAGTTGGGCTTTGAAGACCAGTAGTGCTTATTTTCCAGAGAGCCAGAGGGTTGTGGGAAATAGAGATTCCACTCTTAAAAGATGCTCACAAAATCCCACATGATCTGAGAATCAGAGCAGAAGCAGTCATTTGAAAGGATCCCGGGTCACACCTACCTCCTGATCTTGGAGAGTCTCCCAGAGAGGCAAGAGGCAACTACAGCACAGCCTCAGGGACAGAGACACTGGCAGCAGCCATTCGGGGGAGCTCCTTCTACCTCGTGGACGCTGGTACCAGCAAGCATAATTTCAGAATCCAACACCAACCTGTAGCTTATCAGCCTCAGGACCGAGCCCCACCCATTTCCACCAGACTACAGACACAAGTACTAGGATGCTGCAGGCCAAGCAACTAACTGAGCAGGGGCATAGCCCCATCCACCAGCAAACAGGCTGCCTTCAGATCCTCTCAGTGCACAGCTGCCCCTGGACATGGGTCCAGCCACCAAAAGCCCCAGGACCAGCCTCCACACCTCAGTGGAGAGGCACCAGCCCCAGAGTCCCTGGCCACTCTGAGAAGTGAGCCTGCTCTGGCCTTGGAGTCAGCCTCACCATCGGCAGGTGGTAACTGCACAGGGACTGGATGGAGCTTGGACCTACCCAACAGCAAACCTGCTTTAGCAGTGGGATCAGCCTCATACACCGACAGGCACACACCAGCTCCAGGGATACCACAGCCCAGCAGCCTGTGTAACCAGGCCACTTAATTGCAGGCCAGAAGCAGCCATGGACTCAGCTGGGTCCTGACCCTGCCCATCAGAATGCCAACACAAGATTAGGGATACCCCCGGCCCTGCAGAGAGCTGTGTCAGGAACAGTGATCCAACACCAACTCTGTGGCTCCTGGGCCCTGCAGCCAGAACGCAGAACCTGTCTCTTCCTCCCAGTAGCCAGCATAGCCCCAGAACCAGTGACTGGGCACTAGCCCTGATATCACCTGGACTGCAATTCTACCCGTAAGTGAACCAGCACCAGATTTGGTGTCCCCCAGAGTTGTGCAGCCAGCTGCCTTATGATTTAGTCTCACCAAGCAGCACAGACAGCCTCTATACAAGGCAGAGCCTGGCAAACAAGCAGTCTGGGGGCAGCCAAGCCTACCAGACTACCCACAGTAGTCAGCCCACCACAGCAGAAGAGCCCAAGCAGCCCACATAGGGGGTACATACACCTAGAATATATAGCTCTAGTGACCAGGGGAGAGGGGGCTGCTGGGACCCATAGGACAGCTCCTACAAAAGGCCACTTCCCCAAGGTCAGGAAATGTAACGAACCTACTACACACATAGCAATAAAAACAGGAAGTTAAGAAAAATGAGGTGACACGGAAACACGATCCAAATGAAGGACCAAGATAAGAATTCAGAAGAAGATCTAAGTGAAGTGGAGACAGCCAATCTCCTCAACAAAGGGTTCAAGGTAATGACTGTAAAGATGATCAAAGAACTCAGGAGAAGAATGGACGACCAGAGCAAGAAGTTAGATTTTTTTTAAAAAGAGTTAGACTTTAAAGAACAACAAAACAGAGATGAGGAATACAATAACTGAAATGAAAAATACATTAAAGGAAACTACTGTAGACTAAATGATACAGAGGAATGAATCAGAAAACTGAAGGACAGAGTACTGGCAATCACTGAAGATGAACGGTAAAACAATAGATTAAAATGAAATGAGGAAAGTTGAACAGACTTGTGAAACAACATCAAGTGTACTAATATTTGCATTATACTGGTCCCAGAAGCAAAAAGGAAAGACAAAGCAGTGTAGAACATACCTGAAGACATAAGAGTTGAAAACTTCCCTAACCTGGGAAAGAAAACAGACATCCAAGTCCAGTAAACACAGTAAGGCCAAAACAGGATCAACCCAAAGAGGACCACACCAAGACTCATTGTAATTAAAATGGAAAAAAAAATAAAGATAAAAAGACACTATTAAAAGGAGCAAAGGAAAAGCAACAAGTTACAAACATGGGAAATTGCATAAAGTTATCTGCTGACTTTTCAGGATAACCTCTGCATGCCAGAAGGGAGTGGCATGGTATATTTAAAGTCATGAAAGGGAAAAGCCTATAAGCAAAAATACTCTACCCAGCAAGGCTCTCCCTCAGCTTTGATGGTGAGATCTAAAGTTTTACAGAGAAGCAAAACTAAAAGAGCTCAGCATCGCCAAACCAGCCTTATGAGAAATCTTAAAGGGGCTCTTCTAAGTGAAAAAGAAAAGGTCACGATTGAAACATAAAAATTAGGAAAGGAAACTTACTAAAGGAAAAACCTCATTGGTTAAGGCAAATATTCAACAAAGGTAGTAAATCAACCATGGACACAGCTAATAGGAAGGATGAAAAAAAAATAGTAATAAAATCATCTATATTCACAATAAGAAGTTAAGGGACACACAAAACAAGTAGATGTAAAATATAAGGTCAAATTCAGTAACTGTGGGGGAGCAGAGTAACAATGCAGGGTTGTTAGTGTCCATGTGAAATTAAGAGCTCAGCAACTTAAATAATCACACACACACACACACACACACACACACACACACACACACAAACAAAACTGAAAGAAATCCAAACATAATATTAAAGATAGTCCTCACATCACAGATGAAGGGAATAAAAGGGGAAGAAAGGAACACTGAAGAAATGAAAGAGGGATTCTAAAAATACCCAAGACAAATGAAAATGAACACACAATGATCCAAAATCTATGGGACACAGCCAACGCAGTTCACAGGGGGAAGTTATAGTGATACAAGCTTATTCTTAGGAATCAAGAAAAATATCAAATAAACAACCTAACATTACACCTGAAGGAATTAGAAAAAGAAGAAAAAACAAAACTCAAAGCTGTCAGAAAGAAAAATTAAGAAAACTATACCATATGCAATGACATCAAAAAGAATAAGACACCTAGGAATAAACACACCTAAGCAGGTAAAAGACATGTGCTCAGAAATCTATCAGCCATTGGTGAAAGAAGTTGAAGACAACACAAAAAGATGGAAAAATATAGCATGTGCATCGACTGGAAGAATTAATACTGTTAAAATAACCATACTATCAAAGACAATCTACAGATTTAATGCAATCCCTATCAGAATACCAAAGCATTTTCACAGAACTTGAAAAAGTAATTTTAAAATTTGTATAGAAACACAAAGACCCCAAATAGCCAAACAATCTTGAGAAAGAACACAGGTGGAGGCATCACGCACCTTGACTTCAGACTATACTGCAAAGCGACAGTAATCAAAGAGAAAGGTACCAGAGCAAAAAGAGACACAAAGATCACTGGAATAGAATAGAGATCCCAGAAATAAGCCCACACACTTATATTTAATTGATTTATGACAAAGCAGGCAATATGGAGAAAAAACTGTCTCTTCAATAAGTGGTACTGGGAAAACTGGTCAGCTACATGGAAAAGAATAAAATTAGATTATTTTAGCACACCATATATAAAATAAATGCAAAACTGAATAAAGACCTAAATGTAGGACCAGAAACCATAAAACCCCTAGAGGAAAATATAGAACATTCTTCAACATAAATGATAGCAACAGTTTTAGTTTCAGTCTACTAAGGCAAATGAAACAAAAGCAAAAATAAACAAATGGGACTTCACTAAACTTAAAAGATTTTGCACAGCAAAGGAAACCAAAGACAAAATGAAAAGACAACCTGCTGAGGGAGAGACCATATTTGCACATGATAAGAGGTTAACATCAAAAAAGATGACCAAGCAAGGGTTCATACCTAAACTACAGAAACAGCAGATACAACTCAATATCAAGAAAACACCCAAAATCTTTTTTAGAAAAATGAGAAGACCTAAATAGACATTTTTTTCCAAGGAAAAACTACATATAGACAGCCAGAACTCACAAAGATGCTAAACATAGCTAATCGGCAGTAAAATGCAAATCAAAACTATGAGATATATCACCTCAGTCTTGTCAGAATGGCTGTCATCCAAAAGATCACAATAACAAAGGTTAGTGAGGATGTGGAGAAAGGGAAACTCTTGTACACTCTTGATGTGAATGTGAAGTAGTGCAGCTACTGTGGAAAGCAGAATGGAGGTTCCACAAAAAACGAAAAATAGAACTACCATAATATCCAGCAATTTCACTGTTGGGTATATCAGAAGAAAACAAAAACACTATTTCAAAAAAAAATAACTGCACACCAATGTTCATAACAGTGTTATTTGCCATAGCCAAGATATAGAGTCAAACTAAGTGTTCATCAATAGCTTCGTGGATAAAAAATATTTTTTATGATGACTTCAGCAAAAAATAAAATTTTGCCATTTGCAAGAACATGGATGGATTTGGAGGGTATTATGCTTAGTAAAATAAACCGCAGAGAAAACAAGCATGGCATGTTATGAGAAAAAAAGCATGGTATGGTATGAGAAAACAAGCATGGTATGTTATCACTTACACGTGGCATCTAAAAAATTGAATACCATAACAACAAAAAAACAGACTCACAGATTAAAGAACAGACTAGTGGTTACCAGCAGGGAGAGATAGGGTGGAGGAGCAAAATAGTGGTAGGAGATTTTGAGGTACAATCCACTATGTATAAAATCAATAATCTACAGTGATGTACTGTATAGCATGGGGAATATAGCCACTCTTTTATAATAACTATAAATGGAGAAGAACCTAAACATTTATGAATCACTATGCTGTACCTCTGAAACTAATATAATAACGTAAATTAACTATAGATCAATAAAATATAAAGTAAGAAACAATAAAGGGGAGACACAGATTATTAGATAGAAATCAATTAAATAAACACAAGTTTTGGAAATCAAGGAATTAAAAAACAACACGTAAGACACAACATTGGCATTTAAAGTGTACAATCTATTCATTTAAAAGAAATCATTTAAGTGGTAAAAAATGGTACCCATTCTCACAATTTTGTATATCTAGGATAAATTATTATCTACAAAAATATGTTACAAATATTCACTCAAAAAGAAAGAGAAAATTGGGATAAACCCATTTTAGTATCCAAATTTAATATCAAAGTCTCTATGCAAAGTTGATTTGAATAAGTTCTGTTAGCCACTTCTAGTTTCTTTGTGATGTAAAATCTTTTAAAGCATAAAAATCAGCCTTTCTACATTATTCCATTAGACATACATAGAAGTTAAAAGAAATGAGAAGACAGAACAATCAACCAGGAAGGTGAATTTACTGAGAAACAGTCATTCGTTCTCCCTCCTCCTTTTCTTTTCCTCCTTTTCCAGGTCTCTTTCGGTTCCGATCAAGAGAAATCTTGAGAGTTCTGAGAATATTTCTTTGAGGGCTTCAAATCACCATACCTACATCCTCTGCCACAACTACACACACGGGAACAAAAATAAACCTCTGCTATCTACTCACGTAGGAGGGATTCATGCAAAATAAACTCCTACATGGAGACCAACAGGTGAGTTTTCTACCTGTTCTTTCTAATGTCCTTCCATTATAGTAAATCCCACACATTATGAGGAAGAAACGGTTATGTGAGCTTTTCCTTGCAGTCAAAAAACTTGCATTCATTTCAAGTACCTGGTGATCATAGGGTACAGCCAGGGAAGGTGCCATCCCCCTTGGGGGGAGGGGCGGTGGATGGGCTCCCGCACCCATGCACCTCCTGATGCACAGATTCTGGAGAAACAAAGGGCAGTCACACCGCAGTCAGCCTGTCAGGCTGTCGGGCCACTGGGCAACCCGACCAGCATGGAAGTGCCCCATCAGTTTGCTGAAAGCAAAACCCTGTCCCCCCTGTTAGGCCAGGCAATTTGGGTCAGAGAGTCAGAGGAGACCGGTAATCAACTCCTCCTCTCTGCTCACCTCCTTGGGGTTACAGCAACCCCATCTCCAAACCCAAATCTGACCCTGGAGTGCCAAACTGGGAGTGGCAGGTGGGCTCTGCCGGTGCTTCAGCGCCCTCTGGAGGTTGTCTGCTCTAATGGCAACTCTCAGCCCTTCCTCCTCCTCCTTCCCTAGTCCTGGGGGCTGCCTTGGCCTCCTGCAGCTGCTGGCCTGAATTCATTCTTCTTTTTTCTCCCATTACAATGAAGTGTCTTACAGAGGTTTGGAATCTCTTGAAGAAGGAAGATCTTTTAGCCAATACACCTTAACCGTGAGAAGTTGGTTTCAAGAATGAACCTGAAATACTGTATTTTTCTCCTGATGATTCCAAGGAGAGACAGCTCAAGTTTTCTAAATCATAAGAAAAACCAAGGTAAATATGATATTCTGAGCCAGAGATGAAAAAGCAGTTTTTAGCACCCCCTCCTCATGTCATATGACCGGGATTTCAATCAATCAACTGCCACTGGTTTTTAAATCAAGTGACCCAACTTTAAATCCATCAGCTGCTTCCCTGTAACTCACGTGACTTGGCTTTGAATAGTAAGAAATGCAGAGGTATAAAAATGATGTTCTGAACAATAAATGGAAAGACAACATTTTAGAAAGTTTTTTCCTTTTCGAATGGACCATTCATTGCCTACAGAATAAAGGATTCCCTTGTGGATTTCTTGAACTGTAAACACATACATTGTCTCCGTTGGCTTGATTGACTTAGATTTGGGGTTTTTTTTTGTTGTTGTTGTTGTTAACATCTTTATTGGAGTATAATTGCTTTACCTTGTTGTGTTAGCTTCTGCTGTATAACAAAGTGAATCAACTATTCGTATACATATATCCCCATATCCTCTCCCTCTTGTGTCTCCCTCCCACCTTCCCTATCCCACCCCTCTAGGTGGTCACAAAGCACTGAGCTGATCTCCCTGTGCTATATGCAGCTGCTTCCCAATAGCTATCTATTTCACCTTTGGTAGTGTATATATGTCCATGCCACTCTCTCACTTCATCCCAGCATACCCTTCCCCCTCCCTGTGTCCTCAGGTCCGTTCTCTACATCTACGTCTTTATTCCTCGGCAGCGACTCCTGCTAGGGACGGATACTTCCTTTTATGCTCAGGGAAATCCCCTAGTTTGAATATGATTTGAGTTTGATCCTGTGAAACCATCAGAACTTCCCACCAGAGATAAATGAGGAGATTCTGGCCTTTATTAGTATGCATGATGAACACGGGTGTCCTGGCTGTACTTGCCAGCCCTCCTATTTTACCCACCTATTTTTATCCACCTTCCTCCCTGTGAGTACCTTTGACCAACCCTGAGTTCAGACTCCTGACCTATTACAGTGACTTTGTCAGCCTTTCTTTAAAAATGGACAGGTAATAAAACGAATTTAACCTAGAAGCAGCAGCTCAGTAAGGGAAATAAAATCATCAGAAGTTATCTAATCACAGCCACAGCCATCCAGGGCTCTGTCTTACCTGCTGGGTCATAAGAATGGGACCTTCCTAAACTTGAAGGGCATCCAATCAAATAAGTAAAGGTCTGCTCACCTCTGGCTCTTGGAGGGATTGCTAGGCACTCTACCCAGTGTATACTAACTGCAAAACACTCTCATGGTTGTGAAACACCTATGTTCCAGGAAAGCTTTTTGGAGTGCATGGGGAAGGTTTCTTTTTGACATCAAGCAAAAAATAAATCACCAAGCTCTTTGAGCACAGGGGTTCTTAAGAGGGCAGTAGAAGGAAGGAATGGGCAGAAAAGACGATCTCCAGTGAAGTGAAGGCCGTTTTTCCAAAAGAGTAGGCTTTAGTCTCAGTTTAAGGAGAACACTTTTAAATAGCTGGGACAGCTCCAAACTGCAGTTTAGGGAACGAGTGCTTCAAAAGAACAGTGCTTTAAAAGTCCTGGCAAGGCAGCAAGAGGATGAAGAGTTCGTTTTGCATAGTTTTGAACACAGGAGTAAAGAAGCAGAGGCATCTCTGACTAAAAGGCCCTGAGATCCTATGGCATCAATGGGTCAGTTGCAGGGGCAGGGGGTGTGGGGGGCGATATTTCTCTCTCAACGTCTCCCAGGGCAGCCACCCTTCCCGACCACACCCCCCCACTCCCTTCACCCTTCCTCCCTCCACTGTTGGGTCCCCAGGAACAGCACTTTTCAAGCTGGAGCCCTCAGGCACCATCTCTGCTGTCTGGATTCTTCCTGGAGCCTGGCAAGTTCTGGGACAGGAAGGCGGGTCTGCAAGGCCGCTGTGGTGCAGTCGGACCTGGAGGCCTGGAGGGGAACTGGAGCCCTGAAGCCCACCCACGTCCTTGAAGCCGAGGGAGCAACACATCCTCCTTACAGTACTTCTTAGGGGTCAGCGTGCTCCCCACCCGACGGTGATCTATACTCACTTGAGGCAGCAAGGACTGCCTCTAACTGGCCCCCTCGATTCTGCCTTAAGGGTCCTCGCACATGTGTGATAGCGCAGGCCCCGGATCTCTTTAGTCAGCTGAGGCCAGTGCTGCCGGCATCCCTCCAGTCCCATCCCCCAGCCCCTCCCTCTGGGACTGTATCTAATAGAAGAAAGAGCACAGAGGAATTGGCTGAATCAAGGGACCTGGGAGCCTGGGGATGAGTTTGAAGACCGAGAACCTAAGGCGCAATTACATATTATTGGAAACTCTTGTGGAGTGTGTGGGGGGGGGGAGGTTAGGAGGCTGAGAGGTTGAGTCGACCTGCTGAGTCCAGCCCCAGGACACCACACAGCCCTGTCCCCCTTTCCCTGCCATCAGACAAGCGGTGCTGCAACTCCAGCCGGGACTCTGCACTTCCCCCTCCCTGATTCTCCAGAAGAGCAGGTGGCCCCCCTCTGAGGGCAGGGGCAAGACAACGGACCAAGTCCCCCTGCACTAAGGCGCTACTGGAATCTCTTCCTGAACAGCAGTGCTGGCTTGGAGCGAACCCGTGCACCACCAAAATTGGTCTCGTCCTGCAGCTGAGGGACGCAGGCTTTAAGTCAGCTGCCTTGGCTTTAAATCAATCAGTCCCCCCTTTAAGTCAGGTGACCCGACTTAAAATCACTGTGTGCCCCTCAAGCCTGCCACTTCAAAAGTTGGGAACTTCACTTTGATCCCAGCACCTCACACAGCTGAATGCACACTGTAGTCACCCCCAAGCCTGGCTTAGAGGCAGGATATAAGGTAAGGGGATGGGCTGCACACATGGTGAGGAGGGTGCACTTCATGTACCAGAAGGGTCCAGGTACTCTGGGTACAGCAAGCAGTGCACGATACAGCAGCTCCCTGGCAAAGCTGGTGATGCACAGGGGTAGCAGGCACACCCAGGCACGCAGAGGTTCCAGGCCGGGAGCTGGGGCACAGCCAGCCGGGAGGGTGTGAAAGCCGAGGATCTGAGCCTTCTTGAGAAAGGCAGACACAGAGGATGGATGAGAAACAAAGACCAGATGAAACATGGATTTGAAACGCACACCCTGCTCTTGAAATTGGGGTGGGGTCACCCCAGATTTGAGTCTTCTTACGTCCCAGTACCTAGTGCTTTGGCATTTGCCCAATTACTTATAAAATGTGACTGATAATATCTAAACCATAGAATACTGCATTTGGAGTGGTTTTGCGTGTTTATGTTTCTATAGTGGAATAATCTTTTCTACAAGAAAAATGTACACAATCTGAAATAAATTCAAACCCCTCTTTAAAAAGTACTATATCGGACTTCCCTGGTGGCGCAGTGGTTAAGAATCTGCCTGCCAAGGCAGGGGACATGGGTTCGATCTCTGATCAGGGAAGATCCCACATGCCGCGCAGCAGCTAAGCCCATGGGCCACAACTACTGAGCCTGCAGACCACAACTACTGAAGCCCGTGTGCCTAGAACTGGTGCTCCACAACAAGCCCAGCAAGAGAAGCCACCGCAATGAGAACCCCGCGCACCGCAACAAAGAGTAGCCCCCGCTTGCCGCAACTAGAGAAAGCCTGGGCATAGTAACGAAGACCCAACGCAGCCAAAAACAAATTAATTAATTAATTAGTTAACTATTTTAAAAAGGTACTATATCCTTCAGTACAGCTTCTCTGGGAAGAACAGAGAGATGGCGTAGGAGAGTGAGAAAGACCAATATTTAGTGCACATCTCTCATGCAGCTGCTCTGCTGGCTCAGATAGATTTATCCCCACTTTACAAAGGAGGAAATAATCTCAGAGAGGTTTAGTAATTTTCCCAAAGCCAAACAGCTATGGAGTGGCAGAACCAAGATCTGAACCAAGTCTGTTACCTTCAAAGCCTAAGTCCTCATCACAACAAAACTCAATTAATATTTACATTTATCGAATTACATTGCAACCTGGGGAGTTCTTGGCACAATCCTGAATAAGAGTGAGAAAGAAAGAAATAGCATTGTTCCTACAGTCAACCCAAATTTTTGGAGCAGCTGCTAGATGCCTGGTACTTTTTGGGGTTCAGCAGTAATAAAGACAGGAAGAGTCCTGCTTTCATGAACCACGTAGTGGGGAGGAGAGACGGGTGCAACTTGGGTGAGGGATTTCACGTTGCTGGACCTCTGTTTTCTCATCTGGAAAATGGGATGGGTGTTCCTCATTTTCTGGGATTGTCCAGCCCTCACATTCTCTACTTCCATAAGAAGCATTTGTTTTCCTGTTTCTTTAAAATTCATTCAGGCCGTGAGCTGTGATAAATGTTGTTAGCTGCTCCCCAAAGCACTCTTTTCCCACCCTTTTCCTGTGATGAATGTTGTTAGCTGCTCCCCAAAGCACTCTTTTCCCACCCTTTTCCTGTGATCAGGTCTTTCCCGAAACATGACTCACAGTCAGTCCAGTCACAGAACCTAAGGGGCACCCAGCAGAAAAATTCCAACCCTTGCTTCCTAGGAGCTCTGCGGTCTACCTGCCAGGTAAACTTAACTCACCTGGCACAAGGTGGCCATCCCTGGTTTCACATCAACATGATCTCAGGCACAAACCTCCTTGTCTTTCCATTTTGTCTTTAAGTTACTTGTTGAAACAACTGCACAAATATGACACAGATATAAAATCAGGCATCTTCTGCCCCCAGTGCCTACTAATAAATGATATTCTGCCACTTTAATGATAAAGATAGAACATTTCAACATTCTGCTACCCTTATTATTTGTCATTTTTGTTGATATTTCTATTGACTACATCTTTCAATATTTTAACAATGGAACATTTATTTAGGGTGTTCCAGACCCAGCCTTTAGTGGTAAAGGTTTCGTTGTTATATTTCTATTATGTTTCCTTTCAAAATCATTATCCTATTTAAATGGATTAAGTCAATTCTATAGGCATTTATCTTATGATATTGATGAAATTGATACATAGAGGGCAGTAGTACAAGTTGATTGGACTTGAGAACCTCTATTAGCAGAGTTAAGTATAAATATTATCTATATGTAAACCAAAGTACAGGCCGAGTGAGATTCTCTGACTTTTTTCCACTGTCTGCCCCTCAAGCCTGTGAGAAATGGACTAGTTCTTGCCCTATCAGTAAACAAAGGATGTCACAGTCTTCAGCACTTGCAGCCCTCCAATGTGAGCCGGCGGGCCCTGAGGCACTCAGGATATGCAAATACAGAATGCAGGCCCCAGAGAGCTGAGGTGCATATCAAAGGAAGGAATTCAGTGAGCCCAGGCAAAGAAAAGCGCCGCATTCCTCACCTTGGGAGAGCTGGTTTTCCTTAGTTAACAATCACTTTTGGATGTTCCCCATTACCTGCGCCATTTCCCTGCCCTGTCCCCTCCCCCCGGTACTTTAGCTCAGGGAGGAAGGAGCGCAGAGGGACTCGGCTGAATAAGGGGCCTACGCCCCTCGGGAGGAGTTTTCAGCCGCTTTCCCCGCAGTCGGGAAGAGGGGCGCTGACGCTGCAGCCGGACCCTGCGCCTCCCTTGCCCCGTTTCCCCTCAGGACGCTCAGGCCGACCCCCTCCTCACGCCCACCAGGCCTCGCGAGCCAGGACGAGGGCAGGGGCGAGAGGACGGACCGAAGTTCCCGGGGACCAGACGCTGGAGGCCGATCTTTCTGCACAGCAGCGGCGGGTGGCAGCGAACCCCTGCCCCTCAGAAGCTGGTCTTGTGCTACCGCCCGGGCACCGGACCAGGGGGAGGGTCGGCGCCCACTTACCCGACCCGCCGTCCCCGCGACTGTCATGGCTTCGTCCGCCTGGGCACCTACAGAGCCAGCAGCCTCAGTGAGGTCGCCCTCCCCTCGGGCTCCGGGGCAGTTCCGTGAAGGCGGAGGGAAGAGACCCCGCCTGAGCCGGGAGTTCCAGCTCTGAGGAAACGCGAGCTCTGTTCAGCGCGCAGTGGGTGGGACCGCTCTGGCCCGAGGCCTTCCGGGAGGGAGCGGGGCGGCGGGGGAGGGAGCCGCCAGGAGCGCAGGGCCCCGTCGGGGGTCCTGGAGGGGCGGCCCGGCCTGGGGGCCACGCCCATTGTGGCCGCAGCCCAGGCCTTTTTCCTGGAATCCTACACAAAAAAATTAGAAAGATACACAGTCTATAGTAAATACTCACAAATGATTGTTGCTGCTGTGCTCACTATTCTATTAAAGGTGTAAATCGATAAAACACTTTAAGTTCAAAATTAAATGTGAATTTTTACCTTTCTAATTATATCTCTGATATTCACAGTTGTGGTTAATGAATCAGAGACTGTGGCATCACTAGTTAAAAATCAGCTTGTTAAAAAAATAGAACTCAGGCCCACCGGACCTACTGAATCACAAGCTGCACTTTTACAATCTCCCCAGTGTACTCGTGTACCCATGAATAGCTGAAAGGTACATTTCTACCTCGACAGGTCTTTTCTCTATGAGAAATACACACATTTTATCCAATTTGATATAAATAAAACACTCAAAAATGCATATGCCTGTGTTGAAACCATCATTTTATCATTTCTTTTCCAGACAAGTATAGTCTCTATACTGGTTTTGTGGATCACATGCCATACTCTTTTCTTGTAGTTAGAAATAAGGTAGAGAAAGTTACTTTGTAAAAAAAAAAATTATATATATATATATATATATATATATATATATATGTATTAGTGGATAATTGAAGAGACTCTTCTAAATTAAAACCTTCTCTTAACTTGCTGTTTTCTTCTTGGGTCATATTATGAACTCTTCCCGTGGCCACATGGCATGTGTACGTTTAATTTCAGGGACTGCTGACATTCCAGGATGTGGCCATAGATTTCTGTCAAGAGGAGTGAGAATGCCTGGACCAAGATCAATGGGAATTGTACAGGGATGTGATGTTATAGAAGTATAGGAACCTGCTCTCCTTGGGTGAGGATACCTTCCTTCCAGAATTCCTTATCCAACCACAGGGTTTGGAGTCCTTCATTTGTAGACTATCTCCTGGAATCTTCTGCTTCCTACAATAGGGTTTCAGATTGCAACGTTTCAGGAAAGATTGGGAGTTTGTGGGTATAATTTTTCTTATTCTTTTAAAATTGCAGCCTCCCTTTTAATATACTTTGTAACTGCTTGGGATGTGTCTATATGAACTGTGTACTATATGCTTCTGTTATAGTCCTTACAATATTTTATTGCCTTATTTTCTCTAACAATTTTCCATGGATTCTTTGGGCTTAAGGTATATTAAAAGGGAGACTGCGAATCTGGGACTTCCCTGGTGATGCAGTGATTAAGAATTCGCCTGCCAATGCAGGGGACCCGGTTCGATCCCCGGTCCGGGAAGATCTCACGTGCCACGGAACAACTAAGCCATTGGGCCACAACTACTGAGTCTGCACGCCACAACTACTGAAGCAGGTGTGTCTTGAGCCCATGCGCCATTTATTTTTGGGAGAATAAAACCGCTTCTGAGTGATTAAAATTTAGGCCAGCTAGTCAAAATGCTTTATCACCTGTTCTTCTAAAACACTGGTCAATGGAACAAGTTTTCCTAGGGATAACAGTGTAATTGTATTCTGGAGTTCATATGGGCAATATGGTTTATGACCTTGATGCTGGATCACGACATTTCAACGGTATAACTGCTATTAATTGTCTGTTTGTTCAACGATTAAAGTCTCACGTGATCTGAGTTCAGACTGGAGTCATCCTGGTTGGTTTCTGTCTATTGCAGATTTCTTCCAGTATGAAAGGACAAGAGCAATACGGCTTCCTTTACAAAATGTCTTCAAACTACATGATGATATAATCTACATTCAATTAATTTATACATACCCTACTGTAGAACAGGGTTCGTTACGCTGGCAGAGCCCGGTAATTATGTAAAACTGAAACTTTTTCTGCACTGGTTCAAGTCCTCTTCCTAAGAATATGTTTATAATCAACATTCTTTCACAAATTACCCAATTTAATTCACCATAGCATTCCTCAAATTAACCAAATGGAAAATCCTAGGCTATATACAAATCCAGAAAGGGCCAAAAATCATCAGCCCCCATGGATGATTACAACCCATTGCTGAGGCATTCAAATTACTTATTAAAGAACCACTATGTCCATCAACATCATCAATTTATATATTATTGCCCCAATGCTAGCCATAACCCTGCCTCTCACAACATGAATTCCTCTTCCCATATCTTATCCGCTAATTAGTATAAATTTACGCATATTATTTCTATTAGCCATATCACACCTAGCCATTTATTCCATCCTCAGATCTGGATGAACTTCACATTCAAAATACTCACTCACTGGAGCTCCAGGAACAATAGCACAGAGGATCATCTCATATGAAGTAATGTAGCAGTTATTCTATTCTCAGTCTTACTGGTAAATGGATCATTTACACTTTCAACAGTAATTACTACACAAGAACACCTATGACTAATTTTCTCCTGACCCCTACCCAGAATTTGATTATCTCCGCAGTAGCAGAAATCCAGTGAAGCCCCACTTGATTTAACAGAAGTAGAATCAAAACCTGTACATGTCTTCAATGTAGAAAATGTAGCAGGCCCATTCACCGCGTCCTTCCTAGAGAATATGTCAATTTCCCTATAATAAACGTTTCCACAGCAATCTGTTTTTAGGAGCATTCGACAATCCCTAGGTGCCAGAATTATAGATTCTTTCATCTTGTAAATATAGTTTTCTTTAAAAAATAATTTTTATAGTTTTACTACCTTTAAACAAAATGTACTCCATTGCTGTGGAATATTCCTTCATAGGAGCGTGCATGGTTCATTTCTGCATCCGTCTGTGATGGCCTTCAGGTTCCTTCAGGTTTGGCTCCTGTGGCTGCCAGTCCATGTCCGTGTGTCCTGGTGCAGGGCTGGTGGGTTTGTGTTCAACTGGGAGGAGCACTGTGGGTCTCTGTGCACGGACTTCGCTATCTGAGGCCCGATTGCTTCAGAAGTGGTTGCATCCCCCCGTTGCGTACCAGGCTTTCCATTGCTCCACATCCTGCTGATATTTGATACTATGTCTTTCATGTCTGCCATTCTGGTAGGTGTATGCACAGTATTTTTCTTATGGCTTTAATCCCTCTGTTGTTAGTGAAGTTGTGCATCTTGTGGTATTCATGGACTATTTCCTGTTGTTTTTGGAAAAGTTTTAAAAATTGTGGTCTGGTACACATAACATAAAATGTACTATCTTAACCATTTTTAAGTGCACATTTCAGGGTCGGGAAGTAATTCACACTGTTGTTCAAACCTGACCACCATCATCCTCCAGAACTTTTTCATCTTGCAAAATTGAAACAGTCCCCATTAAACACTCACTCCCCATTGTCCCTCCCTCAGCCTCTGGCCCTCCACATCCTACTTTATGTCTCTATATTTCCGACTGCTCTAGGGGCCTTGTATGAGTGGATCAAGCACTGTTTGTTTTTTTGTGTCTAGCTTACATCACTGAGCATAATGCCCTCAAGGTTCATCCCTGCTGCATCCTGTGTCAGAATTGACTTCCTTTTTAGGCTGAATAGCATTCCCTTCTATTGATGGACCGTGTTTTTCTTCTCCATTCTTCCATTAGTGGACACATGTAATATCTACATTCATTTCTGCTGTCATAATATTTGTGGAATAAAATCAGAAAGTCCTATGAATCAAAAGTCATTTGCCATTAACTTTTTTCTTAAACTTTTTGTTGTGGAAAACATCAAGGCTAAGAAAAGGGAAAAATACATGTCAGCTTCACTTGTGTTCAGGAATTAATGCTTTACGGATTCACTTTATTCCCTGTGTGTGTGCTATGCGTGTGCATGTGCCTGTTTGCATAAATATGCTGTGCATGTGGATAGGTATGTGAACTTGCACACATTAGTGTGTGCATGGGCATATGGGTGCATGTGTGTTCACATGCTAGTGAGTGAATATATTTGTGCTGTGCACGTGCATATGTTTGTGTGTGTGCTGTGCCTGCCTGTGCGCACACCTGTGTGTTTGCTGGAACCACTTGCAAGTTGGCTGCAGACTGAATTGTGCCCCAGATATATCCGCACGCAGCTGCTCTAACAATCCTGAGTAGCCACGTAAAGGTCACAGATCTCAGGGATTTAAATGGATGGAGCAGGATATCCTGACACAGAGTTTGTCTTCCAATGACTGTCACTGTCTCAGTAACATCCTTCACACCTTCTTTAAGCCGCATTCAGGGTCCAGTTTAGACTCCCATTACATTCAGTCACCTGTCCCAGGTCCCCTAAAGCAACAATGTCACCGTGGGAGAGCCCGGCCAAGGCTGGGGGTGCCCCTCCTGTTGGCCTGGCCTCCAGGCCCTGCCCTTGGCTCCTGTTTCCTCATATCTCAGCCAGGCCCCGACTTGGATCGGGCCGCCACCTCTTTGCTCACAGGGTCCCATCGCCCAGTCAAGGGGGTTCATTCTCCCCCTAAACACAGCATCAGGAGTTGGGGGCTGACAGTCCACACTGGGTCTCCTTCATGTGAGACCCTGTGCTGTTGAAAGAGCAGGCACCCTGCCCTCGGGGGTGGGGGACTGGGGGGCGACATGCGGCCCACGATGGGCAGGCGGGTCTCCGGGTGGGGCGAGCCAGTGTGCAAGGAGTTCCGCGGTGGGTTCTCCTCTCCAACGGCTTCTGTGCCCCTACCTCTCCCCGTGCCTCCCCTCGAAGACAGCGCGGTGCCCGGGTTGGGAACCATGGGAGCCGTCAGCCACCGCCCCCTCTACACACACACACACACACGCACACGCACACGCACACGCACACGCACACGCTGCAGGGAAGCAGGACCTGAGTGCAGGGCTCTCAGCGGCCCTGAGCGCCCCGCCCGGAATCGGCCAGCCGAATGGACAGACCGGATCTCCCGGCCCGGACCATGCAGGACTCTCCTGACCTGGCTTGCAGTGTGGCCGCCTCCTTCTGGAAGCCTGGGAGGCTGGAATCAGGCCACTTCTTGTCTGTCCTGGCAGCAGACTGGGCTGCACTCTAAGAAGTTCGTGGCTCGCCCGTGGATCCTGACCATCAGGTGGTCAGAGAAATTGGGAACATTTCTGTTTTACCTGTTGAAATGTTTAATGACAAAGATTTTGTTCAGTTTCCTGACGTGGGTGTCCAAAGATGAGAGACCCATGTGTGTGATCTGTACCCCCTATGAGATCAGCCCTAAGCTACTTTAAACATGATCAAGTTGTGTCTACATGGTAGATTTAGACCTCTGCATGTCCTGTCTACTGATTATGTTTAGAGCTGACCATGTGTTGTCTATAATAAGAAGATTTAGACCTGACCAAGTTCTGTGTACGCTAGGACTATGGGGACCTGGGTAGAGACCCGGCCTGGCCTCAGTACTGGGAAGTTCCGTGCCTGCATCTGAATGTCAGTGCTTAGATGTCTGGGGTCTGGAGCTGAGGTGGGCTTGTCTACGTAACAGCCTCTCTTCTGAGTGTGGTGACCTGGTCCTCCCAAGGGTCAGTGCTATGGTCGGGGCCTTAGTCTTAATCCCTGCAAGGTTCACCTTCCCTGGGGTTCATGGAGAATCCTCAGGAGGACTACCTGGCAATAATTCCAATTTACCAGCACGTGCATGGTGCATAGGGAAGCAGGTTTAGCTTCTGAATTGATTGCAGGGCACGCAGATCGGGCAAAAGGCCGATGGGTGACAGCTGAGGCTGCTGCTGAGCTCTCCCTCCAGTCTACCGTCCCTACTCAGCAGAGTCCAGAGCTGCCCCTCGGCTTTCAGCCCTGCTGTCCTGTGAGTTTTCTCAACATGTAAGTGAGACGAGAAAGGACTGAGCATGCCAGCACCAGGGTCGTGTGTTCAACTTTAGTATTAAAGCTGTACAAACAGTTAAAATCACACAGAACCAAAGTGAGAAGAGGAGGACTCCTCTGGGACAAGTGTGGGGAAAGGAGACCCACCTGACACTTTTTCCCATCCCAGGAGGTCCCAGGGACCCAGCTTGTTTCCACATTGGGGGAGCCCCTTGCAGAGCCATGGTGTCCTGACCAAGGGGACGTGTGACCCCAGGTGCAGGGTCTGGGGAGGTGAGGTCACCCTGGGACTGTGGACATGTGACCCAGGTGGAGGGGTCTGGGGAGGTGGGTCACCCTGGTGAGTGTGGATGTGTGGCCCCAGGTATAGGGTGCGGGGACTGTGTGGGTCTCACCATACCTGCATGGGTCAGGATCACATGGATGGGGAGACCGCATATGCGCTCTTTGCCTGCAGTGTGTCCTGTCCCCTTTGAGATTTCCAACCTCTGCATTAAGGGTGTTGTCCTGATTAACCTGTGGTTCCTTTTCTTCTCTTCATCTTGTCACAATCATATGAGGTCAGGCATGTTTGAGTGGGTTGCTGCTCTGTGTTCCGGTGAGTGACAACACTTGGTGGTGTCGTATTAATACTATAGCATATCATATGTCTAATCTATGGGGGTCACCACTGCCTGGGTCCCCCTGGACAGAGGTCAGGTGAGCACAGACTAGCCCCCCCTATGAATGGTCTCCCACGTGCTCTGTGAGGGTACCGTGATGGCCCCTAAGGTAGGGGACTGTGTCTGGGCCTCCGACATTTGTGATGAAGGGGAGTCGAAATGGAATCTCAATTAACAAGACATTATTTTAAGAATTTATTTTAAGTGAAATAAAACACACGTCACATACCCTTTGCCATCATCACCATTTTAAGTGCACGTTTCTGAGGCATCAGATAGATTCACTTTCTCGTGGAGCCATCACCACCATCAGTAGAACTTTTCGTCCTGCAAAACCAAAATTCCACAACCATGAAAGTCTCATTCCCCATTCCCTCCCACTGCCCCTGGCACCGATATCCACTTCAGTCCCTGAGTTGTCGACTGCAGGGCACCCACTGGAGTGGTATCCTGCAGTGTTTGCTGACGGGTCATTTTGGAAGAGCTGACTTTCAGTCTGAAGCTCTGCCTGTTCGCATCTGAAGAATCTGCATTTAAGGAGAGGGTGTATGAGGAAGGGGGTGTATGCGGGACAAAGGTGTCCGGGGTGCAGGTGAGCCAGGACCTGACCAGCTGCCTTTTGGGTCCTCTGGTCCCATCTCTTGGTCTGTGCCTCATCTGCATCATCACTGTCCCCGCTGGCACCGCTGGGGTGTTGTTGTCTGAGTGAGAGTCCCCTGGTGTCCCTGCTCTCCTCCCCTCCTCCTGCTGGTTGGGGAGGGAACTGCTTGCTGTGTGGTCTCTACTCCTGAGGCATGAAGGACCCTGTAGCATGGACCTGCAGAGTGTGGGGTGTGGTCCCAAGAGCATGGGGCCCACATAGGACACGACATCGGGCCGTGACAGGTGCTAGGGCTGCCTCATCACTGACAGGGAATGTTGCCCAGATCCTGCTCCAGAGGGCGTGGTGGGTGGCCTGGGACCCTAGAGGCCCCATTCCTATACTGGAGCTTGGAGAGTGCATCCCCATGGGCTGCAGATTCACCCCATATCTCAGACATATCCCTCTGTCCTGTCTTTGAACTCAGGAAAACGAGCTCTCTTGTCCACAACATAGGCCGGGTCCTGTTGATATTAGGATTCTTTAAGTTAGGCGTCCTGGGATAGCAGCTCCTTTTAGGCCTGAGAAGGAACAACTCCGGAGTGTACAACAATTTCAGATGAAACTAGTATTCAATGACTATCCCTAACTACTCGGTTGTTGACTTCTATTAGTCATTATTCTCCTGGTTTTAGCTCTGATGTGGGGATTACAGAGGAGTCAACATTTAAATCTTCGTAATCTGTGTATTTGTAGCTTCAGTATCGTTACGGACCCATAGTTTTTTATGGTTTGGGAAGAGTTATTGATTTCATGTATCATGTAAAGGATTCACAATGATGATAGGGCAATTAAGATTACAATAATAGCTAGTAAATTGTTCACATTTTCTCTACCTGTGCATCTATTGTATGCATATGAGTTTAGATGTCAATATTAGTGAAATGATATAGAGGACTAGAGAACTTATTTTAAAAATCACTATTAATGTGTGATGAAGAAAATGTAAAAGTTCTTCCATAATCGGTGATGTTGTATCTTGAGAGCCTAGATGAAATTGATATGCCTTAGTCATATACAGGATTTTAGCCTATCATTTAACTTTGACAAAGCTACATCACTTTTTACTTTTATCTCATTTATTGAGGAAGACATAATTGTTATGGTGTTGGCTTGAAACTGGTTGAAAAGGACTTGAGTCCTTCCTTATTTTACATTTACATAGGTAGGATCTTGAAACGTAGGATATGGTGGAGGACATCCGTGTAACCATTCTAGGTTAGGAGTAGCAATTTCCACTGCTAAGACTTCTTGTTTAGACACAAATGCTTTTCAAAGTATGAAGATTATTAGCATTACTGCTGCTACTGAGATGAATGAGCCTAAAGACAAAATATTTCATGTTGTGTGTGCCTCAGGGTACTCAGACTAACGTAGTGACATCCCTGAGAGGCCACGAAAGTGCTGCAGGAAGTCATATTTACGACTACAAATATACTTGTGAAGTGAATTTTTGCTCATGCTGTGTTAACTGTATAACCTGAGAATAGTGGGAATCAGTGTAGAAAGCCTCCTATAATAGTGAAGACTGCTCCCATGGACATTAGGTCATGGAAGTGTGCTACTACATAGTATGTATCCTGGAGGACAATGTCTGGGGATGAGTTGACTAAGATGATTCCTGTCAAACCACCTACTGTAAAAAGAAAAACTAAAGCCTAAAACTCATAATATAGTGGGAGGTCATATAGTATTACCTCCGTGAACAGTTGCTAACCAGGGACTTCCCTGGTGACGCAGTGGTTAAGAATTCGTCTGCCAATGCAGGGAACACGGGTTCGAGCCCTTGTCTGGGAAGATCCCACATGCCGCGGAGCAAAAAGCCCGTGTGCCACAACTACTGAGCCTGCCCTCTAGAGCCCGCAAGCCACAACTACTGAAGCCCACGCGCCTAGAGGCCGTGCTCTGCAACAAGAGAAGCCACTGCAATGAAAGGGCCGCACACCGCAACGAAGAGTACCTGCCGCTCACCGCAACCAGAGAAAGCCCATGCGCAGCAACCAAGACCCAACTCAGCCAAAAAAAAAAAAAAAAAAGAAAAGAAAAAGAAAAAATTAAATAAAGAGTTGCTAATCAGCTAGATACTTTTACTCCTGTAGGGATAGAAGTAATTACGGTAGCTGATGCAAAGTATGCTCCTGAGTCCACAGCTATCCCTATGGTAAACATATGATGGGCCCACAAGAGAACTCCTAAAAAACCAGTGGACATGACTCATACTATTCCCAGATAGCTGAAAGGCAATTTTTGTCCTAAATAGTATGTAATGCTATGTGAGTTTATAACAAACCCTGTAAGGCCATGAATACAGACTTCAGGGTGAGCAAAGTATCAAAAGAGGTGTTGGTATAGGATTCGGTCTCCTCCTGCAGGGTCAAAGAAAGTAGTGTTTAGATTTCTATCTCTTAACAGCATGGCAATTCTGGCTGCTTGGACTGAGATTGGTAATTATAGTAATATGGCTATAGTTGGGGAAGATTAAACAAATAATGGTGTTTGGTATTGGGATATGACTGCTGGTTTTGTATTAAAGACTATAGTAATAAAAGTAATAATACCAAGAATTGAGGAGACACCTGCTAAATGTAAGGAGAAAACAGTTAGGTCGACAGAGGCTCCTGCATGGGCCAGATTGCAGGCTAGAGCTGAATACACCGTCCCACTGGTACCAGAACCAGCTTCTACTATTGGTGATATGAGTAGGAGTAAGAATGATGGGGGAAGTAGTCAAAAGTTTATATGATTTATTGGGGGAAATGCTACTTCAGGTGTCCGAGTTCTTAGTGGCCCAAGTCAGTTTTCAAAGCCTGCAATCATAACGGGTACAGCTATAAAGAAAATTATTACAAGTGCAGCGACTGTTATGACAACCTTACAGATTTGGGCATCTCCAAGTAGCGGTCCAGGTCAGCATAGCTCAGCCTGGATTAATATAATTAAGGTGCTGCCTGCTACTCCAGCTCAAGCACCAAATAGTAAATATAAAATGGCGATATCTTTGTGATTTGTTGAAAATAATCAGCAGTGTATGAACAGAGGTAAAATGACTGAGTTAGCATTAGACTGTAAATCTAAAGACAGAGATTGAGCCCTCTTTCTGGCAAACCCTGTGGTGAATCAACAAATTGAATTGTAACTTCAGAGAAGCAGCTTCAATTCTGCCAGTGATTATCCTGCCTTTTTTTTTTTTTCTTTTTTTCTTTCTCAAATGAAGGAGAAGTAGACTGAAGTCAGTTGACTAGAGGATTTGCCTGTTAACTAAAGTTTCCTGGGGTTAAAACTCATCAATCTCGTGAAGATTTGGCTTCAATACAGTGTTTGCTTTACATTCAATTGATGTAGAATAAAGTCTTGCAATCCTTATTTTTAGGAATTAAGTAAATTTCACTTGTTTAGGGTTTTGAAAGCTCTTGGTCTGAACTAACCTAAATTCCTAGTCCAGCACCGATAGAATGGGTGTTGTGTGTAGTAACCGTGTGGGTATTATGATTGGTAATGATAGGAAGGTTATTTCTTTGTATGTTCAAATTGTTTTGTGTTTGTGTTGTTTAATGAAGGGAATATAGTTAGTGATGTGGAGTATGTTAGCTGCAAGTAGAAATATATGCTGAGGACTGCTATGATGGTTATTAGTGTTGGTAGAATGATGTTGTCGTTTTTGTTATCTCTTGGATAATTATTCATTTGGGTAGAAAGCCTGATAGTGATGGGCGATGTCCTAATGATACTATAATGGTGAGGAAAATGATTGTGATGGGAGGTGTTTTATCTCATGTGTGTGATAATGATACTCTTGTAGTACATGATCTGGGCATAAATAAGAAGAAGATAGTGTTGTTATGATATAAATTAGTATGTTTAGGATTGTTATAATCTGAATATACATTATAATAGCTGTTATTCATCCTATATGGGCAATTGATGAGGAGGGTGTAATATTTTCCAGGTGAGTATGGGGAAGTCTGCCTCAGCCTCCAGCTATGATTTATAATATCACTATGATTAATAGTATATTTAGGTTGATGGAAGGTGACCTGTGGTATAAAACTGATAGGGGTGCAATTTTGTCATGTTGATAGCATCAGGTCTGCTGTTCATGGGATGCCTCGTGTGACTTCAGGCACTCAGAAGTGAAATGGGGAAAGTCCTACTTTTGTGACAAGGGCGATTGTCATGAGGGTGGATGCTGCTGGATTAAAGATTCTTGTTATTCATTGTGCTCTTTGACCAGAGTATATTAGATTAATGATAATAGCCATTATAAGTAGTATTGATGTGGTGGACTGTTTTAGGAAATATTTGTTGGATGCTTCTGTAGCTTATGGGTTCATGTTTTTTATTAGAATGGGGATACCATTAACCAGTGTGAGCTTGTTATACAATTATATTTCCTGAGAAAATGGTCAGTAGAATGATGGTAAAAACAATGAGAGTTTATTAGCACAGGAAGGATATACAAAAATATTTTGGGGGTATGGGCCTGAAGCTTACTTAGAGAACTTTACTATATAGCATGTGGTGTAATGTGGTAGGTAGCATGGAGAATGTAAAATTATTAGGAAGAATTCAATTCCAGGAATAAGAGCATTGAAACCTCTGTGATTTACTCTATCAAAGTAACTCTTTTGTCAGACATATTTCTTAAATTTGTGGTGGGTTGCCTGGTATGATGACAATTAGTGAAAACTCTCATATACATAGGGTTAATGTTAGTCGTAAAATACTTTTTATAAGAGATGTATGCGTTGATCATATCAAAATTGTAGGTAGGAGGCTCAAATTCATAGAAAGGAGATTGTTAGATGTGTTTAATGATGACTTGGGCTGTATATAATTCTGGCACCTAGGGATTGTCGAATGCTCCTAAAAATAGATTGCTGTGGAAATGTTTATTATAGGGAAATTGACATATTCTCTAGGAGGGACGGGGTGAATGGGCCTGCTACATTTTCTACATTGAAGACATATACAGGTTTTGATGCTACTTCCGTTTAATCAAGTGGGGCTTCGTTGGATTTCGGCTACTGCCGAGATAATCAAATTCTGGGTAGGGGTCAGGAGAAAATTAGTCATAGGTGTTCTTGTGTAATAATTACTGTTGAAAGTGTAAATGATCCATTTATCAGTAAGACTGAGAATAGAATAACTGCTACATTACTTCATATGAGATGATTGTCTGTGCTATTGCTCCTAGAGCTCCAATGAGTGAGTATTTTGAATGTGAAGTTCATCCAGATCTGAGGATGGAGCAAATGGCTAGGTGTGATATGGCTAATAGAAATAACATGCCTACATTTATATTAATTAGTGGATAAGATATGGGAAGAGGAATTCATGTTGTGAGAGCCAGGGTTAAGGCTAGCATTGGGGTTAAGGCTAGCAAGAGAAGCCACCGCAATGAGAAGCCCGCGCACCGCAACAAAGAGTAGCCCCCGCTTGCCGCAACTAGGCAAAGCCTGCGCATAGCAACGAAGACCCAACGCAGCCAAAAACAAATTAATTAATTAATTCGTTAACTATTTTAAACAAAAGTACTATATCCTTCTGTACAGCTTCTCTGGGAAGAACAGAGAGATGGCGTAGGAGAGTGAGAAAGACCAATATTTAGTGCACATCTCTCATGCAGCTGCTCTGCTGGCTCAGAGAGATTTATCCCCACTTTACAAAGGAGGAAATAATCTCAGAGAGGTTTAGTAATTTTCCCAAAGCCAAACAGCTATGGAGTGGCAGAACCAAGATCTGAACCAAGTCTGTTACCTTCAAAGCCTAAGTCCTCATCACAACAAAACTCAATTAATATTTACATTTATCGAATTACATTGCAACCTGGGGAGTTCTTGGCACAATCCTGAATAAGAGTGAGAAAGAAAGAAATAGCATTGTTCCTACAGTCAACCCAAATTTTTGGAGCAGCTGCTAGATGCCTGGCCCTTTTTGGGGTTCAGCAGTGGTCAAGACAGGAAGAGTCCTGCTTTCATGAACCACGTAGTGGGGAGGAGAGACGGGTGCAACTTGGGTGAGGGATTTCACCTTGCTGGACCTCTGTTTTGTCATCTGGAAAATGGGATGGGTGTTCCTCATTTTCTGGGATTGTCCAGCCCTCACATTCTCTGATTCCATAAGAAGCATTTGTTTTCCTGTTTCTTTAAAATTCATTCAGGCCGTGAGCTGTGATGAATGTTGTTAGCTGCTCCCCAAATCACTCTATTCCCAGCCTTTTCCTGTGATCAGGTCTTTCCCGAAACATGACTCACAGTCAGTCAAGTCACAGAACCTAAGGGGCACCCAGCAGAAAAATTCCAACCCTTGCTTCCCAGGAGCTCTGCGGTCTACCTGCCAGGTAAACTTAACTCACCTGGCACAAGGTGGCCATCCCTGGTTTCACATCAACATGATCTCAGGCACAAACCTCCTTGTCTTTCCATTTTGTCTTTAAGTTACTTGTTGAAACAACTGCACAAATATGACACAGATATAAAATCAGGCATCTTCTGCCCCCAGTGCCTACTAATAAATGATTTTCTGCCACTTTAATGATAAAGATAGAACATTTCAACATTCTGCTACCCTTATTATTTGTCATTTTTGTTGATATTTCTATTGACTACATCTTTCAATATTTTAACAATGGAACATTTATTTAGGGTGTTCCAGACCCAGCCTTTAGTGGTAAAGGTTTCGTTGTTATATTTCTATTATGTTTCCTTTCAAAATCATTATCCTATTTAAATGGATTAAGTCAATTCTATAGGCATTTATCTTATGATATTGATGAAATTGATACATAGAGGGCAGTAGTACAAGTTGATTGGACTTGAGAACCTCTATTAGCACAGTTAAGTATAAATATTATCTATATGTAAACCAAAGTACAGGCCGAGTGAGATTCTGACTTTTTTGCACTGTCTGCCCCTCAAGCCTGTGAGAAATGGACTATTTCTTGCCCTATCAGTAAACAAAGGATGTCACAGTCTTCAGCACTTGCAGCCCTCCAATGTGAGCCGGCGGGCCCTGAGGCACTCAGGATATGCAAATACAGAATGCAGGCGCCAGAGAGCTGAGGTGCATATCAAAGGAAGGAATTCAGTGAGCCCAGGCAAAGAAAAGCGCCGCATTCCTCACCTTGGGAGAGCTGGTTTTCCTTAGTTAACAATCACCTTTGGATGTTCCCCATTACCTGCGCCAGTTCCCTGCCCTGTCCCCTCCCCCCGGTACTTTAGCTCAGGGAGGAAGGAGCGCAGAGGGACTCGGCTGAATAAGGGGCCTGCGCGCCTCGGGAGGAGTTTTCAGCCGCTTTCCCCGCAGTCGGGAAGAGGGGCGCTGACGCTGCAACCGGACCCTGCGCCTCCCTTGCCCCGTTTCCCCTCAGGACGCTCAGGCCGACCCCCTCCTCACGCCCACCAGGCCTCGCGAGCCAGGACGAGGGCAGGGGCGAGAGGACGGACCGAATTTCCCGGGGACCAGACGCTGGAGGCCGCTCTTTCTGCACAGCAGCGGCGGGTGGCAGCGAACCCCTGCCCCTCAGAAGCTGGTCTTGTGCTGCCGCCCGGGCACCGGACCAGGCGGAGGGTCGGCGCCCACTTACCCGGCCCGCCGTCCCCGCGACTGTCATGGCTTTGGCCGCCGGGGCACCTCCAGAGCCGGCAGCCTCAGTGAGGTCGCCCTCCCCTCGGGCTCCGGGGCAGTTCCGTGAAGGTGGAGGGAAGAGACCCCGCCTGAGCCGGGAGTTCCAGCTCTGAGGAAACGCGGGCTCTGTTCAGCGCGCAGTGGGTGGGACCGCTCTGGCCCGAGGCCTTCCGGGAGGGAGCGGGGCGGCGGGGGAGGGAGCCGCCAGGAGCGCAGGGCCCCGTCGGGGGTCCTGGAAGGGCCGCCCGGCCTGGGGGCCACGCCCATTGTGGCCGCAGCCCAGGCCTTTTTCCTGGAATCCTACACAAAAAAATTAGAAAGATACACAGTCTATAGTAAATACTCACAAATGATTGTTGCTGCTGTGCTCACTATTCTATTAAAGGTGTAAATCGATAAAACACTTTAAGTTCAAAATTAAATGTGAATTTTTACCTTTCTAATTATGTCTCTGATATTCACAGTTGTGGTTAATGAATCAGAGACTGTGGCATCACTAGTTAAAAATCAGCTTGTTAAAAAAATAGAACTCAGGCCCACCGGACCTACTGAATCACAAGCTGCACTTTTACAATCTCCCCAGTGTACTCGTGTACCCATGAATAGTTGAAAGGTACATTTCTACCTCGACAGGTCTTTTCTCTATGAGAAATACACACATTTTATCCAGTTTGATATAAATAAAACACTCAAAAATGCATATGCCTGTGTTGAAACCATCATTTTATCATTTCTTTTCCAGACAAGTATAGTCTCTATACTGGTTTTGTGGATCACATGCCATACTCTTTTCTTGTAGTTAGAAATAAGGTAGAGAAAGTTACTTTGTAAAAAAAAAATTATATATATATATATATATATATATATATATGTATTAGTGGATAATTGAAGAGACTCTTCTAAATTAAAACCTTCTCTTAACTTGCTGTTTTCTTCTTGGGTCATATTATGAACTCTTCCCGTGGCCACATGGCATGTGTACGTTTAATTTCAGGGACTGCTGACATTCCAGGATGTGGCCATAGATTTCTGTCAAGAGGAGTGAGAATGCCTGGGCCAAGATCAATGGGAATTGTACAGGGATGTGATGTTAGAGAAGTATAGGAACCTGCTCTCCTTGGGTGAGGATACCTTCCTTCCAGAATTCCTTATCCAACCACAGGGTTTGGAGTCCTTCATTTGTAGAATATCTCCTGGAATC
Organism: Balaenoptera physalus; assembly: GCF_965194825.1. Taxonomy (NCBI): domain Eukaryota; kingdom Metazoa; phylum Chordata; class Mammalia; order Artiodactyla; family Balaenopteridae; genus Balaenoptera; species Balaenoptera physalus. The sequence goes on from NW_028126166.1 coordinate 301,893, forward strand.
TTCTGCTTCCTACAATAGGGTTTCAGATTGCAACGTTTCAGGAAAGATTGGGAGTTTGTGGGTATAATTTTTCTTATTCTTTTAAAATTGCAGCCTCCCTTTTAATATACTTTGTAACTGCTTGGGATGTGTCTATATGAACTGTGTACTATATGCTTCTGTTATAGTCCTTACAATATTTTATTGCCTTATTTTCTCTAACAATTTTCCATGGATTCTTTGGGCTTAAGGTATATTAAAAGGGAGACTGCGAATCTGGGACTTCCCTGGTGATGCAGTGATTAAGAATTCGCCTGCCAATGCAGGGGACCCGGTTCGATCCCCGGTCCGGGAAGATCTCACGTGCCACGGAACAACTAAGCCATTGGGCCACAACTACTGAGTCTGCACGCCACAACTACTGAAGCAGGTGTGTCTTGAGCCCATGCGCCATTTATTTTTGGGAGAATAAAACCGCTTCTGAGTGATTAAAATTTAGGCCAGCTAGTCAAAATGCTTTATCACCTGTTCTTCTAAAACACTGGTCAATGGAACAAGTTTTCCTAGGGATAACAGTGTAATTGTATTCTGGAGTTCATATGGGCAATATGGTTTATGACCTTGATGCTGGATCACGACATTTCAACGGTATAACTGCTATTAATTGTCTGTTTGTTCAACGATTAAAGTCTCACGTGATCTGAGTTCAGACTGGAGTCATCCTGGTTGGTTTCTGTCTATTGCAGATTTCTTCCAGTATGAAAGGACAAGAGCAATACGGCTTCCTTTACAAAATGTCTTCAAACTACATGATGATATAATCTACATTCAATTAATTTATACATACCCTACTGTAGAACAGGGTTCGTTACGCTGGCAGAGCCCGGTAATTATGTAAAACTGAAACTTTTTCTGCACTGGTTCAAGTCCTCTTCCTAAGAATATGTTTATAATCAACATTCTTTCACAAATTACCCAATTTAATTCACCATAGCATTCCTCAAATTAACCAAATGGAAAATCCTAGGCTATATACAAATCCAGAAAGGGCCAAAAATCATCAGCCCCCATGGATGATTACAACCCATTGCTGAGGCATTCAAATTACTTATTAAAGAACCACTATGTCCATCAACATCATCAATTTATATATTATTGCCCCAATGCTAGCCATAACCCTGCCTCTCACAACATGAATTCCTCTTCCCATATCTTATCCACTAATTAGTATAAATGTACGCATATTATTTCTATTAGCCATATCACACCTAGCCATTTATTCCATCCTCAGATCTGGATGAACTTCACATTCAAAATACTCACTCACTGGAGCTCCAGGAACAATAGCACAGACGATCATCTCATATGAAGTAATGTAGCAGTTATTCTATTCTCAGTCTTACTGGTAAATGGATCATTTACACTTTCAACAGTAATTACTACACAAGAACACCTATGACTAATTTTCTCCTGACCCCTACCCAGAATTTGATTATCTCCGCAGTAGCAGAAATCCAGTGAAGCCCCACTTGATTTAACAGAAGTAGAATCAAAACCTGTACATGTCTTCAATGTAGAAAATGTAGCAGGCCCATTCACCGCGTCCTTCCTAGAGAATATGTCAATTTCCCTATAATAAACGTTTCCACAGCAATCTGTTTTTAGGAGCATTCGACAATCCCTAGGTGCCAGAATTATAGATTCTTTCATCTTGTAAATATAGTTTTCTTTAAAAAATAATTTTTATAGTTTTACTACCTTTAAACAAAATGTACTCCATTGCTGTGGAATATTCCTTCATAGGAGCGTGCATGGTTCATTTCTGCATCCGTCGGTGATGGCCTTCAGGTTCCTTCAGGTTTGGCTCCTGTGGCTGCCAGTCCATGTCCGTGTGTCCTGGTGCAGGGCTGGTGGGTTTGTGTTCAACTGGGAGGAGCACTGTGGGTCTCTGTGCACGGACTTCGCTATCTGAGGCCCGATTGCTTCAGAAGTGGTTGCATCCCCCCGTTGCGTACCAGGCTTTCCATTGCTCCACATCCTGCTGATATTTGATACTATGTCTTTCATGTCTGCCATTCTGGTAGGTGTATGCACAGTATTTTTCTTATGGCTTTAATCCCTCTGTTGTTAGTGAAGTTGTGCATCTTGTGGTATTCATGGACTATTTCCTGTTGTTTTTGGAAAAGTTTTAAAAATTGTGGTCTGGTACACATAACATAAAATGTACTATCTTAACCATTTTTAAGTGCACATTTCAGGGTCGGGAAGTAATTCACACTGTTGTGCAAACCTGACCACCATCATCCTCCAGAACTTTTTCATCTTGCAAAATTGAAACAGTCCCCATTAAACACTCACTCCCCATTGTCCCTCCCTCAGCCTCTGGCCCTCAACATCCTACTTTATGTCTCTATATTTCCGACTGCTCTAGGGGCCTTGTATGAGTGGATCAAGCACTGTTTGTTTTTTTGTGTCTAGCTTACATCACTGAGCATAATGCCCTCAAGGTTCATCCCTGCTGCATCCTGTGTCAGAATTGACTTCCTTTTTAGGCTGAATAGCATTCCCTTCTATTGATGGACCGTGTTTTTCTTCTCCATTCTTCCATTAGTGGACACATGTAATATCTACATTCATTTCTGCTGTCATAATATTTGTGGAATAAAATCAGAAAGTCCTATGAATCAAAAGTCATTTGCCATTAACTTTTTTCTTAAACTTTTTGTTGTGGAAAACATCAAGGCTAAGAAAAGGGAAAAATACATGTCAGCTTCACTTGTGTTCAGGAATTAATGCTTTACGGATTCACTTTATTCCCTGTGTGTGTGCTATGCGTGTGCATGTGCCTGTTTGCATAAATATGCTGTGCATGTGGATAGGTATGTGAACTTGCACACATTAGTGTGTGCATGGGCATATGGGTGCATGTGTGTTCACATGCTAGTGAGTGAATATATTTGTGCTGTGCACGTGCATATGTTTGTGTGTGTGCTGTGCCTGCCTGTGCGCACACCTGTGTGTTTGCTGGAACCACTTGCAAGTTGGCTGCAGACTGAATTGTGCCCCAGATATATCCGCACGCAGCTGCTCTAACAATCCTGAGTAGCCACGTAAAGGTCACAGATCTCAGGGATTTAAATGGATGGAGCAGGATATCCTGACACAGAGTTTGTCTTCCAATGACTGTCACTGTCTCAGTAACATCCTTCACACCTTCTTTAAGCCGCATTCAGGGTCCAGTTTAGACTCCCATTACATTCAGTCACCTGTCCCAGGTCCCCTAAAGCAACAATGTCACCGTGGGAGAGCCCGGCCAAGGCTGGGGGTGCCCCTCCTGTTGGCCTGGCCTCCAGGCCCTGCCCTTGGCTCCTGTTTCCTCATATCTCAGCCAGGCCCCGACTTGGATCGGGCCGCCACCTCTTTGCTCACAGGGTCCCATCGCCCAGTCAAGGGGGTTCATTCTCCCCCTAAACACAGCATCAGGAGTTGGGGGCTGACAGTCCACACTGGGTCTCCTTCATGTGAGACCCTGTGCTGTTGAAAGAGCAGGCACCCTGCCCTCGGGGGTGGGGGACTGGGGGGCGACATGCGGCCCACGATGGGCAGGCGGGTCTCCGGGTGGGGCGAGCCAGTGTGCAAGGAGTTCCGCGGTGGGTTCTCCTCTCCAACGGCTTCTGTGCCCCTACCTCTCCCCGTGCCTCCCCTCGAAGACAGCGCGGTGCCCGGGTTGGGAACCATGGGAGCCGTCAGCCACCGCCCCCTCTACACACACACACACACACGCACACGCACACGCACACGCACACGCACACGCTGCAGGGAAGCAGGACCTGAGTGCAGGGCTCTCAGCGGCCCTGAGCGCCCCGCCCGGAATCGGCCAGCCGAATGGACAGACCGGATCTCCCGGCCCGGACCATGCAGGACTCTCCTGACCTGGCTTGCAGTGTGGCCGCCTCCTTCTGGAAGCCTGGGAGGCTGGAATCAGGCCACTTCTTGTCTGTCCTGGCAGCAGACTGGGCTGCACTCTAAGAAGTTCGTGGCTCGCCCGTGGATCCTGACCATCAGGTGGTCAGAGAAATTGGGAACATTTCTGTTTTACCTGTTGAAATGTTTAATGACAAAGATTTTGTTCAGTTTCCTGACGTGGGTGTCCAAAGATGAGAGACCCATGTGTGTGATCTGTACCCCCTATGAGATCAGCCCTAAGCTACTTTAAACATGATCAAGTTGTGTCTACATGGTAGATTTAGACCTCTGCATGTCCTGTCTACTGATTATGTTTAGAGCTGACCATGTGTTGTCTATAATAAGAAGATTTAGACCTGACCAAGTTCTGTGTACGCTAGGACTATGGGGACCTGGGTAGAGACCCGGCCTGGCCTCAGTACTGGGAAGTTCCGTGCCTGCATCTGAATGTCAGTGCTTAGATGTCTGGGGTCTGGAGCTGAGGTGGGCTTGTCTACGTAACAGCCTCTCTTCTGAGTGTGGTGACCTGGTCCTCCCAAGGGTCAGTGCTATGGTCGGGGCCTTAGTCTTAATCCCTGCAAGGTTCACCTTCCCTGGGGTTCATGGAGAATCCTCAGGAGGACTACCTGGCAATAATTCCAATTTACCAGCACGTGCATGGTGCATAGGGAAGCAGGTTTAGCTTCTGAATTGATTGCAGGGCACGCAGATCGGGCAAAAGGCCGATGGGTGACAGCTGAGGCTGCTGCTGAGCTCTCCCTCCAGTCTACCGTCCCTACTCAGCAGAGTCCAGAGCTGCCCCTCGGCTTTCAGCCCTGCTGTCCTGTGAGTTTTCTCAACATGTAAGTGAGACGAGAAAGGACTGAGCATGCCAGCACCAGGGTCGTGTGTTCAACTTTAGTATTAAAGCTGTACAAACAGTTAAAATCACACAGAACCAAAGTGAGAAGAGGAGGACTCCTCTGGGACAAGTGTGGGGAAAGGAGACCCACCTGACACTTTTTCCCATCCCAGGAGGTCCCAGGGACCCAGCTTGTTTCCACATTGGGGGAGCCCCTTGCAGAGCCATGGTGTCCTGACCAAGGGGACGTGTGACCCCAGGTGCAGGGTCTGGGGAGGTGAGGTCACCCTGGGACTGTGGACATGTGACCCAGGTGGAGGGGTCTGGGGAGGTGGGTCACCCTGGTGAGTGTGGATGTGTGGCCCCAGGTATAGGGTGCGGGGACTGTGTGGGTCTCACCATACCTGCATGGGTCAGGATCACATGGATGGGGAGACCGCATATGCGCTCTTTGCCTGCAGTGTGTCCTGTCCCCTTTGAGATTTCCAACCTCTGCATTAAGGGTGTTGTCCTGATTAACCTGTGGTTCCTTTTCTTCTCTTCATCTTGTCACAATCATATGAGGTCAGGCATGTTTGAGTGGGTTGCTGCTCTGTGTTCCGGTGAGTGACAACACTTGGTGGTGTCGTATTAATACTATAGCATATCATATGTCTAATCTATGGGGGTCACCACTGCCTGGGTCCCCCTGGACAGAGGTCAGGTGAGCACAGACTAGCCCCCCCTATGAATGGTCTCCCACGTGCTCTGTGAGGGTACCGTGATGGCCCCTAAGGTAGGGGACTGTGTCTGGGCCTCCGACATTTGTGATGAAGGGGAGTCGAAATGGAATCTCAATTAACAAGACATTATTTTAAGAATTTATTTTAAGTGAAATAAAACACACGTCACATACCCTTTGCCATCATCACCATTTTAAGTGCACGTTTCTGAGGCATCAGATAGATTCACTTTCTCGTGGAGCCATCACCACCATCAGTAGAACTTTTCGTCCTGCAAAACCAAAATTCCACAACCATGAAAGTCTCATTCCCCATTCCCTCCCACTGCCCCTGGCACCGATATCCACTTCAGTCCCTGAGTTGTCGACTGCAGGGCACCCACTGGAGTGGAATCCTGCAGTGTTTGCTGACGGGTCATTTTGGAAGAGCTGACTTTCAGTCTGAAGCTCTGCCTGTTCGCATCTGAAGAATCTGCATTTAAGGAGAGGGTGTATGAGGAAGGGGGTGTATGCGGGACAAAGGTGTCCGGGGTGCAGGTGAGCCAGGACCTGACCAGCTGCCTTTTGGGTCCTCTGGTCCCATCTCTTGGTCTGTGCCTCATCTGCATCATCACTGTCCCCGCTGGCACCGCTGGGGTGTTGTTGTCTGAGTGAGAGTCCCCTGGTGTCCCTGCTCTCCTCCCCTCCTCCTGCTGGTTGGGGAGGGAACTGCTTGCTGTGTGGTCTCTACTCCTGAGGCATGAAGGACCCTGTAGCATGGACCTGCAGAGTGTGGGGTGTGGTCCCAAGAGCATGGGGCCCACATAGGACACGACATCGGGCCGTGACAGGTGCTAGGGCTGCCTCATCACTGACAGGGAATGTTGCCCAGATCCTGCTCCAGAGGGCGTGGTGGGTGGCCTGGGACCCTAGAGGCCCCATTCCTATACTGGAGCTTGGAGAGTGCATCCCCATGGGCTGCAGATTCACCCCATATCTCAGACATATCCCTCTGTCCTGTCTTTGAACTCAGGAAAACGAGCTCTCTTGTCCACAACATAGGCCGGGTCCTGTTGATATTAGGATTCTTTAAGTTAGGCGTCCTGGGATAGCAGCTCCTTTTAGGCCTGAGAAGGAACAACTCCGGAGTGTACAACAATTTCAGATGAAACTAGTATTCAATGACTATCCCTAACTACTCGGTTGTTGACTTCTATTAGTCATTATTCTCCTGGTTTTAGCTCTGATGTGGGGATTACAGAGGAGTCAACATTTAAATCTTCGTAATCTGTGTATTTGTAGCTTCAGTATCGTTACGGACCCATAGTTTTTTATGGTTTGGGAAGAGTTATTGATTTCATGTATCATGTAAAGGATTCACAATGATGATAGGGCAATTAAGATTACAATAATAGCTAGTAAATTGTTCACATTTTCTCTACCTGTGCATCTATTGTATGCATATGAGTTTAGATGTCAATATTAGTGAAATGATATAGAGGACTAGAGACCTTATTTTAAAAATCACTATTAATGTGTGATGAAGAAAATGTAAAAGTTCTTCCATAATCGGTGATGTTGTATCTTGAGAGCCTAGATGAAATTGATATGCCTTAGTCATATACAGGATTTTAGCCTATCATTTAACTTTGACAAAGCTACATCACTTTTTACTTTTATCTCATTTATTGAGGAAGACATAATTGTTATGGTGTTGGCTTGAAACTGGTTGAAAAGGACTTGAGTCCTTCCTTATTTTACATTTACATAGGTAGGATCTTGAAACGTAGGATATGGTGGAGGACATCCGTGTAACCATTCTAGGTTAGGAGTAGCAATTTCCACTGCTAAGACTTCTTGTTTAGACACAAATGCTTTTCAAAGTATGAAGATTATTAGCATTACTGCTGCTACTGAGATGAATGAGCCTAAAGACAAAATATTTCATGTTGTGTGTGCCTCAGGGTACTCAGACTAACGTAGTGACATCCCTGAGAGGCCACGAAAGTGCTGCAGGAAGTCATATTTACGACTACAAATATACTTGTGAAGTGAATTTTTGCTCATGCTGTGTTAACTGTATAACCTGAGAATAGTGGGAATCAGTGTAGAAAGCCTCCTATAATAGTGAAGACTGCTCCCATGGACATTAGGTCATGGAAGTGTGCTACTACATAGTATGTATCCTGAAGGACAATGTCTGGGGATGAGTTGACTAAGATGATTCCTGTCAAACCACCTACTGTAAAAAGAAAAACTAAAGCCTAAAACTCATAATATAGTGGGAGGTCATATAGTATTACCTCCGTGAACAGTTGCTAACCAGGGACTTCCCTGGTGACGCAGTGGTTAAGAATTCGTCTGCCAATGCAGGGAACACGGGTTCGAGCCCTTGTCTGGGAAGATCCCACATGCCGCGGAGCAAAAAGCCCGTGTGCCACAACTACTGAGCCTGCCCTCTAGAGCCCGCAAGCCACAACTACTGAAGCCCACGCGCCTAGAGGCCGTGCTCTGCAACAAGAGAAGCCACTGCAATGAAAGGGCCGCACACCGCAACGAAGAGTACCTGCCGCTCACCGCAACCAGAGAAAGCCCATGCGCAGCAACCAAGACCCAACTCAGCCAAAAAAAAAAAAAAAAAAGAAAAGAAAAAGAAAAAATTAAATAAAGAGTTGCTAATCAGCTAGATACTTTTACTCCTGTAGGGATAGAAGTAATTACGGTAGCTGATGCAAAGTATGCTCCTGAGTCCACAGCTATCCCTATGGTAAACATATGATGGGCCCACAAGAGAACTCCTAAAAAACCAGTGGACATGACTCATACTATTCCCAGATAGCTGAAAGGCAATTTTTGTCCTAAATAGTATGTAATGCTATGTGAGTTTATAACAAACCCTGTAAGGCCATGAATACAGACTTCAGGGTGAGCAAAGTATCAAAAGAGGTGTTGGTATAGGATTCGGTCTCCTCCTGCAGGGTCAAAGAAAGTAGTGTTTAGATTTCTATCTCTTAACAGCATGGCAATTCTGGCTGCTTGGACTGAGATTGGTAATTATAGTAATATGGCTATAGTTGGGGAAGATTAAACAAATAATGGTGTTTGGTATTGGGATATGACTGCTGGTTTTGTATTAAAGACTATAGTAATAAAAGTAATAATACCAAGAATTGAGGAGACACCTGCTAAATGTAAGGAGAAAACAGTTAGGTCGACAGAGGCTCCTGCATGGGCCAGATTGCAGGCTAGAGCTGAATACACCGTCCCACTGGTACCAGAACCAGCTTCTACTATTGGTGATATGAGTAGGAGTAAGAATGATGGGGGAAGTAGTCAAAAGTTTATATGATTTATTGGGGGAAATGCTACTTCAGGTGTCCGAGTTCTTAGTGGCCCAAGTCAGTTTTCAAAGCCTGCAATCATAACGGGTACAGCTATAAAGAAAATTATTACAAGTGCAGGGACTGTTATGACAACCTTACAGATTTGGGCATCTCCAAGTAGCGGTCCAGGTCAGCATAGCTCAGCCTGGATTAATATAATTAAGGTGCTGCCTGCTACTCCAGCTCAAGCACCAAATAGTAAATATAAAATGGCGATATCTTTGTGATTTGTTGAAAATAATCAGCAGTGTATGAACAGAGGTAAAATGACTGAGTTAGCATTAGACTGTAAATCTAAAGACAGAGATTGAGCCCTCTTTCTGGCAAACCCTGTGGTGAATCAACAAATTGAATTGTAACTTCAGAGAAGCAGCTTCAATTCTGCCAGTGATTATCCTGCCTTTTTTTTTTTTCTTTTTTTCTTTCTCAAATGAAGGAGAAGTAGACTGAAGTCAGTTGACTAGAGGATTTGCCTGTTAACTAAAGTTTCCTGGGGTTAAAACTCATCCATCTCGTAAAGATTTGGCTTCAATACAGTGTTTGCTTTACATTCAATTGATGTAGAATAAAGTCTTGCAATCCTTATTTTTAGGAATTAAGTAAATTTCACTTGTTTAGGGTTTTGAAAGCTCTTGGTCTGAACTAACCTAAATTCCTAGTCCAGCACCGATAGAATGGGTGTTGTGTGTAGTAACCGTGTGGGTATTATGATTGGTAATGATAGGAAGGTTATTTCTTTGTATGTTCAAATTGTTTTGTGTTTGTGTTGTTTAATGAAGGGAATATAGTTAGTGATGTGGAGTATGTTAGCTGCAAGTAGAAATATATGCTGAGAACTGCTATGATGGTTATTAGTGTTGGTAGAATGATGTTGTCGTTTTTGTTATCTCTTGGATAATTATTCATTTGGGTAGAAAGCCTGATAGTGATGGGCGATGTCCTAATGATACTATAATGGTGAGGAAAATGATTGTGATGGGAGGTGTTTTATCTCATGTGTGTGATAATGATACTCTTGTAGTACATGATCTGGGCATAAATAAGAAGAAGATAGTGTTGTTATGATATAAATTAGTATGTTTAGGATTGTTATAATCTGAATATACATTATAATAGCTGTTATTCATCCTATATGGGCAATTGATGAGGAGGGTGTAATATTTTCCAGGTGAGTATGGCGAAGTCTGCCTCAGCCTCCAGCTATGATTTATAATATCACTATGATTAATAGTATATTTAGGTTGATGGAAGGTGACCTGTGGTATAAAACTGATAGGGGTGCAATTTTGTCATGTTGATAGCATCAGGTCTGCTGTTCATGGGATGCCTCGTGTGACTTCAGGCACTCAGAAGTGAAATGGGGAAAGTCCTACTTTTGTGACAAGGGCGATTGTCATGAGGGTGGATGCTGCTGGATTAAAGATTCTTGTTATTCATTGTGCTCTTTGACCAGAGTATATTAGATTAATGATAATAGCCATTATAAGTAGTATTGATGTGGTGGACTGTTTTAGGAAATATTTGTTGGATGCTTCTGTAGCTTATGGGTTCATGTTTTTTATTAGAATGGGGATACCATTAACCAGTGTGAGCTTGTTATACAATTATATTTCCTGAGAAAATGGTCAGTAGAATGATGGTAAAAACAATGAGAGTTTATTAGCACAGGAAGGATATACAAAAATATTTTGGGGGTATGGGCCTGAAGCTTACTTAGAGAACTTTACTATATAGCATGTGGTGTAATGTGGTAGGTAGCATGGAGAATGTAAAATTATTAGGAAGAATTCAATTCCAGGAATAAGAGCATTGAAACCTCTGTGATTTACTCTATCAAAGTAACTCTTTTGTCAGACATATTTCTTAAATTTGTGGTGGGTTGCCTGGTATGATGACAATTAGTGAAAACTCTCATATACATAGGGTTAATGTTAGTCGTAAAATACTTTTTATAAGAGATGTATGCGTTGATCATATCAAAATTGTAGGTAGGAGGCTCAAATTCATAGAAAGGAGATTGTTAGATGTGTTTAATGATGACTTGGGCTGTATATAATTCTGGCACCTAGGGATTGTCGAATGCTCCTAAAAATAGATTGCTGTGGAAATGTTTATTATAGGGAAATTGACATATTCTCTAGGAGGGACGGGGTGAATGGGCCTGCTACATTTTCTACATTGAAGACATATACAGGTTTTGATGCTACTTCCGTTTAATCAAGTGGGGCTTCGTTGGATTTCGGCTACTGCCGAGATAATCAAATTCTGGGTAGGGGTCAGGAGAAAATTAGTCATAGGTGTTCTTGTGTAATAATTACTGTTGAAAGTGTAAATGATCCATTTATCAGTAAGACTGAGAATAGAATAACTGCTACATTACTTCATATGAGATGATTGTCTGTGCTATTGCTCCTAGAGCTCCAGTGAGTGAGTATTTTGAATGTGAAGTTCATCCAGATCTGAGGATGGAGCAAATGGCTAGGTGTGATATGGCTAATAGAAATAACATGCCTACATTTATATTAATTAGTGGATAAGATATGGGAAGAGGAATTCATGTTGTGAGAGCCAGGGTTAAGGCTAGCATTGGGGTTAAGGCTAGCAATAGAAGCCACCGCAATGAGAAGCCCGCGCACCGCAACAAAGAGTAGCCCCCGCTTGCCGCAACTAGGCAAAGCCTGCGCATAGCAACGAAGACCCAACGCAGCCAAAAACAAATTAATTAATTAATTCGTTAACTATTTTAAACAAAAGTACTATATCCTTCTGTACAGCTTCTCTGGGAAGAACAGAGAGATGGCGTAGGAGAGTGAGAAAGACCAATATTTAGTGCACATCTCTCATGCAGCTGCTCTGCTGGCTCAGAGAGATTTATCCCCACTTTACAAAGGAGGAAATAATCTCAGAGAGGTTTAGTAATTTTCCCAAAGCCAAACAGCTATGGAGTGGCAGAACCAGGATCTGAACCAAGTCTGTTACCTTCAAAGCCTAAGTCCTCATCACAACAAAACTCAATTAATATTTACATTTATCGAATTACATTGCAACCTGGGGGGTTCTTGGCACAATCCTGAATAAGAGTGAGAAAGAAAGAAATAGCATTGTTCCTACAGTCAACCCAAATTTTTGGAGCAGCTGCTAGATGCCTGGCCCTTTTTGGGGTTCAGCAGTGGTCAAGACAGGAAGAGTCCTGCTTTCATGAACCACGTAGTGGGGAGGAGAGACGGGTGCAACTTGGGTGAGGGATTTCACCTTGCTGGACCTCTGTTTTGTCATCTGGAAAATGGGATGGGTGTTCCTCATTTTCTGGGATTGTCCAGCCCTCACATTCTCTGATTCCATAAGAAGCATTTGTTTTCCTGTTTCTTTAAAATTCATTCAGGCCGTGAGCTGTGATGAATGTTGTTAGCTGCTCCCCAAATCACTCTATTCCCAGCCTTTTCCTGTGATCAGGTCTTTCCCGAAACATGACTCACAGTCAGTCAAGTCACAGAACCTAAGGGGCACCCAGCAGAAAAATTCCAACCCTTGCTTCCCAGGAGCTCTGCGGTCTACCTGCCAGGTAAACTTAACTCACCTGGCACAAGGTGGCCATCCCTGGTTTCACATCAACATGATCTCAGGCACAAACCTCCTTGTCTTTCCATTTTGTCTTTAAGTTACTTGTTGAAACAACTGCACAAATATGACACAGATATAAAATCAGGCATCTTCTGCCCCCAGTGCCTACTAATAAATGATTTTCTGCCACTTTAATGATAAAGATAGAACATTTCAACATTCTGCTACCCTTATTATTTGTCATTTTTGTTGATATTTCTATTGACTACATCTTTCAATATTTTAACAATGGAACATTTATTTAGGGTGTTCCAGACCCAGCCTTTAGTGGTAAAGGTTTCGTTGTTATATTTCTATTATGTTTCCTTTCAAAATCATTATCCTATTTAAATGGATTAAGTCAATTCTATAGGCATTTATCTTATGATATTGATGAAATTGATACATAGAGGGCAGTAGTACAAGTTGATTGGACTTGAGAACCTCTATTAGCACAGTTAAGTATAAATATTATCTATATGTAAACCAAAGTACAGGCCGAGTGAGATTCTCTGACTTTTTTGCACTGTCTGCCCCTCAAGCCTGTGAGAAATGGACTATTTCTTGCCCTATCAGTAAACAAAGGATGTCACAGTCTTCAGCACTTGCAGCCCTCCAATGTGAGCCGGCGGGCCCTGAGGCACTCAGGATATGCAAATACAGAATGCAGGCGCCAGAGAGCTGAGGTGCATATCAAAGGAAGGAATTCAGTGAGCCCAGGCAAAGAAAAGCGCCGCATTCCTCACCTTGGGAGAGCTGGTTTTCCTTAGTTAACAATCACCTTTGGATGTTCCCCATTACCTGCGCCAGTTCCCTGCCCTGTCCCCTCCCCCCGGTACTTTAGCTCAGGGAGGAAGGAGCGCAGATGGACTCGGCTGAATAAGGGGCCTGCGCGCCTCGGGAGGAGTTTTCAGCCGCTTTCCCCGCAGTCGGGAAGAGGGGCGCTGACGCTGCAACCGGACCCTGCGCCTCCCTTGCCCCGTTTCCCCTCAGGACGCTCAGGCCGACCCCCTCCTCACGCCCACCAGGCCTCGCGAGCCAGGACGAGGGCAGGGGCGAGAGGACGGACCGAATTTCCCGGGGACCAGACGCTGGAGGCCGCTCTTTCTGCACAGCAGCGGCGGGTGGCAGCGAACCCCTGCCCCTCAGAAGCTGGTCTTGTGCTGCCGCCCGGGCACCGGACCAGGCGGAGGGTCGGCGCCCACTTACCCGGCCCGCCGTCCCCGCGACTGTCATGGCTTCGGCCGCCGGGGCACCTCCAGAGCCGGCAGCCTCAGTGAGGTCGCCCTCCCCTCGGGCTCCGGGGCAGTTCCGTGAAGGCGGAGGGAAGAGACCCCGCCTGAGCCGGGAGTTCCAGCTCTGAGGAAACGCGGGCTCTGTTCAGCGCGCAGTGGGTGGGACCGCTCTGGCCCGAGGCCTTCCGGGAGGGAGCGGGGCGGCGGGGGAGGGAGCCGCCAGGAGCGCAGGGCCCCGTCGGGGGTCCTGGAGGGGCCGCCCGGCCTGGGGGCCACGCCCATTGTGGCCGCAGCCCAGGCCTTTTTCCTGGAATCCTACACAAAAAAATTAGAAAGATACACAGTCTATAGTAAATACTCACAAATGATTGTTGCTGCTGTGCTCACTATTCTATTAAAGGTGTAAATCGATAAAACACTTTAAGTTCAAAATTAAATGTGAATTTTTACCTTTCTAATTATGTCTCTGATATTCACAGTTGTGGTTAATGAATCAGAGACTGTGGCATCACTAGTTAAAAATCAGCTTGTTAAAAAAATAGAACTCAGGCCCACCGGACCTACTGAATCACAAGCTGCACTTTTACAATCTCCCCAGTGTACTCGTGTACCCATGAATAGTTGAAAGGTACATTTCTACCTCGACAGGTCTTTTCTCTATGAGAAATACACACATTTTATCCAGTTTGATATAAATAAAACACTCAAAAATGCATATGCCTGTGTTGAAACCATCATTTTATCATTTCTTTTCCAGACAAGTATAGTCTCTATACTGGTTTTGTGGATCACATGCCATACTCTTTTCTTGTAGTTAGAAATAAGGTAGAGAAAGTTACTTTGTAAAAAAAAAATTATATATATATATATATATATATATATATATATATGTATTAGTGGATAATTGAAGAGACTCTTCTAAATTAAAACCTTCTCTTAACTTGCTGTTTTCTTCTTGGGTCATATTATGAACTCTTCCCGTGGCCACATGGCATGTGTACGTTTAATTTCAGGGACTGCTGACATTCCAGGATGTGGCCATAGATTTCTGTCAAGAGGAGTGAGAATGCCTGGACCAAGATCAATGGGAATTGTACAGGGATGTGATGTTATAGAAGTATAGGAACCTGCTCTCCTTGGGTGAGGATACCTTCCTTCCAGAATTCCTTATCCAACCACAGGGTTTGGAGTCCTTCATTTGTAGACTATCTCCTGGAATCTTCTGCTTCCTACAATAGGGTTTCAGATTGCAACGTTTCAGGAAAGATTGGGAGTTTGTGGGTATAATTTTTCTTATTCTTTTAAAATTGCAGCCTCCCTTTTAATATACTTTGTAACTGCTTGGGATGTGTCTATATGAACTGTGTACTATATGCTTCTGTTATAGTCCTTACAATATTTTATTGCCTTATTTTCTCTAACAATTTTCCATGGATTCTTTGGGCTTAAGGTATATTAAAAGGGAGACTGCGAATCTGGGACTTCCCTGGTGATGCAGTGATTAAGAATTCGCCTGCCAATGCAGGGGACCCGGTTCGATCCCCGGTCCGGGAAGATCTCACGTGCCACGGAACAACTAAGCCATTGGGCCACAACTACTGAGTCTGCACGCCACAACTACTGAAGCAGGTGTGTCTTGAGCCCATGCGCCATTTATTTTTGGGAGAATAAAACCGCTTCTGAGTGATTAAAATTTAGGCCAGCTAGTCAAAATGCTTTATCACCTGTTCTTCTAAAACACTGGTCAATGGAACAAGTTTTCCTAGGGATAACAGTGTAATTGTATTCTGGACTTCATATGGGCAATATGGTTTATGACCTTGATGCTGGATCACGACATTTCAACGGTATAACTGCTATTAATTGTCTGTTTGTTCAACGATTAAAGTCTCACGTGATCTGAGTTCAGACTGGAGTCATCCTGGTTGGTTTCTGTCTATTGCAGATTTCTTCCAGTATGAAAGGACAAGAGCAATACGGCTTCCTTTACAAAATGTCTTCAAACTACATGATGATATAATCTACATTCAATTAATTTATACATACCCTACTGTAGAACAGGGTTCGTTACGCTGGCAGAGCCCGGTAATTATGTAAAACTGAAACTTTTTCTGCACTGGTTCAAGTCCTCTTCCTAAGAATATGTTTATAATCAACATTCTTTCACAAATTACCCAATTTAATTCACCATAGCATTCCTCAAATTAACCAAATGGAAAATCCTAGGCTATATACAAATCCAGAAAGGGCCAAAAATCATCAGCCCCCATGGATGATTACAACCCATTGCTGAGGCATTCAAATTACTTATTAAAGAACCACTATGTCCATCAACATCATCAATTTATATATTATTGCCCCAATGCTAGCCATAACCCTGCCTCTCACAACATGAATTCCTCTTCCCATATCTTATCCACTAATTAGTATAAATGTAGGCATATTATTTCTATTAGCCATATCACACCTAGCCATTTATTCCATCCTCAGATCTGGATGAACTTCACATTCAAAATACTCACTCACTGGAGCTCCAGGAACAATAGCACAGACGATCATCTCATATGAAGTAATGTAGCAGTTATTCTATTCTCAGTCTTACTGGTAAATGGATCATTTACACTTTCAACAGTAATTACTACACAAGAACACCTATGACTAATTTTCTCCTGACCCCTACCCAGAATTTGATTATCTCCGCAGTAGCAGAAATCCAGTGAAGCCCCACTTGATTTAACAGAAGTAGAATCAAAACCTGTACATGTCTTCAATGTAGAAAATGTAGCAGGCCCATTCACCGCGTCCTTCCTAGAGAATATGTCAATTTCCCTATAATAAACCTTTCCACAGCAATCTATTTTTAGGAGCATTCGACAATCCCTAGGTGCCAGAATTATAGATTCTTTCATCTTGTAAATATAGTTTTCTTTAAAAAATAATTTTTATAGTTTTACTACCTTTAAACAAAATGTACTCCATTGCTGTGGAATATTCCTTCATAGGAGCGTGCATGGTTCATTTCTGCATCCGTCGGTGATGGCCTTCAGGTTCCTTCAGGTTTGGCTCCTGTGGCTGCCAGTCCATGTCCGTGTGTCCTGGTGCAGGGCTGGTGGGTTTGTGTTCAACTGGGAGGAGCACTGTGGGTCTCTGTGCACGGACTTCGCTATCTGAGGCCCGATTGCTTCAGAAGTGGTTGCATCCCCCCGTTGCGTACCAGGCTTTCCATTGCTCCACATCCTGCTGATATTTGATACTATGTCTTTCATGTCTGCCATTCTGGTAGGTGTATGCACAGTATTTTTCTTATGGCTTTAATCCCTCTGTTGTTAGTGAAGTTGTGCATCTTGTGGTATTCATGGACTATTTCCTGTTGTTTTTGGAAAAGTTTTAAAAATTGTGGTCTGGTACACATAACATAAAATGTACTATCTTAACCATTTTTAAGTGCACATTTCAGGGTCGGGAAGTAATTCACACTGTTGTGCAAACCTGACCACCATCATCCTCCAGAACTTTTTCATCTTGCAAAATTGAAACAGTCCCCATTAAACACTCACTCCCCATTGTCCCTCCCTCAGCCTCTGGCCCTCAACATCCTACTTTATGTCTCTATATTTCCGACTGCTCTAGGGGCCTTGTATGAGTGGATCAAGCACTGTTTGTTTTTTTGTGTCTAGCTTACATCACTGAGCATAATGCCCTCAAGGTTCATCCCTGCTGCATCCTGTGTCAGAATTGACTTCCTTTTTAGGCTGAATAGCATTCCCTTCTATTGATGGACCGTGTTTTTCTTCTCCATTCTTCCATTAGTGGACACATGTAATATCTACATTCATTTCTGCTGTCATAATATTTGTGGAATAAAATCAGAAAGTCCTATGAATCAAAAGTCATTTGCCATTAACTTTTTTCTTAAACTTTTTGTTGTGGAAAACATCAAGGCTAAGAAAAGGGAAAAATACATGTCAGCTTCACTTGTGTTCAGGAATTAATGCTTTACGGATTCACTTTATTCCCTGTGTGTGTGCTATGCGTGTGCATGTGCCTGTTTGCATAAATATGCTGTGCATGTGGATAGGTATGTGAACTTGCACACATTAGTGTGTGCATGGGCATATGGGTGCATGTGTGTTCACATGCTAGTGAGTGAATATATTTGTGCTGTGCACGTGCATATGTTTGTGTGTGTGCTGTGCCTGCCTGTGCGCACACCTGTGTGTTTGCTGGAACCACTTGCAAGTTGGCTGCAGACTGAATTGTGCCCCAGATATATCCGCACGCAGCTGCTCTAACAATCCTGAGTAGCCACGTAAAGGTCACAGATCTCAGGGATTTAAATGGATGGAGCAGGATATCCTGACACAGAGTTTGTCTTCCAATGACTGTCACTGTCTCAGTAACATCCTTCACACCTTCTTTAAGCCGCATTCAGGGTCCAGTTTAGACTCCCATTACATTCAGTCACCTGTCCCAGGTCCCCTAAAGCAACAATGTCACCGTGGGAGAGCACGGCCAAGGCTGGGGGTTCCCCTCCTGTTGGCCTGGCCTCCAGGCCCTGCCCTTGGCTCCTGTTTCCTCATATCTCAGCCAGGCCCCGACTTGGATCGGGCCGCCACCTCTTTCCTCACAGGGTCCCATCGCCCAGTCAAGGGGGTTCATTCTCCCCCTAAACACAGCATCAGGAGTTGGGGGCTGACAGTCCACACTGGGTCTCCTTCATGTGAGACCCTGTGCTGTTGAAAGAGCAGGCACCCTGCCCTCGGGGGTGGGGGACTGGGGGGCGACATGCGGCCCACGATGGGCAGGCGGGTCTCCGGGTGGGGCGAGCCAGTGTGCAAGGAGTTCCGCGGTGGGTTCTCCTCTCCAACGGCTTCTGTGCCCCTACCTCTCCCCGTGCCTCCCCTCGAAGACAGCGCGGTGCCCGGGTTGGGAACCATGGGAGCCGTCAGCCACCGCCCCCTCTACACACACACACACACACGCACACGCACACGCACACGCACACGCACACGCTGCAGGGAAGCAGGACCTGAGTGCAGGGCTCTCAGCGGCCCTGAGCGCCCCGCCCGGAATCGGCCAGCCGAATGGACAGACCGGATCTCCCGGCCCGGACCATGCAGGACTCTCCTGACCTGGCTTGCAGTGTGGCCGCCTCCTTCTGGAAGCCTGGGAGGCTGGAATCAGGCCACTTCTTGTCTGTCCTGGCAGCAGACTGGGCTGCACTCTAAGAAGTTCGTGGCTCGCCCGTGGATCCTGACCATCAGGTGGTCAGAGAAATTGGGAACATTTCTGTTTTACCTGTTGAAATGTTTAATGACAAAGATTTTGTTCAGTTTCCTGACGTGGGTGTCCAAAGATGAGAGACCCATGTGTGTGATCTGTACCCCCTATGAGATCAGCCCTAAGCTACTTTAAACATGATCAAGTTGTGTCTACATGGTAGATTTAGACCTCTGCATGTCCTGTCTACTGATTATGTTTAGAGCTGACCATGTGTTGTCTATAATAAGAAGATTTAGACCTGACCAAGTTCTGTGTACGCTAGGACTATGGGGACCTGGGTAGAGACCCGGCCTGGCCTCAGTACTGGGAAGTTCCGTGCCTGCATCTGAATGTCAGTGCTTAGATGTCTGGGGTCTGGAGCTGAGGTGGGCTTGTCTACGTAACAGCCTCTCTTCTGAGTGTGGTGACCTGGTCCTCCCAAGGGTCAGTGCTATGGTCGGGGCCTTAGTCTTAATCCCTGCAAGGTTCACCTTCCCTGGGGTTCATGGAGAATCCTCAGGAGGACTACCTGGCAATAATTCCAATTTACCAGCACGTGCATGGTGCATAGGGAAGCAGGTTTAGCTTCTGAATTGATTGCAGGGCACGCAGATCGGGCAAAAGGCCGATGGGTGACAGCTGAGGCTGCTGCTGAGCTCTCCCTCCAGTCTACCGTCCCTACTCAGCAGAGTCCAGAGCTGCCCCTCGGCTTTCAGCCCTGCTGTCCTGTGAGTTTTCTCAACATATAAGTGAGACGAGAAAGGACTGAGCATGCCAGCACCAGGGTCGTGTGTTCAACTTTAGTATTAAAGCTGTACAAACAGTTAAAATCACACAGAACCAAAGTGAGAAGAGGAGGACTCCTCTGGGACAAGTGTGGGGAAAGGAGACCCACCTGACACTTTTTCCCATCCCAGGAGGTCCCAGGGACCCAGCTTGTTTCCACATTGGGGGAGCCCCTTGCAGAGCCATGGTGTCCTGACCAAGGGGACGTGTGACCCCAGGTGCAGGGTCTGGGGAGGTGAGGTCACCCTGGGACTGTGGACATGTGACCCAGGTGGAGGGGTCTGGGGAGGTGGGTCACCCTGGTGAGTGTGGATGTGTGGCCCCAGGTATAGGGTGCGGGGACTGTGTGGGTCTCACCATACCTGCATGGGTCAGGATCACATGGATGGGGAGACCGCATATGCGCTCTTTGCCTGCAGTGTGTCCTGTCCCCTTTGAGATTTCCAACCTCTGCATTAAGGGTGTTGTCCTGATTAACCTGTGGTTCCTTTTCTTCTCTTCATCTTGTCACAATCATATGAGGTCAGGCATGTTTGAGTGGGTTGCTGCTCTGTGTTCCGGTGAGTGACAACACTTGGTGGTGTCGTATTAATACTATAGCATATCATATGTCTAATCTATGGGGGTCACCACTGCCTGAGTCCCCCTGGACAGAGGTCAGGTGAGCACAGACTAGCCCCCCCTATGAATGGTCTCCCACGTGCTCTGTGAGGGTACCGTGATGGCCCCTAAGGTAGGGGACTGTGTCTGGGCCTCCGACATTTGTGATGAAGGGGAGTCGAAATGGAATCTCAATTAACAAGACATTATTTTAAGAATTTATTTTAAGTGAAATAAAACACACGTCACATACCCTTTACCATCATCACCATTTTAAGTGCACGTTTCTGAGGCATCAGATAGATTCACTTTCTCGTGGAGCCATCACCACCATCAGTAGAACTTTTCGTCCTGCAAAACCAAAATTCCACAACCATGAAAGTCTCATTCCCCATTCCCTCCCACTGCCCCTGGCACCGATATCCACTTCAGTCCCTTAGTTGTCGACTGCAGGGCCCCCACTGGAGTGGAATCCTGCAGTGTTTGCTGACGGGTCATTTTGGAAGAGCTGACTTTCAGTCTGAAGCTCTGCCTGTTCGCATCTGAAGAATCTGCATTTAAGGAGAGGGTGTATGAGGAAGGGGGTGTATGCGGGACAAAGGTGTCCGGGGTGCAGGTGAGCCAGGACCTGACCAGCTGCCTTTTGGGTCCTCTGGTCCCATCTCTTGGTCTGTGCCTCATCTGCATCATCACTGTCCCCGCTGGCACCGCTGGGGTGTTGTTGTCTGAGTGAGAGTCCCCTGGTGTCCCTGCTCTCCTCCCCTCCTCCTGCTGGTTGGGGAGGGAACTGCTTGCTGTGTGGTCTCTACTCCTGAGGCATGAAGGACCCTGTAGCATGGACCTGCAGAGTGTGGGGTGTGGTCCCAAGAGCATGGGGCCCACATAGGACACGACATCTGGCCGTGACAGGTGCTAGGGCTGCCTCATCACTGACAGGGAATGTTGCCCAGATCCTGCTCCAGAGGGCATGGTGGGTGGCCTGGGACCCTAGAGGCCCCATTCCTATACTGGAGCTTGGAGAGTGCATCCCCATGGGCTGCAGATTCACCCCATATCTCAGACATATCCCTCTGTCCTGTCTTTGAACTCAGGAAAACGTGCTCTCTTGTCCACAACATAGGCCGGGTCCTGTTGATATTAGGATTCTTTAAGTTAGGCGTCCTGGGATAGCAGCTCCCTTTAGGCCTGAGAAGGAACAACTCCGGAGTGTACAACAATTTCAGATGAAACTAATATTCAATGACTATCCCTAACTACTCGGTTGTTGACTTCTATTAGTCATTATTCTCCTGGTTTTAGCTCTGATGTGGGGATTACAGAGGAGTCAACATTTAAATCTTCGTAATCTGTGTATTTGTAGCTTCAGTATCGTTACGGACCCATAGTTTTTTATGGTTTGGGAAGAGTTATTGATTTCATGTATCATGTAAAGGATTCACAATGATGATAGGGCAATTAAGATTACAATAATAGCTAGTAAATTGTTCACATTTTCTCTACCTGTGCATCTATTGTATGCATATGAGTTTAGATGTCAATATTAGTGAAATGATATAGAGGACTAGAGACCTTATTTTAAAAATCACTATTAATGTGTGATGAAGAAAATGTAAAAGTTCTTCCATAATCGGTGATGTTGTATCTTGAGAGCCTAGATGAAATTGATATGCCTTAGTCATATACAGGATTTTAGCCTATCATTTAACTTTGACAAAGCTACATCACTTTTTACTTTTATCTCATTTATTGAGGAAGACATAATTGTTATGGTGTTGGCTTGAAACTGGTTGAAAAGGACTTGAGTCCTTCCTTATTTTACATTTACATAGGTAGGATCTTGAAACGTAGGATATGGTGGAGGACATCCGTGTAACCATTCTAGGTTAGGAGTAGCAATTTCCACTGCTAAGACTTCTTGTTTAGACACAAATGCTTTTCAAAGTATGAAGATTATTAGCATTACTGCTGCTACTGAGATGAATGAGCCTAAAGACAAAATATTTCATGTTGTGTGTGCCTCAGGGTACTCAGACTAACGTAGTGACATCCCTGAGAGGCCACGAAAGTGCTGCAGGAAGTCATATTTACGACTACAAATATACTTGTGAAGTGAATTTTTGCTCATGCTGAGTTAACTGTATAACCTGAGAATAGTGGGAATCAGTGTAGAAAGCCTCCTATAATAGTGAAGACTGCTCCCATGGACATTAGGTCATGGAAGTGTGCTACTACATAGTATGTATCCTGGAGGACAATGTCTGGGGATGAGTTGACTAAGATGATTCCTGTCAAACCACCTACTGTAAAAAGAAAAACTAAAGCCTAAAACTCATAATATAGTGGGAGGTCATATAGTATTACCTCCGTGAACAGTTGCTAACCAGGGACTTCCCTGGTGACGCAGTGGTTAAGAATTCGTCTGCCAATGCAGGGAACACGGGTTCGAGCCCTTGTCTGGGAAGATCCCACATGCCGCGGAGCAAAAAGCCCGTGTGCCACAACTACTGAGCCTGCCCTCTAGAGCCCGCAAGCCACAACTACTGAAGCCCACGCGCCTAGAGGCCGTGCTCTGCAACAAGAGAAGCCACTGCAATGAAAGGGCCGCACACCGCAACGAAGAGTACCTGCCGCTCACCGCAACCAGAGAAAGCCCATGCGCAGCAACCAAGACCCAACTCAGCCAAAAAAAAAAAAAAAAAAGAAAAGAAAAAGAAAAATTAAATAAAGAGTTGCTAATCAGCTAGATACTTTTACTCCTGTAGGGATAGAAGTAATTACGGTAGCTGATGCAAAGTATGCTCCTGAGTCCACAGCTATCCCTATGGTAAACATATGATGGGCCCACAAGAGAACTCCTAAAAAACCAGTGGACATGACTCATACTATTCCCAGATAGCTGAAAGGTAATTTTTGTCCTAAATAGTATGTAATGCTATGTGAGTTTATAAAAAACACTGTTAGGCCATGAATACAGACTTCAGGGTGAGCAAAGTATCAAAAGAGGTGTTGGTATAGGATTCGGTCTCCTCCTGAAGGGTCAAAGAAAGTAGTGTTTAGATTTCTATCTCTTAACAGCATGGCAATTCTGGCTGCTTGGACTGAGATTGGTAATTATAGTAATATGGCTATAGTTGGGGAAGATTAAACAAATAATGGTGTTTGGTATTGGGATATGACTGCTGGTTTTGTATTAAAGACTATAGTAATAAAAGTAATAATACCAAGAATTGAGGAGACACCTGCTAAATGTAAGGAGAAAACAGTTAGGTCGACAGAGGCTCCTGCATGGGCCAGATTGCAGGCTAGAGCTGAATACACCGTCCCACTGGTACCAGAACCAGCTTCTACTATTGGTGATATGAGTAGGAGTAAGAATGATGGGGGAAGTAGTCAAAAGTTTATATGATTTATTGGGGGAAATGCTACTTCAGGTGTCCGAGTTCTTAGTGGCCCAAGTCAGTTTTCAAAGCCTGCAATCATAACGGGTACAGCTATAAAGAAAATTATTACAAGTGCAGGGACTGTTATGACAACCTTACAGATTTGGGCATCTCCAAGTAGCGGTCCAGGTCAGCATAGCTCAGCCTGGATTAATATAATTAAGGTGCTGCCTGCTACTCCAGCTCAAGCACCAAATAGTAAATATAAAATGGCGATATCTTTGTGATTTGTTGAAAATAATCAGCAGTGTATGAACAGAGGTAAAATGACTGAGTTAGCATTAGACTGTAAATCTAAAGACAGAGATTGAGCCCTCTTTCTGGCAAACCCTGTGGTGAATCAACAAATTGAATTGTAACTTCAGAGAAGCAGCTTCAATTCTGCCAGTGATTATCCTGCCTTTTTTTTTTTTTCTTTTTTTCTTTCTCAAATGAAGGAGAAGTAGACTGAAGTCAGTTGACTAGAGGATTTGCCTGTTAACTAAAGTTTCCTGGGGTTAAAACTCATCCATCTCGTAAAGATTTGGCTTCAATACAGTGTTTGCTTTACATTCAATTGATGTAGAATAAAGTCTTGCAATCCTTATTTTTAGGAATTAAGTAAATTTCACTTGTTTAGGGTTTTGAAAGCTCTTGGTCTGAACTAACCTAAATTCCTAGTCCAGCACCGATAGAATGGGTGTTGTGTGTAGTAACCGTGTGGGTATTATGATTGGTAATGATAGGAAGGTTATTTCTTTGTATGTTCAAATTGTTTTGTGTTTGTGTTGTTTAATGAAGGGAATATAGTTAGTGATGTGGAGTATGTTAGCTGCAAGTAGAAATATATGCTGAGGACTGCTATGATGGTTATTAGTGTTGGTAGAATGATGTTGTCGTTTTTGTTATCTCTTGGATAATTATTCATTTGGGTAGAAAGCCTGATAGTGATGGGCGATGTCCTAATGATACTATAATGGTGAGGAAAATGATTGTGATGGGAGGTGTTTTATCTCATGTGTGTGATAATGATACTCTTGTAGTACATGATCTGGGCATAAATAAGAAGAAGATAGTGTTGTTATGATATAAATTAGTATGTTTAGGATTGTTATAATCTGAATATACATTATAATAGCTGTTATTCATCCTATATGGGCAATTGATGAGGAGGGTGTAATATTTTCCAGGTGAGTATGGCGAAGTCTGCCTCAGCCTCCAGCTATGATTTATAATATCACTATGATTAATAGTATATTTAGGTTGATGGAAGGTGACCTGTGGTATAAAACTGATAGGGGTGCAATTTTGTCATGTTGATAGCATCAGGTCTGCTGTTCATGGGATGCCTCGTGTGACTTCAGGCACTCAGAAGTGAAATGGGGAAAGTCCTACTTTTGTGACAAGGGCGATTGTCATGAGGGTGGATGCTGCTGGATTAAAGATTCTTGTTATTCATTGTGCTCTTTGACCAGAGTATATTAGATTAATGATAATAGCCATTATAAGTAGTATTGATGTGGTGGACTGTTTTAGGAAATATTTGTTGGATGCTTCTGTAGCTTATGGGTTCATGTTTTTTATTAGAATGGGGATACCATTAACCAGTGTGAGCTTGTTATACAATTATATTTCCTGAGAAAATGGTCAGTAGAATGATGGTAAAAACAATGAGAGTTTATTAGCACAGGAAGGATATACAAAAATATTTTGGGGGTATGGGCCTGAAGCTTACTTAGAGAACTTTACTATATAGCATGTGGTGTAATGTGGTAGGTAGCATGGAGAATGTAAAATTATTAGGAAGAATTCAATTCCAGGAATAAGAGCATTGAAACCTCTGTGATTTACTCTATCAAAGTAACTCTTTTGTCAGACATATTTCTTAAATTTGTGGTGGGTTGCCTGGTATGATGACAATTAGTGAAAACTCTCATATACATAGGGTTAATGTTAGTCGTAAAATACTTTTTATAAGAGATGTATGCGTTGATCATATCAAAATTGTAGGTAGGAGGCTCAAATTCATAGAAAGGAGATTGTTAGATGTGTTTAATGATGACTTGGGCTGTATATAATTCTGGCACCTAGGGATTGTCGAATGCTCCTAAAAATAGATTGCTGTGGAAATGTTTATTATAGGGAAATTGACATATTCTCTAGGAGGGACGGGGTGAATGGGCCTGCTACATTTTCTACATTGAAGACATATACAGGTTTTGATGCTACTTCCGTTTAATCAAGTGGGGCTTCGTTGGATTTCGGCTACTGCCGAGATAATCAAATTCTGGGTAGGGGTCAGGAGAAAATTAGTCATAGGTGTTCTTGTGTAATAATTACTGTTGAAAGTGTAAATGATCCATTTATCAGTAAGACTGAGAATAGAATAACTGCTACATTACTTCATATGAGATGATTGTCTGTGCTATTGCTCCTAGAGCTCCAATGAGTGAGTATTTTGAATGTGAAGTTCATCCAGATCTGAGGATGGAGCAAATGGCTAGGTGTGATATGGCTAATAGAAATAACATGCCTACATTTATATTAATTAGTGGATAAGATATGGGAAGAGGAATTCATGTTGTGAGAGCCAGGGTTAAGGCTAGCATTGGGGTTAAGGCTAGCAAGAGAAGCCACCGCAATGAGAAGCCCGCGCACCGCAACAAAGAGTAGCCCCCGCTTGCCGCAACTAGGCAAAGCCTGCGCATAGCAACGAAGACCCAACGCAGCCAAAAACAAATTAATTAATTAATTCGTTAACTATTTTAAACAAAAGTACTATATCCTTCTGTACAGCTTCTCTGGGAAGAACAGAGAGATGGCGTAGGAGAGTGAGAAAGACCAATATTTAGTGCACATCTCTCATGCAGCTGCTCTGCTGGCTCAGAGAGATTTATCCCCACTTTACAAAGGAGGAAATAATCTCAGAGAGGTTTAGTAATTTTCCCAAAGCCAAACAGCTATGGAGTGGCAGAACCAAGATCTGAACCAAGTCTGTTACCTTCAAAGCCTAAGTCCTCATCACAACAAAACTCAATTAATATTTACATTTATCGAATTACATTGCAACCTGGGGAGTTCTTGGCACAATCCTGAATAAGAGTGAGAAAGAAAGAAATAGCATTGTTCCTACAGTCAACCCAAATTTTTGGAGCAGCTGCTAGATGCCTGGCCCTTTTTGGGGTTCAGCAGTGGTCAAGACAGGAAGAGTCCTGCTTTCATGAACCACGTAGTGGGGAGGAGAGACGGGTGCAACTTGGGTGAGGGATTTCACCTTGCTGGACCTCTGTTTTGTCATCTGGAAAATGGGATGGGTGTTCCTCATTTTCTGGGATTGTCCAGCCCTCACATTCTCTGATTCCATAAGAAGCATTTGTTTTCCTGTTTCTTTAAAATTCATTCAGGCCGTGAGCTGTGATGAATGTTGTTAGCTGCTCCCCAAATCACTCTATTCCCAGCCTTTTCCTGTGATCAGGTCTTTCCCGAAACATGACTCACAGTCAGTCAAGTCACAGAACCTAAGGGGCACCCAGCAGAAAAATTCCAACCCTTGCTTCCCAGGAGCTCTGCGGTCTACCTGCCAGGTAAACTTAACTCACCTGGCACAAGGTGGCCATCCCTGGTTTCACATCAACATGATCTCAGGCACAAACCTCCTTGTCTTTCCATTTTGTCTTTAAGTTACTTGTTGAAACAACTGCACAAATATGACACAGATATAAAATCAGGCATCTTCTGCCCCCAGTGCCTACTAATAAATGATTTTCTGCCACTTTAATGATAAAGATAGAACATTTCAACATTCTGCTACCCTTATTATTTGTCATTTTTGTTGATATTTCTATTGACTACATCTTTCAATATTTTAACAATGGAACATTTATTTAGGGTGTTCCAGACCCAGCCTTTAGTGGTAAAGGTTTCGTTGTTATATTTCTATTATGTTTCCTTTCAAAATCATTATCCTATTTAAATGGATTAAGTCAATTCTATAGGCATTTATCTTATGATATTGATGAAATTGATACATAGAGGGCAGTAGTACAAGTTGATTGGACTTGAGAACCTCTATTAGCACAGTTAAGTATAAATATTATCTATATGTAAACCAAAGTACAGGCCGAGTGAGATTCTCTGACTTTTTTGCACTGTCTGCCCCTCAAGCCTGTGAGAAATGGACTATTTCTTGCCCTATCAGTAAACAAAGGATGTCACAGTCTTCAGCACTTGCAGCCCTCCAATGTGAGCCGGCGGGCCCTGAGGCACTCAGGATATGCAAATACAGAATGCAGGCGCCAGAGAGCTGAGGTGCATATCAAAGGAAGGAATTCAGTGAGCCCAGGCAAAGAAAAGCGCCGCATTCCTCACCTTGGGAGAGCTGGTTTTCCTTAGTTAACAATCACCTTTGGATGTTCCCCATTACCTGCGCCAGTTCCCTGCCCTGTCCCCTCCCCCCGGTACTTTAGCTCAGGGAGGAAGGAGCGCAGAGGGACTCGGCTGAATAAGGGGCCTGCGCGCCTCGGGAGGAGTTTTCAGCCGCTTTCCCCGCAGTCGGGAAGAGGGGCGCTGACGCTGCAACCGGACCCTGCGCCTCCCTTGCCCCGTTTCCCCTCAGGACGCTCAGGCCGACCCCCTCCTCACGCCCACCAGGCCTCGCGAGCCAGGACGAGGGCAGGGGCGAGAGGACGGACCGAATTTCCCGGGGACCAGACGCTGGAGGCCGCTCTTTCTGCACAGCAGCGGCGGGTGGCAGCGAACCCCTGCCCCTCAGAAGCTGGTCTTGTGCTGCCGCCCGGGCACCGGACCAGGCGGAGGGTCGGCGCCCACTTACCCGGCCCGCCGTCCCCGCGACTGTCATGGCTTCGGCCGCCGGGGCACCTCCAGAGCCGGCAGCCTCAGTGAGGTCGCCCTCCCCTCGGGCTCCGGGGCAGTTCCGTGAAGGCGGAGGGAAGAGACCCCGCCTGAGCCGGGAGTTCCAGCTCTGAGGAAACGCGGGCTCTGTTCAGCGCGCAGTGGGTGGGACCGCTCTGGCCCGAGGCCTTCCGGGAGGGAGCGGGGCGGCGGGGGAGGGAGCCGCCAGGAGCGCAGGGCCCCGTCGGGGGTCCTGGAGGGGCGGCCCGGCCTGGGGGCCACGCCCATTGTGGCCGCAGCCCAGGCCTTTTTCCTGGAATCCTACACAAAAAAATTAGAAAGATACACAGTCTATAGTAAATACTCACAAATGATTGTTGCTGCTGTGCTCACTATTCTATTAAAGGTGTAAATCGATAAAACACTTTAAGTTCAAAATTAAATGTGAATTTTTACCTTTCTAATTATGTCTCTGATATTCACAGTTGTGGTTAATGAATCAGAGACTGTGGCATCACTAGTTAAAAATCAGCTTGTTAAAAAAATAGAACTCAGGCCCACCGGACCTACTGAATCACAAGCTGCACTTTTACAATCTCCCCAGTGTACTCGTGTACCCATGAATAGTTGAAAGGTACATTTCTACCTCGACAGGTCTTTTCTCTATGAGAAATACACACATTTTATCCAGTTTGATATAAATAAAACACTCAAAAATGCATATGCCTGTGTTGAAACCATCATTTTATCATTTCTTTTCCAGACAAGTATAGTCTCTATACTGGTTTTGTGGATCACATGCCATACTCTTTTCTTGTAGTTAGAAATAAGGTAGAGAAAGTTACTTTGTAAAAAAAAAATTATATATATATATATATATATATATATATATATATATGTATTAGTGGATAATTGAAGAGACTCTTCTAAATTAAAACCTTCTCTTAACTTGCTGTTTTCTTCTTGGGTCATATTATGAACTCTTCCCGTGGCCACATGGCATGTGTACGTTTAATTTCAGGGACTGCTGACATTCCAGGATGTGGCCATAGATTTCTGTCAAGAGGAGTGAGAATGCCTGGACCAAGATCAATGGGAATTGTACAGGGATGTGATGTTATAGAAGTATAGGAACCTGCTCTCCTTGGGTGAGGATACCTTCCTTCCAGAATTCCTTATCCAACCACAGGGTTTGGAGTCCTTCATTTGTAGACTATCTCCTGGAATCTTCTGCTTCCTACAATAGGGTTTCAGATTGCAACGTTTCAGGAAAGATTGGGAGTTTGTGGGTATAATTTTTCTTATTCTTTTAAAATTGCAGCCTCCCTTTTAATATACTTTGTAACTGCTTGGGATGTGTCTATATGAACTGTGTACTATATGCTTCTGTTATAGTCCTTACAATATTTTATTGCCTTATTTTCTCTAACAATTTTCCATGGATTCTTTGGGCTTAAGGTATATTAAAAGGGAGACTGCGAATCTGGGACTTCCCTGGTGATGCAGTGATTAAGAATTCGCCTGCCAATGCAGGGGACCCGGTTCGATCCCCGGTCCGGGAAGATCTCACGTGCCACGGAACAACTAAGCCATTGGGCCACAACTACTGAGTCTGCACGCCACAACTACTGAAGCAGGTGTGTCTTGAGCCCATGCGCCATTTATTTTTGGGAGAATAAAACCGCTTCTGAGTGATTAAAATTTAGGCCAGCTAGTCAAAATGCTTTATCACCTGTTCTTCTAAAACACTGGTCAATGGAACAAGTTTTCCTAGGGATAACAGTGTAATTGTATTCTGGACTTCATATGGGCAATATGGTTTATGACCTTGATGCTGGATCACGACATTTCAACGGTATAACTGCTATTAATTGTCTGTTTGTTCAACGATTAAAGTCTCACGTGATCTGAGTTCAGACTGGAGTCATCCTGGTTGGTTTCTGTCTATTGCAGATTTCTTCCAGTATGAAAGGACAAGAGCAATACGGCTTCCTTTACAAAATGTCTTCAAACTACATGATGATATAATCTACATTCAATTAATTTATACATACCCTACTGTAGAACAGGGTTCGTTACGCTGGCAGAGCCCGGTAATTATGTAAAACTGAAACTTTTTCTGCACTGGTTCAAGTCCTCTTCCTAAGAATATGTTTATAATCAACATTCTTTCACAAATTACCCAATTTAATTCACCATAGCATTCCTCAAATTAACCAAATGGAAAATCCTAGGCTATATACAAATCCAGAAAGGGCCAAAAATCATCAGCCCCCATGGATGATTACAACCCATTGCTGAGGCATTCAAATTACTTATTAAAGAACCACTATGTCCATCAACATCATCAATTTATATATTATTGCCCCAATGCTAGCCATAACCCTGCCTCTCACAACATGAATTCCTCTTCCCATATCTTATCCACTAATTAGTATAAATGTAGGCATATTATTTCTATTAGCCATATCACACCTAGCCATTTATTCCATCCTCAGATCTGGATGAACTTCACATTCAAAATACTCACTCACTGGAGCTCCAGGAACAATAGCACAGACGATCATCTCATATGAAGTAATGTAGCAGTTATTCTATTCTCAGTCTTACTGGTAAATGGATCATTTACACTTTCAACAGTAATTACTACACAAGAACACCTATGACTAATTTTCTCCTGACCCCTACCCAGAATTTGATTATCTCCGCAGTAGCAGAAATCCAGTGAAGCCCCACTTGATTTAACAGAAGTAGAATCAAAACCTGTACATGTCTTCAATGTAGAAAATGTAGCAGGCCCATTCACCCCGTCCTTCCTAGAGAATATGTCAATTTCCCTATAATAAACCTTTCCACAGCAATCTATTTTTAGGAGCATTCGACAATCCCTAGGTGCCAGAATTATAGATTCTTTCATCTTGTAAATATAGTTTTCTTTAAAAAATAATTTTTATAGTTTTACTACCTTTAAACAAAATGTACTCCATTGCTGTGGAATATTCCTTCATAGGAGCGTGCATGGTTCATTTCTGCATCCGTCGGTGATGGCCTTCAGGTTCCTTCAGGTTTGGCTCCTGTGGCTGCCAGTCCATGTCCGTGTGTCCTGGTGCAGGGCTGGTGGGTTTGTGTTCAACTGGGAGGAGCACTGTGGGTCTCTGTGCACGGACTTCGCTATCTGAGGCCCGATTGCTTCAGAAGTGGTTGCATCCCCCCGTTGCGTACCAGGCTTTCCATTGCTCCACATCCTGCTGATATTTGATACTATGTCTTTCATGTCTGCCATTCTGGTAGGTGTATGCACAGTATTTTTCTTATGGCTTTAATCCCTCTGTTGTTAGTGAAGTTGTGCATCTTGTGGTATTCATGGACTATTTCCTGTTGTTTTCGGAAAAGTTTTAAAAATTGTGGTCTGGTACACATAACATAAAATGTACTATCTTAACCATTTTTAAGTGCACATTTCAGGGTCGGGAAGTAATTCACACTGTTGTGCAAACCTGACCACCATCATCCTCCAGAACTTTTTCATCTTGCAAAATTGAAACAGTCCCCATTAAACACTCACTCCCCATTGTCCCTCCCTCAGCCTCTGGCCCTCCACATCCTACTTTATGTCTCTATATTTCCGACTGCTCTAGGGGCCTTGTATGAGTGGATCAAGCACTGTTTGTTTTTTTGTGTCTAGCTTACATCACTGAGCATAATGCCCTCAAGGTTCATCCCTGCTGCATCCTGTGTCAGAATTGACTTCCTTTTTAGGCTGAATAGCATTCCCTTCTATTGATGGACCGTGTTTTTCTTCTCCATTCTTCCATTAGTGGACACATGTAATATCTACATTCATTTCTGCTGTCATAATATTTGTGGAATAAAATCAGAAAGTCCTATGAATCAAAAGTCATTTGCCATTAACTTTTTTCTTAAACTTTTTGTTGTGGAAAACATCAAGGCTAAGAAAAGGGAAAAATACATGTCAGCTTCACTTGTGTTCAGGAATTAATGCTTTACGGATTCACTTTATTCCCTGTGTGTGTGCTATGCGTGTGCATGTGCCTGTTTGCATAAATATGCTGTGCATGTGGATAGGTATGTGAACTTGCACACATTAGTGTGTGCATGGGCATATGGGTGCATGTGTGTTCACATGCTAGTGAGTGAATATATTTGTGCTGTGCACGTGCATATGTTTGTGTGTGTGCTGTGCCTGCCTGTGCGCACACCTGTGTGTTTGCTGGAACCACTTGCAAGTTGGCTGCAGACTGAATTGTGCCCCAGATATATCCGCACGCAGCTGCTCTAACAATCCTGAGTAGCCACGTAAAGGTCACAGATCTCAGGGATTTAAATGGATGGAGCAGGATATCCTGACACAGAGTTTGTCTTCCAATGACTGTCACTGTCTCAGTAACATCCTTCACACCTTCTTTAAGCCGCATTCAGGGTCCAGTTTAGACTCCCATTACATTCAGTCACCTGTCCCAGGTCCCCTAAAGCAACAATGTCACCGTGGGAGAGCACGGCCAAGGCTGGGGGTTCCCCTCCTGTTGGCCTGGCCTCCAGGCCCTGCCCTTGGCTCCTGTTTCCTCATATCTCAGCCAGGCCCCGACTTGGATCGGGCCGCCACCTCTTTCCTCACAGGGTCCCATCGCCCAGTCAAGGGGGTTCATTCTCCCCCTAAACACAGCATCAGGAGTTGGGGGCTGACAGTCCACACTGGGTCTCCTTCATGTGAGACCCTGTGCTGTTGAAAGAGCAGGCACCCTGCCCTCGGGGGTGGGGGACTGGGGGGCGACATGCGGCCCACGATGGGCAGGCGGGTCTCCGGGTGGGGCGAGCCAGTGTGCAAGGAGTTCCGCGGTGGGTTCTCCTCTCCAACGGCTTCTGTGCCCCTACCTCTCCCCGTGCCTCCCCTCGAAGACAGCGCGGTGCCCGGGTTGGGAACCATGGGAGCCGTCAGCCACCGCCCCCTCTACACACACACACACACACGCACACGCACACGCACACGCACACGCACACGCTGCAGGGAAGCAGGACCTGAGTGCAGGGCTCTCAGCGGCCCTGAGCGCCCCGCCCGGAATCGGCCAGCCGAATGGACAGACCGGATCTCCCGGCCCGGACCATGCAGGACTCTCCTGACCTGGCTTGCAGTGTGGCCGCCTCCTTCTGGAAGCCTGGGAGGCTGGAATCAGGCCACTTCTTGTCTGTCCTGGCAGCAGACTGGGCTGCACTCTAAGAAGTTCGTGGCTCGCCCGTGGATCCTGACCATCAGGTGGTCAGAGAAATTGGGAACATTTCTGTTTTACCTGTTGAAATGTTTAATGACAAAGATTTTGTTCAGTTTCCTGACGTGGGTGTCCAAAGATGAGAGACCCATGTGTGTGATCTGTACCCCCTATGAGATCAGCCCTAAGCTACTTTAAACATGATCAAGTTGTGTCTACATGGTAGATTTAGACCTCTGCATGTCCTGTCTACTGATTATGTTTAGAGCTGACCATGTGTTGTCTATAATAAGAAGATTTAGACCTGACCAAGTTCTGTGTACGCTAGGACTATGGGGACCTGGGTAGAGACCCGGCCTGGCCTCAGTACTGGGAAGTTCCGTGCCTGCATCTGAATGTCAGTGCTTAGATGTCTGGGGTCTGGAGCTGAGGTGGGCTTGTCTACGTAACAGCCTCTCTTCTGAGTGTGGTGACCTGGTCCTCCCAAGGGTCAGTGCTATGGTCGGGGCCTTAGTCTTAATCCCTGCAAGGTTCACCTTCCCTGGGGTTCATGGAGAATCCTCAGGAGGACTACCTGGCAATAATTCCAATTTACCAGCACGTGCATGGTGCATAGGGAAGCAGGTTTAGCTTCTGAATTGATTGCAGGGCACGCAGATCGGGCAAAAGGCCGATGGGTGACAGCTGAGGCTGCTGCTGAGCTCTCCCTCCAGTCTACCGTCCCTACTCAGCAGAGTCCAGAGCTGCCCCTCGGCTTTCAGCCCTGCTGTCCTGTGAGTTTTCTCAACATATAAGTGAGACGAGAAAGGACTGAGCATGCCAGCACCAGGGTCGTGTGTTCAACTTTAGTATTAAAGCTGTACAAACAGTTAAAATCACACAGAACCAAAGTGAGAAGAGGAGGACTCCTCTGGGACAAGTGTGGGGAAAGAAGACCCACCTGACACTTTTTCCCATCCCAGGAGGTCCCAGGGACCCAGCTTGTTTCCACATTGGGGGAGCCCCTTGCAGAGCCATGGTGTCCTGACCAAGGGGACGTGTGACCCCAGGTGCAGGGTCTGGGGAGGTGAGGTCACCCTGGGACTGTGGACATGTGACCCAGGTGGAGGGGTCTGGGGAGGTGGGTCACCCTGGTGAGTGTGGATGTGTGGCCCCAGGTATAGGGTGCGGGGACTGTGTGGGTCTCACCATACCTGCATGGGTCAGGATCACATGGATGGGGAGACCGCATATGCGCTCTTTGCCTGCAGTGTGTCCTGTCCCCTTTGAGATTTCCAACCTCTGCATTAAGGGTGTTGTCCTGATTAACCTGTGGTTCCTTTTCTTCTCTTCATCTTGTCACAATCATATGAGGTCAGGCATGTTTGAGTGGGTTGCTGCTCTGTGT
Source organism: Balaenoptera physalus (assembly GCF_965194825.1). Lineage (NCBI taxonomy): Eukaryota > Metazoa > Chordata > Mammalia > Artiodactyla > Balaenopteridae > Balaenoptera > Balaenoptera physalus. The sequence continues at coordinate 337,127 of NW_028126166.1, forward strand.
TCCGGTGAGTGACAACACTTGGTGGTGTCGTATTAATACTATAGCATATCATATGTCTAATCTATGGGGGTCACCACTGCCTGGGTCCCCCTGGACAGAGGTCAGGTGAGCACAGACTAGCCCCCCCTATGAATGGTCTCCCACGTGCTCTGTGAGGGTACCGTGATGGCCCCTAAGGTAGGGGACTGTGTCTGGGCCTCCGACATTTGTGATGAAGGGGAGTCGAAATGGAATCTCAATTAACAAGACATTATTTTAAGAATTTATTTTAAGTGAAATAAAACACACGTCACATACCCTTTACCATCATCACCATTTTAAGTGCACGTTTCTGAGGCATCAGATAGATTCACTTTCTCGTGGAGCCATCACCACCATCAGTAGAACTTTTCGTCCTGCAAAACCAAAATTCCACAACCATGAAAGTCTCATTCCCCATTCCCTCCCACTGCCCCTGGCACCGATATCCACTTCAGTCCCTTAGTTGTCGACTGCAGGGCCCCCACTGGAGTGGAATCCTGCAGTGTTTGCTGACGGGTCATTTTGGAAGAGCTGACTTTCAGTCTGAAGCTCTGCCTGTTCGCATCTGAAGAATCTGCATTTAAGGAGAGGGTGTATGAGGAAGGGGGTGTATGCGGGACAAAGGTGTCCGGGGTGCAGGTGAGCCAGGACCTGACCAGCTGCCTTTTGGGTCCTCTGGTCCCATCTCTTGGTCTGTGCCTCATCTGCATCATCACTGTCCCCGCTGGCACCGCTGGGGTGTTGTTGTCTGAGTGAGAGTCCCCTGGTGTCCCTGCTCTCCTCCCCTCCTCCTGCTGGTTGGGGAGGGAACTGCTTGCTGTGTGGTCTCTACTCCTGAGGCATGAAGGACCCTGTAGCATGGACCTGCAGAGTGTGGGGTGTGGTCCCAAGAGCATGGGGCCCACATAGGACACGACATCGGGCCGTGACAGGTGCTAGGGCTGCCTCATCACTGACAGGGAATGTTGCCCAGATCCTGCTCCAGAGGGCATGGTGGGTGGCCTGGGACCCTAGAGGCCCCATTCCTATACTGGAGCTTGGAGAGTGCATCCCCATGGGCTGCAGATTCACCCCATATCTCAGACATATCCCTCTGTCCTGTCTTTGAACTCAGGAAAACGTGCTCTCTTGTCCACAACATAGGCCGGGTCCTGTTGATATTAGGATTCTTTAAGTTAGGCGTCCTGGGATAGCAGCTCCCTTTAGGCCTGAGAAGGAACAACTCCGGAGTGTACAACAATTTCAGATGAAACTAATATTCAATGACTATCCCTAACTACTCGGTTGTTGACTTCTATTAGTCATTATTCTCCTGGTTTTAGCTCTGATGTGGGGATTACAGAGGAGTCAACATTTAAATCTTCGTAATCTGTGTATTTGTAGCTTCAGTATCGTTACGGACCCATAGTTTTTTATGGTTTGGGAAGAGTTATTGATTTCATGTATCATGTAAAGGATTCACAATGATGATAGGGCAATTAAGATTACAATAATAGCTAGTAAATTGTTCACATTTTCTCTACCTGTGCATCTATTGTATGCATATGAGTTTAGATGTCAATATTAGTGAAATGATATAGAGGACTAGAGACCTTATTTTAAAAATCACTATTAATGTGTGATGAAGAAAATGTAAAAGTTCTTCCATAATCGGTGATGTTGTATCTTGAGAGCCTAGATGAAATTGATATGCCTTAGTCATATACAGGATTTTAGCCTATCATTTAACTTTGACAAAGCTACATCACTTTTTACTTTTATCTCATTTATTGAGGAAGACATAATTGTTATGGTGTTGGCTTGAAACTGGTTGAAAAGGACTTGAGTCCTTCCTTATTTTACATTTACATAGGTAGGATCTTGAAACGTAGGATATGGTGGAGGACATCCGTGTAACCATTCTAGGTTAGGAGTAGCAATTTCCACTGCTAAGACTTCTTGTTTAGACACAAATGCTTTTCAAAGTATGAAGATTATTAGCATTACTGCTGCTACTGAGATGAATGAGCCTAAAGACAAAATATTTCATGTTGTGTGTGCCTCAGGGTACTCAGACTAACGTAGTGACATCCCTGAGAGGCCACGAAAGTGCTGCAGGAAGTCATATTTACGACTACAAATATACTTGTGAAGTGAATTTTTGCTCATGCTGAGTTAACTGTATAACCTGAGAATAGTGGGAATCAGTGTAGAAAGCCTCCTATAATAGTGAAGACTGCTCCCATGGACATTAGGTCATGGAAGTGTGCTACTACATAGTATGTATCCTGGAGGACAATGTCTGGGGATGAGTTGACTAAGATGATTCCTGTCAAACCACCTACTGTAAAAAGAAAAACTAAAGCCTAAAACTCATAATATAGTGGGAGGTCATATAGTATTACCTCCGTGAACAGTTGCTAACCAGGGACTTCCCTGGTGACGCAGTGGTTAAGAATTCGTCTGCCAATGCAGGGAACACGGGTTCGAGCCCTTGTCTGGGAAGATCCCACATGCCGCGGAGCAAAAAGCCCGTGTGCCACAACTACTGAGCCTGCCCTCTAGAGCCCGCAAGCCACAACTACTGAAGCCCACGCGCCTAGAGGCCGTGCTCTGCAACAAGAGAAGCCACTGCAATGAAAGGGCCGCACACCGCAACGAAGAGTACCTGCCGCTCACCGCAACCAGAGAAAGCCCATGCGCAGCAACCAAGACCCAACTCAGCCAAAAAAAAAAAAAAAAAAGAAAAGAAAAAGAAAAATTAAATAAAGAGTTGCTAATCAGCTAGATACTTTTACTCCTGTAGGGATAGAAGTAATTACGGTAGCTGATGCAAAGTATGCTCCTGAGTCCACAGCTATCCCTATGGTAAACATATGATGGGCCCACAAGAGAACTCCTAAAAAACCAGTGGACATGACTCATACTATTCCCAGATAGCTGAAAGGTAATTTTTGTCCTAAATAGTATGTAATGCTATGTGAGTTTATAAAAAACACTGTTAGGCCATGAATACAGACTTCAGGGTGAGCAAAGTATCAAAAGAGGTGTTGGTATAGGATTCGGTCTCCTCCTGAAGGGTCAAAGAAAGTAGTGTTTAGATTTCTATCTCTTAACAGCATGGCAATTCTGGCTGCTTGGACTGAGATTGGTAATTATAGTAATATGGCTATAGTTGGGGAAGATTAAACAAATAATGGTGTTTGGTATTGGGATATGACTGCTGGTTTTGTATTAAAGACTATAGTAATAAAAGTAATAATACCAAGAATTGAGGAGACACCTGCTAAATGTAAGGAGAAAACAGTTAGGTCGACAGAGGCTCCTGCATGGGCCAGATTGCAGGCTAGAGCTGAATACACCGTCCCACTGGTACCAGAACCAGCTTCTACTATTGGTGATATGAGTAGGAGTAAGAATGATGGGGGAAGTAGTCAAAAGTTTATATGATTTATTGGGGGAAATGCTACTTCAGGTGTCCGAGTTCTTAGTGGCCCAAGTCAGTTTTCAAAGCCTGCAATCATAACGGGTACAGCTATAAAGAAAATTATTACAAGTGCAGGGACTGTTATGACAACCTTACAGATTTGGGCATCTCCAAGTAGCGGTCCAGGTCAGCATAGCTCAGCCTGGATTAATATAATTAAGGTGCTGCCTGCTACTCCAGCTCAAGCACCAAATAGTAAATATAAAATGGCGATATCTTTGTGATTTGTTGAAAATAATCAGCAGTGTATGAACAGAGGTAAAATGACTGAGTTAGCATTAGACTGTAAATCTAAAGACAGAGATTGAGCCCTCTTTCTGGCAAACCCTGTGGTGAATCAACAAATTGAATTGTAACTTCAGAGAAGCAGCTTCAATTCTGCCAGTGATTATCCTGCCTTTTTTTTTTTTTCTTTTTTTCTTTCTCAAATGAAGGAGAAGTAGACTGAAGTCAGTTGACTAGAGGATTTGCCTGTTAACTAAAGTTTCCTGGGGTTAAAACTCATCCATCTCGTAAAGATTTGGCTTCAATACAGTGTTTGCTTTACATTCAATTGATGTAGAATAAAGTCTTGCAATCCTTATTTTTAGGAATTAAGTAAATTTCACTTGTTTAGGGTTTTGAAAGCTCTTGGTCTGAACTAACCTAAATTCCTAGTCCAGCACCGATAGAATGGGTGTTGTGTGTAGTAACCGTGTGGGTATTATGATTGGTAATGATAGGAAGGTTATTTCTTTGTATGTTCAAATTGTTTTGTGTTTGTGTTGTTTAATGAAGGGAATATAGTTAGTGATGTGGAGTATGTTAGCTGCAAGTAGAAATATATGCTGAGGACTGCTATGATGGTTATTAGTGTTGGTAGAATGATGTTGTCGTTTTTGTTATCTCTTGGATAATTATTCATTTGGGTAGAAAGCCTGATAGTGATGGGCGATGTCCTAATGATACTATAATGGTGAGGAAAATGATTGTGATGGGAGGTGTTTTATCTCATGTGTGTGATAATGATACTCTTGTAGTACATGATCTGGGCATAAATAAGAAGAAGATAGTGTTGTTATGATATAAATTAGTATGTTTAGGATTGTTATAATCTGAATATACATTATAATAGCTGTTATTCATCCTATATGGGCAATTGATGAGGAGGGTGTAATATTTTCCAGGTGAGTATGGCGAAGTCTGCCTCAGCCTCCAGCTATGATTTATAATATCACTATGATTAATAGTATATTTAGGTTGATGGAAGGTGACCTGTGGTATAAAACTGATAGGGGTGCAATTTTGTCATGTTGATAGCATCAGGTCTGCTGTTCATGGGATGCCTCGTGTGACTTCAGGCACTCAGAAGTGAAATGGGGAAAGTCCTACTTTTGTGACAAGGGCGATTGTCATGAGGGTGGATGCTGCTGGATTAAAGATTCTTGTTATTCATTGTGCTCTTTGACCAGAGTATATTAGATTAATGATAATAGCCATTATAAGTAGTATTGATGTGGTGGACTGTTTTAGGAAATATTTGTTGGATGCTTCTGTAGCTTATGGGTTCATGTTTTTTATTAGAATGGGGATACCATTAACCAGTGTGAGCTTGTTATACAATTATATTTCCTGAGAAAATGGTCAGTAGAATGATGGTAAAAACAATGAGAGTTTATTAGCACAGGAAGGATATACAAAAATATTTTGGGGGTATGGGCCTGAAGCTTACTTAGAGAACTTTACTATATAGCATGTGGTGTAATGTGGTAGGTAGCATGGAGAATGTAAAATTATTAGGAAGAATTCAATTCCAGGAATAAGAGCATTGAAACCTCTGTGATTTACTCTATCAAAGTAACTCTTTTGTCAGACATATTTCTTAAATTTGTGGTGGGTTGCCTGGTATGATGACAATTAGTGAAAACTCTCATATACATAGGGTTTAATGTTAGTCGTAAAATACTTTTTATAAGAGATGTATGCGTTGATCATATCAAAATTGTAGGTAGGAGGCTCAAATTCATAGAAAGGAGATTGTTAGATGTGTTTAATGATGACTTGGGCTGTATATAATTCTGGCACCTAGGGATTGTCGAATGCTCCTAAAAATAGATTGCTGTGGAAATGTTTATTATAGGGAAATTGACATATTCTCTAGGAGGGACGGGGTGAATGGGCCTGCTACATTTTCTACATTGAAGACATATACAGGTTTTGATGCTACTTCCGTTTAATCAAGTGGGGCTTCGTTGGATTTCGGCTACTGCCGAGATAATCAAATTCTGGGTAGGGGTCAGGAGAAAATTAGTCATAGGTGTTCTTGTGTAATAATTACTGTTGAAAGTGTAAATGATCCATTTATCAGTAAGACTGAGAATAGAATAACTGCTACATTACTTCATATGAGATGATTGTCTGTGCTATTGCTCCTAGAGCTCCAGTGAGTGAGTATTTTGAATGTGAAGTTCATCCAGATCTGAGGATGGAGCAAATGGCTAGGTGTGATATGGCTAATAGAAATAACATGCCTACATTTATATTAATTAGTGGATAAGATATGGGAAGAGGAATTCATGTTGTGAGAGCCAGGGTTAAGGCTAGCATTGGGGTTAAGGCTAGCAAGAGAAGCCACCGCAATGAGAAGCCCGCGCACCGCAACAAAGAGTAGCCCCCGCTTGCCGCAACTAGGCAAAGCCTGCGCATAGCAACGAAGACCCAACGCAGCCAAAAACAAATTAATTAATTAATTCGTTAACTATTTTAAACAAAAGTACTATATCCTTCTGTACAGCTTCTCTGGGAAGAACAGAGAGATGGCGTAGGAGAGTGAGAAAGACCAATATTTAGTGCACATCTCTCATGCAGCTGCTCTGCTGGCTCAGAGAGATTTATCCCCACTTTACAAAGGAGGAAATAATCTCAGAGAGGTTTAGTAATTTTCCCAAAGCCAAACAGCTATGGAGTGGCAGAACCAGGATCTGAACCAAGTCTGTTACCTTCAAAGCCTAAGTCCTCATCACAACAAAACTCAATTAATATTTACATTTATCGAATTACATTGCAACCTGGGGAGTTCTTGGCACAATCCTGAATAAGAGTGAGAAAGAAAGAAATAGCATTGTTCCTACAGTCAACCCAAATTTTTGGAGCAGCTGCTAGATGCCTGGCCCTTTTTGGGGTTCAGCAGTGGTCAAGACAGGAAGAGTCCTGCTTTCATGAACCACGTAGTGGGGAGGAGAGACGGGTGCAACTTGGGTGAGGGATTTCACCTTGCTGGACCTCTGTTTTGTCATCTGGAAAATGGGATGGGTGTTCCTCATTTTCTGGGATTGTCCAGCCCTCACATTCTCTGATTCCATAAGAAGCATTTGTTTTCCTGTTTCTTTAAAATTCATTCAGGCCGTGAGCTGTGATGAATGTTGTTAGCTGCTCCCCAAATCACTCTATTCCCAGCCTTTTCCTGTGATCAGGTCTTTCCCGAAACATGACTCACAGTCAGTCAAGTCACAGAACCTAAGGGGCACCCAGCAGAAAAATTCCAACCCTTGCTTCCCAGGAGCTCTGCGGTCTACCTGCCAGGTAAACTTAACTCACCTGGCACAAGGTGGCCATCCCTGGTTTCACATCAACATGATCTCAGGCACAAACCTCCTTGTCTTTCCATTTTGTCTTTAAGTTACTTGTTGAAACAACTGCACAAATATGACACAGATATAAAATCAGGCATCTTCTGCCCCCAGTGCCTACTAATAAATGATTTTCTGCCACTTTAATGATAAAGATAGAACATTTCAACATTCTGCTACCCTTATTATTTGTCATTTTTGTTGATATTTCTATTGACTACATCTTTCAATATTTTAACAATGGAACATTTATTTAGGGTGTTCCAGACCCAGCCTTTAGTGGTAAAGGTTTCGTTGTTATATTTCTATTATGTTTCCTTTCAAAATCATTATCCTATTTAAATGGATTAAGTCAATTCTATAGGCATTTATCTTATGATATTGATGAAATTGATACATAGAGGGCAGTAGTACAAGTTGATTGGACTTGAGAACCTCTATTAGCACAGTTAAGTATAAATATTATCTATATGTAAACCAAAGTACAGGCCGAGTGAGATTCTCTGACTTTTTTGCACTGTCTGCCCCTCAAGCCTGTGAGAAATGGACTATTTCTTGCCCTATCAGTAAACAAAGGATGTCACAGTCTTCAGCACTTGCAGCCCTCCAATGTGAGCCGGCGGGCCCTGAGGCACTCAGGATATGCAAATACAGAATGCAGGCGCCAGAGAGCTGAGGTGCATATCAAAGGAAGGAATTCAGTGAGCCCAGGCAAAGAAAAGCGCCGCATTCCTCACCTTGGGAGAGCTGGTTTTCCTTAGTTAACAATCACCTTTGGATGTTCCCCATTACCTGCGCCAGTTCCCTGCCCTGTCCCCTCCCCCCGGTACTTTAGCTCAGGGAGGAAGGAGCGCAGAGGGACTCGGCTGAATAAGGGGCCTGCGCGCCTCGGGAGGAGTTTTCAGCCGCTTTCCCCGCAGTCGGGAAGAGGGGCGCTGACGCTGCAACCGGACCCTGCGCCTCCCTTGCCCCGTTTCCCCTCAGGACGCTCAGGCCGACCCCCTCCTCACGCCCACCAGGCCTCGCGAGCCAGGACGAGGGCAGGGGCGAGAGGACGGACCGAATTTCCCGGGGACCAGACGCTGGAGGCCGCTCTTTCTGCACAGCAGCGGCGGGTGGCAGCGAACCCCTGCCCCTCAGAAGCTGGTCTTGTGCTGCCGCCCGGGCACCGGACCAGGCGGAGGGTCGGCGCCCACTTACCCGGCCCGCCGTCCCCGCGACTGTCATGGCTTCGGCCGCCGGGGCACCTCCAGAGCCGGCAGCCTCAGTGAGGTCGCCCTCCCCTCGGGCTCCGGGGCAGTTCCGTGAAGGCGGAGGGAAGAGACCCCGCCTGAGCCGGGAGTTCCAGCTCTGAGGAAACGCGGGCTCTGTTCAGCGCGCAGTGGGTGGGACCGCTCTGGCCCGAGGCCTTCCGGGAGGGAGCGGGGCGGCGGGGGAGGGAGCCGCCAGGAGCGCAGGGCCCCGTCGGGGGTCCTGGAGGGGCGGCCCGGCCTGGGGGCCACGCCCATTGTGGCCGCAGCCCAGGCCTTTTTCCTGGAATCCTACACAAAAAAATTAGAAAGATACACAGTCTATAGTAAATACTCACAAATGATTGTTGCTGCTGTGCTCACTATTCTATTAAAGGTGTAAATCGATAAAACACTTTAAGTTCAAAATTAAATGTGAATTTTTACCTTTCTAATTATGTCTCTGATATTCACAGTTGTGGTTAATGAATCAGAGACTGTGGCATCACTAGTTAAAAATCAGCTTGTTAAAAAAATAGAACTCAGGCCCACCGGACCTACTGAATCACAAGCTGCACTTTTACAATCTCCCCAGTGTACTCGTGTACCCATGAATAGTTGAAAGGTACATTTCTACCTCGACAGGTCTTTTCTCTATGAGAAATACACACATTTTATCCAGTTTGATATAAATAAAACACTCAAAAATGCATATGCCTGTGTTGAAACCATCATTTTATCATTTCTTTTCCAGACAAGTATAGTCTCTATACTGGTTTTGTGGATCACATGCCATACTCTTTTCTTGTAGTTAGAAATAAGGTAGAGAAAGTTACTTTGTAAAAAAAAAATTATATATATATATATATATATATATATGTATTAGTGGATAATTGAAGAGACTCTTCTAAATTAAAACCTTCTCTTAACTTGCTGTTTTCTTCTTGGGTCATATTATGAACTCTTCCCGTGGCCACATGGCATGTGTACGTTTAATTTCAGGGACTGCTGACATTCCAGGATGTGGCCATAGATTTCTGTCAAGAGGAGTGAGAATGCCTGGACCAAGATCAATGGGAATTGTACAGGGATGTGATGTTATAGAAGTATAGGAACCTGCTCTCCTTGGGTGAGGATACCTTCCTTCCAGAATTCCTTATCCAACCACAGGGTTTGGAGTCCTTCATTTGTAGACTATCTCCTGGAATCTTCTGCTTCCTACAATAGGGTTTCAGATTGGAACGTTTCAGGAAAGATTGGGAGTTTGTGGGTATAATTTTTCTTATTCTTTTAAAATTGCAGCCTCCCTTTTAATATACTTTGTAACTGCTTGGGATGTGTCTATATGAACTGTGTACTATATGCTTCTGTTATAGTCCTTACAATATTTTATTGCCTTATTTTCTCTAACAATTTTCCATGGATTCTTTGGGCTTAAGGTATATTAAAAGGGAGACTGCGAATCTGGGACTTCCCTGGTGATGCAGTGATTAAGAATTCGCCTGCCAATGCAGGGGACCCGGTTCGATCCCCGGTCCGGGAAGATCTCACGTGCCACGGAACAACTAAGCCATTGGGCCACAACTACTGAGTCTGCACGCCACAACTACTGAAGCAGGTGTGTCTTGAGCCCATGCGCCATTTATTTTTGGGAGAATAAAACCGCTTCTGAGTGATTAAAATTTAGGCCAGCTAGTCAAAATGCTTTATCACCTGTTCTTCTAAAACACTGGTCAATGGAACAAGTTTTCCTAGGGATAACAGTGTAATTGTATTCTGGAGTTCATATGGGCAATATGGTTTATGACCTTGATGCTGGATCACGACATTTCAACGGTATAACTGCTATTAATTGTCTGTTTGTTCAACGATTAAAGTCTCACGTGATCTGAGTTCAGACTGGAGTCATCCTGGTTGGTTTCTGTCTATTGCAGATTTCTTCCAGTATGAAAGGACAAGAGCAATACGGCTTCCTTTACAAAATGTCTTCAAACTACATGATGATATAATCTACATTCAATTAATTTATACATACCCTACTGTAGAACAGGGTTCGTTACGCTGGCAGAGCCCGGTAATTATGTAAAACTGAAACTTTTTCTGCACTGGTTCAAGTCCTCTTCCTAAGAATATGTTTATAATCAACATTCTTTCACAAATTACCCAATTTAATTCACCATAGCATTCCTCAAATTAACCAAATGGAAAATCCTAGGCTATATACAAATCCAGAAAGGGCCAAAAATCATCAGCCCCCATGGATGATTACAACCCATTGCTGAGGCATTCAAATTACTTATTAAAGAACCACTATGTCCATCAACATCATCAATTTATATATTATTGCCCCAATGCTAGCCATAACCCTGCCTCTCACAACATGAATTCCTCTTCCCATATCTTATCCACTAATTAGTATAAATGTAGGCATATTATTTCTATTAGCCATATCACACCTAGCCATTTATTCCATCCTCAGATCTGGATGAACTTCACATTCAAAATACTCACTCACTGGAGCTCCAGGAACAATAGCACAGACGATCATCTCATATGAAGTAATGTAGCAGTTATTCTATTCTCAGTCTTACTGGTAAATGGATCATTTACACTTTCAACAGTAATTACTACACAAGAACACCTATGACTAATTTTCTCCTGACCCCTACCCAGAATTTGATTATCTCCGCAGTAGCAGAAATCCAGTGAAGCCCCACTTGATTTAACAGAAGTAGAATCAAAACCTGTACATGTCTTCAATGTAGAAAATGTAGCAGGCCCATTCACCGCGTCCTTCCTAGAGAATATGTCAATTTCCCTATAATAAACGTTTCCACAGCAATCTATTTTTAGGAGCATTCGACAATCCCTAGGTGCCAGAATTATAGATTCTTTCATCTTGTAAATATAGTTTTCTTTAAAAAATAATTTTTATAGTTTTACTACCTTTAAACAAAATGTACTCCATTGCTGTGGAATATTCCTTCATAGGAGCGTGCATGGTTCATTTCTGAATCCGTCGGTGATGGCCTTCAGGTTCCTTCAGGTTTGGCTCCTGTGGCTGCCAGTCCATGTCCGTGTGTCCTGGTGCAGGGCTGGTGGGTTTGTGTTCAACTGGGAGGAGCACTGTGGGTCTCTGTGCACGGACTTCGCTATCTGAGGCCCGATTGCTTCAGAAGTGGTTGCATCCCCCCGTTGCGTACCAGGCTTTCCATTGCTCCACATCCTGCTGATATTTGATACTATGTCTTTCATGTCTGCCATTCTGGTAGGTGTATGCACAGTATTTTTCTTATGGCTTTAATCCCTCTGTTGTTAGTGAAGTTGTGCATCTTGTGGTATTCATGGACTATTTCCTGTTGTTTTTGGAAAAGTTTTAAAAATTGTGGTCTGGTACACATAACATAAAATGTACTATCTTAACCATTTTTAAGTGCACATTTCAGGGTCGGGAAGTAATTCACACTGTTGTGCAAACCTGACCACCATCATCCTCCAGAACTTTTTCATCTTGCAAAATTGAAACAGTCCCCATTAAACACTCACTCCCCATTGTCCCTCCCTCAGCCTCTGGCCCTCCACATCCTACTTTATGTCTCTATATTTCCGACTGCTCTAGGGGCCTTGTATGAGTGGATCAAGCACTGTTTGTTTTTTTGTGTCTAGCTTACATCACTGAGCATAATGCCCTCAAGGTTCATCCCTGCTGCATCCTGTGTCAGAATTGACTTCCTTTTTAGGCTGAATAGCATTCCCTTCTATTGATGGACCGTGTTTTTCTTCTCCATTCTTCCATTAGTGGACACATGTAATATCTACATTCATTTCTGCTGTCATAATATTTGTGGAATAAAATCAGAAAGTCCTATGAATCAAAAGTCATTTGCCATTAACTTTTTTCTTAAACTTTTTGTTGTGGAAAACATCAAGGCTAAGAAAAGGGAAAAATACATGTCAGCTTCACTTGTGTTCAGGAATTAATGCTTTACGGATTCACTTTATTCCCTGTGTGTGTGCTATGCGTGTGCATGTGCCTGTTTGCATAAATATGCTGTGCATGTGGATAGGTATGTGAACTTGCACACATTAGTGTGTGCATGGGCATATGGGTGCATGTGTGTTCACATGCTAGTGAGTGAATATATTTGTGCTGTGCACGTGCATATGTTTGTGTGTGTGCTGTGCCTGCCTGTGCGCACACCTGTGTGTTTGCTGGAACCACTTGCAAGTTGGCTGCAGACTGAATTGTGCCCCAGATATATCCGCACGCAGCTGCTCTAACAATCCTGAGTAGCCACGTAAAGGTCACAGATCTCAGGGATTTAAATGGATGGAGCAGGATATCCTGACACAGAGTTTGTCTTCCAATGACTGTCACTGTCTCAGTAACATCCTTCACACCTTCTTTAAGCCGCATTCAGGGTCCAGTTTAGACTCCCATTACATTCAGTCACCTGTCCCAGGTCCCCTAAAGCAACAATGTCACCGTGGGAGAGCCCGGCCAAGGCTGGGGGTGCCCCTCCTGTTGGCCTGGCCTCCAGGCCCTGCCCTTGGCTCCTGTTTCCTCATATCTCAGCCAGGCCCCGACTTGGATCGGGCCGCCACCTCTTTGCTCACAGGGTCCCATCGCCCAGTCAAGGGGGTTCATTCTCCCCCTAAACACAGCATCAGGAGTTGGGGGCTGACAGTCCACACTGGGTCTCCTTCATGTGAGACCCTGTGCTGTTGAAAGAGCAGGCACCCTGCCCTCGGGGGTGGGGGACTGGGGGGCGACATGCGGCCCACGATGGGCAGGCGGGTCTCCGGGTGGGGCGAGCCAGTGTGCAAGGAGTTCCGCGGTGGGTTCTCCTCTCCAACGGCTTCTGTGCCCCTACCTCTCCCCGTGCCTCCCCTCGAAGACAGCGCGGTGCCCGGGTTGGGAACCATGGGAGCCGTCAGCCACCGCCCCCTCTACACACACACACACACACGCACACGCACACGCACACGCACACGCACACGCTGCAGGGAAGCAGGACCTGAGTGCAGGGCTCTCAGCGGCCCTGAGCGCCCCGCCCGGAATCGGCCAGCCGAATGGACAGACCGGATCTCCCGGCCCGGACCATGCAGGACTCTCCTGACCTGGCTTGCAGTGTGGCCGCCTCCTTCTGTAAGCCTGGGAGGCTGGAATCAGGCCACTTCTTGTCTGTCCTGGCAGCAGACTGGGCTGCACTCTAAGAAGTTCGTGGCTCGCCCGTGGATCCTGACCATCAGGTGGTCAGAGAAATTGGGAACATTTCTGTTTTACCTGTTGAAATGTTTAATGACAAAGATTTTGTTCAGTTTCCTGACGTGGGTGTCCAAAGATGAGAGACCCATGTGTGTGATCTGTACCCCCTATGAGATCAGCCCTAAGCTACTTTAAACATGATCAAGTTGTGTCTACATGGTAGATTTAGACCTCTGCATGTCCTGTCTACTGATTATGTTTAGAGCTGACCATGTGTTGTCTATAATAAGAAGATTTAGACCTGACCAAGTTCTGTGTACGCTAGGACTATGGGGACCTGGGTAGAGACCCGGCCTGGCCTCAGTACTGGGAAGTTCCGTGCCTGCATCTGAATGTCAGTGCTTAGATGTCTGGGGTCTGGAGCTGAGGTGGGCTTGTCTACGTAACAGCCTCTCTTCTGAGTGTGGTGACCTGGTCCTCCCAAGGGTCAGTGCTATGGTCGGGGCCTTAGTCTTAATCCCTGCAAGGTTCACCTTCCCTGGGGTTCATGGAGAATCCTCAGGAGGACTACCTGGCAATAATTCCAATTTACCAGCACGTGCATGGTGCATAGGGAAGCAGGTTTAGCTTCTGAATTGATTGCAGGGCACGCAGATCGGGCAAAAGGCCGATGGGTGACAGCTGAGGCTGCTGCTGAGCTCTCCCTCCAGTCTACCGTCCCTACTCAGCAGAGTCCAGAGCTGCCCCTCGGCTTTCAGCCCTGCTGTCCTGTGAGTTTTCTCAACATGTAAGTGAGACGAGAAAGGACTGAGCATGCCAGCACCAGGGTCGTGTGTTCAACTTTAGTATTAAAGCTGTACAAACAGTTAAAATCACACAGAACCAAAGTGAGAAGAGGAGGACTCCTCTGGGACAAGTGTGGGGAAAGGAGACCCACCTGACACTTTTTCCCATCCCAGGAGGTCCCAGGGACCCAGCTTGTTTCCACATTGGGGGAGCCCCTTGCAGAGCCATGGTGTCCTGACCAAGGGGACGTGTGACCCCAGGTGCAGGGTCTGGGGAGGTGAGGTCACCCTGGGACTGTGGACATGTGACCCAGGTGGAGGGGTCTGGGGAGGTGGGTCACCCTGGTGAGTGTGGATGTGTGGCCCCAGGTATAGGGTGCGGGGACTGTGTGGGTCTCACCATACCTGCATGGGTCAGGATCACATGGATGGGGAGACCGCATATGCGCTCTTTGCCTGCAGTGTGTCCTGTCCCCTTTGAGATTTCCAACCTCTGCATTAAGGGTGTTGTCCTGATTAACCTGTGGTTCCTTTTCTTCTCTTCATCTTGTCACAATCATATGAGGTCAGGCATGTTTGAGTGGGTTGCTGCTCTGTGTTCCGGTGAGTGACAACACTTGGTGGTGTCGTATTAATACTATAGCATATCATATGTCTAATCTATGGGGGTCACCACTGCCTGGGTCCCCCTGGACAGAGGTCAGGTGAGCACAGACTAGCCCCCCCTATGAATGGTCTCCCACGTGCTCTGTGAGGGTACCGTGATGGCCCCTAAGGTAGGGGACTGTGTCTGGGCCTCCGACATTTGTGATGAAGGGGAGTCGAAATGGAATCTCAATTAACAAGACATTATTTTAAGAATTTATTTTAAGTGAAATAAAACACACGTCACATACCCTTTACCATCATCACCATTTTAAGTGCACGTTTCTGAGGCATCAGATAGATTCACTTTCTCGTGGAGCCATCACCACCATCAGTAGAACTTTTCGTCCTGCAAAACCAAAATTCCACAACCATGAAAGTCTCATTCCCCATTCCCTCCCACTGCCCCTGGCACCGATATCCACTTCAGTCCCTGAGTTGTCGACTGCAGGGCACCCACTGGAGTGGAATCCTGCAGTGTTTGCTGACGGGTCATTTTGGAAGAGCTGACTTTCAGTCTGAAGCTCTGCCTGTTCGCATCTGAAGAATCTGCATTTAAGGAGAGGGTGTATGAGGAAGGGGGTGTATGCGGGACAAAGGTGTCCGGGGTGCAGGTGAGCCAGGACCTGACCAGCTGCCTTTTGGGTCCTCTGGTCCCATCTCTTGGTCTGTGCCTCATCTGCATCATCACTGTCCCCGCTGGCACCGCTGGGGTGTTGTTGTCTGAGTGAGAGTCCCCTGGTGTCCCTGCTCTCCTCCCCTCCTCCTGCTGGTTGGGGAGGGAACTGCTTGCTGTGTGGTCTCTACTCCTGAGGCATGAAGGACCCTGTAGCATGGACCTGCAGAGTGTGGGGTGTGGTCCCAAGAGCATGGGGCCCACATAGGACACGACATCGGGCCGTGACAGGTGCTAGGGCTGCCTCATCACTGACAGGGAATGTTGCCCAGATCCTGCTCCAGAGGGCATGGTGGGTGGCCTGGGACCCTAGAGGCCCCATTCCTATACTGGAGCTTGGAGAGTGCATCCCCATGGGCTGCAGATTCACCCCATATCTCAGACATATCCCTCTGTCCTGTCTTTGAACTCAGGAAAACGTGCTCTCTTGTCCACAACATAGGCCGGGTCCTGTTGATATTAGGATTCTTTAAGTTAGGCGTCCTGGGATAGCAGCTCCTTTTAGGCCTGAGAAGGAACAACTCCGGAGTGTACAACAATTTCAGATGAAACTAATATTCAATGACTATCCCTAACTACTCGGTTGTTGACTTCTATTAGTCATTATTCTCCTGGTTTTAGCTCTGATGTGGGGATTACAGAGGAGTCAACATTTAAATCTTCGTAATCTGTGTATTTGTAGCTTCAGTATCGTTACGGACCCATAGTTTTTTATGGTTTGGGAAGAGTTATTGATTTCATGTATCATGTAAAGGATTCACAATGATGATAGGGCAATTAAGATTACAATAATAGCTAGTAAATTGTTCACATTTTCTCTACCTGTGCATCTATTGTATGCATATGAGTTTAGATGTCAATATTAGTGAAATGATATAGAGGACTAGAGAACTTATTTTAAAAATCACTATTAATGTGTGATGAAGAAAATGTAAAAGTTCTTCCATAATCGGTGATGTTGTATCTTGAGAGCCTAGATGAAATTGATATGCCTTAGTCATATACAGGATTTTAGCCTATCATTTAACTTTGACAAAGCTACATCACTTTTTACTTTTATCTCATTTATTGAGGAAGACATAATTGTTATGGTGTTGGCTTGAAACTGGTTGAAAAGGACTTGAGTCCTTCCTTATTTTACATTTACATAGGTAGGATCTTGAAACGTAGGATATGGTGGAGGACATCCGTGTAACCATTCTAGGTTAGGAGTAGCAATTTCCACTGCTAAGACTTCTTGTTTAGACACAAATGCTTTTCAAAGTATGAAGATTATTAGCATTACTGCTGCTACTGAGATGAATGAGCCTAAAGACAAAATATTTCATGTTGTGTGTGCCTCAGGGTACTCAGACTAACGTAGTGACATACCTGAGAGGCCACGAAAGTGCTGCAGGAAGTCATATTTACGACTACAAATATACTTGTGAAGTGAATTTTTGCTCATGCTGAGTTAACTGTATAACCTGAGAATAGTGGGAATCAGTGTAGAAAGCCTCCTATAATAGTGAAGACTGCTCCCATGGACATTAGGTCATGGAAGTGTGCTACTACATAGTATGTATCCTGGAGGACAATGTCTGGGGATGAGTTGACTAAGATGATTCCTGTCAAACCACCTACTGTAAAAAGAAAAACTAAAGCCTAAAACTCATAATATAGTGGGAGGTCATATAGTATTACCTCCGTGAACAGTTGCTAACCAGGGACTTCCCTGGTGACGCAGTGGTTAAGAATTCGTCTGCCAATGCAGGGAACACGGGTTCGAGCCCTTGTCTGGGAAGATCCCACATGCCGCGGAGCAAAAAGCCCGTGTGCCACAACTACTGAGCCTGCCCTCTAGAGCCCGCAAGCCACAACTACTGAAGCCCACGCGCCTAGAGGCCGTGCTCTGCAACAAGAGAAGCCACTGCAATGAAAGGGCCGCACACCGCAACGAAGAGTACCTGCCGCTCACCGCAACCAGAGAAAGCCCATGCGCAGCAACCAAGACCCAACTCAGCCAAAAAAAAAAAAAAAAAAGAAAAGAAAAAGAAAAATTAAATAAAGAGTTGCTAATCAGCTAGATACTTTTACTCCTGTAGGGATAGAAGTAATTACGGTAGCTGATGCAAAGTATGCTCCTGAGTCCACAGCTATCCCTATGGTAAACATATGATGGGCCCACAAGAGAACTCCTAAAAAACCAGTGGACATGACTCATACTATTCCCAGATAGCTGAAAGGCAATTTTTGTCCTAAATAGTATGTAATGCTATGTGAGTTTATAAAAAACACTGTTAGGCCATGAATACAGACTTCAGGGTGAGCAAAGTATCAAAAGAGGTGTTGGTATAGGATTCGGTCTCCTCCTGAAGGGTCAAAGAAAGTAGTGTTTAGATTTCTATCTCTTAACAGCATGGCAATTCTGGCTGCTTGGACTGAGATTGGTAATTATAGTAATATGGCTATAGTTGGGGAAGATTAAACAAATAATGGTGTTTGGTATTGGGATATGACTGCTGGTTTTGTATTAAAGACTATAGTAATAAAAGTAATAATACCAAGAATTGAGGAGACACCTGCTAAATGTAAGGAGAAAACAGTTAGGTCGACAGAGGCTCCTGCATGGGCCAGATTGCAGGCTAGAGCTGAATACACCGTCCCACTGGTACCAGAACCAGCTTCTACTATTGGTGATATGAGTAGGAGTAAGAATGATGGGGGAAGTAGTCAAAAGTTTATATGATTTATTGGGGGAAATGCTACTTCAGGTGTCCGAGTTCTTAGTGGCCCAAGTCAGTTTTCAAAGCCTGCAATCATAACAGGTACAGTTATAAAGAAAATTATTAGAAGTGCAGGGACTGTTATGACAACCTTACAGATTTGGGCATCTCCAAGTAGCGGTCCAGGTCAGCATAGCTCAGCCTGGATTAATATAATTAAGGTGCTGCCTGCTACTCCAGCTCAAGCACCAAATAGTAAATATAAAATGGCGATATCTTTGTGATTTGTTGAAAATAATCAGCAGTGTATGAACAGAGGTAAAATGACTGAGTTAGCATTAGACTGTAAATCTAAAGACAGAGATTGAGCCCTCTTTCTGGCAAACCCTGTGGTGAATCAACAAATTGAATTGTAACTTCAGAGAAGCAGCTTCAATTCTGCCAGTGATTATCCTGCCTTTTTTTTTTTTTTCTTTTTTTCTTTCTCAAATGAAGGAGAAGTAGACTGAAGTCAGTTGACTAGAGGATTTGCCTGTTAACTAAAGTTTCCTGGGGTTAAAACTCATCCATCTCGTAAAGATTTGGCTTCAATACAGTGTTTGCTTTACATTCAATTGATGTAGAATAAAGTCTTGCAATCCTTATTTTTAGGAATTAAGTAAATTTCACTTGTTTAGGGTTTTGAAAGCTCTTGGTCTGAACTAACCTAAATTCCTAGTCCAGCACCGATAGAATGGGTGTTGTGTGTAGTAACCGTGTGGGTATTATGATTGGTAATGATAGGAAGGTTATTTCTTTGTATGTTCAAATTGTTTTGTGTTTGTGTTGTTTAATGAAGGGAATATAGTTAGTGATGTGGAGTATGTTAGCTGCAAGTAGAAATATATGCTGAGAACTGCTATGATGGTTATTAGTGTTGGTAGAATGATGTTGTCGTTTTTGTTATCTCTTGGATAATTATTCATTTGGGTAGAAAGCCTGATAGTGATGGGCGATGTCCTAATGATACTATAATGGTGAGGAAAATGATTGTGATGGGAGGTGTTTTATCTCATGTGTGTGATAATGATACTCTTGTAGTACATGATCTGGGCATAAATAAGAAGAAGATAGTGTTGTTATGATATAAATTAGTATGTTTAGGATTGTTATAATCTGAATATACATTATAATAGCTGTTATTCATCCTATATGGGCAATTGATGAGGAGGGTGTAATATTTTCCAGGTGAGTATGGCGAAGTCTGCCTCAGCCTCCAGCTATGATTTATAATATCACTATGATTAATAGTATATTTAGGTTGATGGAAGGTGACCTGTGGTATAAAACTGATAGGGGTGCAATTTTGTCATGTTGATAGCATCAGGTCTGCTGTTCATGGGATGCCTCGTGTGACTTCAGGCACTCAGAAGTGAAATGGGGAAAGTCCTACTTTTGTGACAAGGGCGATTGTCATGAGGGTGGATGCTGCTGGATTAAAGATTCTTGTTATTCATTGTGCTCTTTGACCAGAGTATATTAGATTAATGATAATAGCCATTATAAGTAGTATTGATGTGGTGGACTGTTTTAGGAAATATTTGTTGGATGCTTCTGTAGCTTATGGGTTCATGTTTTTTATTAGAATGGGGATACCATTAACCAGTGTGAGCTTGTTATACAATTATATTTCCTGAGAAAATGGTCAGTAGAATGATGGTAAAAACAATGAGAGTTTATTAGCACAGGAAGGATATACAAAAATATTTTGGGGGTATGGGCCTGAAGCTTACTTAGAGAACTTTACTATATAGCATGTGGTGTAATGTGGTAGGTAGCATGGAGAATGTAAAATTATTAGGAAGAATTCAATTCCAGGAATAAGAGCATTGAAACCTCTGTGATTTACTCTATCAAAGTAACTCTTTTGTCAGACATATTTCTTAAATTTGTGGTGGGTTGCCTGGTATGATGACAATTAGTGAAAACTCTCATATACATAGGGTTTAATGTTAGTCGTAAAATACTTTTTATAAGAGATGTATGCGTTGATCATATCAAAATTGTAGGTAGGAGGCTCAAATTCATAGAAAGGAGATTGTTAGATGTGTTTAATGATGACTTGGGCTGTATATAATTCTGGCACCTAGGGATTGTCGAATGCTCCTAAAAATAGATTGCTGTGGAAATGTTTATTATAGGGAAATTGACATATTCTCTAGGAGGGACGGGGTGAATGGGCCTGCTACATTTTCTACATTGAAGACATATACAGGTTTTGATGCTACTTCCGTTTAATCAAGTGGGGCTTCGTTGGATTTCGGCTACTGCCGAGATAATCAAATTCTGGGTAGGGGTCAGGAGAAAATTAGTCATAGGTGTTCTTGTGTAATAATTACTGTTGAAAGTGTAAATGATCCATTTATCAGTAAGACTGAGAATAGAATAACTGCTACATTACTTCATATGAGATGATTGTCTGTGCTATTGCTCCTAGAGCTCCAGTGAGTGAGTATTTTGAATGTGAAGTTCATCCAGATCTGAGGATGGAGCAAATGGCTAGGTGTGATATGGCTAATAGAAATAACAGGCCTACATTTATATTAATTAGTGGATAAGATATGGGAAGAGGAATTCATGTTGTGAGAGCCAGGGTTAAGGCTAGCATTGGGGTTAAGGCTAGCAAGAGAAGCCACCGCAATGAGAAGCCCGCGCACCGCAACAAAGAGTAGCCCCCGCTTGCCGCAACTAGGCAAAGCCTGCGCATAGCAACGAAGACCCAACGCAGCCAAAAACAAATTAATTAATTAATTCGTTAACTATTTTAAACAAAAGTACTATATCCTTCTGTACAGCTTCTCTGGGAAGAACAGAGAGATGGCGTAGGAGAGTGAGAAAGACCAATATTTAGTGCACATCTCTCATGCAGCTGCTCTGCTGGCTCAGAGAGATTTATCCCCACTTTACAAAGGAGGAAATAATCTCAGAGAGGTTTAGTAATTTTCCCAAAGCCAAACAGCTATGGAGTGGCAGAACCAGGATCTGAACCAAGTCTGTTACCTTCAAAGCCTAAGTCCTCATCACAACAAAACTCAATTAATATTTACATTTATCGAATTACATTGCAACCTGGGGAGTTCTTGGCACAATCCTGAATAAGAGTGAGAAAGAAAGAAATAGCATTGTTCCTACAGTCAACCCAAATTTTTGGAGCAGCTGCTAGATGCCTGGCCCTTTTTGGGGTTCAGCAGTGGTCAAGACAGGAAGAGTCCTGCTTTCATGAACCACGTAGTGGGGAGGAGAGACGGGTGCAACTTGGGTGAGGGATTTCACCTTGCTGGACCTCTGTTTTGTCATCTGGAAAATGGGATGGGTGTTCCTCATTTTCTGGGATTGTCCAGCCCTCACATTCTCTGATTCCATAAGAAGCATTTGTTTTCCTGTTTCTTTAAAATTCATTCAGGCCGTGAGCTGTGATGAATGTTGTTAGCTGCTCCCCAAATCACTCTATTCCCAGCCTTTTCCTGTGATCAGGTCTTTCCCGAAACATGACTCACAGTCAGTCAAGTCACAGAACCTAAGGGGCACCCAGCAGAAAAATTCCAACCCTTGCTTCCCAGGAGCTCTGCGGTCTACCTGCCAGGTAAACTTAACTCACCTGGCACAAGGTGGCCATCCCTGGTTTCACATCAACATGATCTCAGGCACAAACCTCCTTGTCTTTCCATTTTGTCTTTAAGTTACTTGTTGAAACAACTGCACAAATATGACACAGATATAAAATCAGGCATCTTCTGCCCCCAGTGCCTACTAATAAATGATTTTCTGCCACTTTAATGATAAAGATAGAACATTTCAACATTCTGCTACCCTTATTATTTGTCATTTTTGTTGATATTTCTATTGACTACATCTTTCAATATTTTAACAATGGAACATTTATTTAGGGTGTTCCAGACCCAGCCTTTAGTGGTAAAGGTTTCGTTGTTATATTTCTATTATGTTTCCTTTCAAAATCATTATCCTATTTAAATGGATTAAGTCAATTCTATAGGCATTTATCTTATGATATTGATGAAATTGATACATAGAGGGCAGTAGTACAAGTTGATTGGACTTGAGAACCTCTATTAGCACAGTTAAGTATAAATATTATCTATATGTAAACCAAAGTACAGGCCGAGTGAGATTCTCTGACTTTTTTGCACTGTCTGCCCCTCAAGCCTGTGAGAAATGGACTATTTCTTGCCCTATCAGTAAACAAAGGATGTCACAGTCTTCAGCACTTGCAGCCCTCCAATGTGAGCCGGCGGGCCCTGAGGCACTCAGGATATGCAAATACAGAATGCAGGCGCCAGAGAGCTGAGGTGCATATCAAAGGAAGGAATTCAGTGAGCCCAGGCAAAGAAAAGCGCCGCATTCCTCACCTTGGGAGAGCTGGTTTTCCTTAGTTAACAATCACCTTTGGATGTTCCCCATTACCTGCGCCAGTTCCCTGCCCTGTCCCCTCCCCCCGGTACTTTAGCTCAGGGAGGAAGGAGCGCAGAGGGACTCGGCTGAATAAGGGGCCTGCGCGCCTCGGGAGGAGTTTTCAGCCGCTTTCCCCGCAGTCGGGAAGAGGGGCGCTGACGCTGCAACCGGACCCTGCGCCTCCCTTGCCCCGTTTCCCCTCAGGACGCTCAGGCCGACCCCCTCCTCACGCCCACCAGGCCTCGCGAGCCAGGACGAGGGCAGGGGCGAGAGGACGGACCGAATTTCCCGGGGACCAGACGCTGGAGGCCGCTCTTTCTGCACAGCAGCGGCGGGTGGCAGCGAACCCCTGCCCCTCAGAAGCTGGTCTTGTGCTGCCGCCCGGGCACCGGACCAGGCGGAGGGTCGGCGCCCACTTACCCGGCCCGCCGTCCCCGCGACTGTCATGGCTTCGGCCGCCGGGGCACCTCCAGAGCCGGCAGCCTCAGTGAGGTCGCCCTCCCCTCGGGCTCCGGGGCAGTTCCGTGAAGGCGGAGGGAAGAGACCCCGCCTGAGCCGGGAGTTCCAGCTCTGAGGAAACGCGGGCTCTGTTCAGCGCGCAGTGGGTGGGACCGCTCTGGCCCGAGGCCTTCCGGGAGGGAGCGGGGCGGCGGGGGAGGGAGCCGCCAGGAGCGCAGGGCCCCGTCGGGGGTCCTGGAGGGGCGGCCCGGCCTGGGGGCCACGCCCATTGTGGCCGCAGCCCCGGCCTTTTTCCTGGAATCCTACACAAAAAAATTAGAAAGATACACAGTCTATAGTAAATACTCACAAATGATTGTTGCTGCTGTGCTCACTATTCTATTAAAGGTGTAAATCGATAAAACACTTTAAGTTCAAAATTAAATGTGAATTTTTACCTTTCTAATTATGTCTCTGATATTCACAGTTGTGGTTAATGAATCAGAGACTGTGGCATCACTAGTTAAAAATCAGCTTGTTAAAAAAATAGAACTCAGGCCCACCGGACCTACTGAATCACAAGCTGCACTTTTACAATCTCCCCAGTGTACTCGTGTACCCATGAATAGTTGAAAGGTACATTTCTACCTCGACAGGTCTTTTCTCTATGAGAAATACACACATTTTATCCAGTTTGATATAAATAAAACACTCAAAAATGCATATGCCTGTGTTGAAACCATCATTTTATCATTTCTTTTCCAGACAAGTATAGTCTCTATACTGGTTTTGTGGATCACATGCCATACTCTTTTCTTGTAGTTAGAAATAAGGTAGAGAAAGTTACTTTGTAAAAAAAAAATTATATATATATATATATATATATATATGTATTAGTGGATAATTGAAGAGACTCTTCTAAATTAAAACCTTCTCTTAACTTGCTGTTTTCTTCTTGGGTCATATTATGAACTCTTCCCGTGGCCACATGGCATGTGTACGTTTAATTTCAGGGACTGCTGACATTCCAGGATGTGGCCATAGATTTCTGTCAAGAGGAGTGAGAATGCCTGGACCAAGATCAATGGGAATTGTACAGGGATGTGATGTTATAGAAGTATAGGAACCTGCTCTCCTTGGGTGAGGATACCTTCCTTCCAGAATTCCTTATCCAACCACAGGGTTTGGAGTCCTTCATTTGTAGACTATCTCCTGGAATCTTCTGCTTCCTACAATAGGGTTTCAGATTGGAACGTTTCAGGAAAGATTGGGAGTTTGTGGGTATAATTTTTCTTATTCTTTTAAAATTGCAGCCTCCCTTTTAATATACTTTGTAACTGCTTGGGATGTGTCTATATGAACTGTGTACTATATGCTTCTGTTATAGTCCTTACAATATTTTATTGCCTTATTTTCTCTAACAATTTTCCATGGATTCTTTGGGCTTAAGGTATATTAAAAGGGAGACTGCGAATCTGGGACTTCCCTGGTGATGCAGTGATTAAGAATTCGCCTGCCAATGCAGGGGACCCGGTTCGATCCCCGGTCCGGGAAGATCTCACGTGCCACGGAACAACTAAGCCATTGGGCCACAACTACTGAGTCTGCACGCCACAACTACTGAAGCAGGTGTGTCTTGAGCCCATGCGCCATTTATTTTTGGGAGAATAAAACCGCTTCTGAGTGATTAAAATTTAGGCCAGCTAGTCAAAATGCTTTATCACCTGTTCTTCTAAAACACTGGTCAATGGAACAAGTTTTCCTAGGGATAACAGTGTAATTGTATTCTGGAGTTCATATGGGCAATATGGTTTATGACCTTGATGCTGGATCACGACATTTCAACGGTATAACTGCTATTAATTGTCTGTTTGTTCAACGATTAAAGTCTCACGTGATCTGAGTTCAGACTGGAGTCATCCTGGTTGGTTTCTGTCTATTGCAGATTTCTTCCAGTATGAAAGGACAAGAGCAATACGGCTTCCTTTACAAAATGTCTTCAAACTACATGATGATATAATCTACATTCAATTAATTTATACATACCCTACTGTAGAACAGGGTTCGTTACGCTGGCAGAGCCCGGTAATTATGTAAAACTGAAACTTTTTCTGCACTGGTTCAAGTCCTCTTCCTAAGAATATGTTTATAATCAACATTCTTTCACAAATTACCCAATTTAATTCACCATAGCATTCCTCAAATTAACCAAATGGAAAATCCTAGGCTATATACAAATCCAGAAAGGGCCAAAAATCATCAGCCCCCATGGATGATTACAACCCATTGCTGAGGCATTCAAATTACTTATTAAAGAACCACTATGTCCATCAACATCATCAATTTATATATTATTGCCCCAATGCTAGCCATAACCCTGCCTCTCACAACATGAATTCCTCTTCCCATATCTTATCCACTAAGTAGTATAAATGTAGGCATATTATTTCTATTAGCCATATCACACCTAGCCATTTATTCCATCCTCAGATCTGGATGAACTTCACATTCAAAATACTCACTCACTGGAGCTCCAGGAACAATAGCACAGACGATCATCTCATATGAAGTAATGTAGCAGTTATTCTATTCTCAGTCTTACTGGTAAATGGATCATTTACACTTTCAACAGTAATTACTACACAAGAACACCTATGACTAATTTTCTCCTGACCCCTACCCAGAATTTGATTATCTCCGCAGTAGCAGAAATCCAGTGAAGCCCCACTTGATTTAACAGAAGTAGAATCAAAACCTGTACATGTCTTCAATGTAGAAAATGTAGCAGGCCCATTCACCGCGTCCTTCCTAGAGAATATGTCAATTTCCCTATAATAAACGTTTCCACAGCAATCTATTTTTAGGAGCATTCGACAATCCCTAGGTGCCAGAATTATAGATTCTTTCATCTTGTAAATATAGTTTTCTTTAAAAAATAATTTTTATAGTTTTACTACCTTTAAACAAAATGTACTCCATTGCTGTGGAATATTCCTTCATAGGAGCGTGCATGGTTCATTTCTGCATCCGTCGGTGATGGCCTTCAGGTTCCTTCAGGTTTGGCTCCTGTGGCTGCCAGTCCATGTCCGTGTGTCCTGGTGCAGGGCTGGTGGGTTTGTGTTCAACTGGGAGGAGCACTGTGGGTCTCTGTGCACGGACTTCGCTATCTGAGGCCCGATTGCTTCAGAAGTGGTTGCATCCCCCCGTTGCGTACCAGGCTTTCCATTGCTCCACATCCTGCTGATATTTGATACTATGTCTTTCATGTCTGCCATTCTGGTAGGTGTATGCACAGTATTTTTCTTATGGCTTTAATCCCTCTGTTGTTAGTGAAGTTGTGCATCTTGTGGTATTCATGGACTATTTCCTGTTGTTTTTGGAAAAGTTTTAAAAATTGTGGTCTGGTACACATAACATAAAATGTACTATCTTAACCATTTTTAAGTGCACATTTCAGGGTCGGGAAGTAATTCACACTGTTGTGCAAACCTGACCACCATCATCCTCCAGAACTTTTTCATCTTGCAAAATTGAAACAGTCCCCATTAAACACTCACTCCCCATTGTCCCTCCCTCAGCCTCTGGCCCTCCACATCCTACTTTATGTCTCTATATTTCCGACTGCTCTAGGGGCCTTGTATGAGTGGATCAAGCACTGTTTGTTTTTTTGTGTCTAGCTTACATCACTGAGCATAATGCCCTCAAGGTTCATCCCTGCTGCATCCTGTGTCAGAATTGACTTCCTTTTTAGGCTGAATAGCATTCCCTTCTATTGATGGACCGTGTTTTTCTTCTCCATTCTTCCATTAGTGGACACATGTAATATCTACATTCATTTCTGCTGTCATAATATTTGTGGAATAAAATCAGAAAGTCCTATGAATCAAAAGTCATTTGCCATTAACTTTTTTCTTAAACTTTTTGTTGTGGAAAACATCAAGGCTAAGAAAAGGGAAAAATACATGTCAGCTTCACTTGTGTTCAGGAATTAATGCTTTACGGATTCACTTTATTCCCTGTGTGTGTGCTATGCGTGTGCATGTGCCTGTTTGCATAAATATGCTGTGCATGTGGATAGGTATGTGAACTTGCACACATTAGTGTGTGCATGGGCATATGGGTGCATGTGTGTTCACATGCTAGTGAGTGAATATATTTGTGCTGTGCACGTGCATATGTTTGTGTGTGTGCTGTGCCTGCCTGTGCGCACACCTGTGTGTTTGCTGGAACCACTTGCAAGTTGGCTGCAGACTGAATTGTGCCCCAGATATATCCGCACGCAGCTGCTCTAACAATCCTGAGTAGCCACGTAAAGGTCACAGATCTCAGGGATTTAAATGGATGGAGCAGGATATCCTGACACAGAGTTTGTCTTCCAATGACTGTCACTGTCTCAGTAACATCCTTCACACCTTCTTTAAGCCGCATTCAGGGTCCAGTTTAGACTCCCATTACATTCAGTCACCTGTCCCAGGTCCCCTAAAGCAACAATGTCACCGTGGGAGAGCCCGGCCAAGGCTGGGGGTGCCCCTCCTGTTGGCCTGGCCTCCAGGCCCTGCCCTTGGCTCCTGTTTCCTCATATATCAGCCAGGCCCCGACTTGGATCGGGCCGCCACCTCTTTGCTCACAGGGTCCCATCGCCCAGTCAAGGGGGTTCATTCTCCCCCTAAACACAGCATCAGGAGTTGGGGGCTGACAGTCCACACTGGGTCTCCTTCATGTGAGACCCTGTGCTGTTGAAAGAGCAGGCACCCTGCCCTCGGGGGTGGGGGACTGGGGGGCGACATGCGGCCCACGATGGGCAGGCGGGTCTCCGGGTGGGGCGAGCCAGTGTGCAAGGAGTTCCGCGGTGGGTTCTCCTCTCCAACGGCTTCTGTGCCCCTACCTCTCCCCGTGCCTCCCCTCGAAGACAGCGCGGTGCCCGGGTTGGGAACCATGGGAGCCGTCAGCCACCGCCCCCTCTACACACACACACACACACACACACGCACACGCACACGCACACGCACACGCTGCAGGGAAGCAGGACCTGAGTGCAGGGCTCTCAGCGGCCCTGAGCGCCCCGCCCGGAATCGGCCAGCCGAATGGACAGACCGGATCTCCCGGCCCGGACCATGCAGGACTCTCCTGACCTGGCTTGCAGTGTGGCCGCCTCCTTCTGGAAGCCTGGGAGGCTGGAATCAGGCCACTTCTTGTCTGTCCTGGCAGCAGACTGGGCTGCACTCTAAGAAGTTCGTGGCTCGCCCGTGGATCCTGACCATCAGGTGGTCAGAGAAATTGGGAACATTTCTGTTTTACCTGTTGAAATGTTTAATGACAAAGATTTTGTTCAGTTTCCTGACGTGGGTGTCCAAAGATGAGAGACCCATGTGTGTGATCTGTACCCCCTATGAGATCAGCCCTAAGCTACTTTAAACATGATCAAGTTGTGTCTACATGGTAGATTTAGACCTCTGCATGTCCTGTCTACTGATTATGTTTAGAGCTGACCATGTGTTGTCTATAATAAGAAGATTTAGACCTGACCAAGTTCTGTGTACGCTAGGACTATGGGGACCTGGGTAGAGACCCGGCCTGGCCTCAGTACTGGGAAGTTCCGTGCCTGCATCTGAATGTCAGTGCTTAGATGTCTGGGGTCTGGAGCTGAGGTGGGCTTGTCTACGTAACAGCCTCTCTTCTGAGTGTGGTGATCTGGTCCTCCCAAGGGTCAGTGCTATGGTCGGGGCCTTAGTCTTAATCCCTGCAAGGTTCACCTTCCCTGGGGTTCATGGAGAATCCTCAGGAGGACTACCTGGCAATAATTCCAATTTACCAGCACGTGCATGGTGCATAGGGAAGCAGGTTTAGCTTCTGAATTGATTGCAGGGCACGCAGATCGGGCAAAAGGCCGATGGGTGACAGCTGAGGCTGCTGCTGAGCTCTCCCTCCAGTCTACCGTCCCTACTCAGCAGAGTCCAGAGCTGCCCCTCGGCTTTCAGCCCTGCTGTCCTGTGAGTTTTCTCAACATGTAAGTGAGACGAGAAAGGACTGAGCATGCCAGCACCAGGGTCGTGTGTTCAACTTTAGTATTAAAGCTGTACAAACAGTTAAAATCACACAGAACCAAAGTGAGAAGAGGAGGACTCCTCTGGGACAAGTGTGGGGAAAGGAGACCCACCTGACACTTTTTCCCATCCCAGGAGGTCCCAGGGACCCAGCTTGTTTCCACATTGGGGGAGCCCCTTGCAGAGCCATGGTGTCCTGACCAAGGGGACGTGTGACCCCAGGTGCAGGGTCTGGGGAGGTGAGGTCACCCTGGGACTGTGGACATGTGACCCAGGTGGAGGGGTCTGGGGAGGTGGGTCACCCTGGTGAGTGTGGATGTGTGGCCCCAGGTATAGGGTGCGGGGACTGTGTGGGTCTCACCATACCTGCATGGGTCAGGATCACATGGATGGGGAGACCGCATATGCGCTCTTTGCCTGCAGTGTGTCCTGTCCCCTTTGAGATTTCCAACCTCTGCATTAAGGGTGTTGTCCTGATTAACCTGTGGTTCCTTTTCTTCTCTTCATCTTGTCACAATCATATGAGGTCAGGCATGTTTGAGTGGGTTGCTGCTCTGTGTTCCGGTGAGTGACAACACTTGGTGGTGTCGTATTAATACTATAGCATATCATATGTCTAATCTATGGGGGTCACCACTGCCTGGGTCCCCCTGGACAGAGGTCAGGTGAGCACAGACTAGCCCCCCCTATGAATGGTCTCCCACGTGCTCTGTGAGGGTACCGTGATGGCCCCTAAGGTAGGGGACTGTGTCTGGGCCTCCGACATTTGTGATGAAGGGGAGTCGAAATGGAATCTCAATTAACAAGACATTATTTTAAGAATTTATTTTAAGTGAAATAAAACACACGTCACATACCCTTTACCATCATCACCATTTTAAGTGCACGTTTCTGAGGCATCAGATAGATTCACTTTCTCGTGGAGCCATCACCACCATCAGTAGAACTTTTCGTCCTGCAAAACCAAAATTCCACAACCATGAAAGTCTCATTCCCCATTCCCTCCCACTGCCCCTGGCACCGATATCCACTTCAGTCCCTGAGTTGTCGACTGCAGGGCACCCACTGGAGTGGAATCCTGCAGTGTTTGCTGACGGGTCATTTTGGAAGAGCTGACTTTCAGTCTGAAGCTCTGCCTGTTCGCATCTGAAGAATCTGCATTTAAGGAGAGGGTGTATGAGGAAGGGGGTGTATGCGGGACAAAGGTGTCCGGGGTGCAGGTGAGCCAGGACCTGACCAGCTGCCTTTTGGGTCCTCTGGTCCCATCTCTTGGTCTGTGCCTCATCTGCATCATCACTGTCCCCGCTGGCACCGCTGGGGTGTTGTTGTCTGAGTGAGAGTCCCCTGGTGTCCCTGCTCTCCTCCCCTCCTCCTGCTGGTTGGGGAGGGAACTGCTTGCTGTGTGGTCTCTACTCCTGAGGCATGAAGGACCCTGTAGCATGGACCTGCAGAGTGTGGGGTGTGGTCCCAAGAGCATGGGGCCCACATAGGACACGACATCGGGCCGTGACAGGTGCTAGGGCTGCCTCATCACTGACAGGGAATGTTGCCCAGATCCTGCTCCAGAGGGCATGGTGGGTGGCCTGGGACCCTAGAGGCCCCATTCCTATACTGGAGCTTGGAGAGTGCATCCCCATGGGCTGCAGATTCACCCCATATCTCAGACATATCCCTCTGTCCTGTCTTTGAACTCAGGAAAACGTGCTCTCTTGTCCACAACATAGGCCGGGTCCTGTTGATATTAGGATTCTTTAAGTTAGGCGTCCTGGGATAGCAGCTCCTTTTAGGCCTGAGAAGGAACAACTCCGGAGTGTACAACAATTTCAGATGAAACTAATATTCAATGACTATCCCTAACTACTCGGTTGTTGACTTCTATTAGTCATTATTCTCCTGGTTTTAGCTCTGATGTGGGGATTACAGAGGAGTCAACATTTAAATCTTCGTAATCTGTGTATTTGTAGCTTCAGTATCGTTACGGACCCATAGTTTTTTATGGTTTGGGAAGAGTTATTGATTTCATGTATCATGTAAAGGATTCACAATGATGATAGGGCAATTAAGATTACAATAATAGCTAGTAAATTGTTCACATTTTCTCTACCTGTGCATCTATTGTATGCATATGAGTTTAGATGTCAATATTAGTGAAATGATATAGAGGACTAGAGAACTTATTTTAAAAATCACTATTAATGTGTGATGAAGAAAATGTAAAAGTTCTTCCATAATCGGTGATGTTGTATCTTGAGAGCCTAGATGAAATTGATATGCCTTAGTCATATACAGGATTTTAGCCTATCATTTAACTTTGACAAAGCTACATCACTTTTTACTTTTATCTCATTTATTGAGGAAGACATAATTGTTATGGTGTTGGCTTGAAACTGGTTGAAAAGGACTTGAGTCCTTCCTTATTTTACATTTACATAGGTAGGATCTTGAAACGTAGGATATGGTGGAGGACATCCGTGTAACCATTCTAGGTTAGGAGTAGCAATTTCCACTGCTAAGACTTCTTGTTTAGACACAAATGCTTTTCAAAGTATGAAGATTATTAGCATTACTGCTGCTACTGAGATGAATGAGCCTAAAGACAAAATATTTCATGTTGTGTGTGCCTCAGGGTACTCAGACTAACGTAGTGACATCCCTGAGAGGCCACGAAAGTGCTGCAGGAAGTCATATTTACGACTACAAATATACTTGTGAAGTGAATTTTTGCTCATGCTGAGTTAACTGTATAACCTGAGAATAGTGGGAATCAGTGTAGAAAGCCTCCTATAATAGTGAAGACTGCTCCCATGGACATTAGGTCATGGAAGTGTGCTACTACATAGTATGTATCCTGGAGGACAATGTCTGGGGATGAGTTGACTAAGATGATTCCTGTCAAACCACCTACTGTAAAAAGAAAAACTAAAGCCTAAAACTCATAATATAGTGGGAGGTCATATAGTATTACCTCCGTGAACAGTTGCTAACCAGGGACTTCCCTGGTGACGCAGTGGTTAAGAATTCGTCTGCCAATGCAGGGAACACGGGTTCGAGCCCTTGTCTGGGAAGATCCCACATGCCGCGGAGCAAAAAGCCCGTGTGCCACAACTACTGAGCCTGCCCTCTAGAGCCCGCAAGCCACAACTACTGAAGCCCACGCGCCTAGAGGCCGTGCTCTGCAACAAGAGAAGCCACTGCAATGAAAGGGCCGCACACCGCAACGAAGAGTACCTGCCGCTCACCGCAACCAGAGAAAGCCCATGCGCAGCAACCAAGACCCAACTCAGCCAAAAAAAAAAAAAAAAAAGAAAAGAAAAAGAAAAATTAAATAAAGAGTTGCTAATCAGCTAGATACTTTTACTCCTGTAGGGATAGAAGTAATTACGGTAGCTGATGCAAAGTATGCTCCTGAGTCCACAGCTATCCCTATGGTAAACATATGATGGGCCCACAAGAGAACTCCTAAAAAACCAGTGGACATGACTCATACTATTCCCAGATAGCTGAAAGGCAATTTTTGTCCTAAATAGTATGTAATGCTATGTGAGTTTATAAAAAACACTGTTAGGCCATGAATACAGACTTCAGGGTGAGCAAAGTATCAAAAGAGGTGTTGGTATAGGATTCGGTCTCCTCCTGAAGGGTCAAAGAAAGTAGTGTTTAGATTTCTATCTCTTAACAGCATGGCAATTCTGGCTGCTTGGACTGAGATTGGTAATTATAGTAATATGGCTATAGTTGGGGAAGATTAAACAAATAATGGTGTTTGGTATTGGGATATGACTGCTGGTTTTGTATTAAAGACTATAGTAATAAAAGTAATAATACCAAGAATTGAGGAGACACCTGCTAAATGTAAGGAGAAAACAGTTAGGTCGACAGAGGCTCCTGCATGGGCCAGATTGCAGGCTAGAGCTGAATACACCGTCCCACTGGTACCAGAACCAGCTTCTACTATTGGTGATATGAGTAGGAGTAAGAATGATGGGGGAAGTAGTCAAAAGTTTATATGATTTATTGGGGGAAATGCTACTTCAGGTGTCCGAGTTCTTAGTGGCCCAAGTCAGTTTTCAAAGCCTGCAATCATAACAGGTACAGTTATAAAGAAAATTATTAGAAGTGCAGGGACTGTTATGACAACCTTACAGATTTGGGCATCTCCAAGTAGCGGTCCAGGTCAGCATAGCTCAGCCTGGATTAATATAATTAAGGTGCTGCCTGCTACTCCAGCTCAAGCACCAAATAGTAAATATAAAATGGCGATATCTTTGTGATTTGTTGAAAATAATCAGCAGTGTATGAACAGAGGTAAAATGACTGAGTTAGCATTAGACTGTAAATCTAAAGACAGAGATTGAGCCCTCTTTCTGGCAAACCCTGTGGTGAATCAACAAATTGAATTGTAACTTCAGAGAAGCAGCTTCAATTCTGCCAGTGATTATCCTGCCTTTTTTTTTTTTTTCTTTTTTTCTTTCTCAAATGAAGGAGAAGTAGACTGAAGTCAGTTGACTAGAGGATTTGCCTGTTAACTAAAGTTTCCTGGGGTTAAAACTCATCCATCTCGTAAAGATTTGGCTTCAATACAGTGTTTGCTTTACATTCAATTGATGTAGAATAAAGTCTTGCAATCCTTATTTTTAGGAATTAAGTAAATTTCACTTGTTTAGGGTTTTGAAAGCTCTTGGTCTGAACTAACCTAAATTCCTAGTCCAGCACCGATAGAATGGGTGTTGTGTGTAGTAACCGTGTGGGTATTATGATTGGTAATGATAGGAAGGTTATTTCTTTGTATGTTCAAATTGTTTTGTGTTTGTGTTGTTTAATGAAGGGAATATAGTTAGTGATGTGGAGTATGTTAGCTGCAAGTAGAAATATATGCTGAGGACTGCTATGATGGTTATTAGTGTTGGTAGAATGATGTTGTCGTTTTTGTTATCTCTTGGATAATTATTCATTTGGGTAGAAAGCCTGATAGTGATGGGCGATGTCCTAATGATACTATAATGGTGAGGAAAATGATTGTGATGGGAGGTGTTTTATCTCATGTGTGTGATAATGATACTCTTGTAGTACATGATCTGGGCATAAATAAGAAGAAGATAGTGTTGTTATGATATAAATTAGTATGTTTAGGATTGTTATAATCTGAATATACATTATAATAGCTGTTATTCATCCTATATGGGCAATTGATGAGGAGGGTGTAATATTTTCCAGGTGAGTATGGCGAAGTCTGCCTCAGCCTCCAGCTATGATTTATAATATCACTATGATTAATAGTATATTTAGGTTGATGGAAGGTGACCTGTGGTATAAAACTGATAGGGGTGCAATTTTGTCATGTTGATAGCATCAGGTCTGCTGTTCATGGGATGCCTCGTGTGACTTCAGGCACTCAGAAGTGAAATGGGGAAAGTCCTACTTTTGTGACAAGGGCGATTGTCATGAGGGTGGATGCTGCTGGATTAAAGATTCTTGTTATTCATTGTGCTCTTTGACCAGAGTATATTAGATTAATGATAATAGCCATTATAAGTAGTATTGATGTGGTGGACTGTTTTAGGAAATATTTGTTGGATGCTTCTGTAGCTTATGGGTTCATGTTTTTTATTAGAATGGGGATACCATTAACCAGTGTGAGCTTGTTATACAATTATATTTCCTGAGAAAATGGTCAGTAGAATGATGGTAAAAACAATGAGAGTTTATTAGCACAGGAAGGATATACAAAAATATTTTGGGGGTATGGGCCTGAAGCTTACTTAGAGAACTTTACTATATAGCATGTGGTGTAATGTGGTAGGTAGCATGGAGAATGTAAAATTATTAGGAAGAATTCAATTCCAGGAATAAGAGCATTGAAACCTCTGTGATTTACTCTATCAAAGTAACTCTTTTGTCAGACATATTTCTTAAATTTGTGGTGGGTTGCCTGGTATGATGACAATTAGTGAAAACTCTCATATACATAGGGTTTAATGTTAGTCGTAAAATACTTTTTATAAGAGATGTATGCGTTGATCATATCAAAATTGTAGGTAGGAGGCTCAAATTCATAGAAAGGAGATTGTTAGATGTGTTTAATGATGACTTGGGCTGTATATAATTCTGGCACCTAGGGATTGTCGAATGCTCCTAAAAATAGATTGCTGTGGAAATGTTTATTATAGGGAAATTGACATATTCTCTAGGAGGGACGGGGTGAATGGGCCTGCTACATTTTCTACATTGAAGACATATACAGGTTTTGATGCTACTTCCGTTTAATCAAGTGGGGCTTCGTTGGATTTCGGCTACTGCGGAGATAATCAAATTCTGGGTAGGGGTCAGGAGAAAATTAGTCATAGGTGTTCTTGTGTAATAATTACTGTTGAAAGTGTAAATGATCCATTTATCAGTAAGACTGAGAATAGAATAACTGCTACATTACTTCATATGAGATGATTGTCTGTGCTATTGCTCCTAGAGCTCCAGTGAGTGAGTATTTTGAATGTGAAGTTCATCCAGATCTGAGGATGGAGCAAATGGCTAGGTGTGATATGGCTAATAGAAATAACAGGCCTACATTTATATTAATTAGTGGATAAGATATGGGAAGAGGAATTCATGTTGTGAGAGCCAGGGTTAAGGCTAGCATTGGGGTTAAGGCTAGCAAGAGAAGCCACCGCAATGAGAAGCCCGCGCACCGCAACAAAGAGTAGCCCCCGCTTGCCGCAACTAGGCAAAGCCTGCGCATAGCAACGAAGACCCAACGCAGCCAAAAACAAATTAATTAATTAATTCGTTAACTATTTTAAACAAAAGTACTATATCCTTCTGTACAGCTTCTCTGGGAAGAACAGAGAGATGGCGTAGGAGAGTGAGAAAGACCAATATTTAGTGCACATCTCTCATGCAGCTGCTCTGCTGGCTCAGAGAGATTTATCCCCACTTTACAAAGGAGGAAATAATCTCAGAGAGGTTTAGTAATTTTCCCAAAGCCAAACAGCTATGGAGTGGCAGAACCAGGATCTGAACCAAGTCTGTTACCTTCAAAGCCTAAGTCCTCATCACAACAAAACTCAATTAATATTTACATTTATCGAATTACATTGCAACCTGGGGAGTTCTTGGCACAATCCTGAATAAGAGTGAGAAAGAAAGAAATAGCATTGTTCCTACAGTCAACCCAAATTTTTGGAGCAGCTGCTAGATGCCTGGCCCTTTTTGGGGTTCAGCAGTGGTCAAGACAGGAAGAGTCCTGCTTTCATGAACCACGTAGTGGGGAGGAGAGACGGGTGCAACTTGGGTGAGGGATTTCACCTTGCTGGACCTCTGTTTTGTCATCTGGAAAATGGGATGGGTGTTCCTCATTTTCTGGGATTGTCCAGCCCTCACATTCTCTGATTCCATAAGAAGCATTTGTTTTCCTGTTTCTTTAAAATTCATTCAGGCCGTGAGCTGTGATGAATGTTGTTAGCTGCTCCCCAAATCACTCTATTCCCAGCCTTTTCCTGTGATCAGGTCTTTCCCGAAACATGACTCACAGTCAGTCAAGTCACAGAACCTAAGGGGCACCCAGCAGAAAAATTCCAACCCTTGCTTCCCAGGAGCTCTGCGGTCTACCTGCCAGGTAAACTTAACTCACCTGGCACAAGGTGGCCATCCCTGGTTTCACATCAACATGATCTCAGGCACAAACCTCCTTGTCTTTCCATTTTGTCTTTAAGTTACTTGTTGAAACAACTGCACAAATATGACACAGATATAAAATCAGGCATCTTCTGCCCCCAGTGCCTACTAATAAATGATTTTCTGCCACTTTAATGATAAAGATAGAACATTTCAACATTCTGCTACCCTTATTATTTGTCATTTTTGTTGATATTTCTATTGACTACATCTTTCAATATTTTAACAATGGAACATTTATTTAGGGTGTTCCAGACCCAGCCTTTAGTGGTAAAGGTTTCGTTGTTATATTTCTATTATGTTTCCTTTCAAAATCATTATCCTATTTAAATGGATTAAGTCAATTCTATAGGCATTTATCTTATGATATTGATGAAATTGATACATAGAGGGCAGTAGTACAAGTTGATTGGACTTGAGAACCTCTATTAGCACAGTTAAGTATAAATATTATCTATATGTAAACCAAAGTACAGGCCGAGTGAGATTCTCTGACTTTTTTGCACTGTCTGCCCCTCAAGCCTGTGAGAAATGGACTATTTCTTGCCCTATCAGTAAACAAAGGATGTCACAGTCTTCAGCACTTGCAGCCCTCCAATGTGAGCCGGCGGGCCCTGAGGCACTCAGGATATGCAAATACAGAATGCAGGCGCCAGAGAGCTGAGGTGCATATCAAAGGAAGGAATTCAGTGAGCCCAGGCAAAGAAAAGCGCCGCATTCCTCACCTTGGGAGAGCTGGTTTTCCTTAGTTAACAATCACCTTTGGATGTTCCCCATTACCTGCGCCAGTTCCCTGCCCTGTCCCCTCCCCCCGGTACTTTAGCTCAGGGAGGAAGGAGCGCAGAGGGACTCGGCTGAATAAGGGGCCTGCGCGCCTCGGGAGGAGTTTTCAGCCGCTTTCCCCGCAGTCGGGAAGAGGGGCGCTGACGCTGCAACCGGACCCTGCGCCTCCCTTGCCCCGTTTCCCCTCAGGACGCTCAGGCCGACCCCCTCCTCACGCCCACCAGGCCTCGCGAGCCAGGACGAGGGCACGGGCGAGAGGACGGACCGAATTTCCCGGGGACCAGACGCTGGAGGCCGCTCTTTCTGCACAGCAGCGGCGGGTGGCAGCGAACCCCTGCCCCTCAGAAGCTGGTCTTGTGCTGCCGCCCGGGCACCGGACCAGGCGGAGGGTCGGCGCCCACTTACCCGGCCCGCCGTCCCCGCGACTGTCATGGCTTCGGCCGCCGGGGCACCTCCAGAGCCGGCAGCCTCAGTGAGGTCGCCCTCCCCTCGGGCTCCGGGGCAGTTCCGTGAAGGCGGAGGGAAGAGACCCCGCCTGAGCCGGGAGTTCCAGCTCTGAGGAAACGCGGGCTCTGTTCAGCGCGCAGTGGGTGGGACCGCTCTGGCCCGAGGCCTTCCGGGAGGGAGCGGGGCGGCGGGGGAGGGAGCCGCCAGGAGCGCAGGGCCCCGTCGGGGGTCCTGGAGGGGCGGCCCGGCCTGGGGGCCACGCCCATTGTGGCCGCAGCCCAGGCCTTTTTCCTGGAATCCTACACAAAAAAATTAGAAAGATACACAGTCTATAGTAAATACTCACAAATGATTGTTGCTGCTGTGCTCACTATTCTATTAAAGGTGTAAATCGATAAAACACTTTAAGTTCAAAATTAAATGTGAATTTTTACCTTTCTAATTATGTCTCTGATATTCACAGTTGTGGTTAATGAATCAGAGACTGTGGCATCACTAGTTAAAAATCAGCTTGTTAAAAAAATAGAACTCAGGCCCACCGGACCTACTGAATCACAAGCTGCACTTTTACAATCTCCCCAGTGTACTCGTGTACCCATGAATAGTTGAAAGGTACATTTCTACCTCGACAGGTCTTTTCTCTATGAGAAATACAC
Organism: Balaenoptera physalus; assembly: GCF_965194825.1. Taxonomy (NCBI): domain Eukaryota; kingdom Metazoa; phylum Chordata; class Mammalia; order Artiodactyla; family Balaenopteridae; genus Balaenoptera; species Balaenoptera physalus. The sequence goes on from NW_028126166.1 coordinate 375,956, forward strand.
ACATTTTATCCAGTTTGATATAAATAAAACACTCAAAAATGCATATGCCTGTGTTGAAACCATCATTTTATCATTTCTTTTCCAGACAAGTATAGTCTCTATACTGGTTTTGTGGATCACATGCCATACTCTTTTCTTGTAGTTAGAAATAAGGTAGAGAAAGTTACTTTGTAAAAAAAAAATTATATATATATATATATATATATATATATATATATATATATATGTATTAGTGGATAATTGAAGAGACTCTTCTAAATTAAAACCTTCTCTTAACTTGCTGTTTTCTTCTTGGGTCATATTATGAACTCTTCCCGTGGCCACATGGCATGTGTACGTTTAATTTCAGGGACTGCTGACATTCCAGGATGTGGCCATAGATTTCTGTCAAGAGGAGTGAGAATGCCTGGACCAAGATCAATGGGAATTGTACAGGGATGTGATGTTATAGAAGTATAGGAACCTGCTCTCCTTGGGTGAGGATACCTTCCTTCCAGAATTCCTTATCCAACCACAGGGTTTGGAGTCCTTCATTTGTAGACTATCTCCTGGAATCTTCTGCTTCCTACAATAGGGTTTCAGATTGGAACGTTTCAGGAAAGATTGGGAGTTTGTGGGTATAATTTTTCTTATTCTTTTAAAATTGCAGCCTCCCTTTTAATATACTTTGTAACTGCTTGGGATGTGTCTATATGAACTGTGTACTATATGCTTCTGTTATAGTCCTTACAATATTTTATTGCCTTATTTTCTCTAACAATTTTCCATGGATTCTTTGGGCTTAAGGTATATTAAAAGGGAGACTGCGAATCTGGGACTTCCCTGGTGATGCAGTGATTAAGAATTCGCCTGCCAATGCAGGGGACCCGGTTCGATCCCCGGTCCGGGAAGATCTCACGTGCCACGGAACAACTAAGCCATTGGGCCACAACTACTGAGTCTGCACGCCACAACTACTGAAGCAGGTGTGTCTTGAGCCCATGCGCCATTTATTTTTGGGAGAATAAAACCGCTTCTGAGTGATTAAAATTTAGGCCAGCTAGTCAAAATGCTTTATCACCTGTTCTTCTAAAACACTGGTCAATGGAACAAGTTTTCCTAGGGATAACAGTGTAATTGTATTCTGGAGTTCATATGGGCAATATGGTTTATGACCTTGATGCTGGATCACGACATTTCAACGGTATAACTGCTATTAATTGTCTGTTTGTTCAACGATTAAAGTCTCACGTGATCTGAGTTCAGACTGGAGTCATCCTGGTTGGTTTCTGTCTATTGCAGATTTCTTCCAGTATGAAAGGACAAGAGCAATACGGCTTCCTTTACAAAATGTCTTCAAACTACATGATGATATAATCTACATTCAATTAATTTATACATACCCTACTGTAGAACAGGGTTCGTTACGCTGGCAGAGCCCGGTAATTATGTAAAACTGAAACTTTTTCTGCACTGGTTCAAGTCCTCTTCCTAAGAATATGTTTATAATCAACATTCTTTCACAAATTACCCAATTTAATTCACCATAGCATTCCTCAAATTAACCAAATGGAAAATCCTAGGCTATATACAAATCCAGAAAGGGCCAAAAATCATCAGCCCCCATGGATGATTACAACCCATTGCTGAGGCATTCAAATTACTTATTAAAGAACCACTATGTCCATCAACATCATCAATTTATATATTATTGCCCCAATGCTAGCCATAACCCTGCCTCTCACAACATGAATTCCTCTTCCCATATCTTATCCGCTAATTAGTATAAATTTACGCATATTATTTCTATTAGCCATATCACACCTAGCCATTTATTCCATCCTCAGATCTGGATGAACTTCACATTCAAAATACTCACTCACTGGAGCTCCAGGAACAATAGCACAGAGGATCATCTCATATGAAGTAATGTAGCAGTTATTCTATTCTCAGTCTTACTGGTAAATGGATCATTTACACTTTCAACAGTAATTACTACACAAGAACACCTATGACTAATTTTCTCCTGACCCCTACCCAGAATTTGATTATCTCCGCAGTAGCAGAAATCCAGTGAAGCCCCACTTGATTTAACAGAAGTAGAATCAAAACCTGTACATGTCTTCAATGTAGAAAATGTAGCAGGCCCATTCACCGCGTCCTTCCTAGAGAATATGTCAATTTCCCTATAATAAACGTTTCCACAGCAATCTGTTTTTAGGAGCATTCGACAATCCCTAGGTGCCAGAATTATAGATTCTTTCATCTTGTAAATATAGTTTTCTTTAAAAAATAATTTTTATAGTTTTACTACCTTTAAACAAAATGTACTCCATTGCTGTGGAATATTCCTTCATAGGAGCGTGCATGGTTCATTTCTGCATCCGTCTGTGATGGCCTTCAGGTTCCTTCAGGTTTGGCTCCTGTGGCTGCCAGTCCATGTCCGTGTGTCCTGGTGCAGGGCTGGTGGGTTTGTGTTCAACTGGGAGGAGCACTGTGGGTCTCTGTGCACGGACTTCGCTATCTGAGGCCCGATTGCTTCAGAAGTGGTTGCATCCCCCCGTTGCGTACCAGGCTTTCCATTGCTCCACATCCTGCTGATATTTGATACTATGTCTTTCATGTCTGCCATTCTGGTAGGTGTATGCACAGTATTTTTCTTATGGCTTTAATCCCTCTGTTGTTAGTGAAGTTGTGCATCTTGTGGTATTCATGGACTATTTCCTGTTGTTTTTGGAAAAGTTTTAAAAATTGTGGTCTGGTACACATAACATAAAATGTACTATCTTAACCATTTTTAAGTGCACATTTCAGGGTCGGGAAGTAATTCACACTGTTGTTCAAACCTGACCACCATCATCCTCCAGAACTTTTTCATCTTGCAAAATTGAAACAGTCCCCATTAAACACTCACTCCCCATTGTCCCTCCCTCAGCCTCTGGCCCTCCACATCCTACTTTATGTCTCTATATTTCCGACTGCTCTAGGGGCCTTGTATGAGTGGATCAAGCACTGTTTGTTTTTTTGTGTCTAGCTTACATCACTGAGCATAATGCCCTCAAGGTTCATCCCTGCTGCATCCTGTGTCAGAATTGACTTCCTTTTTAGGCTGAATAGCATTCCCTTCTATTGATGGACCGTGTTTTTCTTCTCCATTCTTCCATTAGTGGACACATGTAATATCTACATTCATTTCTGCTGTCATAATATTTGTGGAATAAAATCAGAAAGTCCTATGAATCAAAAGTCATTTGCCATTAACTTTTTTCTTAAACTTTTTGTTGTGGAAAACATCAAGGCTAAGAAAAGGGAAAAATACATGTCAGCTTCACTTGTGTTCAGGAATTAATGCTTTACGGATTCACTTTATTCCCTGTGTGTGTGCTATGCGTGTGCATGTGCCTGTTTGCATAAATATGCTGTGCATGTGGATAGGTATGTGAACTTGCACACATTAGTGTGTGCATGGGCATATGGGTGCATGTGTGTTCACATGCTAGTGAGTGAATATATTTGTGCTGTGCACGTGCATATGTTTGTGTGTGTGCTGTGCCTGCCTGTGCGCACACCTGTGTGTTTGCTGGAACCACTTGCAAGTTGGCTGCAGACTGAATTGTGCCCCAGATATATCCGCACGCAGCTGCTCTAACAATCCTGAGTAGCCACGTAAAGGTCACAGATCTCAGGGATTTAAATGGATGGAGCAGGATATCCTGACACAGAGTTTGTCTTCCAATGACTGTCACTGTCTCAGTAACATCCTTCACACCTTCTTTAAGCCGCATTCAGGGTCCAGTTTAGACTCCCATTACATTCAGTCACCTGTCCCAGGTCCCCTAAAGCAACAATGTCACCGTGGGAGAGCCCGGCCAAGGCTGGGGGTGCCCCTCCTGTTGGCCTGGCCTCCAGGCCCTGCCCTTGGCTCCTGTTTCCTCATATCTCAGCCAGGCCCCGACTTGGATCGGGCCGCCACCTCTTTGCTCACAGGGTCCCATCGCCCAGTCAAGGGGGTTCATTCTCCCCCTAAACACAGCATCAGGAGTTGGGGGCTGACAGTCCACACTGGGTCTCCTTCATGTGAGACCCTGTGCTGTTGAAAGAGCAGGCACCCTGCCCTCGGGGGTGGGGGACTGGGGGGCGACATGCGGCCCACGATGGGCAGGCGGGTCTCCGGGTGGGGCGAGCCAGTGTGCAAGGAGTTCCGCGGTGGGTTCTCCTCTCCAACGGCTTCTGTGCCCCTACCTCTCCCCGTGCCTCCCCTCGAAGACAGCGCGGTGCCCGGGTTGGGAACCATGGGAGCCGTCAGCCACCGCCCCCTCTACACACACACACACACACGCACACGCACACGCACACGCACACGCACACGCTGCAGGGAAGCAGGACCTGAGTGCAGGGCTCTCAGCGGCCCTGAGCGCCCCGCCCGGAATCGGCCAGCCGAATGGACAGACCGGATCTCCCGGCCCGGACCATGCAGGACTCTCCTGACCTGGCTTGCAGTGTGGCCGCCTCCTTCTGGAAGCCTGGGAGGCTGGAATCAGGCCACTTCTTGTCTGTCCTGGCAGCAGACTGGGCTGCACTCTAAGAAGTTCGTGGCTCGCCCGTGGATCCTGACCATCAGGTGGTCAGAGAAATTGGGAACATTTCTGTTTTACCTGTTGAAATGTTTAATGACAAAGATTTTGTTCAGTTTCCTGACGTGGGTGTCCAAAGATGAGAGACCCATGTGTGTGATCTGTACCCCCTATGAGATCAGCCCTAAGCTACTTTAAACATGATCAAGTTGTGTCTACATGGTAGATTTAGACCTCTGCATGTCCTGTCTACTGATTATGTTTAGAGCTGACCATGTGTTGTCTATAATAAGAAGATTTAGACCTGACCAAGTTCTGTGTACGCTAGGACTATGGGGACCTGGGTAGAGACCCGGCCTGGCCTCAGTACTGGGAAGTTCCGTGCCTGCATCTGAATGTCAGTGCTTAGATGTCTGGGGTCTGGAGCTGAGGTGGGCTTGTCTACGTAACAGCCTCTCTTCTGAGTGTGGTGACCTGGTCCTCCCAAGGGTCAGTGCTATGGTCGGGGCCTTAGTCTTAATCCCTGCAAGGTTCACCTTCCCTGGGGTTCATGGAGAATCCTCAGGAGGACTACCTGGCAATAATTCCAATTTACCAGCACGTGCATGGTGCATAGGGAAGCAGGTTTAGCTTCTGAATTGATTGCAGGGCACGCAGATCGGGCAAAAGGCCGATGGGTGACAGCTGAGGCTGCTGCTGAGCTCTCCCTCCAGTCTACCGTCCCTACTCAGCAGAGTCCAGAGCTGCCCCTCGGCTTTCAGCCCTGCTGTCCTGTGAGTTTTCTCAACATGTAAGTGAGACGAGAAAGGACTGAGCATGCCAGCACCAGGGTCGTGTGTTCAACTTTAGTATTAAAGCTGTACAAACAGTTAAAATCACACAGAACCAAAGTGAGAAGAGGAGGACTCCTCTGGGACAAGTGTGGGGAAAGGAGACCCACCTGACACTTTTTCCCATCCCAGGAGGTCCCAGGGACCCAGCTTGTTTCCACATTGGGGGAGCCCCTTGCAGAGCCATGGTGTCCTGACCAAGGGGACGTGTGACCCCAGGTGCAGGGTCTGGGGAGGTGAGGTCACCCTGGGACTGTGGACATGTGACCCAGGTGGAGGGGTCTGGGGAGGTGGGTCACCCTGGTGAGTGTGGATGTGTGGCCCCAGGTATAGGGTGCGGGGACTGTGTGGGTCTCACCATACCTGCATGGGTCAGGATCACATGGATGGGGAGACCGCATATGCGCTCTTTGCCTGCAGTGTGTCCTGTCCCCTTTGAGATTTCCAACCTCTGCATTAAGGGTGTTGTCCTGATTAACCTGTGGTTCCTTTTCTTCTCTTCATCTTGTCACAATCATATGAGGTCAGGCATGTTTGAGTGGGTTGCTGCTCTGTGTTCCGGTGAGTGACAACACTTGGTGGTGTCGTATTAATACTATAGCATATCATATGTCTAATCTATGGGGGTCACCACTGCCTGGGTCCCCCTGGACAGAGGTCAGGTGAGCACAGACTAGCCCCCCCTATGAATGGTCTCCCACGTGCTCTGTGAGGGTACCGTGATGGCCCCTAAGGTAGGGGACTGTGTCTGGGCCTCCGACATTTGTGATGAAGGGGAGTCGAAATGGAATCTCAATTAACAAGACATTATTTTAAGAATTTATTTTAAGTGAAATAAAACACACGTCACATACCCTTTGCCATCATCACCATTTTAAGTGCACGTTTCTGAGGCATCAGATAGATTCACTTTCTCGTGGAGCCATCACCACCATCAGTAGAACTTTTCGTCCTGCAAAACCAAAATTCCACAACCATGAAAGTCTCATTCCCCATTCCCTCCCACTGCCCCTGGCACCGATATCCACTTCAGTCCCTGAGTTGTCGACTGCAGGGCACCCACTGGAGTGGAATCCTGCAGTGTTTGCTGACGGGTCATTTTGGAAGAGCTGACTTTCAGTCTGAAGCTCTGCCTGTTCGCATCTGAAGAATCTGCATTTAAGGAGAGGGTGTATGAGGAAGGGGGTGTATGCGGGACAAAGGTGTCCGGGGTGCAGGTGAGCCAGGACCTGACCAGCTGCCTTTTGGGTCCTCTGGTCCCATCTCTTGGTCTGTGCCTCATCTGCATCATCACTGTCCCCGCTGGCACCGCTGGGGTGTTGTTGTCTGAGTGAGAGTCCCCTGGTGTCCCTGCTCTCCTCCCCTCCTCCTGCTGGTTGGGGAGGGAACTGCTTGCTGTGTGGTCTCTACTCCTGAGGCATGAAGGACCCTGTAGCATGGACCTGCAGAGTGTGGGGTGTGGTCCCAAGAGCATGGGGCCCACATAGGACACGACATCGGGCCGTGACAGGTGCTAGGGCTGCCTCATCACTGACAGGGAATGTTGCCCAGATCCTGCTCCAGAGGGCGTGGTGGGTGGCCTGGGACCCTAGAGGCCCCATTCCTATACTGGAGCTTGGAGAGTGCATCCCCATGGGCTGCAGATTCACCCCATATCTCAGACATATCCCTCTGTCCTGTCTTTGAACTCAGGAAAACGAGCTCTCTTGTCCACAACATAGGCCGGGTCCTGTTGATATTAGGATTCTTTAAGTTAGGCGTCCTGGGATAGCAGCTCCTTTTAGGCCTGAGAAGGAACAACTCCGGAGTGTACAACAATTTCAGATGAAACTAGTATTCAATGACTATCCCTAACTACTCGGTTGTTGACTTCTATTAGTCATTATTCTCCTGGTTTTAGCTCTGATGTGGGGATTACAGAGGAGTCAACATTTAAATCTTCGTAATCTGTGTATTTGTAGCTTCAGTATCGTTACGGACCCATAGTTTTTTATGGTTTGGGAAGAGTTATTGATTTCATGTATCATGTAAAGGATTCACAATGATGATAGGGCAATTAAGATTACAATAATAGCTAGTAAATTGTTCACATTTTCTCTACCTGTGCATCTATTGTATGCATATGAGTTTAGATGTCAATATTAGTGAAATGATATAGAGGACTAGAGAACTTATTTTAAAAATCACTATTAATGTGTGATGAAGAAAATGTAAAAGTTCTTCCATAATCGGTGATGTTGTATCTTGAGAGCCTAGATGAAATTGATATGCCTTAGTCATATACAGGATTTTAGCCTATCATTTAACTTTGACAAAGCTACATCACTTTTTACTTTTATCTCATTTATTGAGGAAGACATAATTGTTATGGTGTTGGCTTGAAACTGGTTGAAAAGGACTTGAGTCCTTCCTTATTTTACATTTACATAGGTAGGATCTTGAAACGTAGGATATGGTGGAGGACATCCGTGTAACCATTCTAGGTTAGGAGTAGCAATTTCCACTGCTAAGACTTCTTGTTTAGACACAAATGCTTTTCAAAGTATGAAGATTATTAGCATTACTGCTGCTACTGAGATGAATGAGCCTAAAGACAAAATATTTCATGTTGTGTGTGCCTCAGGGTACTCAGACTAACGTAGTGACATCCCTGAGAGGCCACGAAAGTGCTGCAGGAAGTCATATTTACGACTACAAATATACTTGTGAAGTGAATTTTTGCTCATGCTGTGTTAACTGTATAACCTGAGAATAGTGGGAATCAGTGTAGAAAGCCTCCTATAATAGTGAAGACTGCTCCCATGGACATTAGGTCATGGAAGTGTGCTACTACATAGTATGTATCCTGGAGGACAATGTCTGGGGATGAGTTGACTAAGATGATTCCTGTCAAACCACCTACTGTAAAAAGAAAAACTAAAGCCTAAAACTCATAATATAGTGGGAGGTCATATAGTATTACCTCCGTGAACAGTTGCTAACCAGGGACTTCCCTGGTGACGCAGTGGTTAAGAATTCGTCTGCCAATGCAGGGAACACGGGTTCGAGCCCTTGTCTGGGAAGATCCCACATGCCGCGGAGCAAAAAGCCCGTGTGCCACAACTACTGAGCCTGCCCTCTAGAGCCCGCAAGCCACAACTACTGAAGCCCACGCGCCTAGAGGCCGTGCTCTGCAACAAGAGAAGCCACTGCAATGAAAGGGCCGCACACCGCAACGAAGAGTACCTGCCGCTCACCGCAACCAGAGAAAGCCCATGCGCAGCAACCAAGACCCAACTCAGCCAAAAAAAAAAAAAAAAAAGAAAAGAAAAAGAAAAAATTAAATAAAGAGTTGCTAATCAGCTAGATACTTTTACTCCTGTAGGGATAGAAGTAATTACGGTAGCTGATGCAAAGTATGCTCCTGAGTCCACAGCTATCCCTATGGTAAACATATGATGGGCCCACAAGAGAACTCCTAAAAAACCAGTGGACATGACTCATACTATTCCCAGATAGCTGAAAGGCAATTTTTGTCCTAAATAGTATGTAATGCTATGTGAGTTTATAACAAACCCTGTAAGGCCATGAATACAGACTTCAGGGTGAGCAAAGTATCAAAAGAGGTGTTGGTATAGGATTCGGTCTCCTCCTGCAGGGTCAAAGAAAGTAGTGTTTAGATTTCTATCTCTTAACAGCATGGCAATTCTGGCTGCTTGGACTGAGATTGGTAATTATAGTAATATGGCTATAGTTGGGGAAGATTAAACAAATAATGGTGTTTGGTATTGGGATATGACTGCTGGTTTTGTATTAAAGACTATAGTAATAAAAGTAATAATACCAAGAATTGAGGAGACACCTGCTAAATGTAAGGAGAAAACAGTTAGGTCGACAGAGGCTCCTGCATGGGCCAGATTGCAGGCTAGAGCTGAATACACCGTCCCACTGGTACCAGAACCAGCTTCTACTATTGGTGATATGAGTAGGAGTAAGAATGATGGGGGAAGTAGTCAAAAGTTTATATGATTTATTGGGGGAAATGCTACTTCAGGTGTCCGAGTTCTTAGTGGCCCAAGTCAGTTTTCAAAGCCTGCAATCATAACGGGTACAGCTATAAAGAAAATTATTACAAGTGCAGGGACTGTTATGACAACCTTACAGATTTGGGCATCTCCAAGTAGCGGTCCAGGTCAGCATAGCTCAGCCTGGATTAATATAATTAAGGTGCTGCCTGCTACTCCAGCTCAAGCACCAAATAGTAAATATAAAATGGCGATATCTTTGTGATTTGTTGAAAATAATCAGCAGTGTATGAACAGAGGTAAAATGACTGAGTTAGCATTAGACTGTAAATCTAAAGACAGAGATTGAGCCCTCTTTCTGGCAAACCCTGTGGTGAATCAACAAATTGAATTGTAACTTCAGAGAAGCAGCTTCAATTCTGCCAGTGATTATCCTGCCTTTTTTTTTTTTTCTTTTTTTCTTTCTCAAATGAAGGAGAAGTAGACTGAAGTCAGTTGACTAGAGGATTTGCCTGTTAACTAAAGTTTCCTGGGGTTAAAACTCATCAATCTCGTGAAGATTTGGCTTCAATACAGTGTTTGCTTTACATTCAATTGATGTAGAATAAAGTCTTGCAATCCTTATTTTTAGGAATTAAGTAAATTTCACTTGTTTAGGGTTTTGAAAGCTCTTGGTCTGAACTAACCTAAATTCCTAGTCCAGCACCGATAGAATGGGTGTTGTGTGTAGTAACCGTGTGGGTATTATGATTGGTAATGATAGGAAGGTTATTTCTTTGTATGTTCAAATTGTTTTGTGTTTGTGTTGTTTAATGAAGGGAATATAGTTAGTGATGTGGAGTATGTTAGCTGCAAGTAGAAATATATGCTGAGGACTGCTATGATGGTTATTAGTGTTGGTAGAATGATGTTGTCGTTTTTGTTATCTCTTGGATAATTATTCATTTGGGTAGAAAGCCTGATAGTGATGGGCGATGTCCTAATGATACTATAATGGTGAGGAAAATGATTGTGATGGGAGGTGTTTTATCTCATGTGTGTGATAATGATACTCTTGTAGTACATGATCTGGGCATAAATAAGAAGAAGATAGTGTTGTTATGATATAAATTAGTATGTTTAGGATTGTTATAATCTGAATATACATTATAATAGCTGTTATTCATCCTATATGGGCAATTGATGAGGAGGGTGTAATATTTTCCAGGTGAGTATGGGGAAGTCTGCCTCAGCCTCCAGCTATGATTTATAATATCACTATGATTAATAGTATATTTAGGTTGATGGAAGGTGACCTGTGGTATAAAACTGATAGGGGTGCAATTTTGTCATGTTGATAGCATCAGGTCTGCTGTTCATGGGATGCCTCGTGTGACTTCAGGCACTCAGAAGTGAAATGGGGAAAGTCCTACTTTTGTGACAAGGGCGATTGTCATGAGGGTGGATGCTGCTGGATTAAAGATTCTTGTTATTCATTGTGCTCTTTGACCAGAGTATATTAGATTAATGATAATAGCCATTATAAGTAGTATTGATGTGGTGGACTGTTTTAGGAAATATTTGTTGGATGCTTCTGTAGCTTATGGGTTCATGTTTTTTATTAGAATGGGGATACCATTAACCAGTGTGAGCTTGTTATACAATTATATTTCCTGAGAAAATGGTCAGTAGAATGATGGTAAAAACAATGAGAGTTTATTAGCACAGGAAGGATATACAAAAATATTTTGGGGGTATGGGCCTGAAGCTTACTTAGAGAACTTTACTATATAGCATGTGGTGTAATGTGGTAGGTAGCATGGAGAATGTAAAATTATTAGGAAGAATTCAATTCCAGGAATAAGAGCATTGAAACCTCTGTGATTTACTCTATCAAAGTAACTCTTTTGTCAGACATATTTCTTAAATTTGTGGTGGGTTGCCTGGTATGATGACAATTAGTGAAAACTCTCATATACATAGGGTTAATGTTAGTCGTAAAATACTTTTTATAAGAGATGTATGCGTTGATCATATCAAAATTGTAGGTAGGAGGCTCAAATTCATAGAAAGGAGATTGTTAGATGTGTTTAATGATGACTTGGGCTGTATATAATTCTGGCACCTAGGGATTGTCGAATGCTCCTAAAAATAGATTGCTGTGGAAATGTTTATTATAGGGAAATTGACATATTCTCTAGGAGGGACGGGGTGAATGGGCCTGCTACATTTTCTACATTGAAGACATATACAGGTTTTGATGCTACTTCCGTTTAATCAAGTGGGGCTTCGTTGGATTTCGGCTACTGCCGAGATAATCAAATTCTGGGTAGGGGTCAGGAGAAAATTAGTCATAGGTGTTCTTGTGTAATAATTACTGTTGAAAGTGTAAATGATCCATTTATCAGTAAGACTGAGAATAGAATAACTGCTACATTACTTCATATGAGATGATTGTCTGTGCTATTGCTCCTAGAGCTCCAATGAGTGAGTATTTTGAATGTGAAGTTCATCCAGATCTGAGGATGGAGCAAATGGCTAGGTGTGATATGGCTAATAGAAATAACATGCCTACATTTATATTAATTAGTGGATAAGATATGGGAAGAGGAATTCATGTTGTGAGAGCCAGGGTTAAGGCTAGCATTGGGGTTAAGGCTAGCAAGAGAAGCCACCGCAATGAGAAGCCCGCGCACCGCAACAAAGAGTAGCCCCCGCTTGCCGCAACTAGGCAAAGCCTGCGCATAGCAACGAAGACCCAACGCAGCCAAAAACAAATTAATTAATTAATTCGTTAACTATTTTAAACAAAAGTACTATATCCTTCTGTACAGCTTCTCTGGGAAGAACAGAGAGATGGCGTAGGAGAGTGAGAAAGACCAATATTTAGTGCACATCTCTCATGCAGCTGCTCTGCTGGCTCAGAGAGATTTATCCCCACTTTACAAAGGAGGAAATAATCTCAGAGAGGTTTAGTAATTTTCCCAAAGCCAAACAGCTATGGAGTGGCAGAACCAAGATCTGAACCAAGTCTGTTACCTTCAAAGCCTAAGTCCTCATCACAACAAAACTCAATTAATATTTACATTTATCGAATTACATTGCAACCTGGGGAGTTCTTGGCACAATCCTGAATAAGAGTGAGAAAGAAAGAAATAGCATTGTTCCTACAGTCAACCCAAATTTTTGGAGCAGCTGCTAGATGCCTGGCCCTTTTTGGGGTTCAGCAGTGGTCAAGACAGGAAGAGTCCTGCTTTCATGAACCACGTAGTGGGGAGGAGAGACGGGTGCAACTTGGGTGAGGGATTTCACCTTGCTGGACCTCTGTTTTGTCATCTGGAAAATGGGATGGGTGTTCCTCATTTTCTGGGATTGTCCAGCCCTCACATTCTCTGATTCCATAAGAAGCATTTGTTTTCCTGTTTCTTTAAAATTCATTCAGGCCGTGAGCTGTGATGAATGTTGTTAGCTGCTCCCCAAATCACTCTATTCCCAGCCTTTTCCTGTGATCAGGTCTTTCCCGAAACATGACTCACAGTCAGTCAAGTCACAGAACCTAAGGGGCACCCAGCAGAAAAATTCCAACCCTTGCTTCCCAGGAGCTCTGCGGTCTACCTGCCAGGTAAACTTAACTCACCTGGCACAAGGTGGCCATCCCTGGTTTCACATCAACATGATCTCAGGCACAAACCTCCTTGTCTTTCCATTTTGTCTTTAAGTTACTTGTTGAAACAACTGCACAAATATGACACAGATATAAAATCAGGCATCTTCTGCCCCCAGTGCCTACTAATAAATGATTTTCTGCCACTTTAATGATAAAGATAGAACATTTCAACATTCTGCTACCCTTATTATTTGTCATTTTTGTTGATATTTCTATTGACTACATCTTTCAATATTTTAACAATGGAACATTTATTTAGGGTGTTCCAGACCCAGCCTTTAGTGGTAAAGGTTTCGTTGTTATATTTCTATTATGTTTCCTTTCAAAATCATTATCCTATTTAAATGGATTAAGTCAATTCTATAGGCATTTATCTTATGATATTGATGAAATTGATACATAGAGGGCAGTAGTACAAGTTGATTGGACTTGAGAACCTCTATTAGCACAGTTAAGTATAAATATTATCTATATGTAAACCAAAGTACAGGCCGAGTGAGATTCTGACTTTTTTGCACTGTCTGCCCCTCAAGCCTGTGAGAAATGGACTATTTCTTGCCCTATCAGTAAACAAAGGATGTCACAGTCTTCAGCACTTGCAGCCCTCCAATGTGAGCCGGCGGGCCCTGAGGCACTCAGGATATGCAAATACAGAATGCAGGCGCCAGAGAGCTGAGGTGCATATCAAAGGAAGGAATTCAGTGAGCCCAGGCAAAGAAAAGCGCCGCATTCCTCACCTTGGGAGAGCTGGTTTTCCTTAGTTAACAATCACCTTTGGATGTTCCCCATTACCTGCGCCAGTTCCCTGCCCTGTCCCCTCCCCCCGGTACTTTAGCTCAGGGAGGAAGGAGCGCAGAGGGACTCGGCTGAATAAGGGGCCTGCGCGCCTCGGGAGGAGTTTTCAGCCGCTTTCCCCGCAGTCGGGAAGAGGGGCGCTGACGCTGCAACCGGACCCTGCGCCTCCCTTGCCCCGTTTCCCCTCAGGACGCTCAGGCCGACCCCCTCCTCACGCCCACCAGGCCTCGCGAGCCAGGACGAGGGCAGGGGCGAGAGGACGGACCGAATTTCCCGGGGACCAGACGCTGGAGGCCGCTCTTTCTGCACAGCAGCGGCGGGTGGCAGCGAACCCCTGCCCCTCAGAAGCTGGTCTTGTGCTGCCGCCCGGGCACCGGACCAGGCGGAGGGTCGGCGCCCACTTACCCGGCCCGCCGTCCCCGCGACTGTCATGGCTTTGGCCGCCGGGGCACCTCCAGAGCCGGCAGCCTCAGTGAGGTCGCCCTCCCCTCGGGCTCCGGGGCAGTTCCGTGAAGGTGGAGGGAAGAGACCCCGCCTGAGCCGGGAGTTCCAGCTCTGAGGAAACGCGGGCTCTGTTCAGCGCGCAGTGGGTGGGACCGCTCTGGCCCGAGGCCTTCCGGGAGGGAGCGGGGCGGCGGGGGAGGGAGCCGCCAGGAGCGCAGGGCCCCGTCGGGGGTCCTGGAAGGGCCGCCCGGCCTGGGGGCCACGCCCATTGTGGCCGCAGCCCAGGCCTTTTTCCTGGAATCCTACACAAAAAAATTAGAAAGATACACAGTCTATAGTAAATACTCACAAATGATTGTTGCTGCTGTGCTCACTATTCTATTAAAGGTGTAAATCGATAAAACACTTTAAGTTCAAAATTAAATGTGAATTTTTACCTTTCTAATTATGTCTCTGATATTCACAGTTGTGGTTAATGAATCAGAGACTGTGGCATCACTAGTTAAAAATCAGCTTGTTAAAAAAATAGAACTCAGGCCCACCGGACCTACTGAATCACAAGCTGCACTTTTACAATCTCCCCAGTGTACTCGTGTACCCATGAATAGTTGAAAGGTACATTTCTACCTCGACAGGTCTTTTCTCTATGAGAAATACACACATTTTATCCAGTTTGATATAAATAAAACACTCAAAAATGCATATGCCTGTGTTGAAACCATCATTTTATCATTTCTTTTCCAGACAAGTATAGTCTCTATACTGGTTTTGTGGATCACATGCCATACTCTTTTCTTGTAGTTAGAAATAAGGTAGAGAAAGTTACTTTGTAAAAAAAAAATTATATATATATATATATATATATATATATATATGTATTAGTGGATAATTGAAGAGACTCTTCTAAATTAAAACCTTCTCTTAACTTGCTGTTTTCTTCTTGGGTCATATTATGAACTCTTCCCGTGGCCACATGGCATGTGTACGTTTAATTTCAGGGACTGCTGACATTCCAGGATGTGGCCATAGATTTCTGTCAAGAGGAGTGAGAATGCCTGGGCCAAGATCAATGGGAATTGTACAGGGATGTGATGTTAGAGAAGTATAGGAACCTGCTCTCCTTGGGTGAGGATACCTTCCTTCCAGAATTCCTTATCCAACCACAGGGTTTGGAGTCCTTCATTTGTAGAATATCTCCTGGAATCTTCTGCTTCCTACAATAGGGTTTCAGATTGCAACGTTTCAGGAAAGATTGGGAGTTTGTGGGTATAATTTTTCTTATTCTTTTAAAATTGCAGCCTCCCTTTTAATATACTTTGTAACTGCTTGGGATGTGTCTATATGAACTGTGTACTATATGCTTCTGTTATAGTCCTTACAATATTTTATTGCCTTATTTTCTCTAACAATTTTCCATGGATTCTTTGGGCTTAAGGTATATTAAAAGGGAGACTGCGAATCTGGGACTTCCCTGGTGATGCAGTGATTAAGAATTCGCCTGCCAATGCAGGGGACCCGGTTCGATCCCCGGTCCGGGAAGATCTCACGTGCCACGGAACAACTAAGCCATTGGGCCACAACTACTGAGTCTGCACGCCACAACTACTGAAGCAGGTGTGTCTTGAGCCCATGCGCCATTTATTTTTGGGAGAATAAAACCGCTTCTGAGTGATTAAAATTTAGGCCAGCTAGTCAAAATGCTTTATCACCTGTTCTTCTAAAACACTGGTCAATGGAACAAGTTTTCCTAGGGATAACAGTGTAATTGTATTCTGGAGTTCATATGGGCAATATGGTTTATGACCTTGATGCTGGATCACGACATTTCAACGGTATAACTGCTATTAATTGTCTGTTTGTTCAACGATTAAAGTCTCACGTGATCTGAGTTCAGACTGGAGTCATCCTGGTTGGTTTCTGTCTATTGCAGATTTCTTCCAGTATGAAAGGACAAGAGCAATACGGCTTCCTTTACAAAATGTCTTCAAACTACATGATGATATAATCTACATTCAATTAATTTATACATACCCTACTGTAGAACAGGGTTCGTTACGCTGGCAGAGCCCGGTAATTATGTAAAACTGAAACTTTTTCTGCACTGGTTCAAGTCCTCTTCCTAAGAATATGTTTATAATCAACATTCTTTCACAAATTACCCAATTTAATTCACCATAGCATTCCTCAAATTAACCAAATGGAAAATCCTAGGCTATATACAAATCCAGAAAGGGCCAAAAATCATCAGCCCCCATGGATGATTACAACCCATTGCTGAGGCATTCAAATTACTTATTAAAGAACCACTATGTCCATCAACATCATCAATTTATATATTATTGCCCCAATGCTAGCCATAACCCTGCCTCTCACAACATGAATTCCTCTTCCCATATCTTATCCACTAATTAGTATAAATGTACGCATATTATTTCTATTAGCCATATCACACCTAGCCATTTATTCCATCCTCAGATCTGGATGAACTTCACATTCAAAATACTCACTCACTGGAGCTCCAGGAACAATAGCACAGACGATCATCTCATATGAAGTAATGTAGCAGTTATTCTATTCTCAGTCTTACTGGTAAATGGATCATTTACACTTTCAACAGTAATTACTACACAAGAACACCTATGACTAATTTTCTCCTGACCCCTACCCAGAATTTGATTATCTCCGCAGTAGCAGAAATCCAGTGAAGCCCCACTTGATTTAACAGAAGTAGAATCAAAACCTGTACATGTCTTCAATGTAGAAAATGTAGCAGGCCCATTCACCGCGTCCTTCCTAGAGAATATGTCAATTTCCCTATAATAAACGTTTCCACAGCAATCTGTTTTTAGGAGCATTCGACAATCCCTAGGTGCCAGAATTATAGATTCTTTCATCTTGTAAATATAGTTTTCTTTAAAAAATAATTTTTATAGTTTTACTACCTTTAAACAAAATGTACTCCATTGCTGTGGAATATTCCTTCATAGGAGCGTGCATGGTTCATTTCTGCATCCGTCGGTGATGGCCTTCAGGTTCCTTCAGGTTTGGCTCCTGTGGCTGCCAGTCCATGTCCGTGTGTCCTGGTGCAGGGCTGGTGGGTTTGTGTTCAACTGGGAGGAGCACTGTGGGTCTCTGTGCACGGACTTCGCTATCTGAGGCCCGATTGCTTCAGAAGTGGTTGCATCCCCCCGTTGCGTACCAGGCTTTCCATTGCTCCACATCCTGCTGATATTTGATACTATGTCTTTCATGTCTGCCATTCTGGTAGGTGTATGCACAGTATTTTTCTTATGGCTTTAATCCCTCTGTTGTTAGTGAAGTTGTGCATCTTGTGGTATTCATGGACTATTTCCTGTTGTTTTTGGAAAAGTTTTAAAAATTGTGGTCTGGTACACATAACATAAAATGTACTATCTTAACCATTTTTAAGTGCACATTTCAGGGTCGGGAAGTAATTCACACTGTTGTGCAAACCTGACCACCATCATCCTCCAGAACTTTTTCATCTTGCAAAATTGAAACAGTCCCCATTAAACACTCACTCCCCATTGTCCCTCCCTCAGCCTCTGGCCCTCAACATCCTACTTTATGTCTCTATATTTCCGACTGCTCTAGGGGCCTTGTATGAGTGGATCAAGCACTGTTTGTTTTTTTGTGTCTAGCTTACATCACTGAGCATAATGCCCTCAAGGTTCATCCCTGCTGCATCCTGTGTCAGAATTGACTTCCTTTTTAGGCTGAATAGCATTCCCTTCTATTGATGGACCGTGTTTTTCTTCTCCATTCTTCCATTAGTGGACACATGTAATATCTACATTCATTTCTGCTGTCATAATATTTGTGGAATAAAATCAGAAAGTCCTATGAATCAAAAGTCATTTGCCATTAACTTTTTTCTTAAACTTTTTGTTGTGGAAAACATCAAGGCTAAGAAAAGGGAAAAATACATGTCAGCTTCACTTGTGTTCAGGAATTAATGCTTTACGGATTCACTTTATTCCCTGTGTGTGTGCTATGCGTGTGCATGTGCCTGTTTGCATAAATATGCTGTGCATGTGGATAGGTATGTGAACTTGCACACATTAGTGTGTGCATGGGCATATGGGTGCATGTGTGTTCACATGCTAGTGAGTGAATATATTTGTGCTGTGCACGTGCATATGTTTGTGTGTGTGCTGTGCCTGCCTGTGCGCACACCTGTGTGTTTGCTGGAACCACTTGCAAGTTGGCTGCAGACTGAATTGTGCCCCAGATATATCCGCACGCAGCTGCTCTAACAATCCTGAGTAGCCACGTAAAGGTCACAGATCTCAGGGATTTAAATGGATGGAGCAGGATATCCTGACACAGAGTTTGTCTTCCAATGACTGTCACTGTCTCAGTAACATCCTTCACACCTTCTTTAAGCCGCATTCAGGGTCCAGTTTAGACTCCCATTACATTCAGTCACCTGTCCCAGGTCCCCTAAAGCAACAATGTCACCGTGGGAGAGCCCGGCCAAGGCTGGGGGTGCCCCTCCTGTTGGCCTGGCCTCCAGGCCCTGCCCTTGGCTCCTGTTTCCTCATATCTCAGCCAGGCCCCGACTTGGATCGGGCCGCCACCTCTTTGCTCACAGGGTCCCATCGCCCAGTCAAGGGGGTTCATTCTCCCCCTAAACACAGCATCAGGAGTTGGGGGCTGACAGTCCACACTGGGTCTCCTTCATGTGAGACCCTGTGCTGTTGAAAGAGCAGGCACCCTGCCCTCGGGGGTGGGGGACTGGGGGGCGACATGCGGCCCACGATGGGCAGGCGGGTCTCCGGGTGGGGCGAGCCAGTGTGCAAGGAGTTCCGCGGTGGGTTCTCCTCTCCAACGGCTTCTGTGCCCCTACCTCTCCCCGTGCCTCCCCTCGAAGACAGCGCGGTGCCCGGGTTGGGAACCATGGGAGCCGTCAGCCACCGCCCCCTCTACACACACACACACACACGCACACGCACACGCACACGCACACGCACACGCTGCAGGGAAGCAGGACCTGAGTGCAGGGCTCTCAGCGGCCCTGAGCGCCCCGCCCGGAATCGGCCAGCCGAATGGACAGACCGGATCTCCCGGCCCGGACCATGCAGGACTCTCCTGACCTGGCTTGCAGTGTGGCCGCCTCCTTCTGGAAGCCTGGGAGGCTGGAATCAGGCCACTTCTTGTCTGTCCTGGCAGCAGACTGGGCTGCACTCTAAGAAGTTCGTGGCTCGCCCGTGGATCCTGACCATCAGGTGGTCAGAGAAATTGGGAACATTTCTGTTTTACCTGTTGAAATGTTTAATGACAAAGATTTTGTTCAGTTTCCTGACGTGGGTGTCCAAAGATGAGAGACCCATGTGTGTGATCTGTACCCCCTATGAGATCAGCCCTAAGCTACTTTAAACATGATCAAGTTGTGTCTACATGGTAGATTTAGACCTCTGCATGTCCTGTCTACTGATTATGTTTAGAGCTGACCATGTGTTGTCTATAATAAGAAGATTTAGACCTGACCAAGTTCTGTGTACGCTAGGACTATGGGGACCTGGGTAGAGACCCGGCCTGGCCTCAGTACTGGGAAGTTCCGTGCCTGCATCTGAATGTCAGTGCTTAGATGTCTGGGGTCTGGAGCTGAGGTGGGCTTGTCTACGTAACAGCCTCTCTTCTGAGTGTGGTGACCTGGTCCTCCCAAGGGTCAGTGCTATGGTCGGGGCCTTAGTCTTAATCCCTGCAAGGTTCACCTTCCCTGGGGTTCATGGAGAATCCTCAGGAGGACTACCTGGCAATAATTCCAATTTACCAGCACGTGCATGGTGCATAGGGAAGCAGGTTTAGCTTCTGAATTGATTGCAGGGCACGCAGATCGGGCAAAAGGCCGATGGGTGACAGCTGAGGCTGCTGCTGAGCTCTCCCTCCAGTCTACCGTCCCTACTCAGCAGAGTCCAGAGCTGCCCCTCGGCTTTCAGCCCTGCTGTCCTGTGAGTTTTCTCAACATGTAAGTGAGACGAGAAAGGACTGAGCATGCCAGCACCAGGGTCGTGTGTTCAACTTTAGTATTAAAGCTGTACAAACAGTTAAAATCACACAGAACCAAAGTGAGAAGAGGAGGACTCCTCTGGGACAAGTGTGGGGAAAGGAGACCCACCTGACACTTTTTCCCATCCCAGGAGGTCCCAGGGACCCAGCTTGTTTCCACATTGGGGGAGCCCCTTGCAGAGCCATGGTGTCCTGACCAAGGGGACGTGTGACCCCAGGTGCAGGGTCTGGGGAGGTGAGGTCACCCTGGGACTGTGGACATGTGACCCAGGTGGAGGGGTCTGGGGAGGTGGGTCACCCTGGTGAGTGTGGATGTGTGGCCCCAGGTATAGGGTGCGGGGACTGTGTGGGTCTCACCATACCTGCATGGGTCAGGATCACATGGATGGGGAGACCGCATATGCGCTCTTTGCCTGCAGTGTGTCCTGTCCCCTTTGAGATTTCCAACCTCTGCATTAAGGGTGTTGTCCTGATTAACCTGTGGTTCCTTTTCTTCTCTTCATCTTGTCACAATCATATGAGGTCAGGCATGTTTGAGTGGGTTGCTGCTCTGTGTTCCGGTGAGTGACAACACTTGGTGGTGTCGTATTAATACTATAGCATATCATATGTCTAATCTATGGGGGTCACCACTGCCTGGGTCCCCCTGGACAGAGGTCAGGTGAGCACAGACTAGCCCCCCCTATGAATGGTCTCCCACGTGCTCTGTGAGGGTACCGTGATGGCCCCTAAGGTAGGGGACTGTGTCTGGGCCTCCGACATTTGTGATGAAGGGGAGTCGAAATGGAATCTCAATTAACAAGACATTATTTTAAGAATTTATTTTAAGTGAAATAAAACACACGTCACATACCCTTTGCCATCATCACCATTTTAAGTGCACGTTTCTGAGGCATCAGATAGATTCACTTTCTCGTGGAGCCATCACCACCATCAGTAGAACTTTTCGTCCTGCAAAACCAAAATTCCACAACCATGAAAGTCTCATTCCCCATTCCCTCCCACTGCCCCTGGCACCGATATCCACTTCAGTCCCTTAGTTGTCGACTGCAGGGCACCCACTGGAGTGGAATCCTGCAGTGTTTGCTGACGGGTCATTTTGGAAGAGCTGACTTTCAGTCTGAAGCTCTGCCTGTTCGCATCTGAAGAATCTGCATTTAAGGAGAGGGTGTATGAGGAAGGGGGTGTATGCGGGACAAAGGTGTCCGGGGTGCAGGTGAGCCAGGACCTGACCAGCTGCCTTTTGGGTCCTCTGGTCCCATCTCTTGGTCTGTGCCTCATCTGCATCATCACTGTCCCCGCTGGCACCGCTGGGGTGTTGTTGTCTGAGTGAGAGTCCCCTGGTGTCCCTGCTCTCCTCCCCTCCTCCTGCTGGTTGGGGAGGGAACTGCTTGCTGTGTGGTCTCTACTCCTGAGGCATGAAGGACCCTGTAGCATGGACCTGCAGAGTGTGGGGTGTGGTCCCAAGAGCATGGGGCCCACATAGGACACGACATCGGGCCGTGACAGGTGCTAGGGCTGCCTCATCACTGACAGGGAATGTTGCCCAGATCCTGCTCCAGAGGGCGTGGTGGGTGGCCTGGAACCCTAGAGGCCCCATTCCTATACTGGAGCTTGGAGAGTGCATCCCCATGGGCTGCAGATTCACCCCATATCTCAGACATATCCCTCTGTCCTGTCTTTGAACTCAGGAAAACGTGCTCTCTTGTCCACAACATAGGCCGGGTCCTGTTGATATTAGGATTCTTTAAGTTAGGCGTCCTGGGATAGCAGCTCCCTTTAGGCCTGAGAAGGAACAACTCCGGAGTGTACAACAATTTCAGATGAAACTAATATTCAATGACTATCCCTAACTACTCGGTTGTTGACTTCTATTAGTCATTATTCTCCTGGTTTTAGCTCTGATGTGGGGATTACAGAGGAGTCAACATTTAAATCTTCGTAATCTGTGTATTTGTAGCTTCAGTATCGTTACGGACCCATAGTTTTTTATGGTTTGGGAAGAGTTATTGATTTCATGTATCATGTAAAGGATTCACAATGATGATAGGGCAATTAAGATTACAATAATAGCTAGTAAATTGTTCACATTTTCTCTACCTGTGCATCTATTGTATGCATATGAGTTTAGATGTCAATATTAGTGAAATGATATAGAGGACTAGAGACCTTATTTTAAAAATCACTATTAATGTGTGATGAAGAAAATGTAAAAGTTCTTCCATAATCGGTGATGTTGTATCTTGAGAGCCTAGATGAAATTGATATGCCTTAGTCATATACAGGATTTTAGCCTATCATTTAACTTTGACAAAGCTACATCACTTTTTACTTTTATCTCATTTATTGAGGAAGACATAATTGTTATGGTGTTGGCTTGAAACTGGTTGAAAAGGACTTGAGTCCTTCCTTATTTTACATTTACATAGGTAGGATCTTGAAACGTAGGATATGGTGGAGGACATCCGTGTAACCATTCTAGGTTAGGAGTAGCAATTTCCACTGCTAAGACTTCTTGTTTAGACACAAATGCTTTTCAAAGTATGAAGATTATTAGCATTACTGCTGCTACTGAGATGAATGAGCCTAAAGACAAAATATTTCATGTTGTGTGTGCCTCAGGGTACTCAGACTAACGTAGTGACATCCCTGAGAGGCCACGAAAGTGCTGCAGGAAGTCATATTTACGACTACAAATATACTTGTGAAGTGAATTTTTGCTCATGCTGTGTTAACTGTATAACCTGAGAATAGTGGGAATCAGTGTAGAAAGCCTCCTATAATAGTGAAGACTGCTCCCATGGACATTAGGTCATGGAAGTGTGCTACTACATAGTATGTATCCTGAAGGACAATGTCTGGGGATGAGTTGACTAAGATGATTCCTGTCAAACCACCTACTGTAAAAAGAAAAACTAAAGCCTAAAACTCATAATATAGTGGGAGGTCATATAGTATTACCTCCGTGAACAGTTGCTAACCAGGGACTTCCCTGGTGACGCAGTGGTTAAGAATTCGTCTGCCAATGCAGGGAACACGGGTTCGAGCCCTTGTCTGGGAAGATCCCACATGCCGCGGAGCAAAAAGCCCGTGTGCCACAACTACTGAGCCTGCCCTCTAGAGCCCGCAAGCCACAACTACTGAAGCCCACGCGCCTAGAGGCCGTGCTCTGCAACAAGAGAAGCCACTGCAATGAAAGGGCCGCACACCGCAACGAAGAGTACCTGCCGCTCACCGCAACCAGAGAAAGCCCATGCGCAGCAACCAAGACCCAACTCAGCCAAAAAAAAAAAAAAAAAAGAAAAGAAAAAGAAAAAATTAAATAAAGAGTTGCTAATCAGCTAGATACTTTTACTCCTGTAGGGATAGAAGTAATTACGGTAGCTGATGCAAAGTATGCTCCTGAGTCCACAGCTATCCCTATGGTAAACATATGATGGGCCCACAAGAGAACTCCTAAAAAACCAGTGGACATGACTCATACTATTCCCAGATAGCTGAAAGGCAATTTTTGTCCTAAATAGTATGTAATGCTATGTGAGTTTATAACAAACCCTGTAAGGCCATGAATACAGACTTCAGGGTGAGCAAAGTATCAAAAGAGGTGTTGGTATAGGATTCGGTCTCCTCCTGCAGGGTCAAAGAAAGTAGTGTTTAGATTTCTATCTCTTAACAGCATGGCAATTCTGGCTGCTTGGACTGAGATTGGTAATTATAGTAATATGGCTATAGTTGGGGAAGATTAAACAAATAATGGTGTTTGGTATTGGGATATGACTGCTGGTTTTGTATTAAAGACTATAGTAATAAAAGTAATAATACCAAGAATTGAGGAGACACCTGCTAAATGTAAGGAGAAAACAGTTAGGTCGACAGAGGCTCCTGCATGGGCCAGATTGCAGGCTAGAGCTGAATACACCGTCCCACTGGTACCAGAACCAGCTTCTACTATTGGTGATATGAGTAGGAGTAAGAATGATGGGGGAAGTAGTCAAAAGTTTATATGATTTATTGGGGGAAATGCTACTTCAGGTGTCCGAGTTCTTAGTGGCCCAAGTCAGTTTTCAAAGCCTGCAATCATAACGGGTACAGCTATAAAGAAAATTATTACAAGTGCAGGGACTGTTATGACAACCTTACAGATTTGGGCATCTCCAAGTAGCGGTCCAGGTCAGCATAGCTCAGCCTGGATTAATATAATTAAGGTGCTGCCTGCTACTCCAGCTCAAGCACCAAATAGTAAATATAAAATGGCGATATCTTTGTGATTTGTTGAAAATAATCAGCAGTGTATGAACAGAGGTAAAATGACTGAGTTAGCATTAGACTGTAAATCTAAAGACAGAGATTGAGCCCTCTTTCTGGCAAACCCTGTGGTGAATCAACAAATTGAATTGTAACTTCAGAGAAGCAGCTTCAATTCTGCCAGTGATTATCCTGCCTTTTTTTTTTTTCTTTTTTTCTTTCTCAAATGAAGGAGAAGTAGACTGAAGTCAGTTGACTAGAGGATTTGCCTGTTAACTAAAGTTTCCTGGGGTTAAAACTCATCCATCTCGTAAAGATTTGGCTTCAATACAGTGTTTGCTTTACATTCAATTGATGTAGAATAAAGTCTTGCAATCCTTATTTTTAGGAATTAAGTAAATTTCACTTGTTTAGGGTTTTGAAAGCTCTTGGTCTGAACTAACCTAAATTCCTAGTCCAGCACCGATAGAATGGGTGTTGTGTGTAGTAACCGTGTGGGTATTATGATTGGTAATGATAGGAAGGTTATTTCTTTGTATGTTCAAATTGTTTTGTGTTTGTGTTGTTTAATGAAGGGAATATAGTTAGTGATGTGGAGTATGTTAGCTGCAAGTAGAAATATATGCTGAGAACTGCTATGATGGTTATTAGTGTTGGTAGAATGATGTTGTCGTTTTTGTTATCTCTTGGATAATTATTCATTTGGGTAGAAAGCCTGATAGTGATGGGCGATGTCCTAATGATACTATAATGGTGAGGAAAATGATTGTGATGGGAGGTGTTTTATCTCATGTGTGTGATAATGATACTCTTGTAGTACATGATCTGGGCATAAATAAGAAGAAGATAGTGTTGTTATGATATAAATTAGTATGTTTAGGATTGTTATAATCTGAATATACATTATAATAGCTGTTATTCATCCTATATGGGCAATTGATGAGGAGGGTGTAATATTTTCCAGGTGAGTATGGCGAAGTCTGCCTCAGCCTCCAGCTATGATTTATAATATCACTATGATTAATAGTATATTTAGGTTGATGGAAGGTGACCTGTGGTATAAAACTGATAGGGGTGCAATTTTGTCATGTTGATAGCATCAGGTCTGCTGTTCATGGGATGCCTCGTGTGACTTCAGGCACTCAGAAGTGAAATGGGGAAAGTCCTACTTTTGTGACAAGGGCGATTGTCATGAGGGTGGATGCTGCTGGATTAAAGATTCTTGTTATTCATTGTGCTCTTTGACCAGAGTATATTAGATTAATGATAATAGCCATTATAAGTAGTATTGATGTGGTGGACTGTTTTAGGAAATATTTGTTGGATGCTTCTGTAGCTTATGGGTTCATGTTTTTTATTAGAATGGGGATACCATTAACCAGTGTGAGCTTGTTATACAATTATATTTCCTGAGAAAATGGTCAGTAGAATGATGGTAAAAACAATGAGAGTTTATTAGCACAGGAAGGATATACAAAAATATTTTGGGGGTATGGGCCTGAAGCTTACTTAGAGAACTTTACTATATAGCATGTGGTGTAATGTGGTAGGTAGCATGGAGAATGTAAAATTATTAGGAAGAATTCAATTCCAGGAATAAGAGCATTGAAACCTCTGTGATTTACTCTATCAAAGTAACTCTTTTGTCAGACATATTTCTTAAATTTGTGGTGGGTTGCCTGGTATGATGACAATTAGTGAAAACTCTCATATACATAGGGTTAATGTTAGTCGTAAAATACTTTTTATAAGAGATGTATGCGTTGATCATATCAAAATTGTAGGTAGGAGGCTCAAATTCATAGAAAGGAGATTGTTAGATGTGTTTAATGATGACTTGGGCTGTATATAATTCTGGCACCTAGGGATTGTCGAATGCTCCTAAAAATAGATTGCTGTGGAAATGTTTATTATAGGGAAATTGACATATTCTCTAGGAGGGACGGGGTGAATGGGCCTGCTACATTTTCTACATTGAAGACATATACAGGTTTTGATGCTACTTCCGTTTAATCAAGTGGGGCTTCGTTGGATTTCGGCTACTGCCGAGATAATCAAATTCTGGGTAGGGGTCAGGAGAAAATTAGTCATAGGTGTTCTTGTGTAATAATTACTGTTGAAAGTGTAAATGATCCATTTATCAGTAAGACTGAGAATAGAATAACTGCTACATTACTTCATATGAGATGATTGTCTGTGCTATTGCTCCTAGAGCTCCAGTGAGTGAGTATTTTGAATGTGAAGTTCATCCAGATCTGAGGATGGAGCAAATGGCTAGGTGTGATATGGCTAATAGAAATAACATGCCTACATTTATATTAATTAGTGGATAAGATATGGGAAGAGGAATTCATGTTGTGAGAGCCAGGGTTAAGGCTAGCATTGGGGTTAAGGCTAGCAATAGAAGCCACCGCAATGAGAAGCCCGCGCACCGCAACAAAGAGTAGCCCCCGCTTGCCGCAACTAGGCAAAGCCTGCGCATAGCAACGAAGACCCAACGCAGCCAAAAACAAATTAATTAATTAATTCGTTAACTATTTTAAACAAAAGTACTATATCCTTCTGTACAGCTTCTCTGGGAAGAACAGAGAGATGGCGTAGGAGAGTGAGAAAGACCAATATTTAGTGCACATCTCTCATGCAGCTGCTCTGCTGGCTCAGAGAGATTTATCCCCACTTTACAAAGGAGGAAATAATCTCAGAGAGGTTTAGTAATTTTCCCAAAGCCAAACAGCTATGGAGTGGCAGAACCAGGATCTGAACCAAGTCTGTTACCTTCAAAGCCTAAGTCCTCATCACAACAAAACTCAATTAATATTTACATTTATCGAATTACATTGCAACCTGGGGGGTTCTTGGCACAATCCTGAATAAGAGTGAGAAAGAAAGAAATAGCATTGTTCCTACAGTCAACCCAAATTTTTGGAGCAGCTGCTAGATGCCTGGCCCTTTTTGGGGTTCAGCAGTGGTCAAGACAGGAAGAGTCCTGCTTTCATGAACCACGTAGTGGGGAGGAGAGACGGGTGCAACTTGGGTGAGGGATTTCACCTTGCTGGACCTCTGTTTTGTCATCTGGAAAATGGGATGGGTGTTCCTCATTTTCTGGGATTGTCCAGCCCTCACATTCTCTGATTCCATAAGAAGCATTTGTTTTCCTGTTTCTTTAAAATTCATTCAGGCCGTGAGCTGTGATGAATGTTGTTAGCTGCTCCCCAAATCACTCTATTCCCAGCCTTTTCCTGTGATCAGGTCTTTCCCGAAACATGACTCACAGTCAGTCAAGTCACAGAACCTAAGGGGCACCCAGCAGAAAAATTCCAACCCTTGCTTCCCAGGAGCTCTGCGGTCTACCTGCCAGGTAAACTTAACTCACCTGGCACAAGGTGGCCATCCCTGGTTTCACATCAACATGATCTCAGGCACAAACCTCCTTGTCTTTCCATTTTGTCTTTAAGTTACTTGTTGAAACAACTGCACAAATATGACACAGATATAAAATCAGGCATCTTCTGCCCCCAGTGCCTACTAATAAATGATTTTCTGCCACTTTAATGATAAAGATAGAACATTTCAACATTCTGCTACCCTTATTATTTGTCATTTTTGTTGATATTTCTATTGACTACATCTTTCAATATTTTAACAATGGAACATTTATTTAGGGTGTTCCAGACCCAGCCTTTAGTGGTAAAGGTTTCGTTGTTATATTTCTATTATGTTTCCTTTCAAAATCATTATCCTATTTAAATGGATTAAGTCAATTCTATAGGCATTTATCTTATGATATTGATGAAATTGATACATAGAGGGCAGTAGTACAAGTTGATTGGACTTGAGAACCTCTATTAGCACAGTTAAGTATAAATATTATCTATATGTAAACCAAAGTACAGGCCGAGTGAGATTCTCTGACTTTTTTGCACTGTCTGCCCCTCAAGCCTGTGAGAAATGGACTATTTCTTGCCCTATCAGTAAACAAAGGATGTCACAGTCTTCAGCACTTGCAGCCCTCCAATGTGAGCCGGCGGGCCCTGAGGCACTCAGGATATGCAAATACAGAATGCAGGCGCCAGAGAGCTGAGGTGCATATCAAAGGAAGGAATTCAGTGAGCCCAGGCAAAGAAAAGCGCCGCATTCCTCACCTTGGGAGAGCTGGTTTTCCTTAGTTAACAATCACCTTTGGATGTTCCCCATTACCTGCGCCAGTTCCCTGCCCTGTCCCCTCCCCCCGGTACTTTAGCTCAGGGAGGAAGGAGCGCAGAGGGACTCGGCTGAATAAGGGGCCTGCGCGCCTCGGGAGGAGTTTTCAGCCGCTTTCCCCGCAGTCGGGAAGAGGGGCGCTGACGCTGCAACCGGACCCTGCGCCTCCCTTGCCCCGTTTCCCCTCAGGACGCTCAGGCCGACCCCCTCCTCACGCCCACCAGGCCTCGCGAGCCAGGACGAGGGCAGGGGCGAGAGGACGGACCGAATTTCCCGGGGACCAGACGCTGGAGGCCGCTCTTTCTGCACAGCAGCGGCGGGTGGCAGCGAACCCCTGCCCCTCAGAAGCTGGTCTTGTGCTGCCGCCCGGGCACCGGACCAGGCGGAGGGTCGGCGCCCACTTACCCGGCCCGCCGTCCCCGCGACTGTCATGGCTTCGGCCGCCGGGGCACCTCCAGAGCCGGCAGCCTCAGTGAGGTCGCCCTCCCCTCGGGCTCCGGGGCAGTTCCGTGAAGGCGGAGGGAAGAGACCCCGCCTGAGCCGGGAGTTCCAGCTCTGAGGAAACGCGGGCTCTGTTCAGCGCGCAGTGGGTGGGACCGCTCTGGCCCGAGGCCTTCCGGGAGGGAGCGGGGCGGCGGGGGAGGGAGCCGCCAGGAGCGCAGGGCCCCGTCGGGGGTCCTGGAGGGGCCGCCCGGCCTGGGGGCCACGCCCATTGTGGCCGCAGCCCAGGCCTTTTTCCTGGAATCCTACACAAAAAAATTAGAAAGATACACAGTCTATAGTAAATACTCACAAATGATTGTTGCTGCTGTGCTCACTATTCTATTAAAGGTGTAAATCGATAAAACACTTTAAGTTCAAAATTAAATGTGAATTTTTACCTTTCTAATTATGTCTCTGATATTCACAGTTGTGGTTAATGAATCAGAGACTGTGGCATCACTAGTTAAAAATCAGCTTGTTAAAAAAATAGAACTCAGGCCCACCGGACCTACTGAATCACAAGCTGCACTTTTACAATCTCCCCAGTGTACTCGTGTACCCATGAATAGTTGAAAGGTACATTTCTACCTCGACAGGTCTTTTCTCTATGAGAAATACACACATTTTATCCAGTTTGATATAAATAAAACACTCAAAAATGCATATGCCTGTGTTGAAACCATCATTTTATCATTTCTTTTCCAGACAAGTATAGTCTCTATACTGGTTTTGTGGATCACATGCCATACTCTTTTCTTGTAGTTAGAAATAAGGTAGAGAAAGTTACTTTGTAAAAAAAAAATTATATATATATATATATATATATATATATATATATGTATTAGTGGATAATTGAAGAGACTCTTCTAAATTAAAACCTTCTCTTAACTTGCTGTTTTCTTCTTGGGTCATATTATGAACTCTTCCCGTGGCCACATGGCATGTGTACGTTTAATTTCAGGGACTGCTGACATTCCAGGATGTGGCCATAGATTTCTGTCAAGAGGAGTGAGAATGCCTGGACCAAGATCAATGGGAATTGTACAGGGATGTGATGTTATAGAAGTATAGGAACCTGCTCTCCTTGGGTGAGGATACCTTCCTTCCAGAATTCCTTATCCAACCACAGGGTTTGGAGTCCTTCATTTGTAGACTATCTCCTGGAATCTTCTGCTTCCTACAATAGGGTTTCAGATTGCAACGTTTCAGGAAAGATTGGGAGTTTGTGGGTATAATTTTTCTTATTCTTTTAAAATTGCAGCCTCCCTTTTAATATACTTTGTAACTGCTTGGGATGTGTCTATATGAACTGTGTACTATATGCTTCTGTTATAGTCCTTACAATATTTTATTGCCTTATTTTCTCTAACAATTTTCCATGGATTCTTTGGGCTTAAGGTATATTAAAAGGGAGACTGCGAATCTGGGACTTCCCTGGTGATGCAGTGATTAAGAATTCGCCTGCCAATGCAGGGGACCCGGTTCGATCCCCGGTCCGGGAAGATCTCACGTGCCACGGAACAACTAAGCCATTGGGCCACAACTACTGAGTCTGCACGCCACAACTACTGAAGCAGGTGTGTCTTGAGCCCATGCGCCATTTATTTTTGGGAGAATAAAACCGCTTCTGAGTGATTAAAATTTAGGCCAGCTAGTCAAAATGCTTTATCACCTGTTCTTCTAAAACACTGGTCAATGGAACAAGTTTTCCTAGGGATAACAGTGTAATTGTATTCTGGACTTCATATGGGCAATATGGTTTATGACCTTGATGCTGGATCACGACATTTCAACGGTATAACTGCTATTAATTGTCTGTTTGTTCAACGATTAAAGTCTCACGTGATCTGAGTTCAGACTGGAGTCATCCTGGTTGGTTTCTGTCTATTGCAGATTTCTTCCAGTATGAAAGGACAAGAGCAATACGGCTTCCTTTACAAAATGTCTTCAAACTACATGATGATATAATCTACATTCAATTAATTTATACATACCCTACTGTAGAACAGGGTTCGTTACGCTGGCAGAGCCCGGTAATTATGTAAAACTGAAACTTTTTCTGCACTGGTTCAAGTCCTCTTCCTAAGAATATGTTTATAATCAACATTCTTTCACAAATTACCCAATTTAATTCACCATAGCATTCCTCAAATTAACCAAATGGAAAATCCTAGGCTATATACAAATCCAGAAAGGGCCAAAAATCATCAGCCCCCATGGATGATTACAACCCATTGCTGAGGCATTCAAATTACTTATTAAAGAACCACTATGTCCATCAACATCATCAATTTATATATTATTGCCCCAATGCTAGCCATAACCCTGCCTCTCACAACATGAATTCCTCTTCCCATATCTTATCCACTAATTAGTATAAATGTAGGCATATTATTTCTATTAGCCATATCACACCTAGCCATTTATTCCATCCTCAGATCTGGATGAACTTCACATTCAAAATACTCACTCACTGGAGCTCCAGGAACAATAGCACAGACGATCATCTCATATGAAGTAATGTAGCAGTTATTCTATTCTCAGTCTTACTGGTAAATGGATCATTTACACTTTCAACAGTAATTACTACACAAGAACACCTATGACTAATTTTCTCCTGACCCCTACCCAGAATTTGATTATCTCCGCAGTAGCAGAAATCCAGTGAAGCCCCACTTGATTTAACAGAAGTAGAATCAAAACCTGTACATGTCTTCAATGTAGAAAATGTAGCAGGCCCATTCACCGCGTCCTTCCTAGAGAATATGTCAATTTCCCTATAATAAACCTTTCCACAGCAATCTATTTTTAGGAGCATTCGACAATCCCTAGGTGCCAGAATTATAGATTCTTTCATCTTGTAAATATAGTTTTCTTTAAAAAATAATTTTTATAGTTTTACTACCTTTAAACAAAATGTACTCCATTGCTGTGGAATATTCCTTCATAGGAGCGTGCATGGTTCATTTCTGCATCCGTCGGTGATGGCCTTCAGGTTCCTTCAGGTTTGGCTCCTGTGGCTGCCAGTCCATGTCCGTGTGTCCTGGTGCAGGGCTGGTGGGTTTGTGTTCAACTGGGAGGAGCACTGTGGGTCTCTGTGCACGGACTTCGCTATCTGAGGCCCGATTGCTTCAGAAGTGGTTGCATCCCCCCGTTGCGTACCAGGCTTTCCATTGCTCCACATCCTGCTGATATTTGATACTATGTCTTTCATGTCTGCCATTCTGGTAGGTGTATGCACAGTATTTTTCTTATGGCTTTAATCCCTCTGTTGTTAGTGAAGTTGTGCATCTTGTGGTATTCATGGACTATTTCCTGTTGTTTTTGGAAAAGTTTTAAAAATTGTGGTCTGGTACACATAACATAAAATGTACTATCTTAACCATTTTTAAGTGCACATTTCAGGGTCGGGAAGTAATTCACACTGTTGTGCAAACCTGACCACCATCATCCTCCAGAACTTTTTCATCTTGCAAAATTGAAACAGTCCCCATTAAACACTCACTCCCCATTGTCCCTCCCTCAGCCTCTGGCCCTCAACATCCTACTTTATGTCTCTATATTTCCGACTGCTCTAGGGGCCTTGTATGAGTGGATCAAGCACTGTTTGTTTTTTTGTGTCTAGCTTACATCACTGAGCATAATGCCCTCAAGGTTCATCCCTGCTGCATCCTGTGTCAGAATTGACTTCCTTTTTAGGCTGAATAGCATTCCCTTCTATTGATGGACCGTGTTTTTCTTCTCCATTCTTCCATTAGTGGACACATGTAATATCTACATTCATTTCTGCTGTCATAATATTTGTGGAATAAAATCAGAAAGTCCTATGAATCAAAAGTCATTTGCCATTAACTTTTTTCTTAAACTTTTTGTTGTGGAAAACATCAAGGCTAAGAAAAGGGAAAAATACATGTCAGCTTCACTTGTGTTCAGGAATTAATGCTTTACGGATTCACTTTATTCCCTGTGTGTGTGCTATGCGTGTGCATGTGCCTGTTTGCATAAATATGCTGTGCATGTGGATAGGTATGTGAACTTGCACACATTAGTGTGTGCATGGGCATATGGGTGCATGTGTGTTCACATGCTAGTGAGTGAATATATTTGTGCTGTGCACGTGCATATGTTTGTGTGTGTGCTGTGCCTGCCTGTGCGCACACCTGTGTGTTTGCTGGAACCACTTGCAAGTTGGCTGCAGACTGAATTGTGCCCCAGATATATCCGCACGCAGCTGCTCTAACAATCCTGAGTAGCCACGTAAAGGTCACAGATCTCAGGGATTTAAATGGATGGAGCAGGATATCCTGACACAGAGTTTGTCTTCCAATGACTGTCACTGTCTCAGTAACATCCTTCACACCTTCTTTAAGCCGCATTCAGGGTCCAGTTTAGACTCCCATTACATTCAGTCACCTGTCCCAGGTCCCCTAAAGCAACAATGTCACCGTGGGAGAGCACGGCCAAGGCTGGGGGTTCCCCTCCTGTTGGCCTGGCCTCCAGGCCCTGCCCTTGGCTCCTGTTTCCTCATATCTCAGCCAGGCCCCGACTTGGATCGGGCCGCCACCTCTTTCCTCACAGGGTCCCATCGCCCAGTCAAGGGGGTTCATTCTCCCCCTAAACACAGCATCAGGAGTTGGGGGCTGACAGTCCACACTGGGTCTCCTTCATGTGAGACCCTGTGCTGTTGAAAGAGCAGGCACCCTGCCCTCGGGGGTGGGGGACTGGGGGGCGACATGCGGCCCACGATGGGCAGGCGGGTCTCCGGGTGGGGCGAGCCAGTGTGCAAGGAGTTCCGCGGTGGGTTCTCCTCTCCAACGGCTTCTGTGCCCCTACCTCTCCCCGTGCCTCCCCTCGAAGACAGCGCGGTGCCCGGGTTGGGAACCATGGGAGCCGTCAGCCACCGCCCCCTCTACACACACACACACACACGCACACGCACACGCACACGCACACGCACACGCTGCAGGGAAGCAGGACCTGAGTGCAGGGCTCTCAGCGGCCCTGAGCGCCCCGCCCGGAATCGGCCAGCCGAATGGACAGACCGGATCTCCCGGCCCGGACCATGCAGGACTCTCCTGACCTGGCTTGCAGTGTGGCCGCCTCCTTCTGGAAGCCTGGGAGGCTGGAATCAGGCCACTTCTTGTCTGTCCTGGCAGCAGACTGGGCTGCACTCTAAGAAGTTCGTGGCTCGCCCGTGGATCCTGACCATCAGGTGGTCAGAGAAATTGGGAACATTTCTGTTTTACCTGTTGAAATGTTTAATGACAAAGATTTTGTTCAGTTTCCTGACGTGGGTGTCCAAAGATGAGAGACCCATGTGTGTGATCTGTACCCCCTATGAGATCAGCCCTAAGCTACTTTAAACATGATCAAGTTGTGTCTACATGGTAGATTTAGACCTCTGCATGTCCTGTCTACTGATTATGTTTAGAGCTGACCATGTGTTGTCTATAATAAGAAGATTTAGACCTGACCAAGTTCTGTGTACGCTAGGACTATGGGGACCTGGGTAGAGACCCGGCCTGGCCTCAGTACTGGGAAGTTCCGTGCCTGCATCTGAATGTCAGTGCTTAGATGTCTGGGGTCTGGAGCTGAGGTGGGCTTGTCTACGTAACAGCCTCTCTTCTGAGTGTGGTGACCTGGTCCTCCCAAGGGTCAGTGCTATGGTCGGGGCCTTAGTCTTAATCCCTGCAAGGTTCACCTTCCCTGGGGTTCATGGAGAATCCTCAGGAGGACTACCTGGCAATAATTCCAATTTACCAGCACGTGCATGGTGCATAGGGAAGCAGGTTTAGCTTCTGAATTGATTGCAGGGCACGCAGATCGGGCAAAAGGCCGATGGGTGACAGCTGAGGCTGCTGCTGAGCTCTCCCTCCAGTCTACCGTCCCTACTCAGCAGAGTCCAGAGCTGCCCCTCGGCTTTCAGCCCTGCTGTCCTGTGAGTTTTCTCAACATATAAGTGAGACGAGAAAGGACTGAGCATGCCAGCACCAGGGTCGTGTGTTCAACTTTAGTATTAAAGCTGTACAAACAGTTAAAATCACACAGAACCAAAGTGAGAAGAGGAGGACTCCTCTGGGACAAGTGTGGGGAAAGGAGACCCACCTGACACTTTTTCCCATCCCAGGAGGTCCCAGGGACCCAGCTTGTTTCCACATTGGGGGAGCCCCTTGCAGAGCCATGGTGTCCTGACCAAGGGGACGTGTGACCCCAGGTGCAGGGTCTGGGGAGGTGAGGTCACCCTGGGACTGTGGACATGTGACCCAGGTGGAGGGGTCTGGGGAGGTGGGTCACCCTGGTGAGTGTGGATGTGTGGCCCCAGGTATAGGGTGCGGGGACTGTGTGGGTCTCACCATACCTGCATGGGTCAGGATCACATGGATGGGGAGACCGCATATGCGCTCTTTGCCTGCAGTGTGTCCTGTCCCCTTTGAGATTTCCAACCTCTGCATTAAGGGTGTTGTCCTGATTAACCTGTGGTTCCTTTTCTTCTCTTCATCTTGTCACAATCATATGAGGTCAGGCATGTTTGAGTGGGTTGCTGCTCTGTGTTCCGGTGAGTGACAACACTTGGTGGTGTCGTATTAATACTATAGCATATCATATGTCTAATCTATGGGGGTCACCACTGCCTGGGTCCCCCTGGACAGAGGTCAGGTGAGCACAGACTAGCCCCCCCTATGAATGGTCTCCCACGTGCTCTGTGAGGGTACCGTGATGGCCCCTAAGGTAGGGGACTGTGTCTGGGCCTCCGACATTTGTGATGAAGGGGAGTCGAAATGGAATCTCAATTAACAAGACATTATTTTAAGAATTTATTTTAAGTGAAATAAAACACACGTCACATACCCTTTACCATCATCACCATTTTAAGTGCACGTTTCTGAGGCATCAGATAGATTCACTTTCTCGTGGAGCCATCACCACCATCAGTAGAACTTTTCGTCCTGCAAAACCAAAATTCCACAACCATGAAAGTCTCATTCCCCATTCCCTCCCACTGCCCCTGGCACCGATATCCACTTCAGTCCCTTAGTTGTCGACTGCAGGGCACCCACTGGAGTGGAATCCTGCAGTGTTTGCTGACGGGTCATTTTGGAAGAGCTGACTTTCAGTCTGAAGCTCTGCCTGTTCGCATCTGAAGAATCTGCATTTAAGGAGAGGGTGTATGAGGAAGGGGGTGTATGCGGGACAAAGGTGTCCGGGGTGCAGGTGAGCCAGGACCTGACCAGCTGCCTTTTGGGTCCTCTGGTCCCATCTCTTGGTCTGTGCCTCATCTGCATCATCACTGTCCCCGCTGGCACCGCTGGGGTGTTGTTGTCTGAGTGAGAGTCCCCTGGTGTCCCTGCTCTCCTCCCCTCCTCCTGCTGGTTGGGGAGGGAACTGCTTGCTGTGTGGTCTCTACTCCTGAGGCATGAAGGACCCTGTAGCATGGACCTGCAGAGTGTGGGGTGTGGTCCCAAGAGCATGGGGCCCACATAGGACACGACATCGGGCCGTGACAGGTGCTAGGGCTGCCTCATCACTGACAGGGAATGTTGCCCAGATCCTGCTCCAGAGGGCATGGTGGGTGGCCTGGGACCCTAGAGGCCCCATTCCTATACTGGAGCTTGGAGAGTGCATCCCCATGGGCTGCAGATTCACCCCATATCTCAGACATATCCC
This sequence comes from Balaenoptera physalus, assembly GCF_965194825.1. Classification (NCBI taxonomy): domain Eukaryota; kingdom Metazoa; phylum Chordata; class Mammalia; order Artiodactyla; family Balaenopteridae; genus Balaenoptera; species Balaenoptera physalus. The sequence continues at coordinate 412,854 of NW_028126166.1, forward strand.
TCTGTCCTGTCTTTGAACTCAGGAAAACGTGCTCTCTTGTCCACAACATAGGCCGGGTCCTGTTGATATTAGGATTCTTTAAGTTAGGCGTCCTGGGATAGCAGCTCCCTTTAGGCCTGAGAAGGAACAACTCCGGAGTGTACAACAATTTCAGATGAAACTAATATTCAATGACTATCCCTAACTACTCGGTTGTTGACTTCTATTAGTCATTATTCTCCTGGTTTTAGCTCTGATGTGGGGATTACAGAGGAGTCAACATTTAAATCTTCGTAATCTGTGTATTTGTAGCTTCAGTATCGTTACGGACCCATAGTTTTTTATGGTTTGGGAAGAGTTATTGATTTCATGTATCATGTAAAGGATTCACAATGATGATAGGGCAATTAAGATTACAATAATAGCTAGTAAATTGTTCACATTTTCTCTACCTGTGCATCTATTGTATGCATATGAGTTTAGATGTCAATATTAGTGAAATGATATAGAGGACTAGAGACCTTATTTTAAAAATCACTATTAATGTGTGATGAAGAAAATGTAAAAGTTCTTCCATAATCGGTGATGTTGTATCTTGAGAGCCTAGATGAAATTGATATGCCTTAGTCATATACAGGATTTTAGCCTATCATTTAACTTTGACAAAGCTACATCACTTTTTACTTTTATCTCATTTATTGAGGAAGACATAATTGTTATGGTGTTGGCTTGAAACTGGTTGAAAAGGACTTGAGTCCTTCCTTATTTTACATTTACATAGGTAGGATCTTGAAACGTAGGATATGGTGGAGGACATCCGTGTAACCATTCTAGGTTAGGAGTAGCAATTTCCACTGCTAAGACTTCTTGTTTAGACACAAATGCTTTTCAAAGTATGAAGATTATTAGCATTACTGCTGCTACTGAGATGAATGAGCCTAAAGACAAAATATTTCATGTTGTGTGTGCCTCAGGGTACTCAGACTAACGTAGTGACATCCCTGAGAGGCCACGAAAGTGCTGCAGGAAGTCATATTTACGACTACAAATATACTTGTGAAGTGAATTTTTGCTCATGCTGAGTTAACTGTATAACCTGAGAATAGTGGGAATCAGTGTAGAAAGCCTCCTATAATAGTGAAGACTGCTCCCATGGACATTAGGTCATGGAAGTGTGCTACTACATAGTATGTATCCTGGAGGACAATGTCTGGGGATGAGTTGACTAAGATGATTCCTGTCAAACCACCTACTGTAAAAAGAAAAACTAAAGCCTAAAACTCATAATATAGTGGGAGGTCATATAGTATTACCTCCGTGAACAGTTGCTAACCAGGGACTTCCCTGGTGACGCAGTGGTTAAGAATTCGTCTGCCAATGCAGGGAACACGGGTTCGAGCCCTTGTCTGGGAAGATCCCACATGCCGCGGAGCAAAAAGCCCGTGTGCCACAACTACTGAGCCTGCCCTCTAGAGCCCGCAAGCCACAACTACTGAAGCCCACGCGCCTAGAGGCCGTGCTCTGCAACAAGAGAAGCCACTGCAATGAAAGGGCCGCACACCGCAACGAAGAGTACCTGCCGCTCACCGCAACCAGAGAAAGCCCATGCGCAGCAACCAAGACCCAACTCAGCCAAAAAAAAAAAAAAAAAAGAAAAGAAAAAGAAAAAATTAAATAAAGAGTTGCTAATCAGCTAGATACTTTTACTCCTGTAGGGATAGAAGTAATTACGGTAGCTGATGCAAAGTATGCTCCTGAGTCCACAGCTATCCCTATGGTAAACATATGATGGGCCCACAAGAGAACTCCTAAAAAACCAGTGGACATGACTCATACTATTCCCAGATAGCTGAAAGGCAATTTTTGTCCTAAATAGTATGTAATGCTATGTGAGTTTATAACAAACCCTGTAAGGCCATGAATACAGACTTCAGGGTGAGCAAAGTATCAAAAGAGGTGTTGGTATAGGATTCGGTCTCCTCCTGCAGGGTCAAAGAAAGTAGTGTTTAGATTTCTATCTCTTAACAGCATGGCAATTCTGGCTGCTTGGACTGAGATTGGTAATTATAGTAATATGGCTATAGTTGGGGAAGATTAAACAAATAATGGTGTTTGGTATTGGGATATGACTGCTGGTTTTGTATTAAAGACTATAGTAATAAAAGTAATAATACCAAGAATTGAGGAGACACCTGCTAAATGTAAGGAGAAAACAGTTAGGTCGACAGAGGCTCCTGCATGGGCCAGATTGCAGGCTAGAGCTGAATACACCGTCCCACTGGTACCAGAACCAGCTTCTACTATTGGTGATATGAGTAGGAGTAAGAATGATGGGGGAAGTAGTCAAAAGTTTATATGATTTATTGGGGGAAATGCTACTTCAGGTGTCCGAGTTCTTAGTGGCCCAAGTCAGTTTTCAAAGCCTGCAATCATAACGGGTACAGCTATAAAGAAAATTATTACAAGTGCAGGGACTGTTATGACAACCTTACAGATTTGGGCATCTCCAAGTAGCGGTCCAGGTCAGCATAGCTCAGCCTGGATTAATATAATTAAGGTGCTGCCTGCTACTCCAGCTCAAGCACCAAATAGTAAATATAAAATGGCGATATCTTTGTGATTTGTTGAAAATAATCAGCAGTGTATGAACAGAGGTAAAATGACTGAGTTAGCATTAGACTGTAAATCTAAAGACAGAGATTGAGCCCTCTTTCTGGCAAACCCTGTGGTGAATCAACAAATTGAATTGTAACTTCAGAGAAGCAGCTTCAATTCTGCCAGTGATTATCCTGCCTTTTTTTTTTTTCTTTTTTTCTTTCTCAAATGAAGGAGAAGTAGACTGAAGTCAGTTGACTAGAGGATTTGCCTGTTAACTAAAGTTTCCTGGGGTTAAAACTCATCCATCTCGTAAAGATTTGGCTTCAATACAGTGTTTGCTTTACATTCAATTGATGTAGAATAAAGTCTTGCAATCCTTATTTTTAGGAATTAAGTAAATTTCACTTGTTTAGGGTTTTGAAAGCTCTTGGTCTGAACTAACCTAAATTCCTAGTCCAGCACCGATAGAATGGGTGTTGTGTGTAGTAACCGTGTGGGTATTATGATTGGTAATGATAGGAAGGTTATTTCTTTGTATGTTCAAATTGTTTTGTGTTTGTGTTGTTTAATGAAGGGAATATAGTTAGTGATGTGGAGTATGTTAGCTGCAAGTAGAAATATATGCTGAGAACTGCTATGATGGTTATTAGTGTTGGTAGAATGATGTTGTCGTTTTTGTTATCTCTTGGATAATTATTCATTTGGGTAGAAAGCCTGATAGTGATGGGCGATGTCCTAATGATACTATAATGGTGAGGAAAATGATTGTGATGGGAGGTGTTTTATCTCATGTGTGTGATAATGATACTCTTGTAGTACATGATCTGGGCATAAATAAGAAGAAGATAGTGTTGTTATGATATAAATTAGTATGTTTAGGATTGTTATAATCTGAATATACATTATAATAGCTGTTATTCATCCTATATGGGCAATTGATGAGGAGGGTGTAATATTTTCCAGGTGAGTATGGCGAAGTCTGCCTCAGCCTCCAGCTATGATTTATAATATCACTATGATTAATAGTATATTTAGGTTGATGGAAGGTGACCTGTGGTATAAAACTGATAGGGGTGCAATTTTGTCATGTTGATAGCATCAGGTCTGCTGTTCATGGGATGCCTCGTGTGACTTCAGGCACTCAGAAGTGAAATGGGGAAAGTCCTACTTTTGTGACAAGGGCGATTGTCATGAGGGTGGATGCTGCTGGATTAAAGATTCTTGTTATTCATTGTGCTCTTTGACCAGAGTATATTAGATTAATGATAATAGCCATTATAAGTAGTATTGATGTGGTGGACTGTTTTAGGAAATATTTGTTGGATGCTTCTGTAGCTTATGGGTTCATGTTTTTTATTAGAATGGGGATACCATTAACCAGTGTGAGCTTGTTATACAATTATATTTCCTGAGAAAATGGTCAGTAGAATGATGGTAAAAACAATGAGAGTTTATTAGCACAGGAAGGATATACAAAAATATTTTGGGGGTATGGGCCTGAAGCTTACTTAGAGAACTTTACTATATAGCATGTGGTGTAATGTGGTAGGTAGCATGGAGAATGTAAAATTATTAGGAAGAATTCAATTCCAGGAATAAGAGCATTGAAACCTCTGTGATTTACTCTATCAAAGTAACTCTTTTGTCAGACATATTTCTTAAATTTGTGGTGGGTTGCCTGGTATGATGACAATTAGTGAAAACTCTCATATACATAGGGTTAATGTTAGTCGTAAAATACTTTTTATAAGAGATGTATGCGTTGATCATATCAAAATTGTAGGTAGGAGGCTCAAATTCATAGAAAGGAGATTGTTAGATGTGTTTAATGATGACTTGGGCTGTATATAATTCTGGCACCTAGGGATTGTCGAATGCTCCTAAAAATAGATTGCTGTGGAAATGTTTATTATAGGGAAATTGACATATTCTCTAGGAGGGACGGGGTGAATGGGCCTGCTACATTTTCTACATTGAAGACATATACAGGTTTTGATGCTACTTCCGTTTAATCAAGTGGGGCTTCGTTGGATTTCGGCTACTGCCGAGATAATCAAATTCTGGGTAGGGGTCAGGAGAAAATTAGTCATAGGTGTTCTTGTGTAATAATTACTGTTGAAAGTGTAAATGATCCATTTATCAGTAAGACTGAGAATAGAATAACTGCTACATTACTTCATATGAGATGATTGTCTGTGCTATTGCTCCTAGAGCTCCAGTGAGTGAGTATTTTGAATGTGAAGTTCATCCAGATCTGAGGATGGAGCAAATGGCTAGGTGTGATATGGCTAATAGAAATAACATGCCTACATTTATATTAATTAGTGGATAAGATATGGGAAGAGGAATTCATGTTGTGAGAGCCAGGGTTAAGGCTAGCATTGGGGTTAAGGCTAGCAATAGAAGCCACCGCAATGAGAAGCCCGCGCACCGCAACAAAGAGTAGCCCCCGCTTGCCGCAACTAGGCAAAGCCTGCGCATAGCAACGAAGACCCAACGCAGCCAAAAACAAATTAATTAATTAATTCGTTAACTATTTTAAACAAAAGTACTATATCCTTCTGTACAGCTTCTCTGGGAAGAACAGAGAGATGGCGTAGGAGAGTGAGAAAGACCAATATTTAGTGCACATCTCTCATGCAGCTGCTCTGCTGGCTCAGAGAGATTTATCCCCACTTTACAAAGGAGGAAATAATCTCAGAGAGGTTTAGTAATTTTCCCAAAGCCAAACAGCTATGGAGTGGCAGAACCAGGATCTGAACCAAGTCTGTTACCTTCAAAGCCTAAGTCCTCATCACAACAAAACTCAATTAATATTTACATTTATCGAATTACATTGCAACCTGGGGGGTTCTTGGCACAATCCTGAATAAGAGTGAGAAAGAAAGAAATAGCATTGTTCCTACAGTCAACCCAAATTTTTGGAGCAGCTGCTAGATGCCTGGCCCTTTTTGGGGTTCAGCAGTGGTCAAGACAGGAAGAGTCCTGCTTTCATGAACCACGTAGTGGGGAGGAGAGACGGGTGCAACTTGGGTGAGGGATTTCACCTTGCTGGACCTCTGTTTTGTCATCTGGAAAATGGGATGGGTGTTCCTCATTTTCTGGGATTGTCCAGCCCTCACATTCTCTGATTCCATAAGAAGCATTTGTTTTCCTGTTTCTTTAAAATTCATTCAGGCCGTGAGCTGTGATGAATGTTGTTAGCTGCTCCCCAAATCACTCTATTCCCAGCCTTTTCCTGTGATCAGGTCTTTCCCGAAACATGACTCACAGTCAGTCAAGTCACAGAACCTAAGGGGCACCCAGCAGAAAAATTCCAACCCTTGCTTCCCAGGAGCTCTGCGGTCTACCTGCCAGGTAAACTTAACTCACCTGGCACAAGGTGGCCATCCCTGGTTTCACATCAACATGATCTCAGGCACAAACCTCCTTGTCTTTCCATTTTGTCTTTAAGTTACTTGTTGAAACAACTGCACAAATATGACACAGATATAAAATCAGGCATCTTCTGCCCCCAGTGCCTACTAATAAATGATTTTCTGCCACTTTAATGATAAAGATAGAACATTTCAACATTCTGCTACCCTTATTATTTGTCATTTTTGTTGATATTTCTATTGACTACATCTTTCAATATTTTAACAATGGAACATTTATTTAGGGTGTTCCAGACCCAGCCTTTAGTGGTAAAGGTTTCGTTGTTATATTTCTATTATGTTTCCTTTCAAAATCATTATCCTATTTAAATGGATTAAGTCAATTCTATAGGCATTTATCTTATGATATTGATGAAATTGATACATAGAGGGCAGTAGTACAAGTTGATTGGACTTGAGAACCTCTATTAGCACAGTTAAGTATAAATATTATCTATATGTAAACCAAAGTACAGGCCGAGTGAGATTCTCTGACTTTTTTGCACTGTCTGCCCCTCAAGCCTGTGAGAAATGGACTATTTCTTGCCCTATCAGTAAACAAAGGATGTCACAGTCTTCAGCACTTGCAGCCCTCCAATGTGAGCCGGCGGGCCCTGAGGCACTCAGGATATGCAAATACAGAATGCAGGCGCCAGAGAGCTGAGGTGCATATCAAAGGAAGGAATTCAGTGAGCCCAGGCAAAGAAAAGCGCCGCATTCCTCACCTTGGGAGAGCTGGTTTTCCTTAGTTAACAATCACCTTTGGATGTTCCCCATTACCTGCGCCAGTTCCCTGCCCTGTCCCCTCCCCCCGGTACTTTAGCTCAGGGAGGAAGGAGCGCAGAGGGACTCGGCTGAATAAGGGGCCTGCGCGCCTCGGGAGGAGTTTTCAGCCGCTTTCCCCGCAGTCGGGAAGAGGGGCGCTGACGCTGCAACCGGACCCTGCGCCTCCCTTGCCCCGTTTCCCCTCAGGACGCTCAGGCCGACCCCCTCCTCACGCCCACCAGGCCTCGCGAGCCAGGACGAGGGCAGGGGCGAGAGGACGGACCGAATTTCCCGGGGACCAGACGCTGGAGGCCGCTCTTTCTGCACAGCAGCGGCGGGTGGCAGCGAACCCCTGCCCCTCAGAAGCTGGTCTTGTGCTGCCGCCCGGGCACCGGACCAGGCGGAGGGTCGGCGCCCACTTACCCGGCCCGCCGTCCCCGCGACTGTCATGGCTTCGGCCGCCGGGGCACCTCCAGAGCCGGCAGCCTCAGTGAGGTCGCCCTCCCCTCGGGCTCCGGGGCAGTTCCGTGAAGGCGGAGGGAAGAGACCCCGCCTGAGCCGGGAGTTCCAGCTCTGAGGAAACGCGGGCTCTGTTCAGCGCGCAGTGGGTGGGACCGCTCTGGCCCGAGGCCTTCCGGGAGGGAGCGGGGCGGCGGGGGAGGGAGCCGCCAGGAGCGCAGGGCCCCGTCGGGGGTCCTGGAGGGGCCGCCCGGCCTGGGGGCCACGCCCATTGTGGCCGCAGCCCAGGCCTTTTTCCTGGAATCCTACACAAAAAAATTAGAAAGATACACAGTCTATAGTAAATACTCACAAATGATTGTTGCTGCTGTGCTCACTATTCTATTAAAGGTGTAAATCGATAAAACACTTTAAGTTCAAAATTAAATGTGAATTTTTACCTTTCTAATTATGTCTCTGATATTCACAGTTGTGGTTAATGAATCAGAGACTGTGGCATCACTAGTTAAAAATCAGCTTGTTAAAAAAATAGAACTCAGGCCCACCGGACCTACTGAATCACAAGCTGCACTTTTACAATCTCCCCAGTGTACTCGTGTACCCATGAATAGTTGAAAGGTACATTTCTACCTCGACAGGTCTTTTCTCTATGAGAAATACACACATTTTATCCAGTTTGATATAAATAAAACACTCAAAAATGCATATGCCTGTGTTGAAACCATCATTTTATCATTTCTTTTCCAGACAAGTATAGTCTCTATACTGGTTTTGTGGATCACATGCCATACTCTTTTCTTGTAGTTAGAAATAAGGTAGAGAAAGTTACTTTGTAAAAAAAAAATTATATATATATATATATATATATATATATATATATGTATTAGTGGATAATTGAAGAGACTCTTCTAAATTAAAACCTTCTCTTAACTTGCTGTTTTCTTCTTGGGTCATATTATGAACTCTTCCCGTGGCCACATGGCATGTGTACGTTTAATTTCAGGGACTGCTGACATTCCAGGATGTGGCCATAGATTTCTGTCAAGAGGAGTGAGAATGCCTGGACCAAGATCAATGGGAATTGTACAGGGATGTGATGTTATAGAAGTATAGGAACCTGCTCTCCTTGGGTGAGGATACCTTCCTTCCAGAATTCCTTATCCAACCACAGGGTTTGGAGTCCTTCATTTGTAGACTATCTCCTGGAATCTTCTGCTTCCTACAATAGGGTTTCAGATTGCAACGTTTCAGGAAAGATTGGGAGTTTGTGGGTATAATTTTTCTTATTCTTTTAAAATTGCAGCCTCCCTTTTAATATACTTTGTAACTGCTTGGGATGTGTCTATATGAACTGTGTACTATATGCTTCTGTTATAGTCCTTACAATATTTTATTGCCTTATTTTCTCTAACAATTTTCCATGGATTCTTTGGGCTTAAGGTATATTAAAAGGGAGACTGCGAATCTGGGACTTCCCTGGTGATGCAGTGATTAAGAATTCGCCTGCCAATGCAGGGGACCCGGTTCGATCCCCGGTCCGGGAAGATCTCACGTGCCACGGAACAACTAAGCCATTGGGCCACAACTACTGAGTCTGCACGCCACAACTACTGAAGCAGGTGTGTCTTGAGCCCATGCGCCATTTATTTTTGGGAGAATAAAACCGCTTCTGAGTGATTAAAATTTAGGCCAGCTAGTCAAAATGCTTTATCACCTGTTCTTCTAAAACACTGGTCAATGGAACAAGTTTTCCTAGGGATAACAGTGTAATTGTATTCTGGACTTCATATGGGCAATATGGTTTATGACCTTGATGCTGGATCACGACATTTCAACGGTATAACTGCTATTAATTGTCTGTTTGTTCAACGATTAAAGTCTCACGTGATCTGAGTTCAGACTGGAGTCATCCTGGTTGGTTTCTGTCTATTGCAGATTTCTTCCAGTATGAAAGGACAAGAGCAATACGGCTTCCTTTACAAAATGTCTTCAAACTACATGATGATATAATCTACATTCAATTAATTTATACATACCCTACTGTAGAACAGGGTTCGTTACGCTGGCAGAGCCCGGTAATTATGTAAAACTGAAACTTTTTCTGCACTGGTTCAAGTCCTCTTCCTAAGAATATGTTTATAATCAACATTCTTTCACAAATTACCCAATTTAATTCACCATAGCATTCCTCAAATTAACCAAATGGAAAATCCTAGGCTATATACAAATCCAGAAAGGGCCAAAAATCATCAGCCCCCATGGATGATTACAACCCATTGCTGAGGCATTCAAATTACTTATTAAAGAACCACTATGTCCATCAACATCATCAATTTATATATTATTGCCCCAATGCTAGCCATAACCCTGCCTCTCACAACATGAATTCCTCTTCCCATATCTTATCCACTAATTAGTATAAATGTAGGCATATTATTTCTATTAGCCATATCACACCTAGCCATTTATTCCATCCTCAGATCTGGATGAACTTCACATTCAAAATACTCACTCACTGGAGCTCCAGGAACAATAGCACAGACGATCATCTCATATGAAGTAATGTAGCAGTTATTCTATTCTCAGTCTTACTGGTAAATGGATCATTTACACTTTCAACAGTAATTACTACACAAGAACACCTATGACTAATTTTCTCCTGACCCCTACCCAGAATTTGATTATCTCCGCAGTAGCAGAAATCCAGTGAAGCCCCACTTGATTTAACAGAAGTAGAATCAAAACCTGTACATGTCTTCAATGTAGAAAATGTAGCAGGCCCATTCACCGCGTCCTTCCTAGAGAATATGTCAATTTCCCTATAATAAACCTTTCCACAGCAATCTATTTTTAGGAGCATTCGACAATCCCTAGGTGCCAGAATTATAGATTCTTTCATCTTGTAAATATAGTTTTCTTTAAAAAATAATTTTTATAGTTTTACTACCTTTAAACAAAATGTACTCCATTGCTGTGGAATATTCCTTCATAGGAGCGTGCATGGTTCATTTCTGCATCCGTCGGTGATGGCCTTCAGGTTCCTTCAGGTTTGGCTCCTGTGGCTGCCAGTCCATGTCCGTGTGTCCTGGTGCAGGGCTGGTGGGTTTGTGTTCAACTGGGAGGAGCACTGTGGGTCTCTGTGCACGGACTTCGCTATCTGAGGCCCGATTGCTTCAGAAGTGGTTGCATCCCCCCGTTGCGTACCAGGCTTTCCATTGCTCCACATCCTGCTGATATTTGATACTATGTCTTTCATGTCTGCCATTCTGGTAGGTGTATGCACAGTATTTTTCTTATGGCTTTAATCCCTCTGTTGTTAGTGAAGTTGTGCATCTTGTGGTATTCATGGACTATTTCCTGTTGTTTTTGGAAAAGTTTTAAAAATTGTGGTCTGGTACACATAACATAAAATGTACTATCTTAACCATTTTTAAGTGCACATTTCAGGGTCGGGAAGTAATTCACACTGTTGTGCAAACCTGACCACCATCATCCTCCAGAACTTTTTCATCTTGCAAAATTGAAACAGTCCCCATTAAACACTCACTCCCCATTGTCCCTCCCTCAGCCTCTGGCCCTCAACATCCTACTTTATGTCTCTATATTTCCGACTGCTCTAGGGGCCTTGTATGAGTGGATCAAGCACTGTTTGTTTTTTTGTGTCTAGCTTACATCACTGAGCATAATGCCCTCAAGGTTCATCCCTGCTGCATCCTGTGTCAGAATTGACTTCCTTTTTAGGCTGAATAGCATTCCCTTCTATTGATGGACCGTGTTTTTCTTCTCCATTCTTCCATTAGTGGACACATGTAATATCTACATTCATTTCTGCTGTCATAATATTTGTGGAATAAAATCAGAAAGTCCTATGAATCAAAAGTCATTTGCCATTAACTTTTTTCTTAAACTTTTTGTTGTGGAAAACATCAAGGCTAAGAAAAGGGAAAAATACATGTCAGCTTCACTTGTGTTCAGGAATTAATGCTTTACGGATTCACTTTATTCCCTGTGTGTGTGCTATGCGTGTGCATGTGCCTGTTTGCATAAATATGCTGTGCATGTGGATAGGTATGTGAACTTGCACACATTAGTGTGTGCATGGGCATATGGGTGCATGTGTGTTCACATGCTAGTGAGTGAATATATTTGTGCTGTGCACGTGCATATGTTTGTGTGTGTGCTGTGCCTGCCTGTGCGCACACCTGTGTGTTTGCTGGAACCACTTGCAAGTTGGCTGCAGACTGAATTGTGCCCCAGATATATCCGCACGCAGCTGCTCTAACAATCCTGAGTAGCCACGTAAAGGTCACAGATCTCAGGGATTTAAATGGATGGAGCAGGATATCCTGACACAGAGTTTGTCTTCCAATGACTGTCACTGTCTCAGTAACATCCTTCACACCTTCTTTAAGCCGCATTCAGGGTCCAGTTTAGACTCCCATTACATTCAGTCACCTGTCCCAGGTCCCCTAAAGCAACAATGTCACCGTGGGAGAGCACGGCCAAGGCTGGGGGTTCCCCTCCTGTTGGCCTGGCCTCCAGGCCCTGCCCTTGGCTCCTGTTTCCTCATATCTCAGCCAGGCCCCGACTTGGATCGGGCCGCCACCTCTTTCCTCACAGGGTCCCATCGCCCAGTCAAGGGGGTTCATTCTCCCCCTAAACACAGCATCAGGAGTTGGGGGCTGACAGTCCACACTGGGTCTCCTTCATGTGAGACCCTGTGCTGTTGAAAGAGCAGGCACCCTGCCCTCGGGGGTGGGGGACTGGGGGGCGACATGCGGCCCACGATGGGCAGGCGGGTCTCCGGGTGGGGCGAGCCAGTGTGCAAGGAGTTCCGCGGTGGGTTCTCCTCTCCAACGGCTTCTGTGCCCCTACCTCTCCCCGTGCCTCCCCTCGAAGACAGCGCGGTGCCCGGGTTGGGAACCATGGGAGCCGTCAGCCACCGCCCCCTCTACACACACACACACACACGCACACGCACACGCACACGCACACGCACACGCTGCAGGGAAGCAGGACCTGAGTGCAGGGCTCTCAGCGGCCCTGAGCGCCCCGCCCGGAATCGGCCAGCCGAATGGACAGACCGGATCTCCCGGCCCGGACCATGCAGGACTCTCCTGACCTGGCTTGCAGTGTGGCCGCCTCCTTCTGGAAGCCTGGGAGGCTGGAATCAGGCCACTTCTTGTCTGTCCTGGCAGCAGACTGGGCTGCACTCTAAGAAGTTCGTGGCTCGCCCGTGGATCCTGACCATCAGGTGGTCAGAGAAATTGGGAACATTTCTGTTTTACCTGTTGAAATGTTTAATGACAAAGATTTTGTTCAGTTTCCTGACGTGGGTGTCCAAAGATGAGAGACCCATGTGTGTGATCTGTACCCCCTATGAGATCAGCCCTAAGCTACTTTAAACATGATCAAGTTGTGTCTACATGGTAGATTTAGACCTCTGCATGTCCTGTCTACTGATTATGTTTAGAGCTGACCATGTGTTGTCTATAATAAGAAGATTTAGACCTGACCAAGTTCTGTGTACGCTAGGACTATGGGGACCTGGGTAGAGACCCGGCCTGGCCTCAGTACTGGGAAGTTCCGTGCCTGCATCTGAATGTCAGTGCTTAGATGTCTGGGGTCTGGAGCTGAGGTGGGCTTGTCTACGTAACAGCCTCTCTTCTGAGTGTGGTGACCTGGTCCTCCCAAGGGTCAGTGCTATGGTCGGGGCCTTAGTCTTAATCCCTGCAAGGTTCACCTTCCCTGGGGTTCATGGAGAATCCTCAGGAGGACTACCTGGCAATAATTCCAATTTACCAGCACGTGCATGGTGCATAGGGAAGCAGGTTTAGCTTCTGAATTGATTGCAGGGCACGCAGATCGGGCAAAAGGCCGATGGGTGACAGCTGAGGCTGCTGCTGAGCTCTCCCTCCAGTCTACCGTCCCTACTCAGCAGAGTCCAGAGCTGCCCCTCGGCTTTCAGCCCTGCTGTCCTGTGAGTTTTCTCAACATATAAGTGAGACGAGAAAGGACTGAGCATGCCAGCACCAGGGTCGTGTGTTCAACTTTAGTATTAAAGCTGTACAAACAGTTAAAATCACACAGAACCAAAGTGAGAAGAGGAGGACTCCTCTGGGACAAGTGTGGGGAAAGGAGACCCACCTGACACTTTTTCCCATCCCAGGAGGTCCCAGGGACCCAGCTTGTTTCCACATTGGGGGAGCCCCTTGCAGAGCCATGGTGTCCTGACCAAGGGGACGTGTGACCCCAGGTGCAGGGTCTGGGGAGGTGAGGTCACCCTGGGACTGTGGACATGTGACCCAGGTGGAGGGGTCTGGGGAGGTGGGTCACCCTGGTGAGTGTGGATGTGTGGCCCCAGGTATAGGGTGCGGGGACTGTGTGGGTCTCACCATACCTGCATGGGTCAGGATCACATGGATGGGGAGAACGCATATGCGCTCTTTGCCTGCAGTGTGTCCTGTCCCCTTTGAGATTTCCAACCTCTGCATTAAGGGTGTTGTCCTGATTAACCTGTGGTTCCTTTTCTTCTCTTCATCTTGTCACAATCATATGAGGTCAGGCATGTTTGAGTGGGTTGCTGCTCTGTGTTCCGGTGAGTGACAACACTTGGTGGTGTCGTATTAATACTATAGCATATCATATGTCTAATCTATGGGGGTCACCACTGCCTGGGTCCCCCTGGACAGAGGTCAGGTGAGCACAGACTAGCCCCCCCTATGAATGGTCTCCCACGTGCTCTGTGAGGGTACCGTGATGGCCCCTAAGGTAGGGGACTGTGTCTGGGCCTCCGACATTTGTGATGAAGGGGAGTCGAAATGGAATCTCAATTAACAAGACATTATTTTAAGAATTTATTTTAAGTGAAATAAAACACACGTCACATACCCTTTACCATCATCACCATTTTAAGTGCACGTTTCTGAGGCATCAGATAGATTCACTTTCTCGTGGAGCCATCACCACCATCAGTAGAACTTTTCGTCCTGCAAAACCAAAATTCCACAACCATGAAAGTCTCATTCCCCATTCCCTCCCACTGCCCCTGGCACCGATATCCACTTCAGTCCCTTAGTTGTCGACTGCAGGGCACCCACTGGAGTGGAATCCTGCAGTGTTTGCTGACGGGTCATTTTGGAAGAGCTGACTTTCAGTCTGAAGCTCTGCCTGTTCGCATCTGAAGAATCTGCATTTAAGGAGAGGGTGTATGAGGAAGGGGGTGTATGCGGGACAAAGGTGTCCGGGGTGCAGGTGAGCCAGGACCTGACCAGCTGCCTTTTGGGTCCTCTGGTCCCATCTCTTGGTCTGTGCCTCATCTGCATCATCACTGTCCCCGCTGGCACCGCTGGGGTGTTGTTGTCTGAGTGAGAGTCCCCTGGTGTCCCTGCTCTCCTCCCCTCCTCCTGCTGGTTGGGGAGGGAACTGCTTGCTGTGTGGTCTCTACTCCTGAGGCATGAAGGACCCTGTAGCATGGACCTGCAGAGTGTGGGGTGTGGTCCCAAGAGCATGGGGCCCACATAGGACACGACATCGGGCCGTGACAGGTGCTAGGGCTGCCTCATCACTGACAGGGAATGTTGCCCAGATCCTGCTCCAGAGGGCATGGTGGGTGGCCTGGGACCCTAGAGGCCCCATTCCTATACTGGAGCTTGGAGAGTGCATCCCCATGGGCTGCAGATTCACCCCATATCTCAGACATATCCCTCTGTCCTGTCTTTGAACTCAGGAAAACGTGCTCTCTTGTCCACAACATAGGCCGGGTCCTGTTGATATTAGGATTCTTTAAGTTAGGCGTCCTGGGATAGCAGCTCCCTTTAGGCCTGAGAAGGAACAACTCCGGAGTGTACAACAATTTCAGATGAAACTAATATTCAATGACTATCCCTAACTACTCGGTTGTTGACTTCTATTAGTCATTATTCTCCTGGTTTTAGCTCTGATGTGGGGATTACAGAGGAGTCAACATTTAAATCTTCGTAATCTGTGTATTTGTAGCTTCAGTATCGTTACGGACCCATAGTTTTTTATGGTTTGGGAAGAGTTATTGATTTCATGTATCATGTAAAGGATTCACAATGATGATAGGGCAATTAAGATTACAATAATAGCTAGTAAATTGTTCACATTTTCTCTACCTGTGCATCTATTGTATGCATATGAGTTTAGATGTCAATATTAGTGAAATGATATAGAGGACTAGAGACCTTATTTTAAAAATCACTATTAATGTGTGATGAAGAAAATGTAAAAGTTCTTCCATAATCGGTGATGTTGTATCTTGAGAGCCTAGATGAAATTGATATGCCTTAGTCATATACAGGATTTTAGCCTATCATTTAACTTTGACAAAGCTACATCACTTTTTACTTTTATCTCATTTATTGAGGAAGACATAATTGTTATGGTGTTGGCTTGAAACTGGTTGAAAAGGACTTGAGTCCTTCCTTATTTTACATTTACATAGGTAGGATCTTGAAACGTAGGATATGGTGGAGGACATCCGTGTAACCATTCTAGGTTAGGAGTAGCAATTTCCACTGCTAAGACTTCTTGTTTAGACACAAATGCTTTTCAAAGTATGAAGATTATTAGCATTACTGCTGCTACTGAGATGAATGAGCCTAAAGACAAAATATTTCATGTTGTGTGTGCCTCAGGGTACTCAGACTAACGTAGTGACATCCCTGAGAGGCCACGAAAGTGCTGCAGGAAGTCATATTTACGACTACAAATATACTTGTGAAGTGAATTTTTGCTCATGCTGAGTTAACTGTATAACCTGAGAATAGTGGGAATCAGTGTAGAAAGCCTCCTATAATAGTGAAGACTGCTCCCATGGACATTAGGTCATGGAAGTGTGCTACTACATAGTATGTATCCTGGAGGACAATGTCTGGGGATGAGTTGACTAAGATGATTCCTGTCAAACCACCTACTGTAAAAAGAAAAACTAAAGCCTAAAACTCATAATATAGTGGGAGGTCATATAGTATTACCTCCGTGAACAGTTGCTAACCAGGGACTTCCCTGGTGACGCAGTGGTTAAGAATTCGTCTGCCAATGCAGGGAACACGGGTTCGAGCCCTTGTCTGGGAAGATCCCACATGCCGCGGAGCAAAAAGCCCGTGTGCCACAACTACTGAGCCTGCCCTCTAGAGCCCGCAAGCCACAACTACTGAAGCCCACGCGCCTAGAGGCCGTGCTCTGCAACAAGAGAAGCCACTGCAATGAAAGGGCCGCACACCGCAACGAAGAGTACCTGCCGCTCACCGCAACCAGAGAAAGCCCATGCGCAGCAACCAAGACCCAACTCAGCCAAAAAAAAAAAAAAAAAAGAAAAGAAAAAGAAAAATTAAATAAAGAGTTGCTAATCAGCTAGATACTTTTACTCCTGTAGGGATAGAAGTAATTACGGTAGCTGATGCAAAGTATGCTCCTGAGTCCACAGCTATCCCTATGGTAAACATATGATGGGCCCACAAGAGAACTCCTAAAAAACCAGTGGACATGACTCATACTATTCCCAGATAGCTGAAAGGTAATTTTTGTCCTAAATAGTATGTAATGCTATGTGAGTTTATAAAAAACACTGTTAGGCCATGAATACAGACTTCAGGGTGAGCAAAGTATCAAAAGAGGTGTTGGTATAGGATTCGGTCTCCTCCTGAAGGGTCAAAGAAAGTAGTGTTTAGATTTCTATCTCTTAACAGCATGGCAATTCTGGCTGCTTGGACTGAGATTGGTAATTATAGTAATATGGCTATAGTTGGGGAAGATTAAACAAATAATGGTGTTTGGTATTGGGATATGACTGCTGGTTTTGTATTAAAGACTATAGTAATAAAAGTAATAATACCAAGAATTGAGGAGACACCTGCTAAATGTAAGGAGAAAACAGTTAGGTCGACAGAGGCTCCTGCATGGGCCAGATTGCAGGCTAGAGCTGAATACACCGTCCCACTGGTACCAGAACCAGCTTCTACTATTGGTGATATGAGTAGGAGTAAGAATGATGGGGGAAGTAGTCAAAAGTTTATATGATTTATTGGGGGAAATGCTACTTCAGGTGTCCGAGTTCTTAGTGGCCCAAGTCAGTTTTCAAAGCCTGCAATCATAACGGGTACAGCTATAAAGAAAATTATTACAAGTGCAGGGACTGTTATGACAACCTTACAGATTTGGGCATCTCCAAGTAGCGGTCCAGGTCAGCATAGCTCAGCCTGGATTAATATAATTAAGGTGCTGCCTGCTACTCCAGCTCAAGCACCAAATAGTAAATATAAAATGGCGATATCTTTGTGATTTGTTGAAAATAATCAGCAGTGTATGAACAGAGGTAAAATGACTGAGTTAGCATTAGACTGTAAATCTAAAGACAGAGATTGAGCCCTCTTTCTGGCAAACCCTGTGGTGAATCAACAAATTGAATTGTAACTTCAGAGAAGCAGCTTCAATTCTGCCAGTGATTATCCTGCCTTTTTTTTTTTTTCTTTTTTTCTTTCTCAAATGAAGGAGAAGTAGACTGAAGTCAGTTGACTAGAGGATTTGCCTGTTAACTAAAGTTTCCTGGGGTTAAAACTCATCCATCTCGTAAAGATTTGGCTTCAATACAGTGTTTGCTTTACATTCAATTGATGTAGAATAAAGTCTTGCAATCCTTATTTTTAGGAATTAAGTAAATTTCACTTGTTTAGGGTTTTGAAAGCTCTTGGTCTGAACTAACCTAAATTCCTAGTCCAGCACCGATAGAATGGGTGTTGTGTGTAGTAACCGTGTGGGTATTATGATTGGTAATGATAGGAAGGTTATTTCTTTGTATGTTCAAATTGTTTTGTGTTTGTGTTGTTTAATGAAGGGAATATAGTTAGTGATGTGGAGTATGTTAGCTGCAAGTAGAAATATATGCTGAGGACTGCTATGATGGTTATTAGTGTTGGTAGAATGATGTTGTCGTTTTTGTTATCTCTTGGATAATTATTCATTTGGGTAGAAAGCCTGATAGTGATGGGCGATGTCCTAATGATACTATAATGGTGAGGAAAATGATTGTGATGGGAGGTGTTTTATCTCATGTGTGTGATAATGATACTCTTGTAGTACATGATCTGGGCATAAATAAGAAGAAGATAGTGTTGTTATGATATAAATTAGTATGTTTAGGATTGTTATAATCTGAATATACATTATAATAGCTGTTATTCATCCTATATGGGCAATTGATGAGGAGGGTGTAATATTTTCCAGGTGAGTATGGCGAAGTCTGCCTCAGCCTCCAGCTATGATTTATAATATCACTATGATTAATAGTATATTTAGGTTGATGGAAGGTGACCTGTGGTATAAAACTGATAGGGGTGCAATTTTGTCATGTTGATAGCATCAGGTCTGCTGTTCATGGGATGCCTCGTGTGACTTCAGGCACTCAGAAGTGAAATGGGGAAAGTCCTACTTTTGTGACAAGGGCGATTGTCATGAGGGTGGATGCTGCTGGATTAAAGATTCTTGTTATTCATTGTGCTCTTTGACCAGAGTATATTAGATTAATGATAATAGCCATTATAAGTAGTATTGATGTGGTGGACTGTTTTAGGAAATATTTGTTGGATGCTTCTGTAGCTTATGGGTTCATGTTTTTTATTAGAATGGGGATACCATTAACCAGTGTGAGCTTGTTATACAATTATATTTCCTGAGAAAATGGTCAGTAGAATGATGGTAAAAACAATGAGAGTTTATTAGCACAGGAAGGATATACAAAAATATTTTGGGGGTATGGGCCTGAAGCTTACTTAGAGAACTTTACTATATAGCATGTGGTGTAATGTGGTAGGTAGCATGGAGAATGTAAAATTATTAGGAAGAATTCAATTCCAGGAATAAGAGCATTGAAACCTCTGTGATTTACTCTATCAAAGTAACTCTTTTGTCAGACATATTTCTTAAATTTGTGGTGGGTTGCCTGGTATGATGACAATTAGTGAAAACTCTCATATACATAGGGTTAATGTTAGTCGTAAAATACTTTTTATAAGAGATGTATGCGTTGATCATATCAAAATTGTAGGTAGGAGGCTCAAATTCATAGAAAGGAGATTGTTAGATGTGTTTAATGATGACTTGGGCTGTATATAATTCTGGCACCTAGGGATTGTCGAATGCTCCTAAAAATAGATTGCTGTGGAAATGTTTATTATAGGGAAATTGACATATTCTCTAGGAGGGACGGGGTGAATGGGCCTGCTACATTTTCTACATTGAAGACATATACAGGTTTTGATGCTACTTCCGTTTAATCAAGTGGGGCTTCGTTGGATTTCGGCTACTGCCGAGATAATCAAATTCTGGGTAGGGGTCAGGAGAAAATTAGTCATAGGTGTTCTTGTGTAATAATTACTGTTGAAAGTGTAAATGATCCATTTATCAGTAAGACTGAGAATAGAATAACTGCTACATTACTTCATATGAGATGATTGTCTGTGCTATTGCTCCTAGAGCTCCAATGAGTGAGTATTTTGAATGTGAAGTTCATCCAGATCTGAGGATGGAGCAAATGGCTAGGTGTGATATGGCTAATAGAAATAACATGCCTACATTTATATTAATTAGTGGATAAGATATGGGAAGAGGAATTCATGTTGTGAGAGCCAGGGTTAAGGCTAGCATTGGGGTTAAGGCTAGCAAGAGAAGCCACCGCAATGAGAAGCCCGCGCACCGCAACAAAGAGTAGCCCCCGCTTGCCGCAACTAGGCAAAGCCTGCGCATAGCAACGAAGACCCAACGCAGCCAAAAACAAATTAATTAATTAATTCGTTAACTATTTTAAACAAAAGTACTATATCCTTCTGTACAGCTTCTCTGGGAAGAACAGAGAGATGGCGTAGGAGAGTGAGAAAGACCAATATTTAGTGCACATCTCTCATGCAGCTGCTCTGCTGGCTCAGAGAGATTTATCCCCACTTTACAAAGGAGGAAATAATCTCAGAGAGGTTTAGTAATTTTCCCAAAGCCAAACAGCTATGGAGTGGCAGAACCAAGATCTGAACCAAGTCTGTTACCTTCAAAGCCTAAGTCCTCATCACAACAAAACTCAATTAATATTTACATTTATCGAATTACATTGCAACCTGGGGAGTTCTTGGCACAATCCTGAATAAGAGTGAGAAAGAAAGAAATAGCATTGTTCCTACAGTCAAACCAAATTTTTGGAGCAGCTGCTAGATGCCTGGCCCTTTTTGGGGTTCAGCAGTGGTCAAGACAGGAAGAGTCCTGCTTTCATGAACCACGTAGTGGGGAGGAGAGACGGGTGCAACTTGGGTGAGGGATTTCACCTTGCTGGACCTCTGTTTTGTCATCTGGAAAATGGGATGGGTGTTCCTCATTTTCTGGGATTGTCCAGCCCTCACATTCTCTGATTCCATAAGGAGCATTTGTTTTCCTGTTTCTTTAAAATTCATTCAGGCCGTGAGCTGTGATGAATGTTGTTAGCTGCTCCCCAAATCACTCTATTCCCAGCCTTTTCCTGTGATCAGGTCTTTCCCGAAACATGACTCACAGTCAGTCAAGTCACAGAACCTAAGGGGCACCCAGCAGAAAAATTCCAACCCTTGCTTCCCAGGAGCTCTGCGGTCTACCTGCCAGGTAAACTTAACTCACCTGGCACAAGGTGGCCATCCCTGGTTTCACATCAACATGATCTCAGGCACAAACCTCCTTGTCTTTCCATTTTGTCTTTAAGTTACTTGTTGAAACAACTGCACAAATATGACACAGATATAAAATCAGGCATCTTCTGCCCCCAGTGCCTACTAATAAATGATTTTCTGCCACTTTAATGATAAAGATAGAACATTTCAACATTCTGCTACCCTTATTATTTGTCATTTTTGTTGATATTTCTATTGACTACATCTTTCAATATTTTAACAATGGAACATTTATTTAGGGTGTTCCAGACCCAGCCTTTAGTGGTAAAGGTTTCGTTGTTATATTTCTATTATGTTTCCTTTCAAAATCATTATCCTATTTAAATGGATTAAGTCAATTCTATAGGCATTTATCTTATGATATTGATGAAATTGATACATAGAGGGCAGTAGTACAAGTTGATTGGACTTGAGAACCTCTATTAGCACAGTTAAGTATAAATATTATCTATATGTAAACCAAAGTACAGGCCGAGTGAGATTCTCTGACTTTTTTGCACTGTCTGCCCCTCAAGCCTGTGAGAAATGGACTATTTCTTGCCCTATCAGTAAACAAAGGATGTCACAGTCTTCAGCACTTGCAGCCCTCCAATGTGAGCCGGCGGGCCCTGAGGCACTCAGGATATGCAAATACAGAATGCAGGCGCCAGAGAGCTGAGGTGCATATCAAAGGAAGGAATTCAGTGAGCCCAGGCAAAGAAAAGCGCCGCATTCCTCACCTTGGGAGAGCTGGTTTTCCTTAGTTAACAATCACCTTTGGATGTTCCCCATTACCTGCGCCAGTTCCCTGCCCTGTCCCCTCCCCCCGGTACTTTAGCTCAGGGAGGAAGGAGCGCAGAGGGACTCGGCTGAATAAGGGGCCTGCGCGCCTCGGGAGGAGTTTTCAGCCGCTTTCCCCGCAGTCGGGAAGAGGGGCGCTGACGCTGCAACCGGACCCTGCGCCTCCCTTGCCCCGTTTCCCCTCAGGACGCTCAGGCCGACCCCCTCCTCACGCCCACCAGGCCTCGCGAGCCAGGACGAGGGCAGGGGCGAGAGGACGGACCGAATTTCCCGGGGACCAGACGCTGGAGGCCGCTCTTTCTGCACAGCAGCGGCGGGTGGCAGCGAACCCCTGCCCCTCAGAAGCTGGTCTTGTGCTGCCGCCCGGGCACCGGACCAGGCGGAGGGTCGGCGCCCACTTACCCGGCCCGCCGTCCCCGCGACTGTCATGGCTTCGGCCGCCGGGGCACCTCCAGAGCCGGCAGCCTCAGTGAGGTCGCCCTCCCCTCGGGCTCCGGGGCAGTTCCGTGAAGGCGGAGGGAAGAGACCCCGCCTGAGCCGGGAGTTCCAGCTCTGAGGAAACGCGGGCTCTGTTCAGCGCGCAGTGGGTGGGACCGCTCTGGCCCGAGGCCTTCCGGGAGGGAGCGGGGCGGCGGGGGAGGGAGCCGCCAGGAGCGCAGGGCCCCGTCGGGGGTCCTGGAGGGGCGGCCCGGCCTGGGGGCCACGCCCATTGTGGCCGCAGCCCAGGCCTTTTTCCTGGAATCCTACACAAAAAAATTAGAAAGATACACAGTCTATAGTAAATACTCACAAATGATTGTTGCTGCTGTGCTCACTATTCTATTAAAGGTGTAAATCGATAAAACACTTTAAGTTCAAAATTAAATGTGAATTTTTACCTTTCTAATTATGTCTCTGATATTCACAGTTGTGGTTAATGAATCAGAGACTGTGGCATCACTAGTTAAAAATCAGCTTGTTAAAAAAATAGAACTCAGGCCCACCGGACCTACTGAATCACAAGCTGCACTTTTACAATCTCCCCAGTGTACTCGTGTACCCATGAATAGTTGAAAGGTACATTTCTACCTCGACAGGTCTTTTCTCTATGAGAAATACACACATTTTATCCAGTTTGATATAAATAAAACACTCAAAAATGCATATGCCTGTGTTGAAACCATCATTTTATCATTTCTTTTCCAGACAAGTATAGTCTCTATACTGGTTTTGTGGATCACATGCCATACTCTTTTCTTGTAGTTAGAAATAAGGTAGAGAAAGTTACTTTGTAAAAAAAAAATTATATATATATATATATATATATATATATATATATATGTATTAGTGGATAATTGAAGAGACTCTTCTAAATTAAAACCTTCTCTTAACTTGCTGTTTTCTTCTTGGGTCATATTATGAACTCTTCCCGTGGCCACATGGCATGTGTACGTTTAATTTCAGGGACTGCTGACATTCCAGGATGTGGCCATAGATTTCTGTCAAGAGGAGTGAGAATGCCTGGACCAAGATCAATGGGAATTGTACAGGGATGTGATGTTATAGAAGTATAGGAACCTGCTCTCCTTGGGTGAGGATACCTTCCTTCCAGAATTCCTTATCCAACCACAGGGTTTGGAGTCCTTCATTTGTAGACTATCTCCTGGAATCTTCTGCTTCCTACAATAGGGTTTCAGATTGCAACGTTTCAGGAAAGATTGGGAGTTTGTGGGTATAATTTTTCTTATTCTTTTAAAATTGCAGCCTCCCTTTTAATATACTTTGTAACTGCTTGGGATGTGTCTATATGAACTGTGTACTATATGCTTCTGTTATAGTCCTTACAATATTTTATTGCCTTATTTTCTCTAACAATTTTCCATGGATTCTTTGGGCTTAAGGTATATTAAAAGGGAGACTGCGAATCTGGGACTTCCCTGGTGATGCAGTGATTAAGAATTCGCCTGCCAATGCAGGGGACCCGGTTCGATCCCCGGTCCGGGAAGATCTCACGTGCCACGGAACAACTAAGCCATTGGGCCACAACTACTGAGTCTGCACGCCACAACTACTGAAGCAGGTGTGTCTTGAGCCCATGCGCCATTTATTTTTGGGAGAATAAAACCGCTTCTGAGTGATTAAAATTTAGGCCAGCTAGTCAAAATGCTTTATCACCTGTTCTTCTAAAACACTGGTCAATGGAACAAGTTTTCCTAGGGATAACAGTGTAATTGTATTCTGGACTTCATATGGGCAATATGGTTTATGACCTTGATGCTGGATCACGACATTTCAACGGTATAACTGCTATTAATTGTCTGTTTGTTCAACGATTAAAGTCTCACGTGATCTGAGTTCAGACTGGAGTCATCCTGGTTGGTTTCTGTCTATTGCAGATTTCTTCCAGTATGAAAGGACAAGAGCAATACGGCTTCCTTTACAAAATGTCTTCAAACTACATGATGATATAATCTACATTCAATTAATTTATACATACCCTACTGTAGAACAGGGTTCGTTACGCTGGCAGAGCCCGGTAATTATGTAAAACTGAAACTTTTTCTGCACTGGTTCAAGTCCTCTTCCTAAGAATATGTTTATAATCAACATTCTTTCACAAATTACCCAATTTAATTCACCATAGCATTCCTCAAATTAACCAAATGGAAAATCCTAGGCTATATACAAATCCAGAAAGGGCCAAAAATCATCAGCCCCCATGGATGATTACAACCCATTGCTGAGGCATTCAAATTACTTATTAAAGAACCACTATGTCCATCAACATCATCAATTTATATATTATTGCCCCAATGCTAGCCATAACCCTGCCTCTCACAACATGAATTCCTCTTCCCATATCTTATCCACTAATTAGTATAAATGTAGGCATATTATTTCTATTAGCCATATCACACCTAGCCATTTATTCCATCCTCAGATCTGGATGAACTTCACATTCAAAATACTCACTCACTGGAGCTCCAGGAACAATAGCACAGACGATCATCTCATATGAAGTAATGTAGCAGTTATTCTATTCTCAGTCTTACTGGTAAATGGATCATTTACACTTTCAACAGTAATTACTACACAAGAACACCTATGACTAATTTTCTCCTGACCCCTACCCAGAATTTGATTATCTCCGCAGTAGCAGAAATCCAGTGAAGCCCCACTTGATTTAACAGAAGTAGAATCAAAACCTGTACATGTCTTCAATGTAGAAAATGTAGCAGGCCCATTCACCCCGTCCTTCCTAGAGAATATGTCAATTTCCCTATAATAAACCTTTCCACAGCAATCTATTTTTAGGAGCATTCGACAATCCCTAGGTGCCAGAATTATAGATTCTTTCATCTTGTAAATATAGTTTTCTTTAAAAAATAATTTTTATAGTTTTACTACCTTTAAACAAAATGTACTCCATTGCTGTGGAATATTCCTTCATAGGAGCGTGCATGGTTCATTTCTGCATCCGTCGGTGATGGCCTTCAGGTTCCTTCAGGTTTGGCTCCTGTGGCTGCCAGTCCATGTCCGTGTGTCCTGGTGCAGGGCTGGTGGGTTTGTGTTCAACTGGGAGGAGCACTGTGGGTCTCTGTGCACGGACTTCGCTATCTGAGGCCCGATTGCTTCAGAAGTGGTTGCATCCCCCCGTTGCGTACCAGGCTTTCCATTGCTCCACATCCTGCTGATATTTGATACTATGTCTTTCATGTCTGCCATTCTGGTAGGTGTATGCACAGTATTTTTCTTATGGCTTTAATCCCTCTGTTGTTAGTGAAGTTGTGCATCTTGTGGTATTCATGGACTATTTCCTGTTGTTTTCGGAAAAGTTTTAAAAATTGTGGTCTGGTACACATAACATAAAATGTACTATCTTAACCATTTTTAAGTGCACATTTCAGGGTCGGGAAGTAATTCACACTGTTGTGCAAACCTGACCACCATCATCCTCCAGAACTTTTTCATCTTGCAAAATTGAAACAGTCCCCATTAAACACTCACTCCCCATTGTCCCTCCCTCAGCCTCTGGCCCTCCACATCCTACTTTATGTCTCTATATTTCCGACTGCTCTAGGGGCCTTGTATGAGTGGATCAAGCACTGTTTGTTTTTTTGTGTCTAGCTTACATCACTGAGCATAATGCCCTCAAGGTTCATCCCTGCTGCATCCTGTGTCAGAATTGACTTCCTTTTTAGGCTGAATAGCATTCCCTTCTATTGATGGACCGTGTTTTTCTTCTCCATTCTTCCATTAGTGGACACATGTAATATCTACATTCATTTCTGCTGTCATAATATTTGTGGAATAAAATCAGAAAGTCCTATGAATCAAAAGTCATTTGCCATTAACTTTTTTCTTAAACTTTTTGTTGTGGAAAACATCAAGGCTAAGAAAAGGGAAAAATACATGTCAGCTTCACTTGTGTTCAGGAATTAATGCTTTACGGATTCACTTTATTCCCTGTGTGTGTGCTATGCGTGTGCATGTGCCTGTTTGCATAAATATGCTGTGCATGTGGATAGGTATGTGAACTTGCACACATTAGTGTGTGCATGGGCATATGGGTGCATGTGTGTTCACATGCTAGTGAGTGAATATATTTGTGCTGTGCACGTGCATATGTTTGTGTGTGTGCTGTGCCTGCCTGTGCGCACACCTGTGTGTTTGCTGGAACCACTTGCAAGTTGGCTGCAGACTGAATTGTGCCCCAGATATATCCGCACGCAGCTGCTCTAACAATCCTGAGTAGCCACGTAAAGGTCACAGATCTCAGGGATTTAAATGGATGGAGCAGGATATCCTGACACAGAGTTTGTCTTCCAATGACTGTCACTGTCTCAGTAACATCCTTCACACCTTCTTTAAGCCGCATTCAGGGTCCAGTTTAGACTCCCATTACATTCAGTCACCTGTCCCAGGTCCCCTAAAGCAACAATGTCACCGTGGGAGAGCACGGCCAAGGCTGGGGGTTCCCCTCCTGTTGGCCTGGCCTCCAGGCCCTGCCCTTGGCTCCTGTTTCCTCATATCTCAGCCAGGCCCCGACTTGGATCGGGCCGCCACCTCTTTCCTCACAGGGTCCCATCGCCCAGTCAAGGGGGTTCATTCTCCCCCTAAACACAGCATCAGGAGTTGGGGGCTGACAGTCCACACTGGGTCTCCTTCATGTGAGACCCTGTGCTGTTGAAAGAGCAGGCACCCTGCCCTCGGGGGTGGGGGACTGGGGGGCGACATGCGGCCCACGATGGGCAGGCGGGTCTCCGGGTGGGGCGAGCCAGTGTGCAAGGAGTTCCGCGGTGGGTTCTCCTCTCCAACGGCTTCTGTGCCCCTACCTCTCCCCGTGCCTCCCCTCGAAGACAGCGCGGTGCCCGGGTTGGGAACCATGGGAGCCGTCAGCCACCGCCCCCTCTACACACACACACACACACGCACACGCACACGCACACGCACACGCACACGCTGCAGGGAAGCAGGACCTGAGTGCAGGGCTCTCAGCGGCCCTGAGCGCCCCGCCCGGAATCGGCCAGCCGAATGGACAGACCGGATCTCCCGGCCCGGACCATGCAGGACTCTCCTGACCTGGCTTGCAGTGTGGCCGCCTCCTTCTGGAAGCCTGGGAGGCTGGAATCAGGCCACTTCTTGTCTGTCCTGGCAGCAGACTGGGCTGCACTCTAAGAAGTTCGTGGCTCGCCCGTGGATCCTGACCATCAGGTGGTCAGAGAAATTGGGAACATTTCTGTTTTACCTGTTGAAATGTTTAATGACAAAGATTTTGTTCAGTTTCCTGACGTGGGTGTCCAAAGATGAGAGACCCATGTGTGTGATCTGTACCCCCTATGAGATCAGCCCTAAGCTACTTTAAACATGATCAAGTTGTGTCTACATGGTAGATTTAGACCTCTGCATGTCCTGTCTACTGATTATGTTTAGAGCTGACCATGTGTTGTCTATAATAAGAAGATTTAGACCTGACCAAGTTCTGTGTACGCTAGGACTATGGGGACCTGGGTAGAGACCCGGCCTGGCCTCAGTACTGGGAAGTTCCGTGCCTGCATCTGAATGTCAGTGCTTAGATGTCTGGGGTCTGGAGCTGAGGTGGGCTTGTCTACGTAACAGCCTCTCTTCTGAGTGTGGTGACCTGGTCCTCCCAAGGGTCAGTGCTATGGTCGGGGCCTTAGTCTTAATCCCTGCAAGGTTCACCTTCCCTGGGGTTCATGGAGAATCCTCAGGAGGACTACCTGGCAATAATTCCAATTTACCAGCACGTGCATGGTGCATAGGGAAGCAGGTTTAGCTTCTGAATTGATTGCAGGGCACGCAGATCGGGCAAAAGGCCGATGGGTGACAGCTGAGGCTGCTGCTGAGCTCTCCCTCCAGTCTACCGTCCCTACTCAGCAGAGTCCAGAGCTGCCCCTCGGCTTTCAGCCCTGCTGTCCTGTGAGTTTTCTCAACATATAAGTGAGACGAGAAAGGACTGAGCATGCCAGCACCAGGGTCGTGTGTTCAACTTTAGTATTAAAGCTGTACAAACAGTTAAAATCACACAGAACCAAAGTGAGAAGAGGAGGACTCCTCTGGGACAAGTGTGGGGAAAGGAGACCCACCTGACACTTTTTCCCATCCCAGGAGGTCCCAGGGACCCAGCTTGTTTCCACATTGGGGGAGCCCCTTGCAGAGCCATGGTGTCCTGACCAAGGGGACGTGTGACCCCAGGTGCAGGGTCTGGGGAGGTGAGGTCACCCTGGGACTGTGGACATGTGACCCAGGTGGAGGGGTCTGGGGAGGTGGGTCACCCTGGTGAGTGTGGATGTGTGGCCCCAGGTATAGGGTGCGGGGACTGTGTGGGTCTCACCATACCTGCATGGGTCAGGATCACATGGATGGGGAGACCGCATATGCGCTCTTTGCCTGCAGTGTGTCCTGTCCCCTTTGAGATTTCCAACCTCTGCATTAAGGGTGTTGTCCTGATTAACCTGTGGTTCCTTTTCTTCTCTTCATCTTGTCACAATCATATGAGGTCAGGCATGTTTGAGTGGGTTGCTGCTCTGTGTTCCGGTGAGTGACAACACTTGGTGGTGTCGTATTAATACTATAGCATATCATATGTCTAATCTATGGGGGTCACCACTGCCTGGGTCCCCCTGGACAGAGGTCAGGTGAGCACAGACTAGCCCCCCCTATGAATGGTCTCCCACGTGCTCTGTGAGGGTACCGTGATGGCCCCTAAGGTAGGGGACTGTGTCTGGGCCTCCGACATTTGTGATGAAGGGGAGTCGAAATGGAATCTCAATTAACAAGACATTATTTTAAGAATTTATTTTAAGTGAAATAAAACACACGTCACATACCCTTTACCATCATCACCATTTTAAGTGCACGTTTCTGAGGCATCAGATAGATTCACTTTCTCGTGGAGCCATCACCACCATCAGTAGAACTTTTCGTCCTGCAAAACCAAAATTCCACAACCATGAAAGTCTCATTCCCCATTCCCTCCCACTGCCCCTGGCACCGATATCCACTTCAGTCCCTTAGTTGTCGACTGCAGGGCCCCCACTGGAGTGGAATCCTGCAGTGTTTGCTGACGGGTCATTTTGGAAGAGCTGACTTTCAGTCTGAAGCTCTGCCTGTTCGCATCTGAAGAATCTGCATTTAAGGAGAGGGTGTATGAGGAAGGGGGTGTATGCGGGACAAAGGTGTCCGGGGTGCAGGTGAGCCAGGACCTGACCAGCTGCCTTTTGGGTCCTCTGGTCCCATCTCTTGGTCTGTGCCTCATCTGCATCATCACTGTCCCCGCTGGCACCGCTGGGGTGTTGTTGTCTGAGTGAGAGTCCCCTGGTGTCCCTGCTCTCCTCCCCTCCTCCTGCTGGTTGGGGAGGGAACTGCTTGCTGTGTGGTCTCTACTCCTGAGGCATGAAGGACCCTGTAGCATGGACCTGCAGAGTGTGGGGTGTGGTCCCAAGAGCATGGGGCCCACATAGGACACGACATCGGGCCGTGACAGGTGCTAGGGCTGCCTCATCACTGACAGGGAATGTTGCCCAGATCCTGCTCCAGAGGGCATGGTGGGTGGCCTGGGACCCTAGAGGCCCCATTCCTATACTGGAGCTTGGAGAGTGCATCCCCATGGGCTGCAGATTCACCCCATATCTCAGACATATCCCTCTGTCCTGTCTTTGAACTCAGGAAAACGTGCTCTCTTGTCCACAACATAGGCCGGGTCCTGTTGATATTAGGATTCTTTAAGTTAGGCGTCCTGGGATAGCAGCTCCCTTTAGGCCTGAGAAGGAACAACTCCGGAGTGTACAACAATTTCAGATGAAACTAATATTCAATGACTATCCCTAACTACTCGGTTGTTGACTTCTATTAGTCATTATTCTCCTGGTTTTAGCTCTGATGTGGGGATTACAGAGGAGTCAACATTTAAATCTTCGTAATCTGTGTATTTGTAGCTTCAGTATCGTTACGGACCCATAGTTTTTTATGGTTTGGGAAGAGTTATTGATTTCATGTATCATGTAAAGGATTCACAATGATGATAGGGCAATTAAGATTACAATAATAGCTAGTAAATTGTTCACATTTTCTCTACCTGTGCATCTATTGTATGCATATGAGTTTAGATGTCAATATTAGTGAAATGATATAGAGGACTAGAGACCTTATTTTAAAAATCACTATTAATGTGTGATGAAGAAAATGTAAAAGTTCTTCCATAATCGGTGATGTTGTATCTTGAGAGCCTAGATGAAATTGATATGCCTTAGTCATATACAGGATTTTAGCCTATCATTTAACTTTGACAAAGCTACATCACTTTTTACTTTTATCTCATTTATTGAGGAAGACATAATTGTTATGGTGTTGGCTTGAAACTGGTTGAAAAGGACTTGAGTCCTTCCTTATTTTACATTTACATAGGTAGGATCTTGAAACGTAGGATATGGTGGAGGACATCCGTGTAACCATTCTAGGTTAGGAGTAGCAATTTCCACTGCTAAGACTTCTTGTTTAGACACAAATGCTTTTCAAAGTATGAAGATTATTAGCATTACTGCTGCTACTGAGATGAATGAGCCTAAAGACAAAATATTTCATGTTGTGTGTGCCTCAGGGTACTCAGACTAACGTAGTGACATCCCTGAGAGGCCACGAAAGTGCTGCAGGAAGTCATATTTACGACTACAAATATACTTGTGAAGTGAATTTTTGCTCATGCTGAGTTAACTGTATAACCTGAGAATAGTGGGAATCAGTGTAGAAAGCCTCCTATAATAGTGAAGACTGCTCCCATGGACATTAGGTCATGGAAGTGTGCTACTACATAGTATGTATCCTGGAGGACAATGTCTGGGGATGAGTTGACTAAGATGATTCCTGTCAAACCACCTACTGTAAAAAGAAAAACTAAAGCCTAAAACTCATAATATAGTGGGAGGTCATATAGTATTACCTCCGTGAACAGTTGCTAACCAGGGACTTCCCTGGTGACGCAGTGGTTAAGAATTCGTCTGCCAATGCAGGGAACACGGGTTCGAGCCCTTGTCTGGGAAGATCCCACATGCCGCGGAGCAAAAAGCCCGTGTGCCACAACTACTGAGCCTGCCCTCTAGAGCCCGCAAGCCACAACTACTGAAGCCCACGCGCCTAGAGGCCGTGCTCTGCAACAAGAGAAGCCACTGCAATGAAAGGGCCGCACACCGCAACGAAGAGTACCTGCCGCTCACCGCAACCAGAGAAAGCCCATGCGCAGCAACCAAGACCCAACTCAGCCAAAAAAAAAAAAAAAAAAGAAAAGAAAAAGAAAAATTAAATAAAGAGTTGCTAATCAGCTAGATACTTTTACTCCTGTAGGGATAGAAGTAATTACGGTAGCTGATGCAAAGTATGCTCCTGAGTCCACAGCTATCCCTATGGTAAACATATGATGGGCCCACAAGAGAACTCCTAAAAAACCAGTGGACATGACTCATACTATTCCCAGATAGCTGAAAGGTAATTTTTGTCCTAAATAGTATGTAATGCTATGTGAGTTTATAAAAAACACTGTTAGGCCATGAATACAGACTTCAGGGTGAGCAAAGTATCAAAAGAGGTGTTGGTATAGGATTCGGTCTCCTCCTGAAGGGTCAAAGAAAGTAGTGTTTAGATTTCTATCTCTTAACAGCATGGCAATTCTGGCTGCTTGGACTGAGATTGGTAATTATAGTAATATGGCTATAGTTGGGGAAGATTAAACAAATAATGGTGTTTGGTATTGGGATATGACTGCTGGTTTTGTATTAAAGACTATAGTAATAAAAGTAATAATACCAAGAATTGAGGAGACACCTGCTAAATGTAAGGAGAAAACAGTTAGGTCGACAGAGGCTCCTGCATGGGCCAGATTGCAGGCTAGAGCTGAATACACCGTCCCACTGGTACCAGAACCAGCTTCTACTATTGGTGATATGAGTAGGAGTAAGAATGATGGGGGAAGTAGTCAAAAGTTTATATGATTTATTGGGGGAAATGCTACTTCAGGTGTCCGAGTTCTTAGTGGCCCAAGTCAGTTTTCAAAGCCTGCAATCATAACGGGTACAGCTATAAAGAAAATTATTACAAGTGCAGGGACTGTTATGACAACCTTACAGATTTGGGCATCTCCAAGTAGCGGTCCAGGTCAGCATAGCTCAGCCTGGATTAATATAATTAAGGTGCTGCCTGCTACTCCAGCTCAAGCACCAAATAGTAAATATAAAATGGCGATATCTTTGTGATTTGTTGAAAATAATCAGCAGTGTATGAACAGAGGTAAAATGACTGAGTTAGCATTAGACTGTAAATCTAAAGACAGAGATTGAGCCCTCTTTCTGGCAAACCCTGTGGTGAATCAACAAATTGAATTGTAACTTCAGAGAAGCAGCTTCAATTCTGCCAGTGATTATCCTGCCTTTTTTTTTTTTTCTTTTTTTCTTTCTCAAATGAAGGAGAAGTAGACTGAAGTCAGTTGACTAGAGGATTTGCCTGTTAACTAAAGTTTCCTGGGGTTAAAACTCATCCATCTCGTAAAGATTTGGCTTCAATACAGTGTTTGCTTTACATTCAATTGATGTAGAATAAAGTCTTGCAATCCTTATTTTTAGGAATTAAGTAAATTTCACTTGTTTAGGGTTTTGAAAGCTCTTGGTCTGAACTAACCTAAATTCCTAGTCCAGCACCGATAGAATGGGTGTTGTGTGTAGTAACCGTGTGGGTATTATGATTGGTAATGATAGGAAGGTTATTTCTTTGTATGTTCAAATTGTTTTGTGTTTGTGTTGTTTAATGAAGGGAATATAGTTAGTGATGTGGAGTATGTTAGCTGCAAGTAGAAATATATGCTGAGGACTGCTATGATGGTTATTAGTGTTGGTAGAATGATGTTGTCGTTTTTGTTATCTCTTGGATAATTATTCATTTGGGTAGAAAGCCTGATAGTGATGGGCGATGTCCTAATGATACTATAATGGTGAGGAAAATGATTGTGATGGGAGGTGTTTTATCTCATGTGTGTGATAATGATACTCTTGTAGTACATGATCTGGGCATAAATAAGAAGAAGATAGTGTTGTTATGATATAAATTAGTATGTTTAGGATTGTTATAATCTGAATATACATTATAATAGCTGTTATTCATCCTATATGGGCAATTGATGAGGAGGGTGTAATATTTTCCAGGTGAGTATGGCGAAGTCTGCCTCAGCCTCCAGCTATGATTTATAATATCACTATGATTAATAGTATATTTAGGTTGATGGAAGGTGACCTGTGGTATAAAACTGATAGGGGTGCAATTTTGTCATGTTGATAGCATCAGGTCTGCTGTTCATGGGATGCCTCGTGTGACTTCAGGCACTCAGAAGTGAAATGGGGAAAGTCCTACTTTTGTGACAAGGGCGATTGTCATGAGGGTGGATGCTGCTGGATTAAAGATTCTTGTTATTCATTGTGCTCTTTGACCAGAGTATATTAGATTAATGATAATAGCCATTATAAGTAGTATTGATGTGGTGGACTGTTTTAGGAAATATTTGTTGGATGCTTCTGTAGCTTATGGGTTCATGTTTTTTATTAGAATGGGGATACCATTAACCAGTGTGAGCTTGTTATACAATTATATTTCCTGAGAAAATGGTCAGTAGAATGATGGTAAAAACAATGAGAGTTTATTAGCACAGGAAGGATATACAAAAATATTTTGGGGGTATGGGCCTGAAGCTTACTTAGAGAACTTTACTATATAGCATGTGGTGTAATGTGGTAGGTAGCATGGAGAATGTAAAATTATTAGGAAGAATTCAATTCCAGGAATAAGAGCATTGAAACCTCTGTGATTTACTCTATCAAAGTAACTCTTTTGTCAGACATATTTCTTAAATTTGTGGTGGGTTGCCTGGTATGATGACAATTAGTGAAAACTCTCATATACATAGGGTTTAATGTTAGTCGTAAAATACTTTTTATAAGAGATGTATGCGTTGATCATATCAAAATTGTAGGTAGGAGGCTCAAATTCATAGAAAGGAGATTGTTAGATGTGTTTAATGATGACTTGGGCTGTATATAATTCTGGCACCTAGGGATTGTCGAATGCTCCTAAAAATAGATTGCTGTGGAAATGTTTATTATAGGGAAATTGACATATTCTCTAGGAGGGACGGGGTGAATGGGCCTGCTACATTTTCTACATTGAAGACATATACAGGTTTTGATGCTACTTCCGTTTAATCAAGTGGGGCTTCGTTGGATTTCGGCTACTGCCGAGATAATCAAATTCTGGGTAGGGGTCAGGAGAAAATTAGTCATAGGTGTTCTTGTGTAATAATTACTGTTGAAAGTGTAAATGATCCATTTATCAGTAAGACTGAGAATAGAATAACTGCTACATTACTTCATATGAGATGATTGTCTGTGCTATTGCTCCTAGAGCTCCAGTGAGTGAGTATTTTGAATGTGAAGTTCATCCAGATCTGAGGATGGAGCAAATGGCTAGGTGTGATATGGCTAATAGAAATAACATGCCTACATTTATATTAATTAGTGGATAAGATATGGGAAGAGGAATTCATGTTGTGAGAGCCAGGGTTAAGGCTAGCATTGGGGTTAAGGCTAGCAAGAGAAGCCACCGCAATGAGAAGCCCGCGCACCGCAACAAAGAGTAGCCCCCGCTTGCCGCAACTAGGCAAAGCCTGCGCATAGCAACGAAGACCCAACGCAGCCAAAAACAAATTAATTAATTAATTCGTTAACTATTTTAAACAAAAGTACTATATCCTTCTGTACAGCTTCTCTGGGAAGAACAGAGAGATGGCGTAGGAGAGTGAGAAAGACCAATATTTAGTGCACATCTCTCATGCAGCTGCTCTGCTGGCTCAGAGAGATTTATCCCCACTTTACAAAGGAGGAAATAATCTCAGAGAGGTTTAGTAATTTTCCCAAAGCCAAACAGCTATGGAGTGGCAGAACCAGGATCTGAACCAAGTCTGTTACCTTCAAAGCCTAAGTCCTCATCACAACAAAACTCAATTAATATTTACATTTATCGAATTACATTGCAACCTGGGGAGTTCTTGGCACAATCCTGAATAAGAGTGAGAAAGAAAGAAATAGCATTGTTCCTACAGTCAACCCAAATTTTTGGAGCAGCTGCTAGATGCCTGGCCCTTTTTGGGGTTCAGCAGTGGTCAAGACAGGAAGAGTCCTGCTTTCATGAACCACGTAGTGGGGAGGAGAGACGGGTGCAACTTGGGTGAGGGATTTCACCTTGCTGGACCTCTGTTTTGTCATCTGGAAAATGGGATGGGTGTTCCTCATTTTCTGGGATTGTCCAGCCCTCACATTCTCTGATTCCATAAGAAGCATTTGTTTTCCTGTTTCTTTAAAATTCATTCAGGCCGTGAGCTGTGATGAATGTTGTTAGCTGCTCCCCAAATCACTCTATTCCCAGCCTTTTCCTGTGATCAGGTCTTTCCCGAAACATGACTCACAGTCAGTCAAGTCACAGAACCTAAGGGGCACCCAGCAGAAAAATTCCAACCCTTGCTTCCCAGGAGCTCTGCGGTCTACCTGCCAGGTAAACTTAACTCACCTGGCACAAGGTGGCCATCCCTGGTTTCACATCAACATGATCTCAGGCACAAACCTCCTTGTCTTTCCATTTTGTCTTTAAGTTACTTGTTGAAACAACTGCACAAATATGACACAGATATAAAATCAGGCATCTTCTGCCCCCAGTGCCTACTAATAAATGATTTTCTGCCACTTTAATGATAAAGATAGAACATTTCAACATTCTGCTACCCTTATTATTTGTCATTTTTGTTGATATTTCTATTGACTACATCTTTCAATATTTTAACAATGGAACATTTATTTAGGGTGTTCCAGACCCAGCCTTTAGTGGTAAAGGTTTCGTTGTTATATTTCTATTATGTTTCCTTTCAAAATCATTATCCTATTTAAATGGATTAAGTCAATTCTATAGGCATTTATCTTATGATATTGATGAAATTGATACATAGAGGGCAGTAGTACAAGTTGATTGGACTTGAGAACCTCTATTAGCACAGTTAAGTATAAATATTATCTATATGTAAACCAAAGTACAGGCCGAGTGAGATTCTCTGACTTTTTTGCACTGTCTGCCCCTCAAGCCTGTGAGAAATGGACTATTTCTTGCCCTATCAGT
The DNA here is from genome assembly GCF_965194825.1 of Balaenoptera physalus. Taxonomy (NCBI): domain Eukaryota; kingdom Metazoa; phylum Chordata; class Mammalia; order Artiodactyla; family Balaenopteridae; genus Balaenoptera; species Balaenoptera physalus. Next base: position 449,254 of record NW_028126166.1, read on the forward strand.
AAACAAAGGATGTCACAGTCTTCAGCACTTGCAGCCCTCCAATGTGAGCCGGCGGGCCCTGAGGCACTCAGGATATGCAAATACAGAATGCAGGCGCCAGAGAGCTGAGGTGCATATCAAAGGAAGGAATTCAGTGAGCCCAGGCAAAGAAAAGCGCCGCATTCCTCACCTTGGGAGAGCTGGTTTTCCTTAGTTAACAATCACCTTTGGATGTTCCCCATTACCTGCGCCAGTTCCCTGCCCTGTCCCCTCCCCCCGGTACTTTAGCTCAGGGAGGAAGGAGCGCAGAGGGACTCGGCTGAATAAGGGGCCTGCGCGCCTCGGGAGGAGTTTTCAGCCGCTTTCCCCGCAGTCGGGAAGAGGGGCGCTGACGCTGCAACCGGACCCTGCGCCTCCCTTGCCCCGTTTCCCCTCAGGACGCTCAGGCCGACCCCCTCCTCACGCCCACCAGGCCTCGCGAGCCAGGACGAGGGCAGGGGCGAGAGGACGGACCGAATTTCCCGGGGACCAGACGCTGGAGGCCGCTCTTTCTGCACAGCAGCGGCGGGTGGCAGCGAACCCCTGCCCCTCAGAAGCTGGTCTTGTGCTGCCGCCCGGGCACCGGACCAGGCGGAGGGTCGGCGCCCACTTACCCGGCCCGCCGTCCCCGCGACTGTCATGGCTTCGGCCGCCGGGGCACCTCCAGAGCCGGCAGCCTCAGTGAGGTCGCCCTCCCCTCGGGCTCCGGGGCAGTTCCGTGAAGGCGGAGGGAAGAGACCCCGCCTGAGCCGGGAGTTCCAGCTCTGAGGAAACGCGGGCTCTGTTCAGCGCGCAGTGGGTGGGACCGCTCTGGCCCGAGGCCTTCCGGGAGGGAGCGGGGCGGCGGGGGAGGGAGCCGCCAGGAGCGCAGGGCCCCGTCGGGGGTCCTGGAGGGGCGGCCCGGCCTGGGGGCCACGCCCATTGTGGCCGCAGCCCAGGCCTTTTTCCTGGAATCCTACACAAAAAAATTAGAAAGATACACAGTCTATAGTAAATACTCACAAATGATTGTTGCTGCTGTGCTCACTATTCTATTAAAGGTGTAAATCGATAAAACACTTTAAGTTCAAAATTAAATGTGAATTTTTACCTTTCTAATTATGTCTCTGATATTCACAGTTGTGGTTAATGAATCAGAGACTGTGGCATCACTAGTTAAAAATCAGCTTGTTAAAAAAATAGAACTCAGGCCCACCGGACCTACTGAATCACAAGCTGCACTTTTACAATCTCCCCAGTGTACTCGTGTACCCATGAATAGTTGAAAGGTACATTTCTACCTCGACAGGTCTTTTCTCTATGAGAAATACACACATTTTATCCAGTTTGATATAAATAAAACACTCAAAAATGCATATGCCTGTGTTGAAACCATCATTTTATCATTTCTTTTCCAGACAAGTATAGTCTCTATACTGGTTTTGTGGATCACATGCCATACTCTTTTCTTGTAGTTAGAAATAAGGTAGAGAAAGTTACTTTGTAAAAAAAAAATTATATATATATATATATATATATATATGTATTAGTGGATAATTGAAGAGACTCTTCTAAATTAAAACCTTCTCTTAACTTGCTGTTTTCTTCTTGGGTCATATTATGAACTCTTCCCGTGGCCACATGGCATGTGTACGTTTAATTTCAGGGACTGCTGACATTCCAGGATGTGGCCATAGATTTCTGTCAAGAGGAGTGAGAATGCCTGGACCAAGATCAATGGGAATTGTACAGGGATGTGATGTTATAGAAGTATAGGAACCTGCTCTCCTTGGGTGAGGATACCTTCCTTCCAGAATTCCTTATCCAACCACAGGGTTTGGAGTCCTTCATTTGTAGACTATCTCCTGGAATCTTCTGCTTCCTACAATAGGGTTTCAGATTGGAACGTTTCAGGAAAGATTGGGAGTTTGTGGGTATAATTTTTCTTATTCTTTTAAAATTGCAGCCTCCCTTTTAATATACTTTGTAACTGCTTGGGATGTGTCTATATGAACTGTGTACTATATGCTTCTGTTATAGTCCTTACAATATTTTATTGCCTTATTTTCTCTAACAATTTTCCATGGATTCTTTGGGCTTAAGGTATATTAAAAGGGAGACTGCGAATCTGGGACTTCCCTGGTGATGCAGTGATTAAGAATTCGCCTGCCAATGCAGGGGACCCGGTTCGATCCCCGGTCCGGGAAGATCTCACGTGCCACGGAACAACTAAGCCATTGGGCCACAACTACTGAGTCTGCACGCCACAACTACTGAAGCAGGTGTGTCTTGAGCCCATGCGCCATTTATTTTTGGGAGAATAAAACCGCTTCTGAGTGATTAAAATTTAGGCCAGCTAGTCAAAATGCTTTATCACCTGTTCTTCTAAAACACTGGTCAATGGAACAAGTTTTCCTAGGGATAACAGTGTAATTGTATTCTGGACTTCATATGGGCAATATGGTTTATGACCTTGATGCTGGATCACGACATTTCAACGGTATAACTGCTATTAATTGTCTGTTTGTTCAACGATTAAAGTCTCACGTGATCTGAGTTCAGACTGGAGTCATCCTGGTTGGTTTCTGTCTATTGCAGATTTCTTCCAGTATGAAAGGACAAGAGCAATACGGCTTCCTTTACAAAATGTCTTCAAACTACATGATGATATAATCTACATTCAATTAATTTATACATACCCTACTGTAGAACAGGGTTCGTTACGCTGGCAGAGCCCGGTAATTATGTAAAACTGAAACTTTTTCTGCACTGGTTCAAGTCCTCTTCCTAAGAATATGTTTATAATCAACATTCTTTCACAAATTACCCAATTTAATTCACCATAGCATTCCTCAAATTAACCAAATGGAAAATCCTAGGCTATATACAAATCCAGAAAGGGCCAAAAATCATCAGCCCCCATGGATGATTACAACCCATTGCTGAGGCATTCAAATTACTTATTAAAGAACCACTATGTCCATCAACATCATCAATTTATATATTATTGCCCCAATGCTAGCCATAACCCTGCCTCTCACAACATGAATTCCTCTTCCCATATCTTATCCACTAATTAGTATAAATGTACGCATATTATTTCTATTAGCCATATCACACCTAGCCATTTATTCCATCCTCAGATCTGGATGAACTTCACATTCAAAATACTCACTCACTGGAGCTCCAGGAACAATAGCACAGACGATCATCTCATATGAAGTAATGTAGCAGTTATTCTATTCTCAGTCTTACTGGTAAATGGATCATTTACACTTTCAACAGTAATTACTACACAAGAACACCTATGACTAATTTTCTCCTGACCCCTACCCAGAATTTGATTATCTCCGCAGTAGCAGAAATCCAGTGAAGCCCCACTTGATTTAACAGAAGTAGAATCAAAACCTGTACATGTCTTCAATGTAGAAAATGTAGCAGGCCCATTCACCGCGTCCTTCCTAGAGAATATGTCAATTTCCCTATAATAAACGTTTCCACAGCAATCTATTTTTAGGAGCATTCGACAATCCCTAGGTGCCAGAATTATAGATTCTTTCATCTTGTAAATATAGTTTTCTTTAAAAAATAATTTTTATAGTTTTACTACCTTTAAACAAAATGTACTCCATTGCTGTGGAATATTCCTTCATAGGAGCGTGCATGGTTCATTTCTGAATCCGTCGGTGATGGCCTTCAGGTTCCTTCAGGTTTGGCTCCTGTGGCTGCCAGTCCATGTCCGTGTGTCCTGGTGCAGGGCTGGTGGGTTTGTGTTCAACTGGGAGGAGCACTGTGGGTCTCTGTGCACGGACTTCGCTATCTGAGGCCCGATTGCTTCAGAAGTGGTTGCATCCCCCCGTTGCGTACCAGGCTTTCCATTGCTCCACATCCTGCTGATATTTGATACTATGTCTTTCATGTCTGCCATTCTGGTAGGTGTATGCACAGTATTTTTCTTATGGCTTTAATCCCTCTGTTGTTAGTGAAGTTGTGCATCTTGTGGTATTCATGGACTATTTCCTGTTGTTTTTGGAAAAGTTTTAAAAATTGTGGTCTGGTACACATAACATAAAATGTACTATCTTAACCATTTTTAAGTGCACATTTCAGGGTCGGGAAGTAATTCACACTGTTGTGCAAACCTGACCACCATCATCCTCCAGAACTTTTTCATCTTGCAAAATTGAAACAGTCCCCATTAAACACTCACTCCCCATTGTCCCTCCCTCAGCCTCTGGCCCTCCACATCCTACTTTATGTCTCTATATTTCCGACTGCTCTAGGGGCCTTGTATGAGTGGATCAAGCACTGTTTGTTTTTTTGTGTCTAGCTTACATCACTGAGCATAATGCCCTCAAGGTTCATCCCTGCTGCATCCTGTGTCAGAATTGACTTCCTTTTTAGGCTGAATAGCATTCCCTTCTATTGATGGACCGTGTTTTTCTTCTCCATTCTTCCATTAGTGGACACATGTAATATCTACATTCATTTCTGCTGTCATAATATTTGTGGAATAAAATCAGAAAGTCCTATGAATCAAAAGTCATTTGCCATTAACTTTTTTCTTAAACTTTTTGTTGTGGAAAACATCAAGGCTAAGAAAAGGGAAAAATACATGTCAGCTTCACTTGTGTTCAGGAATTAATGCTTTACGGATTCACTTTATTCCCTGTGTGTGTGCTATGCGTGTGCATGTGCCTGTTTGCATAAATATGCTGTGCATGTGGATAGGTATGTGAACTTGCACACATTAGTGTGTGCATGGGCATATGGGTGCATGTGTGTTCACATGCTAGTGAGTGAATATATTTGTGCTGTGCACGTGCATATGTTTGTGTGTGTGCTGTGCCTGCCTGTGCGCACACCTGTGTGTTTGCTGGAACCACTTGCAAGTTGGCTGCAGACTGAATTGTGCCCCAGATATATCCGCACGCAGCTGCTCTAACAATCCTGAGTAGCCACGTAAAGGTCACAGATCTCAGGGATTTAAATGGATGGAGCAGGATATCCTGACACAGAGTTTGTCTTCCAATGACTGTCACTGTCTCAGTAACATCCTTCACACCTTCTTTAAGCCGCATTCAGGGTCCAGTTTAGACTCCCATTACATTCAGTCACCTGTCCCAGGTCCCCTAAAGCAACAATGTCACCGTGGGAGAGCCCGGCCAAGGCTGGGGGTGCCCCTCCTGTTGGCCTGGCCTCCAGGCCCTGCCCTTGGCTCCTGTTTCCTCATATCTCAGCCAGGCCCCGACTTGGATCGGGCCGCCACCTCTTTGCTCACAGGGTCCCATCGCCCAGTCAAGGGGGTTCATTCTCCCCCTAAACACAGCATCAGGAGTTGGGGGCTGACAGTCCACACTGGGTCTCCTTCATGTGAGACCCTGTGCTGTTGAAAGAGCAGGCACCCTGCCCTCGGGGGTGGGGGACTGGGGGGCGACATGCGGCCCACGATGGGCAGGCGGGTCTCCGGGTGGGGCGAGCCAGTGTGCAAGGAGTTCCGCGGTGGGTTCTCCTCTCCAACGGCTTCTGTGCCCCTACCTCTCCCCGTGCCTCCCCTCGAAGACAGCGCGGTGCCCGGGTTGGGAACCATGGGAGCCGTCAGCCACCGCCCCCTCTACACACACACACACACACGCACACGCACACGCACACGCACACGCACACGCTGCAGGGAAGCAGGACCTGAGTGCAGGGCTCTCAGCGGCCCTGAGCGCCCCGCCCGGAATCGGCCAGCCGAATGGACAGACCGGATCTCCCGGCCCGGACCATGCAGGACTCTCCTGACCTGGCTTGCAGTGTGGCCGCCTCCTTCTGTAAGCCTGGGAGGCTGGAATCAGGCCACTTCTTGTCTGTCCTGGCAGCAGACTGGGCTGCACTCTAAGAAGTTCGTGGCTCGCCCGTGGATCCTGACCATCAGGTGGTCAGAGAAATTGGGAACATTTCTGTTTTACCTGTTGAAATGTTTAATGACAAAGATTTTGTTCAGTTTCCTGACGTGGGTGTCCAAAGATGAGAGACCCATGTGTGTGATCTGTACCCCCTATGAGATCAGCCCTAAGCTACTTTAAACATGATCAAGTTGTGTCTACATGGTAGATTTAGACCTCTGCATGTCCTGTCTACTGATTATGTTTAGAGCTGACCATGTGTTGTCTATAATAAGAAGATTTAGACCTGACCAAGTTCTGTGTACGCTAGGACTATGGGGACCTGGGTAGAGACCCGGCCTGGCCTCAGTACTGGGAAGTTCCGTGCCTGCATCTGAATGTCAGTGCTTAGATGTCTGGGGTCTGGAGCTGAGGTGGGCTTGTCTACGTAACAGCCTCTCTTCTGAGTGTGGTGACCTGGTCCTCCCAAGGGTCAGTGCTATGGTCGGGGCCTTAGTCTTAATCCCTGCAAGGTTCACCTTCCCTGGGGTTCATGGAGAATCCTCAGGAGGACTACCTGGCAATAATTCCAATTTACCAGCACGTGCATGGTGCATAGGGAAGCAGGTTTAGCTTCTGAATTGATTGCAGGGCACGCAGATCGGGCAAAAGGCCGATGGGTGACAGCTGAGGCTGCTGCTGAGCTCTCCCTCCAGTCTACCGTCCCTACTCAGCAGAGTCCAGAGCTGCCCCTCGGCTTTCAGCCCTGCTGTCCTGTGAGTTTTCTCAACATGTAAGTGAGACGAGAAAGGACTGAGCATGCCAGCACCAGGGTCGTGTGTTCAACTTTAGTATTAAAGCTGTACAAACAGTTAAAATCACACAGAACCAAAGTGAGAAGAGGAGGACTCCTCTGGGACAAGTGTGGGGAAAGGAGACCCACCTGACACTTTTTCCCATCCCAGGAGGTCCCAGGGACCCAGCTTGTTTCCACATTGGGGGAGCCCCTTGCAGAGCCATGGTGTCCTGACCAAGGGGACGTGTGACCCCAGGTGCAGGGTCTGGGGAGGTGAGGTCACCCTGGGACTGTGGACATGTGACCCAGGTGGAGGGGTCTGGGGAGGTGGGTCACCCTGGTGAGTGTGGATGTGTGGCCCCAGGTATAGGGTGCGGGGACTGTGTGGGTCTCACCATACCTGCATGGGTCAGGATCACATGGATGGGGAGACCGCATATGCGCTCTTTGCCTGCAGTGTGTCCTGTCCCCTTTGAGATTTCCAACCTCTGCATTAAGGGTGTTGTCCTGATTAACCTGTGGTTCCTTTTCTTCTCTTCATCTTGTCACAATCATATGAGGTCAGGCATGTTTGAGTGGGTTGCTGCTCTGTGTTCCGGTGAGTGACAACACTTGGTGGTGTCGTATTAATACTATAGCATATCATATGTCTAATCTATGGGGGTCACCACTGCCTGGGTCCCCCTGGACAGAGGTCAGGTGAGCACAGACTAGCCCCCCCTATGAATGGTCTCCCACGTGCTCTGTGAGGGTACCGTGATGGCCCCTAAGGTAGGGGACTGTGTCTGGGCCTCCGACATTTGTGATGAAGGGGAGTCGAAATGGAATCTCAATTAACAAGACATTATTTTAAGAATTTATTTTAAGTGAAATAAAACACACGTCACATACCCTTTACCATCATCACCATTTTAAGTGCACGTTTCTGAGGCATCAGATAGATTCACTTTCTCGTGGAGCCATCACCACCATCAGTAGAACTTTTCGTCCTGCAAAACCAAAATTCCACAACCATGAAAGTCTCATTCCCCATTCCCTCCCACTGCCCCTGGCACCGATATCCACTTCAGTCCCTGAGTTGTCGACTGCAGGGCACCCACTGGAGTGGAATCCTGCAGTGTTTGCTGACGGGTCATTTTGGAAGAGCTGACTTTCAGTCTGAAGCTCTGCCTGTTCGCATCTGAAGAATCTGCATTTAAGGAGAGGGTGTATGAGGAAGGGGGTGTATGCGGGACAAAGGTGTCCGGGGTGCAGGTGAGCCAGGACCTGACCAGCTGCCTTTTGGGTCCTCTGGTCCCATCTCTTGGTCTGTGCCTCATCTGCATCATCACTGTCCCCGCTGGCACCGCTGGGGTGTTGTTGTCTGAGTGAGAGTCCCCTGGTGTCCCTGCTCTCCTCCCCTCCTCCTGCTGGTTGGGGAGGGAACTGCTTGCTGTGTGGTCTCTACTCCTGAGGCATGAAGGACCCTGTAGCATGGACCTGCAGAGTGTGGGGTGTGGTCCCAAGAGCATGGGGCCCACATAGGACACGACATCGGGCCGTGACAGGTGCTAGGGCTGCCTCATCACTGACAGGGAATGTTGCCCAGATCCTGCTCCAGAGGGCATGGTGGGTGGCCTGGGACCCTAGAGGCCCCATTCCTATACTGGAGCTTGGAGAGTGCATCCCCATGGGCTGCAGATTCACCCCATATCTCAGACATATCCCTCTGTCCTGTCTTTGAACTCAGGAAAACGTGCTCTCTTGTCCACAACATAGGCCGGGTCCTGTTGATATTAGGATTCTTTAAGTTAGGCGTCCTGGGATAGCAGCTCCTTTTAGGCCTGAGAAGGAACAACTCCGGAGTGTACAACAATTTCAGATGAAACTAATATTCAATGACTATCCCTAACTACTCGGTTGTTGACTTCTATTAGTCATTATTCTCCTGGTTTTAGCTCTGATGTGGGGATTACAGAGGAGTCAACATTTAAATCTTCGTAATCTGTGTATTTGTAGCTTCAGTATCGTTACGGACCCATAGTTTTTTATGGTTTGGGAAGAGTTATTGATTTCATGTATCATGTAAAGGATTCACAATGATGATAGGGCAATTAAGATTACAATAATAGCTAGTAAATTGTTCACATTTTCTCTACCTGTGCATCTATTGTATGCATATGAGTTTAGATGTCAATATTAGTGAAATGATATAGAGGACTAGAGAACTTATTTTAAAAATCACTATTAATGTGTGATGAAGAAAATGTAAAAGTTCTTCCATAATCGGTGATGTTGTATCTTGAGAGCCTAGATGAAATTGATATGCCTTAGTCATATACAGGATTTTAGCCTATCATTTAACTTTGACAAAGCTACATCACTTTTTACTTTTATCTCATTTATTGAGGAAGACATAATTGTTATGGTGTTGGCTTGAAACTGGTTGAAAAGGACTTGAGTCCTTCCTTATTTTACATTTACATAGGTAGGATCTTGAAACGTAGGATATGGTGGAGGACATCCGTGTAACCATTCTAGGTTAGGAGTAGCAATTTCCACTGCTAAGACTTCTTGTTTAGACACAAATGCTTTTCAAAGTATGAAGATTATTAGCATTACTGCTGCTACTGAGATGAATGAGCCTAAAGACAAAATATTTCATGTTGTGTGTGCCTCAGGGTACTCAGACTAACGTAGTGACATACCTGAGAGGCCACGAAAGTGCTGCAGGAAGTCATATTTACGACTACAAATATACTTGTGAAGTGAATTTTTGCTCATGCTGAGTTAACTGTATAACCTGAGAATAGTGGGAATCAGTGTAGAAAGCCTCCTATAATAGTGAAGACTGCTCCCATGGACATTAGGTCATGGAAGTGTGCTACTACATAGTATGTATCCTGGAGGACAATGTCTGGGGATGAGTTGACTAAGATGATTCCTGTCAAACCACCTACTGTAAAAAGAAAAACTAAAGCCTAAAACTCATAATATAGTGGGAGGTCATATAGTATTACCTCCGTGAACAGTTGCTAACCAGGGACTTCCCTGGTGACGCAGTGGTTAAGAATTCGTCTGCCAATGCAGGGAACACGGGTTCGAGCCCTTGTCTGGGAAGATCCCACATGCCGCGGAGCAAAAAGCCCGTGTGCCACAACTACTGAGCCTGCCCTCTAGAGCCCGCAAGCCACAACTACTGAAGCCCACGCGCCTAGAGGCCGTGCTCTGCAACAAGAGAAGCCACTGCAATGAAAGGGCCGCACACCGCAACGAAGAGTACCTGCCGCTCACCGCAACCAGAGAAAGCCCATGCGCAGCAACCAAGACCCAACTCAGCCAAAAAAAAAAAAAAAAAAGAAAAGAAAAAGAAAAATTAAATAAAGAGTTGCTAATCAGCTAGATACTTTTACTCCTGTAGGGATAGAAGTAATTACGGTAGCTGATGCAAAGTATGCTCCTGAGTCCACAGCTATCCCTATGGTAAACATATGATGGGCCCACAAGAGAACTCCTAAAAAACCAGTGGACATGACTCATACTATTCCCAGATAGCTGAAAGGCAATTTTTGTCCTAAATAGTATGTAATGCTATGTGAGTTTATAAAAAACACTGTTAGGCCATGAATACAGACTTCAGGGTGAGCAAAGTATCAAAAGAGGTGTTGGTATAGGATTCGGTCTCCTCCTGAAGGGTCAAAGAAAGTAGTGTTTAGATTTCTATCTCTTAACAGCATGGCAATTCTGGCTGCTTGGACTGAGATTGGTAATTATAGTAATATGGCTATAGTTGGGGAAGATTAAACAAATAATGGTGTTTGGTATTGGGATATGACTGCTGGTTTTGTATTAAAGACTATAGTAATAAAAGTAATAATACCAAGAATTGAGGAGACACCTGCTAAATGTAAGGAGAAAACAGTTAGGTCGACAGAGGCTCCTGCATGGGCCAGATTGCAGGCTAGAGCTGAATACACCGTCCCACTGGTACCAGAACCAGCTTCTACTATTGGTGATATGAGTAGGAGTAAGAATGATGGGGGAAGTAGTCAAAAGTTTATATGATTTATTGGGGGAAATGCTACTTCAGGTGTCCGAGTTCTTAGTGGCCCAAGTCAGTTTTCAAAGCCTGCAATCATAACAGGTACAGTTATAAAGAAAATTATTAGAAGTGCAGGGACTGTTATGACAACCTTACAGATTTGGGCATCTCCAAGTAGCGGTCCAGGTCAGCATAGCTCAGCCTGGATTAATATAATTAAGGTGCTGCCTGCTACTCCAGCTCAAGCACCAAATAGTAAATATAAAATGGCGATATCTTTGTGATTTGTTGAAAATAATCAGCAGTGTATGAACAGAGGTAAAATGACTGAGTTAGCATTAGACTGTAAATCTAAAGACAGAGATTGAGCCCTCTTTCTGGCAAACCCTGTGGTGAATCAACAAATTGAATTGTAACTTCAGAGAAGCAGCTTCAATTCTGCCAGTGATTATCCTGCCTTTTTTTTTTTTTTCTTTTTTTCTTTCTCAAATGAAGGAGAAGTAGACTGAAGTCAGTTGACTAGAGGATTTGCCTGTTAACTAAAGTTTCCTGGGGTTAAAACTCATCCATCTCGTAAAGATTTGGCTTCAATACAGTGTTTGCTTTACATTCAATTGATGTAGAATAAAGTCTTGCAATCCTTATTTTTAGGAATTAAGTAAATTTCACTTGTTTAGGGTTTTGAAAGCTCTTGGTCTGAACTAACCTAAATTCCTAGTCCAGCACCGATAGAATGGGTGTTGTGTGTAGTAACCGTGTGGGTATTATGATTGGTAATGATAGGAAGGTTATTTCTTTGTATGTTCAAATTGTTTTGTGTTTGTGTTGTTTAATGAAGGGAATATAGTTAGTGATGTGGAGTATGTTAGCTGCAAGTAGAAATATATGCTGAGGACTGCTATGATGGTTATTAGTGTTGGTAGAATGATGTTGTCGTTTTTGTTATCTCTTGGATAATTATTCATTTGGGTAGAAAGCCTGATAGTGATGGGCGATGTCCTAATGATACTATAATGGTGAGGAAAATGATTGTGATGGGAGGTGTTTTATCTCATGTGTGTGATAATGATACTCTTGTAGTACATGATCTGGGCATAAATAAGAAGAAGATAGTGTTGTTATGATATAAATTAGTATGTTTAGGATTGTTATAATCTGAATATACATTATAATAGCTGTTATTCATCCTATATGGGCAATTGATGAGGAGGGTGTAATATTTTCCAGGTGAGTATGGCGAAGTCTGCCTCAGCCTCCAGCTATGATTTATAATATCACTATGATTAATAGTATATTTAGGTTGATGGAAGGTGACCTGTGGTATAAAACTGATAGGGGTGCAATTTTGTCATGTTGATAGCATCAGGTCTGCTGTTCATGGGATGCCTCGTGTGACTTCAGGCACTCAGAAGTGAAATGGGGAAAGTCCTACTTTTGTGACAAGGGCGATTGTCATGAGGGTGGATGCTGCTGGATTAAAGATTCTTGTTATTCATTGTGCTCTTTGACCAGAGTATATTAGATTAATGATAATAGCCATTATAAGTAGTATTGATGTGGTGGACTGTTTTAGGAAATATTTGTTGGATGCTTCTGTAGCTTATGGGTTCATGTTTTTTATTAGAATGGGGATACCATTAACCAGTGTGAGCTTGTTATACAATTATATTTCCTGAGAAAATGGTCAGTAGAATGATGGTAAAAACAATGAGAGTTTATTAGCACAGGAAGGATATACAAAAATATTTTGGGGGTATGGGCCTGAAGCTTACTTAGAGAACTTTACTATATAGCATGTGGTGTAATGTGGTAGGTAGCATGGAGAATGTAAAATTATTAGGAAGAATTCAATTCCAGGAATAAGAGCATTGAAACCTCTGTGATTTACTCTATCAAAGTAACTCTTTTGTCAGACATATTTCTTAAATTTGTGGTGGGTTGCCTGGTATGATGACAATTAGTGAAAACTCTCATATACATAGGGTTTAATGTTAGTCGTAAAATACTTTTTATAAGAGATGTATGCGTTGATCATATCAAAATTGTAGGTAGGAGGCTCAAATTCATAGAAAGGAGATTGTTAGATGTGTTTAATGATGACTTGGGCTGTATATAATTCTGGCACCTAGGGATTGTCGAATGCTCCTAAAAATAGATTGCTGTGGAAATGTTTATTATAGGGAAATTGACATATTCTCTAGGAGGGACGGGGTGAATGGGCCTGCTACATTTTCTACATTGAAGACATATACAGGTTTTGATGCTACTTCCGTTTAATCAAGTGGGGCTTCGTTGGATTTCGGCTACTGCCGAGATAATCAAATTCTGGGTAGGGGTCAGGAGAAAATTAGTCATAGGTGTTCTTGTGTAATAATTACTGTTGAAAGTGTAAATGATCCATTTATCAGTAAGACTGAGAATAGAATAACTGCTACATTACTTCATATGAGATGATTGTCTGTGCTATTGCTCCTAGAGCTCCAGTGAGTGAGTATTTTGAATGTGAAGTTCATCCAGATCTGAGGATGGAGCAAATGGCTAGGTGTGATATGGCTAATAGAAATAACAGGCCTACATTTATATTAATTAGTGGATAAGATATGGGAAGAGGAATTCATGTTGTGAGAGCCAGGGTTAAGGCTAGCATTGGGGTTAAGGCTAGCAAGAGAAGCCACCGCAATGAGAAGCCCGCGCACCGCAACAAAGAGTAGCCCCCGCTTGCCGCAACTAGGCAAAGCCTGCGCATAGCAACGAAGACCCAACGCAGCCAAAAACAAATTAATTAATTAATTCGTTAACTATTTTAAACAAAAGTACTATATCCTTCTGTACAGCTTCTCTGGGAAGAACAGAGAGATGGCGTAGGAGAGTGAGAAAGACCAATATTTAGTGCACATCTCTCATGCAGCTGCTCTGCTGGCTCAGAGAGATTTATCCCCACTTTACAAAGGAGGAAATAATCTCAGAGAGGTTTAGTAATTTTCCCAAAGCCAAACAGCTATGGAGTGGCAGAACCAGGATCTGAACCAAGTCTGTTACCTTCAAAGCCTAAGTCCTCATCACAACAAAACTCAATTAATATTTACATTTATCGAATTACATTGCAACCTGGGGAGTTCTTGGCACAATCCTGAATAAGAGTGAGAAAGAAAGAAATAGCATTGTTCCTACAGTCAACCCAAATTTTTGGAGCAGCTGCTAGATGCCTGGCCCTTTTTGGGGTTCAGCAGTGGTCAAGACAGGAAGAGTCCTGCTTTCATGAACCACGTAGTGGGGAGGAGAGACGGGTGCAACTTGGGTGAGGGATTTCACCTTGCTGGACCTCTGTTTTGTCATCTGGAAAATGGGATGGGTGTTCCTCATTTTCTGGGATTGTCCAGCCCTCACATTCTCTGATTCCATAAGAAGCATTTGTTTTCCTGTTTCTTTAAAATTCATTCAGGCCGTGAGCTGTGATGAATGTTGTTAGCTGCTCCCCAAATCACTCTATTCCCAGCCTTTTCCTGTGATCAGGTCTTTCCCGAAACATGACTCACAGTCAGTCAAGTCACAGAACCTAAGGGGCACCCAGCAGAAAAATTCCAACCCTTGCTTCCCAGGAGCTCTGCGGTCTACCTGCCAGGTAAACTTAACTCACCTGGCACAAGGTGGCCATCCCTGGTTTCACATCAACATGATCTCAGGCACAAACCTCCTTGTCTTTCCATTTTGTCTTTAAGTTACTTGTTGAAACAACTGCACAAATATGACACAGATATAAAATCAGGCATCTTCTGCCCCCAGTGCCTACTAATAAATGATTTTCTGCCACTTTAATGATAAAGATAGAACATTTCAACATTCTGCTACCCTTATTATTTGTCATTTTTGTTGATATTTCTATTGACTACATCTTTCAATATTTTAACAATGGAACATTTATTTAGGGTGTTCCAGACCCAGCCTTTAGTGGTAAAGGTTTCGTTGTTATATTTCTATTATGTTTCCTTTCAAAATCATTATCCTATTTAAATGGATTAAGTCAATTCTATAGGCATTTATCTTATGATATTGATGAAATTGATACATAGAGGGCAGTAGTACAAGTTGATTGGACTTGAGAACCTCTATTAGCACAGTTAAGTATAAATATTATCTATATGTAAACCAAAGTACAGGCCGAGTGAGATTCTCTGACTTTTTTGCACTGTCTGCCCCTCAAGCCTGTGAGAAATGGACTATTTCTTGCCCTATCAGTAAACAAAGGATGTCACAGTCTTCAGCACTTGCAGCCCTCCAATGTGAGCCGGCGGGCCCTGAGGCACTCAGGATATGCAAATACAGAATGCAGGCGCCAGAGAGCTGAGGTGCATATCAAAGGAAGGAATTCAGTGAGCCCAGGCAAAGAAAAGCGCCGCATTCCTCACCTTGGGAGAGCTGGTTTTCCTTAGTTAACAATCACCTTTGGATGTTCCCCATTACCTGCGCCAGTTCCCTGCCCTGTCCCCTCCCCCCGGTACTTTAGCTCAGGGAGGAAGGAGCGCAGAGGGACTCGGCTGAATAAGGGGCCTGCGCGCCTCGGGAGGAGTTTTCAGCCGCTTTCCCCGCAGTCGGGAAGAGGGGCGCTGACGCTGCAACCGGACCCTGCGCCTCCCTTGCCCCGTTTCCCCTCAGGACGCTCAGGCCGACCCCCTCCTCACGCCCACCAGGCCTCGCGAGCCAGGACGAGGGCAGGGGCGAGAGGACGGACCGAATTTCCCGGGGACCAGACGCTGGAGGCCGCTCTTTCTGCACAGCAGCGGCGGGTGGCAGCGAACCCCTGCCCCTCAGAAGCTGGTCTTGTGCTGCCGCCCGGGCACCGGACCAGGCGGAGGGTCGGCGCCCACTTACCCGGCCCGCCGTCCCCGCGACTGTCATGGCTTCGGCCGCCGGGGCACCTCCAGAGCCGGCAGCCTCAGTGAGGTCGCCCTCCCCTCGGGCTCCGGGGCAGTTCCGTGAAGGCGGAGGGAAGAGACCCCGCCTGAGCCGGGAGTTCCAGCTCTGAGGAAACGCGGGCTCTGTTCAGCGCGCAGTGGGTGGGACCGCTCTGGCCCGAGGCCTTCCGGGAGGGAGCGGGGCGGCGGGGGAGGGAGCCGCCAGGAGCGCAGGGCCCCGTCGGGGGTCCTGGAGGGGCGGCCCGGCCTGGGGGCCACGCCCATTGTGGCCGCAGCCCAGGCCTTTTTCCTGGAATCCTACACAAAAAAATTAGAAAGATACACAGTCTATAGTAAATACTCACAAATGATTGTTGCTGCTGTGCTCACTATTCTATTAAAGGTGTAAATCGATAAAACACTTTAAGTTCAAAATTAAATGTGAATTTTTACCTTTCTAATTATGTCTCTGATATTCACAGTTGTGGTTAATGAATCAGAGACTGTGGCATCACTAGTTAAAAATCAGCTTGTTAAAAAAATAGAACTCAGGCCCACCGGACCTACTGAATCACAAGCTGCACTTTTACAATCTCCCCAGTGTACTCGTGTACCCATGAATAGTTGAAAGGTACATTTCTACCTCGACAGGTCTTTTCTCTATGAGAAATACACACATTTTATCCAGTTTGATATAAATAAAACACTCAAAAATGCATATGCCTGTGTTGAAACCATCATTTTATCATTTCTTTTCCAGACAAGTATAGTCTCTATACTGGTTTTGTGGATCACATGCCATACTCTTTTCTTGTAGTTAGAAATAAGGTAGAGAAAGTTACTTTGTAAAAAAAAAATTATATATATATATATATATATATATATATGTATTAGTGGATAATTGAAGAGACTCTTCTAAATTAAAACCTTCTCTTAACTTGCTGTTTTCTTCTTGGGTCATATTATGAACTCTTCCCGTGGCCACATGGCATGTGTACGTTTAATTTCAGGGACTGCTGACATTCCAGGATGTGGCCATAGATTTCTGTCAAGAGGAGTGAGAATGCCTGGACCAAGATCAATGGGAATTGTACAGGGATGTGATGTTATAGAAGTATAGGAACCTGCTCTCCTTGGGTGAGGATACCTTCCTTCCAGAATTCCTTATCCAACCACAGGGTTTGGAGTCCTTCATTTGTAGACTATCTCCTGGAATCTTCTGCTTCCTACAATAGGGTTTCAGATTGGAACGTTTCAGGAAAGATTGGGAGTTTGTGGGTATAATTTTTCTTATTCTTTTAAAATTGCAGCCTCCCTTTTAATATACTTTGTAACTGCTTGGGATGTGTCTATATGAACTGTGTACTATATGCTTCTGTTATAGTCCTTACAATATTTTATTGCCTTATTTTCTCTAACAATTTTCCATGGATTCTTTGGGCTTAAGGTATATTAAAAGGGAGACTGCGAATCTGGGACTTCCCTGGTGATGCAGTGATTAAGAATTCGCCTGCCAATGCAGGGGACCCGGTTCGATCCCCGGTCCGGGAAGATCTCACGTGCCACGGAACAACTAAGCCATTGGGCCACAACTACTGAGTCTGCACGCCACAACTACTGAAGCAGGTGTGTCTTGAGCCCATGCGCCATTTATTTTTGGGAGAATAAAACCGCTTCTGAGTGATTAAAATTTAGGCCAGCTAGTCAAAATGCTTTATCACCTGTTCTTCTAAAACACTGGTCAATGGAACAAGTTTTCCTAGGGATAACAGTGTAATTGTATTCTGGAGTTCATATGGGCAATATGGTTTATGACCTTGATGCTGGATCACGACATTTCAACGGTATAACTGCTATTAATTGTCTGTTTGTTCAACGATTAAAGTCTCACGTGATCTGAGTTCAGACTGGAGTCATCCTGGTTGGTTTCTGTCTATTGCAGATTTCTTCCAGTATGAAAGGACAAGAGCAATACGGCTTCCTTTACAAAATGTCTTCAAACTACATGATGATATAATCTACATTCAATTAATTTATACATACCCTACTGTAGAACAGGGTTCGTTACGCTGGCAGAGCCCGGTAATTATGTAAAACTGAAACTTTTTCTGCACTGGTTCAAGTCCTCTTCCTAAGAATATGTTTATAATCAACATTCTTTCACAAATTACCCAATTTAATTCACCATAGCATTCCTCAAATTAACCAAATGGAAAATCCTAGGCTATATACAAATCCAGAAAGGGCCAAAAATCATCAGCCCCCATGGATGATTACAACCCATTGCTGAGGCATTCAAATTACTTATTAAAGAACCACTATGTCCATCAACATCATCAATTTATATATTATTGCCCCAATGCTAGCCATAACCCTGCCTCTCACAACATGAATTCCTCTTCCCATATCTTATCCACTAATTAGTATAAATGTACGCATATTATTTCTATTAGCCATATCACACCTAGCCATTTATTCCATCCTCAGATCTGGATGAACTTCACATTCAAAATACTCACTCACTGGAGCTCCAGGAACAATAGCACAGACGATCATCTCATATGAAGTAATGTAGCAGTTATTCTATTCTCAGTCTTACTGGTAAATGGATCATTTACACTTTCAACAGTAATTACTACACAAGAACACCTATGACTAATTTTCTCCTGACCCCTACCCAGAATTTGATTATCTCCGCAGTAGCAGAAATCCAGTGAAGCCCCACTTGATTTAACAGAAGTAGAATCAAAACCTGTACATGTCTTCAATGTAGAAAATGTAGCAGGCCCATTCACCGCGTCCTTCCTAGAGAATATGTCAATTTCCCTATAATAAACGTTTCCACAGCAATCTATTTTTAGGAGCATTCGACAATCCCTAGGTGCCAGAATTATAGATTCTTTCATCTTGTAAATATAGTTTTCTTTAAAAAATAATTTTTATAGTTTTACTACCTTTAAACAAAATGTACTCCATTGCTGTGGAATATTCCTTCATAGGAGCGTGCATGGTTCATTTCTGCATCCGTCGGTGATGGCCTTCAGGTTCCTTCAGGTTTGGCTCCTGTGGCTGCCAGTCCATGTCCGTGTGTCCTGGTGCAGGGCTGGTGGGTTTGTGTTCAACTGGGAGGAGCACTGTGGGTCTCTGTGCACGGACTTCGCTATCTGAGGCCCGATTGCTTCAGAAGTGGTTGCATCCCCCCGTTGCGTACCAGGCTTTCCATTGCTCCACATCCTGCTGATATTTGATACTATGTCTTTCATGTCTGCCATTCTGGTAGGTGTATGCACAGTATTTTTCTTATGGCTTTAATCCCTCTGTTGTTAGTGAAGTTGTGCATCTTGTGGTATTCATGGACTATTTCCTGTTGTTTTTGGAAAAGTTTTAAAAATTGTGGTCTGGTACACATAACATAAAATGTACTATCTTAACCATTTTTAAGTGCACATTTCAGGGTCGGGAAGTAATTCACACTGTTGTGCAAACCTGACCACCATCATCCTCCAGAACTTTTTCATCTTGCAAAATTGAAACAGTCCCCATTAAACACTCACTCCCCATTGTCCCTCCCTCAGCCTCTGGCCCTCCACATCCTACTTTATGTCTCTATATTTCCGACTGCTCTAGGGGCCTTGTATGAGTGGATCAAGCACTGTTTGTTTTTTTGTGTCTAGCTTACATCACTGAGCATAATGCCCTCAAGGTTCATCCCTGCTGCATCCTGTGTCAGAATTGACTTCCTTTTTAGGCTGAATAGCATTCCCTTCTATTGATGGACCGTGTTTTTCTTCTCCATTCTTCCATTAGTGGACACATGTAATATCTACATTCATTTCTGCTGTCATAATATTTGTGGAATAAAATCAGAAAGTCCTATGAATCAAAAGTCATTTGCCATTAACTTTTTTCTTAAACTTTTTGTTGTGGAAAACATCAAGGCTAAGAAAAGGGAAAAATACATGTCAGCTTCACTTGTGTTCAGGAATTAATGCTTTACGGATTCACTTTATTCCCTGTGTGTGTGCTATGCGTGTGCATGTGCCTGTTTGCATAAATATGCTGTGCATGTGGATAGGTATGTGAACTTGCACACATTAGTGTGTGCATGGGCATATGGGTGCATGTGTGTTCACATGCTAGTGAGTGAATATATTTGTGCTGTGCACGTGCATATGTTTGTGTGTGTGCTGTGCCTGCCTGTGCGCACACCTGTGTGTTTGCTGGAACCACTTGCAAGTTGGCTGCAGACTGAATTGTGCCCCAGATATATCCGCACGCAGCTGCTCTAACAATCCTGAGTAGCCACGTAAAGGTCACAGATCTCAGGGATTTAAATGGATGGAGCAGGATATCCTGACACAGAGTTTGTCTTCCAATGACTGTCACTGTCTCAGTAACATCCTTCACACCTTCTTTAAGCCGCATTCAGGGTCCAGTTTAGACTCCCATTACATTCAGTCACCTGTCCCAGGTCCCCTAAAGCAACAATGTCACCGTGGGAGAGCCCGGCCAAGGCTGGGGGTGCCCCTCCTGTTGGCCTGGCCTCCAGGCCCTGCCCTTGGCTCCTGTTTCCTCATATCTCAGCCAGGCCCCGACTTGGATCGGGCCGCCACCTCTTTGCTCACAGGGTCCCATCGCCCAGTCAAGGGGGTTCATTCTCCCCCTAAACACAGCATCAGGAGTTGGGGGCTGACAGTCCACACTGGGTCTCCTTCATGTGAGACCCTGTGCTGTTGAAAGAGCAGGCACCCTGCCCTCGGGGGTGGGGGACTGGGGGGCGACATGCGGCCCACGATGGGCAGGCGGGTCTCCGGGTGGGGCGAGCCAGTGTGCAAGGAGTTCCGCGGTGGGTTCTCCTCTCCAACGGCTTCTGTGCCCCTACCTCTCCCCGTGCCTCCCCTCGAAGACAGCGCGGTGCCCGGGTTGGGAACCATGGGAGCCGTCAGCCACCGCCCCCTCTACACACACACACACACACGCACACGCACACGCACACGCACACGCTGCAGGGAAGCAGGACCTGAGTGCAGGGCTCTCAGCGGCCCTGAGCGCCCCGCCCGGAATCGGCCAGCCGAATGGACAGACCGGATCTCCCGGCCCGGACCATGCAGGACTCTCCTGACCTGGCTTGCAGTGTGGCCGCCTCCTTCTGGAAGCCTGGGAGGCTGGAATCAGGCCACTTCTTGTCTGTCCTGGCAGCAGACTGGGCTGCACTCTAAGAAGTTCGTGGCTCGCCCGTGGATCCTGACCATCAGGTGGTCAGAGAAATTGGGAACATTTCTGTTTTACCTGTTGAAATGTTTAATGACAAAGATTTTGTTCAGTTTCCTGACGTGGGTGTCCAAAGATGAGAGACCCATGTGTGTGATCTGTACCCCCTATGAGATCAGCCCTAAGCTACTTTAAACATGATCAAGGTGTGTCTACATGGTAGATTTAGACCTCTGCATGTCCTGTCTACTGATTATGTTTAGAGCTGACCATGTGTTGTCTATAATAAGAAGATTTAGACCTGACCAAGTTCTGTGTACGCTAGGACTATGGGGACCTGGGTAGAGACCCGGCCTGGCCTCAGTACTGGGAAGTTCCGTGCCTGCATCTGAATGTCAGTGCTTAGATGTCTGGGGTCTGGAGCTGAGGTGGGCTTGTCTACGTAACAGCCTCTCTTCTGAGTGTGGTGATCTGGTCCTCCCAAGGGTCAGTGCTATGGTCGGGGCCTTAGTCTTAATCCCTGCAAGGTTCACCTTCCCTGGGGTTCATGGAGAATCCTCAGGAGGACTACCTGGCAATAATTCCAATTTACCAGCACGTGCATGGTGCATAGGGAAGCAGGTTTAGCTTCTGAATTGATTGCAGGGCACGCAGATCGGGCAAAAGGCCGATGGGTGACAGCTGAGGCTGCTGCTGAGCTCTCCCTCCAGTCTACCGTCCCTACTCAGCAGAGTCCAGAGCTGCCCCTCGGCTTTCAGCCCTGCTGTCCTGTGAGTTTTCTCAACATGTAAGTGAGACGAGAAAGGACTGAGCATGCCAGCACCAGGGTCGTGTGTTCAACTTTAGTATTAAAGCTGTACAAACAGTTAAAATCACACAGAACCAAAGTGAGAAGAGGAGGACTCCTCTGGGACAAGTGTGGGGAAAGGAGACCCACCTGACACTTTTTCCCATCCCAGGAGGTCCCAGGGACCCAGCTTGTTTCCACATTGGGGGAGCCCCTTGCAGAGCCATGGTGTCCTGACCAAGGGGACGTGTGACCCCAGGTGCAGGGTCTGGGGAGGTGAGGTCACCCTGGGACTGTGGACATGTGACCCAGGTGGAGGGGTCTGGGGAGGTGGGTCACCCTGGTGAGTGTGGATGTGTGGCCCCAGGTATAGGGTGCGGGGACTGTGTGGGTCTCACCATACCTGCATGGGTCAGGATCACATGGATGGGGAGACCGCATATGCGCTCTTTGCCTGCAGTGTGTCCTGTCCCCTTTGAGATTTCCAACCTCTGCATTAAGGGTGTTGTCCTGATTAACCTGTGGTTCCTTTTCTTCTCTTCATCTTGTCACAATCATATGAGGTCAGGCATGTTTGAGTGGGTTGCTGCTCTGTGTTCCGGTGAGTGACAACACTTGGTGGTGTCGTATTAATACTATAGCATATCATATGTCTAATCTATGGGGGTCACCACTGCCTGGGTCCCCCTGGACAGAGGTCAGGTGAGCACAGACTAGCCCCCCCTATGAATGGTCTCCCACGTGCTCTGTGAGGGTACCGTGATGGCCCCTAAGGTAGGGGACTGTGTCTGGGCCTCCGACATTTGTGATGAAGGGGAGTCGAAATGGAATCTCAATTAACAAGACATTATTTTAAGAATTTATTTTAAGTGAAATAAAACACACGTCACATACCCTTTACCATCATCACCATTTTAAGTGCACGTTTCTGAGGCATCAGATAGATTCACTTTCTCGTGGAGCCATCACCACCATCAGTAGAACTTTTCGTCCTGCAAAACCAAAATTCCACAACCATGAAAGTCTCATTCCCCATTCCCTCCCACTGCCCCTGGCACCGATATCCACTTCAGTCCCTGAGTTGTCGACTGCAGGGCACCCACTGGAGTGGAATCCTGCAGTGTTTGCTGACGGGTCATTTTGGAAGAGCTGACTTTCAGTCTGAAGCTCTGCCTGTTCGCATCTGAAGAATCTGCATTTAAGGAGAGGGTGTATGAGGAAGGGGGTGTATGCGGGACAAAGGTGTCCGGGGTGCAGGTGAGCCAGGACCTGACCAGCTGCCTTTTGGGTCCTCTGGTCCCATCTCTTGGTCTGTGCCTCATCTGCATCATCACTGTCCCCGCTGGCACCGCTGGGGTGTTGTTGTCTGAGTGAGAGTCCCCTGGTGTCCCTGCTCTCCTCCCCTCCTCCTGCTGGTTGGGGAGGGAACTGCTTGCTGTGTGGTCTCTACTCCTGAGGCATGAAGGACCCTGTAGCATGGACCTGCAGAGTGTGGGGTGTGGTCCCAAGAGCATGGGGCCCACATAGGACACGACATCGGGCCGTGACAGGTGCTAGGGCTGCCTCATCACTGACAGGGAATGTTGCCCAGATCCTGCTCCAGAGGGCATGGTGGGTGGCCTGGGACCCTAGAGGCCCCATTCCTATACTGGAGCTTGGAGAGTGCATCCCCATGGGCTGCAGATTCACCCCATATCTCAGACATATCCCTCTGTCCTGTCTTTGAACTCAGGAAAACGTGCTCTCTTGTCCACAACATAGGCCGGGTCCTGTTGATATTAGGATTCTTTAAGTTAGGCGTCCTGGGATAGCAGCTCCTTTTAGGCCTGAGAAGGAACAACTCCGGAGTGTACAACAATTTCAGATGAAACTAATATTCAATGACTATCCCTAACTACTCGGTTGTTGACTTCTATTAGTCATTATTCTCCTGGTTTTAGCTCTGATGTGGGGATTACAGAGGAGTCAACATTTAAATCTTCGTAATCTGTGTATTTGTAGCTTCAGTATCGTTACGGACCCATAGTTTTTTATGGTTTGGGAAGAGTTATTGATTTCATGTATCATGTAAAGGATTCACAATGATGATAGGGCAATTAAGATTACAATAATAGCTAGTAAATTGTTCACATTTTCTCTACCTGTGCATCTATTGTATGCATATGAGTTTAGATGTCAATATTAGTGAAATGATATAGAGGACTAGAGAACTTATTTTAAAAATCACTATTAATGTGTGATGAAGAAAATGTAAAAGTTCTTCCATAATCGGTGATGTTGTATCTTGAGAGCCTAGATGAAATTGATATGCCTTAGTCATATACAGGATTTTAGCCTATCATTTAACTTTGACAAAGCTACATCACTTTTTACTTTTATCTCATTTATTGAGGAAGACATAATTGTTATGGTGTTGGCTTGAAACTGGTTGAAAAGGACTTGAGTCCTTCCTTATTTTACATTTACATAGGTAGGATCTTGAAACGTAGGATATGGTGGAGGACATCCGTGTAACCATTCTAGGTTAGGAGTAGCAATTTCCACTGCTAAGACTTCTTGTTTAGACACAAATGCTTTTCAAAGTATGAAGATTATTAGCATTACTGCTGCTACTGAGATGAATGAGCCTAAAGACAAAATATTTCATGTTGTGTGTGCCTCAGGGTACTCAGACTAACGTAGTGACATCCCTGAGAGGCCACGAAAGTGCTGCAGGAAGTCATATTTACGACTACAAATATACTTGTGAAGTGAATTTTTGCTCATGCTGAGTTAACTGTATAACCTGAGAATAGTGGGAATCAGTGTAGAAAGCCTCCTATAATAGTGAAGACTGCTCCCATGGACATTAGGTCATGGAAGTGTGCTACTACATAGTATGTATCCTGGAGGACAATGTCTGGGGATGAGTTGACTAAGATGATTCCTGTCAAACCACCTACTGTAAAAAGAAAAACTAAAGCCTAAAACTCATAATATAGTGGGAGGTCATATAGTATTACCTCCGTGAACAGTTGCTAACCAGGGACTTCCCTGGTGACGCAGTGGTTAAGAATTCGTCTGCCAATGCAGGGAACACGGGTTCGAGCCCTTGTCTGGGAAGATCCCACATGCCGCGGAGCAAAAAGCCCGTGTGCCACAACTACTGAGCCTGCCCTCTAGAGCCCGCAAGCCACAACTACTGAAGCCCACGCGCCTAGAGGCCGTGCTCTGCAACAAGAGAAGCCACTGCAATGAAAGGGCCGCACACCGCAACGAAGAGTACCTGCCGCTCACCGCAACCAGAGAAAGCCCATGCGCAGCAACCAAGACCCAACTCAGCCAAAAAAAAAAAAAAAAAAGAAAAGAAAAAGAAAAATTAAATAAAGAGTTGCTAATCAGCTAGATACTTTTACTCCTGTAGGGATAGAAGTAATTACGGTAGCTGATGCAAAGTATGCTCCTGAGTCCACAGCTATCCCTATGGTAAACATATGATGGGCCCACAAGAGAACTCCTAAAAAACCAGTGGACATGACTCATACTATTCCCAGATAGCTGAAAGGCAATTTTTGTCCTAAATAGTATGTAATGCTATGTGAGTTTATAAAAAACACTGTTAGGCCATGAATACAGACTTCAGGGTGAGCAAAGTATCAAAAGAGGTGTTGGTATAGGATTCGGTCTCCTCCTGAAGGGTCAAAGAAAGTAGTGTTTAGATTTCTATCTCTTAACAGCATGGCAATTCTGGCTGCTTGGACTGAGATTGGTAATTATAGTAATATGGCTATAGTTGGGGAAGATTAAACAAATAATGGTGTTTGGTATTGGGATATGACTGCTGGTTTTGTATTAAAGACTATAGTAATAAAAGTAATAATACCAAGAATTGAGGAGACACCTGCTAAATGTAAGGAGAAAACAGTTAGGTCGACAGAGGCTCCTGCATGGGCCAGATTGCAGGCTAGAGCTGAATACACCGTCCCACTGGTACCAGAACCAGCTTCTACTATTGGTGATATGAGTAGGAGTAAGAATGATGGGGGAAGTAGTCAAAAGTTTATATGATTTATTGGGGGAAATGCTACTTCAGGTGTCCGAGTTCTTAGTGGCCCAAGTCAGTTTTCAAAGCCTGCAATCATAACAGGTACAGTTATAAAGAAAATTATTAGAAGTGCAGGGACTGTTATGACAACCTTACAGATTTGGGCATCTCCAAGTAGCGGTCCAGGTCAGCATAGCTCAGCCTGGATTAATATAATTAAGGTGCTGCCTGCTACTCCAGCTCAAGCACCAAATAGTAAATATAAAATGGCGATATCTTTGTGATTTGTTGAAAATAATCAGCAGTGTATGAACAGAGGTAAAATGACTGAGTTAGCATTAGACTGTAAATCTAAAGACAGAGATTGAGCCCTCTTTCTGGCAAACCCTGTGGTGAATCAACAAATTGAATTGTAACTTCAGAGAAGCAGCTTCAATTCTGCCAGTGATTATCCTGCCTTTTTTTTTTTTTTCTTTTTTTCTTTCTCAAATGAAGGAGAAGTAGACTGAAGTCAGTTGACTAGAGGATTTGCCTGTTAACTAAAGTTTCCTGGGGTTAAAACTCATCCATCTCGTAAAGATTTGGCTTCAATACAGTGTTTGCTTTACATTCAATTGATGTAGAATAAAGTCTTGCAATCCTTATTTTTAGGAATTAAGTAAATTTCACTTGTTTAGGGTTTTGAAAGCTCTTGGTCTGAACTAACCTAAATTCCTAGTCCAGCACCGATAGAATGGGTGTTGTGTGTAGTAACCGTGTGGGTATTATGATTGGTAATGATAGGAAGGTTATTTCTTTGTATGTTCAAATTGTTTTGTGTTTGTGTTGTTTAATGAAGGGAATATAGTTAGTGATGTGGAGTATGTTAGCTGCAAGTAGAAATATATGCTGAGGACTGCTATGATGGTTATTAGTGTTGGTAGAATGATGTTGTCGTTTTTGTTATCTCTTGGATAATTATTCATTTGGGTAGAAAGCCTGATAGTGATGGGCGATGTCCTAATGATACTATAATGGTGAGGAAAATGATTGTGATGGGAGGTGTTTTATCTCATGTGTGTGATAATGATACTCTTGTAGTACATGATCTGGGCATAAATAAGAAGAAGATAGTGTTGTTATGATATAAATTAGTATGTTTAGGATTGTTATAATCTGAATATACATTATAATAGCTGTTATTCATCCTATATGGGCAATTGATGAGGAGGGTGTAATATTTTCCAGGTGAGTATGGCGAAGTCTGCCTCAGCCTCCAGCTATGATTTATAATATCACTATGATTAATAGTATATTTAGGTTGATGGAAGGTGACCTGTGGTATAAAACTGATAGGGGTGCAATTTTGTCATGTTGATAGCATCAGGTCTGCTGTTCATGGGATGCCTCGTGTGACTTCAGGCACTCAGAAGTGAAATGGGGAAAGTCCTACTTTTGTGACAAGGGCGATTGTCATGAGGGTGGATGCTGCTGGATTAAAGATTCTTGTTATTCATTGTGCTCTTTGACCAGAGTATATTAGATTAATGATAATAGCCATTATAAGTAGTATTGATGTGGTGGACTGTTTTAGGAAATATTTGTTGGATGCTTCTGTAGCTTATGGGTTCATGTTTTTTATTAGAATGGGGATACCATTAACCAGTGTGAGCTTGTTATACAATTATATTTCCTGAGAAAATGGTCAGTAGAATGATGGTAAAAACAATGAGAGTTTATTAGCACAGGAAGGATATACAAAAATATTTTGGGGGTATGGGCCTGAAGCTTACTTAGAGAACTTTACTATATAGCATGTGGTGTAATGTGGTAGGTAGCATGGAGAATGTAAAATTATTAGGAAGAATTCAATTCCAGGAATAAGAGCATTGAAACCTCTGTGATTTACTCTATCAAAGTAACTCTTTTGTCAGACATATTTCTTAAATTTGTGGTGGGTTGCCTGGTATGATGACAATTAGTGAAAACTCTCATATACATAGGGTTTAATGTTAGTCGTAAAATACTTTTTATAAGAGATGTATGCGTTGATCATATCAAAATTGTAGGTAGGAGGCTCAAATTCATAGAAAGGAGATTGTTAGATGTGTTTAATGATGACTTGGGCTGTATATAATTCTGGCACCTAGGGATTGTCGAATGCTCCTAAAAATAGATTGCTGTGGAAATGTTTATTATAGGGAAATTGACATATTCTCTAGGAGGGACGGGGTGAATGGGCCTGCTACATTTTCTACATTGAAGACATATACAGGTTTTGATGCTACTTCCGTTTAATCAAGTGGGGCTTCGTTGGATTTCGGCTACTGCCGAGATAATCAAATTCTGGGTAGGGGTCAGGAGAAAATTAGTCATAGGTGTTCTTGTGTAATAATTACTGTTGAAAGTGTAAATGATCCATTTATCAGTAAGACTGAGAATAGAATAACTGCTACATTACTTCATATGAGATGATTGTCTGTGCTATTGCTCCTAGAGCTCCAGTGAGTGAGTATTTTGAATGTGAAGTTCATCCAGATCTGAGGATGGAGCAAATGGCTAGGTGTGATATGGCTAATAGAAATAACAGGCCTACATTTATATTAATTAGTGGATAAGATATGGGAAGAGGAATTCATGTTGTGAGAGCCAGGGTTAAGGCTAGCATTGGGGTTAAGGCTAGCAAGAGAAGCCACCGCAATGAGAAGCCCGCGCACCGCAACAAAGAGTAGCCCCCGCTTGCCGCAACTAGGCAAAGCCTGCGCATAGCAACGAAGACCCAACGCAGCCAAAAACAAATTAATTAATTAATTCGTTAACTATTTTAAACAAAAGTACTATATCCTTCTGTACAGCTTCTCTGGGAAGAACAGAGAGATGGCGTAGGAGAGTGAGAAAGACCAATATTTAGTGCACATCTCTCATGCAGCTGCTCTGCTGGCTCAGAGAGATTTATCCCCACTTTACAAAGGAGGAAATAATCTCAGAGAGGTTTAGTAATTTTCCCAAAGCCAAACAGCTATGGAGTGGCAGAACCAGGATCTGAACCAAGTCTGTTACCTTCAAAGCCTAAGTCCTCATCACAACAAAACTCAATTAATATTTACATTTATCGAATTACATTGCAACCTGGGGAGTTCTTGGCACAATCCTGAATAAGAGTGAGAAAGAAAGAAATAGCATTGTTCCTACAGTCAACCCAAATTTTTGGAGCAGCTGCTAGATGCCTGGCCCTTTTTGGGGTTCAGCAGTGGTCAAGACAGGAAGAGTCCTGCTTTCATGAACCACGTAGTGGGGAGGAGAGACGGGTGCAACTTGGGTGAGGGATTTCACCTTGCTGGACCTCTGTTTTGTCATCTGGAAAATGGGATGGGTGTTCCTCATTTTCTGGGATTGTCCAGCCCTCACATTCTCTGATTCCATAAGAAGCATTTGTTTTCCTGTTTCTTTAAAATTCATTCAGGCCGTGAGCTGTGATGAATGTTGTTAGCTGCTCCCCAAATCACTCTATTCCCAGCCTTTTCCTGTGATCAGGTCTTTCCCGAAACATGACTCACAGTCAGTCAAGTCACAGAACCTAAGGGGCACCCAGCAGAAAAATTCCAACCCTTGCTTCCCAGGAGCTCTGCGGTCTACCTGCCAGGTAAACTTAACTCACCTGGCACAAGGTGGCCATCCCTGGTTTCACATCAACATGATCTCAGGCACAAACCTCCTTGTCTTTCCATTTTGTCTTTAAGTTACTTGTTGAAACAACTGCACAAATATGACACAGATATAAAATCAGGCATCTTCTGCCCCCAGTGCCTACTAATAAATGATTTTCTGCCACTTTAATGATAAAGATAGAACATTTCAACATTCTGCTACCCTTATTATTTGTCATTTTTGTTGATATTTCTATTGACTACATCTTTCAATATTTTAACAATGGAACATTTATTTAGGGTGTTCCAGACCCAGCCTTTAGTGGTAAAGGTTTCGTTGTTATATTTCTATTATGTTTCCTTTCAAAATCATTATCCTATTTAAATGGATTAAGTCAATTCTATAGGCATTTATCTTATGATATTGATGAAATTGATACATAGAGGGCAGTAGTACAAGTTGATTGGACTTGAGAACCTCTATTAGCACAGTTAAGTATAAATATTATCTATATGTAAACCAAAGTACAGGCCGAGTGAGATTCTCTGACTTTTTTGCACTGTCTGCCCCTCAAGCCTGTGAGAAATGGACTATTTCTTGCCCTATCAGTAAACAAAGGATGTCACAGTCTTCAGCACTTGCAGCCCTCCAATGTGAGCCGGCGGGCCCTGAGGCACTCAGGATATGCAAATACAGAATGCAGGCGCCAGAGAGCTGAGGTGCATATCAAAGGAAGGAATTCAGTGAGCCCAGGCAAAGAAAAGCGCCGCATTCCTCACCTTGGGAGAGCTGGTTTTCCTTAGTTAACAATCACCTTTGGATGTTCCCCATTACCTGCGCCAGTTCCCTGCCCTGTCCCCTCCCCCCGGTACTTTAGCTCAGGGAGGAAGGAGCGCAGAGGGACTCGGCTGAATAAGGGGCCTGCGCGCCTCGGGAGGAGTTTTCAGCCGCTTTCCCCGCAGTCGGGAAGAGGGGCGCTGACGCTGCAACCGGACCCTGCGCCTCCCTTGCCCCGTTTCCCCTCAGGACGCTCAGGCCGACCCCCTCCTCACGCCCACCAGGCCTCGCGAGCCAGGACGAGGGCACGGGCGAGAGGACGGACCGAATTTCCCGGGGACCAGACGCTGGAGGCCGCTCTTTCTGCACAGCAGCGGCGGGTGGCAGCGAACCCCTGCCCCTCAGAAGCTGGTCTTGTGCTGCCGCCCGGGCACCGGACCAGGCGGAGGGTCGGCGCCCACTTACCCGGCCCGCCGTCCCCGCGACTGTCATGGCTTCGGCCGCCGGGGCACCTCCAGAGCCGGCAGCCTCAGTGAGGTCGCCCTCCCCTCGGGCTCCGGGGCAGTTCCGTGAAGGCGGAGGGAAGAGACCCCGCCTGAGCCGGGAGTTCCAGCTCTGAGGAAACGCGGGCTCTGTTCAGCGCGCAGTGGGTGGGACCGCTCTGGCCCGAGGCCTTCCGGGAGGGAGCGGGGCGGCGGGGGAGGGAGCCGCCAGGAGCGCAGGGCCCCGTCGGGGGTCCTGGAGGGGCGGCCCGGCCTGGGGGCCACGCCCATTGTGGCCGCAGCCCAGGCCTTTTTCCTGGAATCCTACACAAAAAAATTAGAAAGATACACAGTCTATAGTAAATACTCACAAATGATTGTTGCTGCTGTGCTCACTATTCTATTAAAGGTGTAAATCGATAAAACACTTTAAGTTCAAAATTAAATGTGAATTTTTACCTTTCTAATTATGTCTCTGATATTCACAGTTGTGGTTAATGAATCAGAGACTGTGGCATCACTAGTTAAAAATCAGCTTGTTAAAAAAATAGAACTCAGGCCCACCGGACCTACTGAATCACAAGCTGCACTTTTACAATCTCCCCAGTGTACTCGTGTACCCATGAATAGTTGAAAGGTACATTTCTACCTCGACAGGTCTTTTCTCTATGAGAAATACACACATTTTATCCAGTTTGATATAAATAAAACACTCAAAAATGCATATGCCTGTGTTGAAACCATCATTTTATCATTTCTTTTCCAGACAAGTATAGTCTCTATACTGGTTTTGTGGATCACATGCCATACTCTTTTCT
Source organism: Balaenoptera physalus (assembly GCF_965194825.1). Classification (NCBI taxonomy): domain Eukaryota; kingdom Metazoa; phylum Chordata; class Mammalia; order Artiodactyla; family Balaenopteridae; genus Balaenoptera; species Balaenoptera physalus. The sequence goes on from NW_028126166.1 coordinate 480,553, forward strand.
TGTAGTTAGAAATAAGGTAGAGAAAGTTACTTTGTAAAAAAAAAATTATATATATATATATATATATATATATATATATATATATATATATATGTATTAGTGGATAATTGAAGAGACTCTTCTAAATTAAAACCTTCTCTTAACTTGCTGTTTTCTTCTTGGGTCATATTATGAACTCTTCCCGTGGCCACATGGCATGTGTACGTTTAATTTCAGGGACTGCTGACATTCCAGGATGTGGCCATAGATTTCTGTCAAGAGGAGTGAGAATGCCTGGACCAAGATCAATGGGAATTGTACAGGGATGTGATGTTATAGAAGTATAGGAACCTGCTCTCCTTGGGTGAGGATACCTTCCTTCCAGAATTCCTTATCCAACCACAGGGTTTGGAGTCCTTCATTTGTAGACTATCTCCTGGAATCTTCTGCTTCCTACAATAGGGTTTCAGATTGGAACGTTTCAGGAAAGATTGGGAGTTTGTGGGTATAATTTTTCTTATTCTTTTAAAATTGCAGCCTCCCTTTTAATATACTTTGTAACTGCTTGGGATGTGTCTATATGAACTGTGTACTATATGCTTCTGTTATAGTCCTTACAATATTTTATTGCCTTATTTTCTCTAACAATTTTCCATGGATTCTTTGGGCTTAAGGTATATTAAAAGGGAGACTGCGAATCTGGGACTTCCCTGGTGATGCAGTGATTAAGAATTCGCCTGCCAATGCAGGGGACCCGGTTCGATCCCCGGTCCGGGAAGATCTCACGTGCCACGGAACAACTAAGCCATTGGGCCACAACTACTGAGTCTGCACGCCACAACTACTGAAGCAGGTGTGTCTTGAGCCCATGCGCCATTTATTTTTGGGAGAATAAAACCGCTTCTGAGTGATTAAAATTTAGGCCAGCTAGTCAAAATGCTTTATCACCTGTTCTTCTAAAACACTGGTCAATGGAACAAGTTTTCCTAGGGATAACAGTGTAATTGTATTCTGGAGTTCATATGGGCAATATGGTTTATGACCTTGATGCTGGATCACGACATTTCAACGGTATAACTGCTATTAATTGTCTGTTTGTTCAACGATTAAAGTCTCACGTGATCTGAGTTCAGACTGGAGTCATCCTGGTTGGTTTCTGTCTATTGCAGATTTCTTCCAGTATGAAAGGACAAGAGCAATACGGCTTCCTTTACAAAATGTCTTCAAACTACATGATGATATAATCTACATTCAATTAATTTATACATACCCTACTGTAGAACAGGGTTCGTTACGCTGGCAGAGCCCGGTAATTATGTAAAACTGAAACTTTTTCTGCACTGGTTCAAGTCCTCTTCCTAAGAATATGTTTATAATCAACATTCTTTCACAAATTACCCAATTTAATTCACCATAGCATTCCTCAAATTAACCAAATGGAAAATCCTAGGCTATATACAAATCCAGAAAGGGCCAAAAATCATCAGCCCCCATGGATGATTACAACCCATTGCTGAGGCATTCAAATTACTTATTAAAGAACCACTATGTCCATCAACATCATCAATTTATATATTATTGCCCCAATGCTAGCCATAACCCTGCCTCTCACAACATGAATTCCTCTTCCCATATCTTATCCACTAATTAGTATAAATGTACGCATATTATTTCTATTAGCCATATCACACCTAGCCATTTATTCCATCCTCAGATCTGGATGAACTTCACATTCAAAATACTCACTCACTGGAGCTCCAGGAACAATAGCACAGACGATCATCTCATATGAAGTAATGTAGCAGTTATTCTATTCTCAGTCTTACTGGTAAATGGATCATTTACACTTTCAACAGTAATTACTACACAAGAACACCTATGACTAATTTTCTCCTGACCCCTACCCAGAATTTGATTATCTCCGCAGTAGCAGAAATCCAGTGAAGCCCCACTTGATTTAACAGAAGTAGAATCAAAACCTGTACATGTCTTCAATGTAGAAAATGTAGCAGGCCCATTCACCGCGTCCTTCCTAGAGAATATGTCAATTTCCCTATAATAAACGTTTCCACAGCAATCTATTTTTAGGAGCATTCGACAATCCCTAGGTGCCAGAATTATAGATTCTTTCATCTTGTAAATATAGTTTTCTTTAAAAAATAATTTTTATAGTTTTACTACCTTTAAACAAAATGTACTCCATTGCTGTGGAATATTCCTTCATAGGAGCGTGCATGGTTCATTTCTGCATCCGTCGGTGATGGCCTTCAGGTTCCTTCAGGTTTGGCTCCTGTGGCTGCCAGTCCATGTCCGTGTGTCCTGGTGCAGGGCTGGTGGGTTTGTGTTCAACTGGGAGGAGCACTGTGGGTCTCTGTGCACGGACTTCGCTATCTGAGGCCCGATTGCTTCAGAAGTGGTTGCATCCCCCCGTTGCGTACCAGGCTTTCCATTGCTCCACATCCTGCTGATATTTGATACTATGTCTTTCATGTCTGCCATTCTGGTAGGTGTATGCACAGTATTTTTCTTATGGCTTTAATCCCTCTGTTGTTAGTGAAGTTGTGCATCTTGTGGTATTCATGGACTATTTCCTGTTGTTTTTGGAAAAGTTTTAAAAATTGTGGTCTGGTACACATAACATAAAATGTACTATCTTAACCATTTTTAAGTGCACATTTCAGGGTCGGGAATTAATTCACACTGTTGTGCAAACCTGACCACCATCATCCTCCAGAACTTTTTCATCTTGCAAAATTGAAACAGTCCCCATTAAACACTCACTCCCCATTGTCCCTCCCTCAGCCTCTGGCCCTCAACATCCTACTTTATGTCTCTATATTTCCGACTGCTCTAGGGGCCTTGTATGAGTGGATCAAGCACTGTTTGTTTTTTTGTGTCTAGCTTACATCACTGAGCATAATGCCCTCAAGGTTCATCCCTGCTGCATCCTGTGTCAGAATTGACTTCCTTTTTAGGCTGAATAGCATTCCCTTCTATTGATGGACCGTGTTTTTCTTCTCCATTCTTCCATTAGTGGACACATGTAATATCTACATTCATTTCTGCTGTCATAATATTTGTGGAATAAAATCAGAAAGTCCTATGAATCAAAAGTCATTTGCCATTAACTTTTTTCTTAAACTTTTTGTTGTGGAAAACATCAAGGCTAAGAAAAGGGAAAAATACATGTCAGCTTCACTTGTGTTCAGGAATTAATGCTTTACGGATTCACTTTATTCCCTGTGTGTGTGCTATGCGTGTGCATGTGCCTGTTTGCATAAATATGCTGTGCATGTGGATAGGTATGTGAACTTGCACACATTAGTGTGTGCATGGGCATATGGGTGCATGTGTGTTCACATGCTAGTGAGTGAATATATTTGTGCTGTGCACGTGCATATGTTTGTGTGTGTGCTGTGCCTGCCTGTGCGCACACCTGTGTGTTTGCTGGAACCACTTGCAAGTTGGCTGCAGACTGAATTGTGCCCCAGATATATCCGCACGCAGCTGCTCTAACAATCCTGAGTAGCCACGTAAAGGTCACAGATCTCAGGGATTTAAATGGATGGAGCAGGATAACCTGACACAGAGTTTGTCTTCCAATGACTGTCACTGTCTCAGTAACATCCTTCACACCTTCTTTAAGCTGCATTCAGGGTCCAGTTTAGACTCCCATTACATTCAGTCACCTGTCCCAGGTCCCCTAAAGCAACAATGTCACCGTTGGAGAGCCCGGCCAAGGCTGGGGGTGCCCCTCCTGTTGGCCTGGCCTCCAGGCCCTGCCCTTGGCTCCTGTTTCCTCATATCTCAGCCAGGCCCCGACTTGGATCGGGCCGCCACCTCTTTGCTCACAGGGTCCCATCGCCCAGTCAAGGGGGTTCATTCTCCCCCTAAACACAGCATCAGGAGTTGGGGGCTGACAGTCCACACTGGGTCTCCTTCATGTGAGACCCTGTGCTGTTGAAAGAGCAGGCACCCTGCCCTCGGGGGTGGGGGACTGGGGGGCGACATGCGGCCCACGATGGGCAGGCGGGTCTCCGGGTGGGGCGAGCCAGTGTGCAAGGAGTTCCGCGGTGGGTTCTCCTCTCCAACGGCTTCTGTGCCCCTACCTCTCCCCGTGCCTCCCCTCGAAGACAGCGCGGTGCCCGGGTTGGGAACCATGGGAGCCGTCAGCCACCGCCCCCTCTACACACACACACACACACGCACACGCACACGCACACGCACACGCACACGCTGCAGGGAAGCAGGACCTGAGTGCAGGGCTCTCAGCGGCCCTGAGCGCCCCGCCCGGAATCGGCCAGCCGAATGGACAGACCGGATCTCCCGGCCCGGACCATGCAGGACTCTCCTGACCTGGCTTGCAGTGTGGCCGCCTCCTTCTGGAAGCCTGGGAGGCTGGAATCAGGCCACTTCTTGTCTGTCCTGGCAGCAGACTGGGCTGCACTCTAAGAAGTTCGTGGCTCGCCCGTGGATCCTGACCATCAGGTGGTCAGAGAAATTGGGAACATTTCTGTTTTACCTGTTGAAATGTTTAATGACAAAGATTTTGTTCAGTTTCCTGACGTGGGTGTCCAAAGATGAGAGACCCATGTGTGTGATCTGTACCCCCTATGAGATCAGCCCTAAGCTACTTTAAACATGATCAAGTTGTGTCTACATGGTAGATTTAGACCTCTGCATGTCCTGTCTACTGATTATGTTTAGAGCTGACCATGTGTTGTCTATAATAAGAAGATTTAGACCTGACCAAGTTCTGTGTTAGCTAGGACTATGGGGACCTGGGTAGAGACCCGGCCTGGCCTCAGTACTGGGAAGTTCCGTGCCTGCATCTGAATGTCAGTGCTTAGATGTCTGGGGTCTGGAGCTGAGGTGGGCTTGTCTACGTAACAGCCTCTCTTCTGAGTGTGGTGACCTGGTCCTCCCAAGGGTCAGTGCTATGGTCGGGGCCTTAGTCTTAATCCCTGCAAGGTTCACCTTCCCTGGGGTTCATGGAGAATCCTCAGGAGGACTACCTGGCAATAATTCCAATTTACCAGCACGTGCATGGTGCATAGGGAAGCAGGTTTAGCTTCTGAATTGATTGCAGGGCACGCAGATCGGGCAAAAGGCCGATGGGTGACAGCTGAGGCTGCTGCTGAGCTCTCCCTCCAGTCTACCGTCCCTACTCAGCAGAGTCCAGAGCTGCCCCTCGGCTTTCAGCCCTGCTGTCCTGTGAGTTTTCTCAACATGTAAGTGAGACGAGAAAGGACTGAGCATGCCAGCACCAGGGTCGTGTGTTCAACTTTAGTATTAAAGCTGTACAAACAGTTAAAATCACACAGAACCAAAGTGAGAAGAGGAGGACTCCTCTGGGACAAGTGTGGGGAAAGGAGACCCACCTGACACTTTTTCCCATCCCAGGAGGTCCCAGGGACCCAGCTTGTTTCCACATTGGGGGAGCCCCTTGCAGAGCCATGGTGTCCTGACCAAGGGGACGTGTGACCCCAGGTGCAGGGTCTGGGGAGGTGAGGTCACCCTGGGACTGTGGACATGTGACCCAGGTGGAGGGGTCTGGGGAGGTGGGTCACCCTGGTGAGTGTGGATGTGTGGCCCCAGGTATAGGGTGCGGGGACTGTGTGGGTCTCACCATACCTGCATGGGTCAGGATCACATGGATGGGGAGACCGCATATGCGCTCTTTGCCTGCAGTGTGTCCTGTCCCCTTTGAGATTTCCAACCTCTGCATTAAGGGTGTTGTCCTGATTAACCTGTGGTTCCTTTTCTTCTCTTCATCTTGTCACAATCATATGAGGTCAGGCATGTTTGAGTGGGTTGCTGCTCTGTGTTCCGGTGAGTGACAACACTTGGTGGTGTCGTATTAATACTATAGCATATCATATGTCTAATCTATGGGGGTCACCACTGCCTGGGTCCCCCTGGACAGAGGTCAGGTGAGCACAGACTAGCCCCCCCTATGAATGGTCTCCCACGTGCTCTGTGAGGGTACCGTGATGGCCCCTAAGGTAGGGGACTGTGTCTGGGCCTCCGACATTTGTGATGAAGGGGAGTCGAAATGGAATCTCAATTAACAAGACATTATTTTAAGAATTTATTTTAAGTGAAATAAAACACACGTCACATACCCTTTACCATCATCACCATTTTAAGTGCACGTTTCTGAGGCATCAGATAGATTCACTTTCTCGTGGAGCCATCACCACCATCAGTAGAACTTTTCGTCCTGCAAAACCAAAATTCCACAACCATGAAAGTCTCATTCCCCATTCCCTCCCACTGCCCCTGGCACCGATATCCACTTCAGTCCCTGAGTTGTCGACTGCAGGGCACCCACTGGAGTGGAATCCTGCAGTGTTTGCTGACGGGTCATTTTGGAAGAGCTGACTTTCAGTCTGAAGCTCTGCCTGTTCGCATCTGAAGAATCTGCATTTAAGGAGAGGGTGTATGAGGAAGGGGGTGTATGCGGGACAAAGGTGTCCGGGGTGCAGGTGAGCCAGGACCTGACCAGCTGCCTTTTGGGTCCTCTGGTCCCATCTCTTGGTCTGTGCCTCATCTGCATCATCACTGTCCCCGCTGGCACCGCTGGGGTGTTGTTGTCTGAGTGAGAGTCCCCTGGTGTCCCTGCTCTCCTCCCCTCCTCCTGCTGGTTGGGGAGGGAACTGCTTGCTGTGTGGTCTCTACTCCTGAGGCATGAAGGACCCTGTAGCATGGACCTGCAGAGTGTGGGGTGTGGTCCCAAGAGCATGGGGCCCACATAGGACACGACATCGGGCCGTGACAAGTGCTAGGGCTGCCTCATCACTGACAGGGAATGTTGCCCAGATCCTGCTCCAGAGGGCGTGGTGGGTGGCCTGGGACCCTAGAGGCCCCATTCCTATACTGGAGCTTGGAGAGTGCATCCCCATGGGCTGCAGATTCACCCCATATCTCAGACATATCCCTCTGTCCTGTCTTTGAACTCAGGAAAACGAGCTCTCTTGTCCACAACATAGGCCGGGTCCTGTTGATATTAGGATTCTTTAAGTTAGGCGTCCTGGGATAGCAGCTCCTTTTAGGCCTGAGAAGGAACAACTCCGGAGTGTACAACAATTTCAGATGAAACTAATATTCAATGACTATCCCTAACTACTCGGTTGTTGACTTCTATTAGTCATTATTCTCCTGGTTTTAGCTCTGATGTGGGGATTACAGAGGAGTCAACATTTAAATCTTCGTAATCTGTGTATTTGTAGCTTCAGTATCGTTACGGACCCATAGTTTTTTATGGTTTGGGAAGAGTTATTGATTTCATGTATCATGTAAAGGATTCACAATGATGATAGGGCAATTAAGATTACAATAATAGCTAGTAAATTGTTCACATTTTCTCTACCTGTGCATCTATTGTATGCATATGAGTTTAGATGTCAATATTAGTGAAATGATATAGAGGACTAGAGAACTTATTTTAAAAATCACTATTAATGTGTGATGAAGAAAATGTAAAAGTTCTTCCATAATCGGTGATGTTGTATCTTGAGAGCCTAGATGAAATTGATATGCCTTAGTCATATACAGGATTTTAGCCTATCATTTAACTTTGACAAAGCTACATCACTTTTTACTTTTATCTCATTTATTGAGGAAGACATAATTGTTATGGTGTTGGCTTGAAACTGGTTGAAAAGGACTTGAGTCCTTCCTTATTTTACATTTACATAGGTAGGATCTTGAAACGTAGGATATGGTGGAGGACATCCGTGTAACCATTCTAGGTTAGGAGTAGCAATTTCCACTGCTAAGACTTCTTGTTTAGACACAAATGCTTTTCAAAGTATGAAGATTATTAGCATTACTGCTGCTACTGAGATGAATGAGCCTAAAGACAAAATATTTCATGTTGTGTGTGCCTCAGGGTACTCAGACTAACGTAGTGACATACCTGAGAGGCCACGAAAGTGCTGCAGGAAGTCATATTTACGACTACAAATATACTTGTGAAGTGAATTTTTGCTCATGCTGAGTTAACTGTATAACCTGAGAATAGTGGGAATCAGTGTAGAAAGCCTCCTATAATAGTGAAGACTGCTCCCATGGACATTAGGTCATGGAAGTGTGCTACTACATAGTATGTATCCTGGAGGACAATGTCTGGGGATGAGTTGACTAAGATGATTCCTGTCAAACCACCTACTGTAAAAAGAAAAACTAAAGCCTAAAACTCATAATATAGTGGGAGGTCATATAGTATTACCTCCGTGAACAGTTGCTAACCAGGGACTTCCCTGGTGACGCAGTGGTTAAGAATTCGTCTGCCAATGCAGGGAACACGGGTTCGAGCCCTTGTCTGGGAAGATCCCACATGCCGCGGAGCAAAAAGCCCGTGTGCCACAACTACTGAGCCTGCCCTCTAGAGCCCGCAAGCCACAACTACTGAAGCCCACGCGCCTAGAGGCCGTGCTCTGCAACAAGAGAAGCCACTGCAATGAAAGGGCCGCACACCGCAACGAAGAGTACCTGCCGCTCACCGCAACCAGAGAAAGCCCATGCGCAGCAACCAAGACCCAACTCAGCCAAAAAAAAAAAAAAAAAGAAAAGAAAAAGAAAAATTAAATAAAGAGTTGCTAATCAGCTAGATACTTTTACTCCTGTAGGGATAGAAGTAATTACGGTAGCTGATGCAAAGTATGCTCCTGAGTCCACAGCTATCCCTATGGTAAACATATGATGGGCCCACAAGAGAACTCCTAAAAAACCAGTGGACATGATTCATACTATTCCCAGATAGCTGAAAGGCAATTTTTGTCCTAAATAGTATGTAATGCTATGTGAGTTTATAAAAACCCTGTAAGGCCATGAATACAGACTTCAGGGTGAGCAAAGTATCAAAAGAGGTGTTGGTATAGGATTCGGTCTCCTCCTGCAGGGTCAAAGAAAGTAGTGTTTAGATTTCTATCTCTTAACAGCATGGCAATTCTGGCTGCTTGGACTGAGATTGGTAATTATAGTAATATGGCTATAGTTGGGGAAGATTAAACAAATAATGGTGTTTGGTATTGGGATATGACTGCTGGTTTTGTATTAAAGACTATAGTAATAAAAGTAATAATACCAAGAATTGAGGAGACACCTGCTAAATGTAAGGAGAAAACAGTTAGGTCGACAGAGGCTCCTGCATGGGCCAGATTGCAGGCTAGAGCTGAATACACCGTCCCACTGGTACCAGAACCAGCTTCTACTATTGGTGATATGAGTAGGAGTAAGAATGATGGGGGAAGTAGTCAAAAGTTTATATGATTTATTGGGGGAAATGCTACTTCAGGTGTCCGAGTTCTTAGTGGCCCAAGTCAGTTTTCAAAGCCTGCAATCATAACGGGTACAGTTATAAAGAAAATTATTACAAGTGCAGGGACTGTTATGACAACCTTACAGATTTGGGCATCTCCAAGTAGCGGTCCAGGTCAGCATAGCTCAGCCTGGATTAATATAATTAAGGTGCTGCCTGCTACTCCAGCTCAAGCACCAAATAGTAAATATAAAGTGCCGATATCTTTGTGATTTGTTGAAAATAATCAGCAGTGTATGAACAGAGGTAAAATGACTGAGTTAGCATTAGACTGTAAATCTAAAGACAGAGATTGAGCCCTCTTTCTGGCAAACCCTGTGGTGAATCAACAAATTGAATTGTAACTTCAGAGAAGCAGCTTCAATTCTGCCAGTGATTATCCTGCCTTTTTTTTTTTTTTCTTTTTTTCTTTCTCAAATGAAGGAGAAGTAGACTGAAGTCAGTTGACTAGAGGATTTGCCTGTTAACTAAAGTTTCCTGTGGTTAAAACTCATCCATCTCGTAAAGATTTGGCTTCAATACAGTGTTTGCTTTACATTCAATTGATGTAGAATAAAGTCTTGCAATCCTTATTTTTAGGAATTAAGTAAATTTCACTTGTTTAGGGTTTTGAAAGCTCTTGGTCTGAACTAACCTAAATTCCTAGTCCAGCACCGATAGAATGGGTGTTGTGTGTAGTAACCGTGTGGGTATTATGATTGGTAATGATAGGAAGGTTATTTCTTTGTATGTTCAAATTGTTTTGTGTTTGTGTTGTTTAATGAAGGGAATATAGTTAGTGATGTGGAGTATGTTAGCTGCAAGTAGAAATATATGCTGAGGACTGCTATGATGGTTATTAGTGTTGGTAGAATGATGTTGTCGTTTTTGTTATCTCTTGGATAATTATTCATTTGGGTAGAAAGCCTGATAGTGATGGGCGATGTCCTAATGATACTATAATGGTGAGGAAAATGATTGTGATGGGAGGTGTTTTATCTCATGTGTGTGATAATGATACTCTTGTAGTACATGATCTGGGCATAAATAAGAAGAAGATAGTGTTGTTATGATATAAATTAGTATGTTTAGGATTGTTATAATCTGAATATACATTATAATAGCTGTTATTCATCCTATATGGGCAATTGATGAGGAGGGTGTAATATTTTCCAGGTGAGTATGGCGAAGTCTGCCTCAGCCTCCAGCTATGATTTATAATATCACTATGATTAATAGTATATTTAGGTTGATGGAAGGTGACCTGTGGTATAAAACTGATAGGGGTGCAATTTTGTCATGTTGATAGCATCAGGTCTGCTGTTCATGGGATGCCTCGTGTGACTTCAGGCACTCAGAAGTGAAATGGGGAAAGTCCTACTTTTGTGACAAGGGCGATTGTCATGAGGGTGGATGCTGCTGGATTAAAGATTCTTGTTATTCATTGTGCTCTTTGACCAGAGTATATTAGATTAATGATAATAGCCATTATAAGTAGTATTGATGTGGTGGACTGTTTTAGGAAATATTTGTTGGATGCTTCTGTAGCTTATGGGTTCATGTTTTTTATTAGAATGGGGATACCATTAACCAGTGTGAGCTTGTTATACAATTATATTTCCTGAGAAAATGGTCAGTAGAATGATGGTAAAAACAATGAGAGTTTATTAGCACAGGAAGGATATACAAAAATATTTTGGGGGTATGGGCCTGAAGCTTACTTAGAGAACTTTACTATATAGCATGTGGTGTAATGTGGTAGGTAGCATGGAGAATGTAAAATTATTAGGAAGAATTCAATTCCAGGAATAAGAGCATTGAAACCTCTGTGATTTACTCTATCAAAGTAACTCTTTTGTCAGACATATTTCTTAAATTTGTGGTGGGTTGCCTGGTATGATGACAATTAGTGAAAACTCTCATATACATAGGGTTAATGTTAGTCGTAAAATACTTTTTATAAGAGATGTATGCGTTGATCATATCAAAATTGTAGGTAGGAGGCTCAAATTCATAGAAAGGAGATTGTTAGATGTGTTTAATGATGACTTGGGCTGTATATAATTCTGGCACCTAGGGATTGTCGAATGCTCCTAAAAATAGATTGCTGTGGAAATGTTTATTATAGGGAAATTGACATATTCTCTAGGAGGGACGGGGTGAATGGGCCTGCTACATTTTCTACATTGAAGACATATACAGGTTTTGATGCTACTTCCGTTTAATCAAGTGGGGCTTCGTTGGATTTCGGCTACTGCGGAGATAATCAAATTCTGGGTAGGGGTCAGGAGAAAATTAGTCATAGGTGTTCTTGTGTAATAATTACTGTTGAAAGTGTAAATGATCCATTTATCAGTAAGACTGAGAATAGAATAACTGCTACATTACTTCATATGAGATGATTGTCTGTGCTATTGCTCCTAGAGCTCCAGTGAGTGAGTATTTTGAATGTGAAGTTCATCCAGATCTGAGGATGGAGCAAATGGCTAGGTGTGATATGGCTAATAGAAATAACATGCCTACATTTATATTAATTAGTGGATAAGATATGGGAAGAGGAATTCATGTTGTGAGAGCCAGGGTTAAGGCTAGCATTGGGGTTAAGGCTAGCAAGAGAAGCCACCGCAATGAGAAGCCCGCGCACCGCAACAAAGAGTAGCCCCCGCTTGCCGCAACTAGGCAAAGCCTGCGCATAGCAACGAAGACCCAACGCAGCCAAAAACAAATTAATTAATTAATTCGTTAACTATTTTAAACAAAAGTACTATATCCTTCTGTACAGCTTCTCTGGGAAGAACAGAGAGATGGCGTAGGAGAGTGAGAAAGACCAATATTTAGTGCACATCTCTCATGCAGCTGCTCTGCTGGCTCAGAGAGATTTATCCCCACTTTACAAAGGAGGAAATAATCTCAGAGAGGTTTAGTAATTTTCCCAAAGCCAAACAGCTATGGAGTGGCAGAACCAGGATCTGAACCAAGTCTGTTACCTTCAAAGCCTAAGTCCTCATCACAACAAAACTCAATTAATATTTACATTTATCGAATTACATTGCAACCTGGGGAGTTCTTGGCACAATCCTGAATAAGAGTGAGAAAGAAAGAAATAGCATTGTTCCTACAGTCAACCCAAATTTTTGGAGCAGCTGCTAGATGCCTGGCCCTTTTTGGGGTTCAGCAGTGGTCAAGACAGGAAGAGTCCTGCTTTCATGAACCACGTAGTGGGGAGGAGAGACGGGTGCAACTTGGGTGAGGGATTTCACCTTGCTGGACCTCTGTTTTGTCATCTGGAAAATGGGATGGGTGTTCCTCATTTTCTGGGATTGTCCAGCCCTCACATTCTCTGATTCCATAAGAAGCATTTGTTTTCCTGTTTCTTTAAAATTCATTCAGGCCGTGAGCTGTGATGAATGTTGTTAGCTGCTCCCCAAATCACTCTATTCCCACCCTTTTCCTGTGATCAGGTCTTTCCCGAAACATGACTCACAGTCAGTCAAGTCACAGAACCTAAGGGGCACCCAGCAGAAAAATTCCAACCCTTGCTTCCCAGGAGCTCTGCGGTCTACCTGCCAGGTAAACTTAACTCACCTGGCACAAGGTGGCCATCCCTGGTTTCACATCAACATGATCTCAGGCACAAACCTCCTTGTCTTTCCATTTTGTCTTTAAGTTACTTGTTGAAACAACTGCACAAATATGACACAGATATAAAATCAGGCATCTTCTGCCCCCAGTGCCTACTAATAAATGATTTTCTGCCACTTTAATGATAAAGATAGAACATTTCAACATTCTGCTACCCTTATTATTTGTCATTTTTGTTGATATTTCTATTGACTACATCTTTCAATATTTTAACAATGGAACATTTATTTAGGGTGTTCCAGACCCAGCCTTTAGTGGTAAAGGTTTCGTTGTTATATTTCTATTATGTTTCCTTTCAAAATCATTATCCTATTTAAATGGATTAAGTCAATTCTATAGGCATTTATCTTATGATATTGATGAAATTGATACATAGAGGGCAGTAGTACAAGTTGATTGGACTTGAGAACCTCTATTAGCACAGTTAAGTATAAATATTATCTATATGTAAACCAAAGTACAGGCCGAGTGAGATTCTCTGACTTTTTTCCACTGTCTGCCCCTCAAGCCTGTGAGAAATGGAATAGTTCTTGCCCTATCAGTAAACAAAGGATGTCACAGTCTTCAGCACTTGCAGCCCTCCAATGTGAGCCGGCGGGCCCTGAGGCACTCAGGATATGCAAATACAGAATGCAGGCGCCAGAGAGCTGAGGTGCATATCAAAGGAAGGAATTCAGTGAGCCCAGGCAAAGAAAAGCGCCGCATTCCTCACCTTGGGAGAGCTGGTTTTCCTTAGTTAACAATCACCTTTGGATGTTCCCCATTACCTGCGCCAGTTCCCTGCCCTGTCCCCTCCCCCCGGTACTTTAGCTCAGGGAGGAAGGAGCGCAGAGGGACTCGGCTGAATAAGGGGCCTGCGCGCCTCGGGAGGAGTTTTCAGCCGCTTTCCCCGCAGTCGGGAAGAGGGGCGCTGACGCTGCAACCGGACCCTGCGCCTCCCTTGCCCCGTTTCCCCTCAGGACGCTCAGGCCGACCCCCTCCTCACGCCCACCAGGCCTCGCGAGCCAGGACGAGGGCAGGGGCGAGAGGACGGACCGAATTTCCCGGGGACCAGACGCTGGAGGCCGCTCTTTCTGCACAGCAGCGGCGGGTGGCAGCGAACCCCTGCCCCTCAGAAGCTGGTCTTGTGCTGCCGCCCGGGCACCGGACCAGGCGGAGGGTCGGCGCCCACTTACCCGGCCCGCCGTCCCCGCGACTGTCATGGCTTCGGCCGCCGGGGCACCTCCAGAGACGGCAGCCTCAGTGAGGTCGCCCTCCCCTCGGGCTCCGGGGCAGTTCCGTGAAGGCGGAGGGAAGAGACCCCGCCTGAGCCGGGAGTTCCAGCTCTGAGGAAACGCGGGATCTGTTCAGCGCGCAGTGGGTGGGACCGCTCTGGCCCGAGGCCTTCCGGGAGGGAGCGGGGCGGCGGGGGAGGGAGCCGCCAGGAGCGCAGGGCCCCGTCGGGGGTCCTGGAGGGGCGGCCCGGCCTGGGGGCCACGCCCATTGTGGCCGCAGCCCAGGCCTTTTTCCTGGAATCCTACACAAAAAAATTAGAAAGATACACAGTCTATAGTAAATACTCACAAATGATTGTTGCTGCTGTGCTCACTATTCTATTAAAGGTGTAAATCGATAAAACACTTTAAGTTCAAAATTAAATGTGAATTTTTACCTTTCTAATTATGTCTCTGATATTCACAGTTGTGGTTAATGAATCAGAGACTGTGGCATCACTAGTTAAAAATCAGCTTGTTAAAAAAATAGAACTCAGGCCCACCGGACCTACTGAATCACAAGCTGCACTTTTACAATCTCCCCAGTGTACTCGTGTACCCATGAATAGTTGAAAGGTACATTTCTACCTCGACAGGTCTTTTCTCTATGAGAAATACACACATTTTATCCAGTTTGATATAAATAAAACACTCAAAAATGCATATGCCTGTGTTGAAACCATCATTTTATCATTTCTTTTCCAGACAAGTATAGTCTCTATACTGGTTTTGTGGATCACATGTCATACTCTTTTCTTGTAGTTAGAAATAAGGTAGAGAAAGTTACTTTGTAAAAAAAAAATTATATATATATATATATATATATATATATATATATGTATTAGTGGATAATTGAAGAGACTCTTCTAAATTAAAACCTTCTCTTAACTTGCTGTTTTCTTCTTGGGTCATATTATGAACTCTTCCCGTGGCCACATGGCATGTGTACGTTTAATTTCAGGGACTGCTGACATTCCAGGATGTGGCCATAGATTTCTGTCAAGAGGAGTGAGAATGCCTGGACCAAGATCAATGGGAATTGTACAGGGATGTGATGTTATAGAAGTATAGGAACCTGCTCTCCTTGGGTGAGGATACCTTCCTTCCAGAATTCCTTATCCAACCACAGGGTTTGGAGTCCTTCATTTGTAGACTATCTCCTGGAATCTTCTGCTTCCTACAATAGGGTTTCAGATTGCAACGTTTCAGGAAAGATTGGGAGTTTGTGGGTATAATTTTTCTTATGCTTTTAAAATTGCAGCCTCCCTTTTAATATACTTTGTAACTGCTTGGGATGTGTCTATATGAACTGTGTACTATATGCTTCTGTTATAGTCCTTACAATATTTTATTGCCTTATTTTCTCTAACAATTTTCCATGGATTCTTTGGGCTTAAGGTATATTAAAAGGGAGACTGCGAATCTGGGACTTCCCTGGTGATGCAGTGATTAAGAATTCGCCTGCCAATGCAGTGGACCCGGTTCGATCCCCGGTCCGGGAAGATCTCACGTGCCACGGAACAACTAAGCCATTGGGCCACAACTACTGAGTCTGCACGCCACAACTACTGAAGCCGGTGTGTCTTGAGCCAGTGCGCCATTTATTTTTTGGAGAATAAAACCACTTCTGAGTGATTAAAATTTAGGCCAGCTAGTCAAAATGCTTTATCACCTGTTCTTCTAAAACACTGGTCAATGGAACAAGTTTTCCTAGGGATAACAGTGTAATTGTATTCTGGAGTTCATATGGGCAATATGGTTTATGACCTTGATGCTGGATCACGACATTTCAACGATATAACTGCTATTAATTGTCTGTTTGTTCAATGATTAAAGTCTCACGTGATCTGAGTTCAGACTGGAGTCATCCTGGTTGGTTTCTGTCTATTGCTGATTTCTTCCAGTATGAAAGGACAAGAGCAATACGGCTTCCTTTACAAAATGTCTTCAAACTAAATGATGATATAATCTACATTCAATTAATTTATACATACCCTACTGTAGAACAGGGTTCGTTACGCTGGCAGAGCCCGGTAATTATGTAAAACTGAACCTTTTTCTGCACTGGTTCAAGTCCTCTTCCTAAGAATATGTTTATAATCAACATTCTTTAAAAATTACCCAATTTAATTCACCATAGCATTCCTCATATTAACTAAATGGAAAATCCTAGGCTGTATACAAATCCAGAAAGGGTCAAAAATCATCAGCCCCCATGGATGATTACAACCCATTGCTGAGGCATTCAAATTACTTATTAAAGAACCACTATGTCCATTAACATCATCAATTTATATATTATTGCCCCAATGCTAGCCTTAACCCTGGCTCTCACAACATGAATTCCTCTTCCCATATCTTATCCACTAATTAATATAAATGTAGGCATATTATTTCTATTAGCCATATCACACCTAGCCATTTACTCCATCCTCAGATCTGGATGAACTTCACATTCAAAATACTCACTCACTGGAGCTCTAGGAGCAATAGCACAGACAATCATCTCATATGAAGTAATGTAGCAGTTATTCTATTCTCAGTCTTACTGATAAATGGATCATTTACACTTTCAACAGTAATTATTACACAAGAACACCTATGACTAATTTTCTCCTGACCCCTACCCAGAATTTGATTATCTCCGCAGTAGCCGAAATCCAACGAAGCCCCACTTGATTAAACGGAAGTAGCATCAAAACCTGTATATGTCTTCAATGTAGAAAATGTAGCAGGCCCATTCACCCCGTCCCTCCTAGAGAATATGTCAATTTCCCTATAATAAACATTGCCACAGCAATCTATTTTTAGGAGCATTCGACAATCCCTAGGTGCCAGAATTATATACAGCCCAAGTCATCATTAAACACATCTAACAATCTCCTTTCTATGAATTTGAGCCTCCTACCTACAATTTTGATATGATCAACGCATACATCTCTTATAAAAAGTTTTTTTACGACTAACATTAACCCTATGTATATGAGAGTTTTCACTAATTGTCATCATACCAGGCAACCCACCACAAATTTAAGAAATATGTCTGACAAAAGAGGTACTTTGATAGAGTAAATCACAGAGGTTTCAATGCTCTTATTCCTGGAATTGAATTCTTCCTAATAATTTTACATTCTCCATGCTACCTACCACATTACACCACATGCTATATAGTAAAGTTCTCTAAGTAAGCTTCAGGCCCATACCCCCAAAATATTTTTATATATCCTTCCTGTGCTAATAAACTCTCATTGTTTTTACCATCATTCTACTGACCATTTTCTCAGGAAATATAATTGTATAACAAGCTCACACTGGTTAATGGTATCCCCATTCTAATAAAAAACATGAACCCATAAGCTACAGAAGCATCCAACAAATATTTCCTAAAACAGTCCACCACATCAATACTACTTATAATGGCTATTATCATTAATCTAATATACTCTGGTCAAAGAGCACAATGAATAACAAGAATCTTTAATCCAGCAGCATCCACCCTCATGACAATCGCCCTTGTCACAAAAGTAGGACTTACCCCATTTCACTTCTGAGTGCCTGAAGTCACACGAGGCATCCCATGAACAGCAGACCTGATGCTATCAACATGACAAAATTGCACCCCTATCAGTTTTATACCACAGGTCACCATCCATCAACCTAAATATACTATTAATCATAGTGATATTATAAATCATAGCTGGAGGCTGAGGCAGACTTCGCCATACTCACCTGGAAAATATTACACCCTCCTCATCAATTGCCCATATAGGATGAATAACAGCTATTATAATGTATATTCAGATTATAACAATCCTAAACATACTAATTTATATCATAACAACACTATCTTCTTCTTATTTATGCCCAGATCATGTACTACAAGAGTATCATTATCACACACATGAGATAAAACACCTCCCATCACAATCATTTTCCTCACCATTATAGTATCATTAGGACATCGCCCATCACTATCAGGCTTTCTACCCAAATGAATAATTATCCAAGAGATAACAAAAACGACAACATCATTCTACCAACACTAATAGCCATCATAGCAGTCCTCAGCATATATTTCTACTTGCAGCTAACATACTCCACATCACTAACTATATTCCCTTCATTAAACAACACAAACACAAAACAATTTGAACATACAAAGAAATAACCTTCCTATCATTACCAATCATAATACCCACACGGTTACTACACACAACACCCATTCTATCGGTGCTGGACTAGGAATTTAGGTTAGTTCAGACCAAGAGCTTTCAAAACCCTAAACAAGTGAAATTTACTTAATTCCTAAAAATAAGGATTGCAAGACTTTATTCTACATCAATTGAATGTAAAGCAAACACTGTATTGAAGCCAAATCTTTACGAGATGGATGAGTTTTAACCCCAGGAAACTTTAGTTAACAGGCAAATCCTCTAGTCAACTGACTTCAGTCTACTTCTCCTTCATTTGAGAAAGAAAAAAAGAAAAAAAAAAAAAAGGCAGGATAATCACTGGCAGAATTGAAGCTGCTTCTCTGAAGTTACAATTCAATTTGTTGATTCACCACAGGGTTTGCCAGAAAGAGGGCTCAATCTCTGTCTTTAGATTTACAGTCTAATGCTAACTCAGTCATTTTACCTCTGTTCATACACTGCTGATTATTTTCAACAAATCACAAAGATATCGGCACTTTATATTTACTATTTGGTGCTTGAGCTGGAGTAGCAGGCAGCACCTTAATTATATTAATCCAGGCTGAGCTATGCTGACCTGGACCGCTACTTGGAGATGCCCAAATCTGTAAGGTTGTCATAACAGTCCCTGCACTTGTAATAATTTTCTTTATAGCTGTACCCGTTATGATTGCAGGCTTTGAAAACTGACTTGGGCCACTAAGAACTCGGACACCTGAAGTAGCATTTCCCCCAATAAATCATATAAACTTTTGACTACTTCCCCCATCATTCTTACTCCTACTCATATCACCAATAGTAGAAGCTGGTTCTGGTACCAGTGGGACGGTGTATTCAGCTCTAGCCTGCAATCTGGCCCATGCAGGAGCCTCTGTCGACCTAACTGTTTTCTCCTTACATTTAGCAGGTGTCTCCTCAATTCTTGGTATTATTACTTTTATTACTATAGTCTTTAATACAAAACCAGCAGTCATATCCCAATACCAAACACCATTATTTGTTTAATCTTCCCCAACTATAGCCATATTACTATAATTACCAATCTCAGTCCAAGCAGCCAGAATTGCCATGCTGTTAAGAGATAGAAATCTAAACACTACTTTCTTTGACCCTGCAGGAGGAGACCGAATCCTATACCAACACCTCTTTTGATACTTTGCTCACCCTGAAGTCTGTATTCATGGCCTAACAGGGTTTGTTATAAACTCACATAGCATTACATACTATTTAGGACAAAAATTGCCTTTCAGCTATCTGGGAATAGTATGAGTCATGTCCACTGGTTTTTTAGGAGTTCTCTTGTGGGCCCATCATATGTTTACCATAGGGATAGCTGTGGACTCAGGAGCATACTTTGCATCAGCTACCGTAATTACTTCTATCCCTACAGGAGTAAAAGTATCTAGCTGATTAACAACTCTTTATTTAATTTTTCTTTTTCTTTTCTGTTTTTTTTTTTTGGCTGAGTTGGGTCTTGGTTGCTGCGCATGGGCATTCTCTGGTTGCGGTGAGCGGCAGCTACTCTTCGTTGCGGTGTGCGGCCCTTTCATTGCAGTGGCTTCTCTTGTTGCACAGCACGGCCTCTAGGCGCGTGGGCTTCAGTAGTTGTGGCTTGCGGGCTCTAGAGGGCAGGCTCAGTAGTTGTGGCACACGGGCTTTTTGCTCCGCGGCATGTGGAATCTTCCCAGACAAGGGCTCGAACCCGTGTTCCCTGCATTGGCAGACGAATTCTTAACCACTGCTTCACCAGGGAAGTCCCTGGTTAGCAACTGTTCACGGAGGTCATACTATATGACCTCCCACTATATTATGAGTTTTAGGCTTTAGTTTTTCTTTTTACAGTAGGTGGTTTGACAGGAATCATCTTAGTCAACTCATCCCCAGACATTGCCCTCCAGGATACATACTATGTAGTAGCAAGTAGCACACTTCCATGACCTAATGTCCATGGGAGCAGTCTTCACTATTATAGGAGGCTTTCTACACTGATTCCCACTATTCTCAGGTTATACAGTTAACTCAGCATGAGCAAAAATTCACTTCACAAGTATATTTGTGGTAGTAAATATGACTTCCTGCAGCACTTTCGTGGCCTCTCAGGGATGTCACTACGTTAGTCTGAGTACCCTGAGGCACACACAACATGAAATATTTTGTCTTTAGGCTCATTCATCTCAGTAGCAGCAGTAATGCTAATAATCTTCATACTTTGAAAAGCATTTGTGTCTAAACAAGAAGTCTTAGCAGTGGAAATTGCTACTCCTAACCTAGAATGGTTACACGGATGTCCTCCACCATATCCTACGTTTCAAGATCCTACCTATGTAAATGTAAAATAAGGAAGGACTCAAGTCCTTTTCAACCAGTTTCAAGCCAACACCATAACAATTATGTCTTCCTCAATAAATGAGATAAAAGTAAAAAGTGATGTAGCTTTGTCAAAGTTAAATGATAGGCTAAAATCCTGTATATGACTAAGGCATATCAATTTCATCTAGGCTCTCAAGATACAACATCACCGATTATGGAAGAACTTTTACATTTTCTTCATCACACATTAATAGTGATTTTTAAAATAAGTTCTCTAGTCCTCTATATCATTTCACTAATATTGACATCTAAACTCATATGCATACAATAGATGCACAGGTAGAGAAAATGTGAACAATTTACTAGCTATTATTGTAATCTTAATTGCCCTATCATCATTGTGAATCCTTTACATGATACATGAAATCAATAACTCTTCCCAAACCATAAAAAACTATGGGTCCGTAACGATACTGAAGCTACAAATACACAGATTACGAAGATTTAAATGTTGACTCCTCTGTAATCCCCACATCAGAGCTAAAACCAGGAGAATAATGACTAATAGAAGTCAACAACCGAGTAGTTAGGGATAGTCATTGAATATTAGTTTCATCTGAAATTGTTGTACACTCCGGAGTTGTTCCTTCTCAGGCCTAAAAGGAGCTGCTATCCCAGGACGCCTAACTTAAAGAATCCTAATATCAACAGGACCCGGCCTATGTTGTGGACAAGAGAGCTCGTTTTCCTGAGTTCAAAGACAGGACAGAGGGATATGTCTGAGATATGGGGTGAATCTGCAGCCCATGGGGATGCACTCTCCAAGCTCCAGTATAGGAATGGGGCCTCTAGGGTCCCAGGCCACCCACCACGCCCTCTGGAGCAGGATCTGGGCAACATTCCCTGTCAGTGATGAGGCAGCCCTAGCACTTGTCACGGCCCGATGTCGTGTCCTATGTGGGCCCCATGCTCTTGGGACCACACCCCACACTCTGCAGGTCCATGCTACAGGGTCCTTCATGCCTCAGGAGTAGAGACCACACAGCAAGCAGTTCCCTCCCCAACCAGCAGGAGGAGGGGAGGAGAGCAGGGACACCAGGGGACTCTCACTCAGACAACAACACCCCAGCGGTGCCAGCGGGGACAGTGATGATGCAGATGAGGCACAGACCAAGAGATGGGACCAGAGGACCCAAAAGGCAGCTGGTCAGGTCCTGGCTCACCTGCACCCCGGACACCTTTGTCCCGCATACACCCCCTTCCTCATACACCCTCTCCTTAAATGCAGATTCTTCAGATGCGAACAGGCAGAGCTTCAGACTGAAAGTCAGCTCTTCCAAAATGACCCGTCAGCAAACACTGCAGGATTCCACTCCAGTGGGTGCCCTGCAGTCGACAACTCAGGGACTGAAGTGGATATCGGTGCCAGGGGCAGTGGGAGGGAATGGGGAATGAGACTTTCATGGTTGTGGAATTTTGGTTTTGCAGGACGAAAAGTTCTACTGATGGTGGTGATGGCTCCACGAGAAAGTGAATCTATCTGATGC
This sequence comes from Balaenoptera physalus, assembly GCF_965194825.1. Lineage (NCBI taxonomy): Eukaryota > Metazoa > Chordata > Mammalia > Artiodactyla > Balaenopteridae > Balaenoptera > Balaenoptera physalus. Next base: position 502,781 of record NW_028126166.1, read on the forward strand.
CTCAGAAACGTGCACTTAAAATGGTGATGATGGTAAAGGGTATGTGACGTGTGTTTTATTTCACTTAAAATAAATTCTTAAAATAATGTCTTGTTAATTGAGATTCCATTTCGACTCCCCTTCATCACAAATGTCGGAGGCCCAGACACAGTCCCCTACCTTAGGGGCCATCACGGTACCCTCACAGAGCACGTGGGAGACCATTCATAGGGGGGGCTAGTCTGTGCTCACCTGACCTCTGTCCAGGGGGACCCAGGCAGTGGTGACCCCCATAGATTAGACATATGATATGCTATAGTATTAATACGACACCACCAAGTGTTGTCACTCACCGGAACACAGAGCAGCAACCCACTCAAACATGCCTGACCTCATATGATTGTGACAAGATGAAGAGAAGAAAAGGAACCACAGGTTAATCAGGACAACACCCTTAATGCAGAGGTTGGAAATCTCAAAGGGGACAGGACACACTGCAGGCAAAGAGCGCATATGCGGTCTCCCCATCCATGTGATCCTGACCCATGCAGGTATGGTGAGACCCACACAGTCCCCGCACCCTATACCTGGGGCCACACATCCACACTCACCAGGGTGACCCACCTCCCCAGACCCCTCCACCTGGGTCACATGTCCACAGTCCCAGGGTGACCTCCCCTCCCCAGACCCTGCACCTGGGGTCACACGTCCCCTTGGTCAGGACACCATGGCTCTGCAGGGGGCTCCCCCAATGTGGAAACAAGCTGGGTCCCTGGGACCTCCTGGGATGGGAAAAAGTGTCAGGTGTGTCTCCTTTCCCCACACTTGTCCCAGAGGAGTCCTCCTCTCCTCACTTTGGTTCTGTGTGATTTTAACTGTTTGTACAGCTTTCATACTAGAGTTGAACACACGACCCTGGTGCTGGCATGCTCAGTCCTTTCTCGTCTCACTTACATGTTGAGAAAACATACAGGACAGCAGGGCTGAAAGCCGAGGGGCAGCTCTGGACTCTGCTGCGTAGGGACGGTAGACTGGAGGGAGAGCTCAGCAGCAGCCTCAGCTGTCACCCATCGGCCTTTTGCCCGATCTGCGTGCCCTGCAATCAATTCAGCAGCTAAACCTGCTTCCCTATGCACCATGCACGTGCTGGTAAATTGGAATTATTGCCAGGTAGTCCTCCTGAGGATTCTCCATGAGCCCCAGGGAAGGTGAACCTTGCAGGGATTAAGACTAAGGCCCCGACCATAGCACTGACCCTTGGGAGGACCAGGTCACCACACTCAGAAGAGAGGCTGTTACGTAGACAAGCCCACCTCAGCTCCAGACCCCAGACATCCAAGCACTGACATTCAGATGCAGGCACGGAGCTTCCCAGTACTGAGGCCAGGCCGGGTCTCTACCCAGGTCCCCATAGTCCTAGCGTACACAGAACATGGTCAGGTCTAAATCTTCTTATTATAGACAACACATGGTCAGCTCTAAACATAATCAGTAGACAGGACATGCAGAGGTCTAAATCTACCATGTAGACACAACTTGATCATGTTTAAACTAGCTTAGGGCTGATCTCATAGGGGGTACAGATCACACACATGGGTCTCTCATCTTTGGACACCCACATCAGGAAACTGAACAAAATCTTTGTCATTAAACATTTCAACAGGTAAAACAGAAATGTTCCCAATTTCTCTGGCCACCTGATGGTCAGGATCCACGGGCGAGCCACGAACTTCTTAGAGTGCAGCCCAGTCTGCTGCCAGGACAGACAAGAAGTGGCCTGATTCCAGCCTCCCAGGCTTCTAGAAGGAGGCGGCCACACTGCAAGCCAGGTCAGGAGAGTCCTGCATGGTCCGGGCCGAGAGATCCGGTCTGTCCATTCGGCTGGCCGATTCCGGGCGGGGCGCTCAGGGCCGCTGAGAGCCCTGCACTCAGGTCCTGCTTCCCTGCAGCGTGTGCGTGTGCGTGTGCGTGTGCGTGTGTGTGTGTGTGTGTGTAGAGGGGGCAGTGGCTGACGGCTCCCATGGTTCCCAACCCGGGCACCGCGCTGTCTTCGAGGGGAGGCACGGGGAGAGGTAGGGGCACAGAAGCCGTTGGAGAGGAGAACCCACCGCGGAACTCCTTGCAAACTGGCTCGCCCCACCCGGAGACCCGCCTGCCTATCGTGGGCCGCATGTCGTCTCCCAGTCCCCCTCCCCCGAGGGCAGGGTGACTGCTCTTTCAACAGCACAGGGTCTCACATGAAGGAGACCCAGTGGGGACTGTTAGCCCCCAACTCCTGATGCTGTGTTTGGGGAGAATGAACCCCCTTGACTGGGTGATGAGACCCTGTGAGGAAAGAGGTGGCGGCCCGATCCAAGTCGGGGCCTGGCTGAGATATGAGAAAACAGGAGCCAAGGGCAGGGCCTGGAGGCCAGGCAAAGAGGAGGGGCACCCCCAGCCTTGGCCGGGCTCTCCAACGGTGACATTGTTGCTTTAGGGGACCTAGGACAGGTGACTGAATGTAATGGGAGTCTAAACTGGACCCTGAATGCGGCTTAAAGAAGGTGTGAAGGATGTTACTGAGACAGTGACAGTCATTGGAAGACAAACTCTGTGTCAGGATATCCTGCTCCATCCATTTAAATCCCTGAGATCTGTGACCTTTACGTGGCTACGCAGGATTGTTAGAGCAGCTGCGTGCGGATATATCTGGGGCACAATTCAGTCTGCAGCCAACTTGCAAGTGGTTCCAGCAAACACACAGGTGTGCGCACAGGCAGGCACAGCACACACACAAACATATGCACGTGCACAGCACAAATATATTCACTCACTAGCATGTGAACACACATGCACCCATATGCCCATGCACACACTAATGTGTGCAAGTTCACATACCTATCCACATGCACAGCATATTTATGCAAACAGGCACATGCACACGCATAGCACACACACAGGGAATAAAGTGAATCCGTAAAGCATTAATTCCTGAACACAAGTGAAGCTGACATGTATTTTTCCCTTTTCTTAGCCTTGATGTTTTCCACAACAAAAAGTTTAAGAAAAAAGTTAATGGCAAATGACTTTTGATTCATAGGACTTTCTGATTTTATTCCACAAATATTATGACAGCAGAAATGAATGTAGATATTACATGTGTCCACTAATGGAAGAATGGAGAAGAAAAACACGGTCCATCAATAGAAGGGAATGCTATTCAGCCTAAAAAGGAAGTCAATTCTGACACAGGATGCAGCAGGGATGAACCTTGAGGGCATTATGCTCAGTGATGTAAGCTAGACACAAAAAAACAAACAGTGCTTGATCCACTCATACAAGGCCCCTAGAGCAGTCGGAAATATAGAGACATAAAGTAGGATGTTGAGGGCCAGAGGCTGAGGGAGGGACAATGGGGAGTGAGTGTTTAATGGGGACTGTTTCAATTTTGCAAGATGAAAAAGTTCTGGAGGATGATGGTGGTCAGGTTTGCACAACAGTGTGAATTACTTCCCGACCCTGAAATGTGCACTTAAAAATGGTTAAGATAGTACATTTTATGTTATGTGTACCAGACCACAATTTTTAAAACTTTTCCAAAAACAACAGGAAATAGTCCATGAATACCACAAGATGCACAACTTCACTAACAACAGAGGGATTAAAGCCATAAGAAAAATACTGTGCATACACCTAGCAGAATGGCAGACATGAAAGACATAGTATCAAATATCAGCAGGATGTGGAGCAATGGAAAGCCTGGTACGCAACGGGGGGATGCAACCACTTCTGAAGCAATCGGGGCCTCAGATAGCGAAGTCCGTGCACAGAGACCCACAGTGCTCCTCCCAGTTGAACACAAACCCACCAGCCCTGCACCAGGACACACAGAAATGGACTGGCAGCCACAGGAGTCAAACCTGAAGGAACCTGAAGGCCATCACAGACGGATGCAGAAATGAACCATGCACGCTCCTATGAAGGAATATTCCACAGCAATGGAGTACATTTTGTTTAAAGGTAGTAAAACTATAAAAATTATTTTTTAAAGAAAACTATATTTACAAGATGAAAGAATCTATAATTCTGGCACCTAGGGATTGTCGAATGCTCCTAAAAATAGATTGCTGTGGAAAGGTTTATTATAGGGAAATTGACATATTCTCTAGGAAGGACGTGGTGAATGGGCCTGCTACATTTTCTACATTGAAGACATGTACAGGTTTTGATTCTACTTCTGTTAAATCAAGTGGGGCTTCACTGGATTTCTGCTACTGCGGAGATAATCAAATTCTGGGTAGGGGTCAGGAGAAAATTAGTCATAGGTGTTCTTGTGTAGTAATTACTGTTGAAAGTGTAAATGATCCATTTACCAGTAAGACTGAGAATAGAATAACTGCTACATTACTTCATATGAGATGATCCTCTGTGCTATTGTTCCTGGAGCTCCAGTGAGTGAGTATTTTGAATGTGAAGTTCATCCAGATCTGAGGATGGAATAAATGGCTAGGTGTGATATGGCTAATAGAAATAATATGCCTACATTTATACTAATTAGTGGATAAGATATGGGAAGAGGAATTCATGTTGTGAGAGGCAGGGTTATGGCTAGCATTGGGGCAATAATATATAAATTGATGATGTTGATGGACATAGTGGTTCTTTAATAAGTAATTTGAATGCCTCAGCAATGGGTTGTAATCATCCATGGGGGCTGATGATTTTTGGCCCTTTCTGGATTTGTATATAGCCTAGGATTTTCCATTTGGTTAATTTGAGGAATGCTATGGTGAATTAAATTGGGTAATTTGTGAAAGAATGTTGATTATAAACATATTCTTAGGAAGAGGACTTGAACCAGTGCAGAAAAAGTTTCAGTTTTACATAATTACCGGGCTCTGCCAGCGTAACGAACCCTGTTCTACAGTAGGGTATGTATAAATTAATTGAATGTAGATTATATCATCATGTAGTTTGAAGACATTTTGTAAAGGAAGCCGTATTGCTCTTGTCCTTTCATACTGGAAGAAATCTGCAATAGACAGAAACCAACCAGGATGACTCCAGTCTGAACTCAGATCACGTGAGACTTTAATCGTTGAACAAACAGACAATTAATAGCAGTTATACCGTTGAAATGTCGTGATCCAGCATCAAGGTCATAAACCATATTGCCCATATGAACTCCAGAATACAATTACACTGTTATCCCTAGGAAAACTTGTTCCATTGACCAGTGTTTTAGAAGAACAGGTGATAAAGCATTTTGACTAGCTGGCCTAAATTTTAATCACTCAGAAGCGGTTTTATTCTCCCAAAAATAAATGGCGCATGGGCTCAAGACACACCGGCTTCAGTAGTTGTGGCGTGCAGACTCAGTAGTTGTGGCCCAATGGCTTAGTTGTTCCGTGGCACGTGAGATCTTCCCGGACCGGGGATCGAACCGGGTCCCCTGCATTGGCAGGCGAATTCTTAATCACTGCATCACCAGGGAAGTCCCAGATTCGCAGTCTCCCTTTTAATATACCTTAAGCCCAAAGAATCCATGGAAAATTGTTAGAGAAAATAAGGCAATAAAATATTGTAAGGACTATAACAGAAGCATATAGTACACAGTTCATATAGACACATCCCAAGCAGTTACAAAGTATATTAAAAGGGAGGCTGCAATTTTAAAAGAATAAGAAAAATTATACCCACAAACTCCCAATCTTTCCTGAAACGTTCCAATCTGAAACCCTATTGTAGGAAGCAGAAGATTCCAGGAGATAGTCTACAAATGAAGGACTCCAAACCCTGTGGTTGGATAAGGAATTCTGGAAGGAAGGTATCCTCACCCAAGGAGAGCAGGTTCCTATACTTCTATAACATCACATCCCTGTACAATTCCCATTGATCTTGGTCCAGGCATTCTCACTCCTCTTGACAGAAATCTATGGCCACATCCTGGAATGTCAGCAGTCCCTGAAATTAAACGTACACATGCCATGTGGCCACGGGAAGAGTTCATAATATGACCCAAGAAGAAAACAGCAAGTTAAGAGAAGGTTTTAATTTAGAAGAGTCTCTTCAATTATCCACTAATACATATATATATATATATATATATATATATATATATATATATAATTTTTTTTTTACAAAGTAACTTTCTCTACCTTATTTCTAACTACAAGAAAAGAGTATGGCATGTGATCCACAAAACCAGTATAGAGACTATACTTGTCTGGAAAAGAAATGATAAAATGATGGTTTCAACACAGGCATATGCATTTTTGAGTGTTTTATTTATATCAAACTGGATAAAATGTGTGTATTTCTCATAGAGAAAAGACCTGTCGAGGTAGAAATGTACCTTTCAACTATTCATGGGTACACGAGTACACTGGGGAGATTGTAAAAGTGCAGCTTGTGATTCAGTAGGTCCGGTGGGCCTGAGTTCTATTTTTTTAACAAGCTGATTTTTAACTAGTGATGCCACAGTCTCTGATTCATTAACCACAACTGTGAATATCAGAGACATAATTAGAAAGGTAAAAATTCACATTTAATTTTGAACTTAAAGTGTTTTATCGATTTACACCTTTAATAGAATAGTGAGCACAGCAGCAACAATCATTTGTGAGTATTTACTATAGACTGTGTATCTTTCTAATTTTTTTGTGTAGGATTCCAGGAAAAAGGCCTGGGCTGCGGCCACAATGGGCGTGGCCCCCAGGCCGGGCCGCCCCTCCAGGACCCCCGACGGGGCCCTGCGCTCCTGGCGGCTCCCTCCCCCGCCGCCCCGCTCCCTCCCGGAAGGCCTCGGGGCAGAGCGGTCCCACCCACTGCGCGCTGAACAGAGCCCGCGTTTCCTCAGAGCTGGAACTCCCGGCTCAGGCGGGGTCTCTTCCCTCCGCCTTCACGGAACTGCCCCGGAGCCCGAGGGGAGGGCGACCTCACTGAGGCTGCCGGCTCTGGAGGTGCCCCGGCGGCCGAAGCCATGACAGTCGCGGGGACGGCGGGCCGGGTAAGTGGGCGCCGACCCTCCGCCTGGTCCGGTGCCCGGGCGGCAGCACAAGACCAGCTTCTGAGGGGCAGGGGTTCGCTGCCACCCGCCGCTGCTGTGCAGAAAGAGCGGCCTCCAGCGTCTGGTCCCCGGGAAATTCGGTCCGTCCTCTCGCCCCTGCCCTCGTCCTGGCTCGCGAGGCCTGGTGGGCGTGAGGAGGGGGTCGGCCTGAGCGTCCTGAGGGGAAACGGGGCAAGGGAGGCGCAGGGTCCGGTTGCAGCGTCAGCGCCCCTCTTCCCGACTGCGGGGAAAGCGGCTGAAAACTCCTCCCGAGGCGCGCAGGCCCCTTATTCAGCCGAGTCCCTCTGCGCTCCTTCCTCCCTGAGCTAAAGTACCGGGGGGAGGGGACAGGGCAGGGAACTGGCGCAGGTAATGGGGAACATCCAAAGGTGATTGTTAACTAAGGAAAACCAGCTCTCCCAAGGTGAGGAATGCGGCGCTTTTCTTTGCCTGGGCTCACTGAATTCCTTCCTTTGATATGCACCTCAGCTCTCTGGCGCCTGCATTCTGTATTTGCATATCCTGAGTGCCTCAGGGCCCGCCGGCTCACATTGGAGGGCTGCAAGTGCTGAAGACTGTGACATCCTTTGTTTACTGATAGGGCAAGAAATAGTCCATTTCTCACAGGCTTGAGGGGCAGACAGTGCAAAAAAGTCAGAGAATCTCACTCGGCCTGTACTTTGGTTTACATATAGATAATATTTATACTTAACTGTGCTAATAGAGGTTCTCAAGTCCAATCAACTTGTACTACTGCCCTCTATGTATCAATTTCATCAATATCATAAGATAAATGCCTATAGAGTTGACTTAATCCATTTAAATAGGATAATGATTTTGAAAGGAAACATAATAGAAATATAACAACGAAACCTTTACCACTAAAGGCTGGGTCTGGAACACCCTAAATAAATGTTCCATTGTTAAAATATTGAAAGATGTAGTCAATAGAAATATCAACAAAAATGACAAATAATAAGGGTAGCAGAATGTTGAAATGTTCTATCTTTATCATTAAAGTGGCAGAAAATCATTTATTAGTAGGCACTGGGGGCAGAAGATGCCTGATTTTATATCTGTGTCATATTTGTGCAGTTGTTTCAACAAGTAACTTAAAGACAAAATGGAAAGACAAGGAGGTTTGTGCCTGAGATCATGTTGATGTGAAACCAGGGATGGCCACCTTGTGCCAGGTGAGTTAAGTTTACCTGGCAGGTAGACCGCAGAGCTCCTGGGAAGCAAGGGTTGGAATTTTTCTGCTGGGTGCCCCTTAGGTTCTGTGACTTGACTGACTGTGAGTCATGTTTCGGGAAAGACCTGATCACAGGAAAAGGCTGGGAATAGAGTGATTTGGGGAGCAGCTAACAACATTCATCACAGCTCACGGCCTGAATGAATTTTAAAGAAACAGGAAAACAAATGCTTCTTATGGAATCAGAGAATGTGAGGGCTGGACAATCCCAGAAAATGAGGAACACCCATCCCATTTTCCAGATGACAAAACAGAGGTCCAGCAAGGTGAAATCCCTCACCCAAGTTGCACCCGTCTCTCCTCCCCACTACGTGGTTCATGAAAGCAGGACTCTTCCTGTCTTGACCACTGCTGAACCCCAAAAAGGGCCAGGCATCTAGCAGCTGCTCCAAAAATTTGGGTTGACTGTAGGAACAATGCTATTTCTTTCTTTCTCACTCTTATTCAGGATTGTGCCAAGAACTCCCCAGGTTGCAATGTAATTCGATAAATGTAAATATTAATTGAGTTTTGTTGTGATGAGGACTTAGGCTTTGAAGGTAACAGACTTGGTTCAGATCTTGGTTCTGCCACTCCATAGCTGTTTGGCTTTGGGAAAATTACTAAACCTCTCTGAGATTATTTCCTCCTTTGTAAAGTGGGGATAAATCTCTCTGAGCCAGCAGAGCAGCTGCATGAGAGATGTGCACTAAATATTGGTCTTTCTCACTCTCCTACGCCATCTCTCTGTTCTTCCCAGAGAAGCTGTACAGAAGGATATAGTACTTTTGTTTAAAATAGTTAACGAATTAATTAATTAATTTGTTTTTGGCTGCGTTGGGTCTTCGTTGCTATGCGCAGGCTTTGCCTAGTTGCGGCAAGCGGGGGCTACTCTTTGTTGCGGTGCGCGGGCTTCTCATTGCGGTGGCTTCTCTTGCTAGCCTTAACCCCAATGCTAGCCTTAACCCTGGCTCTCACAACATGAATTCCTCTTCCCATATCTTATCCACTAATTAATATAAATGTAGGCCTGTTATTTCTATTAGCCATATCACACCTAGCCATTTGCTCCATCCTCAGATCTGGATGAACTTCACATTCAAAATACTCACTCACTGGAGCTCTAGGAGCAATAGCACAGACAATCATCTCATATGAAGTAATGTAGCAGTTATTCTATTCTCAGTCTTACTGATAAATGGATCATTTACACTTTCAACAGTAATTATTACACAAGAACACCTATGACTAATTTTCTCCTGACCCCTACCCAGAATTTGATTATCTCCGCAGTAGCCGAAATCCAACGAAGCCCCACTTGATTAAACGGAAGTAGCATCAAAACCTGTATATGTCTTCAATGTAGAAAATGTAGCAGGCCCATTCACCCCGTCCCTCCTAGAGAATATGTCAATTTCCCTATAATAAACATTTCCACAGCAATCTATTTTTAGGAGCATTCGAAAATCCCTAGGTGCCAGAATTATATACAGCCCAAGTCATCATTAAACACATCTAACAATCTCCTTTCTATGAATTTGAGCCTCCTACCTACAATTTTGATATGATCAACGCATACATCTCTTATAAAAAGTATTTTACGACTAACATTAACCCTATGTATATGAGAGTTTTCACTAATTGTCATCATACCAGGCAACCCACCACAAATTTAAGAAATATGTCTGACAAAAGAGTTACTTTGATAGAGTAAATCACAGAGGTTTCAATGCTCTTATTCCTGGAATTGAATTCTTCCTAATAATTTTACATTCTCCATGCTACCTACCACATTACACCACATGCTATATAGTAAAGTTCTCTAAGTAAGCTTCAGGCCCATACCCCCAAAATATTTTTGTATATCCTTCCTGTGCTAATAAACTCTCATTGTTTTTACCATCATTCTACTGACCATTTTCTCAGGAAATATAATTGTATAACAAGCTCACACTGGTTAATGGTATCCCCATTCTAATAAAAAACATGAACCCATAAGCTACAGAAGCATCCAACAAATATTTCCTAAAACAGTCCACCACATCAATACTACTTATAATGGCTATTATCATTAATCTAATATACTCTGGTCAAAGAGCACAATGAATAACAAGAATCTTTAATCCAGCAGCATCCACCCTCATGACAATCGCCCTTGTCACAAAAGTAGGACTTTCCCCATTTCACTTCTGAGTGCCTGAAGTCACACGAGGCATCCCATGAACAGCAGACCTGATGCTATCAACATGACAAAATTGCACCCCTATCAGTTTTATACCACAGGTCACCTTCCATCAACCTAAATATACTATTAATCATAGTGATATTATAAATCATAGCTGGAGGCTGAGGCAGACTTCGCCATACTCACCTGGAAAATATTACACCCTCCTCATCAATTGCCCATATAGGATGAATAACAGCTATTATAATGTATATTCAGATTATAACAATACTAAACATACTAATTTATATCATAACAACACTATCTTCTTCTTATTTATGCCCAGATCATGTACTACAAGAGTATCATTATCACACACATGAGATAAAACACCTCCCATCACAATCATTTTCCTCACCATTATAGTATCATTAGGACATCGCCCATCACTATCAGGCTTTCTACCCAAATGAATAATTATCCAAGAGATAACAAAAACGACAACATCATTCTACCAACACTAATAACCATCATAGCAGTCCTCAGCATATATTTCTACTTGCAGCTAACATACTCCACATCACTAACTATATTCCCTTCATTAAACAACACAAACACAAAACAATTTGAACATACAAAGAAATAACCTTCCTATCATTACCAATCATAATACCCACACGGTTACTACACACAACACCCATTCTATCGGTGCTGGACTAGGAATTTAGGTTAGTTCAGACCAAGAGCTTTCAAAACCCTAAACAAGTGAAATTTACTTAATTCCTAAAAATAAGGATTGCAAGACTTTATTCTACATCAATTGAATGTAAAGCAAACACTGTATTGAAGCCAAATCTTTACGAGATGGATGAGTTTTAACCCCAGGAAACTTTAGTTAACAGGCAAATCCTCTAGTCAACTGACTTCAGTCTACTTCTCCTTCATTTGAGAAAGAAAAAAAGAAAAAAAAAAAAAAAGGCAGGATAATCACTGGCAGAATTGAAGCTGCTTCTCTGAAGTTACAATTCAATTTGTTGATTCACCACAGGGTTTGCCAGAAAGAGGGCTCAATCTCTGTCTTTAGATTTACAGTCTAATGCTAACTCAGTCATTTTACCTCTGTTCATACACTGCTGATTATTTTCAACAAATCACAAAGATATCGGCACTTTATATTTACTATTTGGTGCTTGAGCTGGAGTAGCAGGCAGCACCTTAATTATATTAATCCAGGCTGAGCTATGCTGACCTGGACCGCTACTTGGAGATGCCCAAATCTGTAAGGTTGTCATAACAGTCCCTGCACTTGTAATAATTTTCTTTATAGCTGTACCCGTTATGATTGCAGGCTTTGAAAACTGACTTGGGCCACTAAGAACTCGGACACCTGAAGTAGCATTTCCCCCAATAAATCATATAAACTTTTGACTACTTCCCCCATCATTCTTACTCCTACTCATATCACCAATAGTAGAAGCTGGTTCTGGTACCAGTGGGACGGTGTATTCAGCTCTAGCCTGCAATCTGGCCCATGCAGGAGCCTCTGTCGACCTAACTGTTTTCTCCTTACATTTAGCAGGTGTCTCCTCAATTCTTGGTATTATTACTTTTATTACTATAGTCTTTAATACAAAACCAGCAGTCATATCCCAATACCAAACACCATTATTTGTTTAATCTTCCCCAACTATAGCCATATTACTATAATTACCAATCTCAGTCCAAGCAGCCAGAATTGCCATGCTGTTAAGAGATAGAAATCTAAACACTACTTTCTTTGACCCTGCAGGAGGAGACCGAATCCTATACCAACACCTCTTTTGATACTTTGCTCACCCTGAAGTCTGTATTCATGGCCTAACAGGGTTTGTTATAAACTCACATAGCATTACATACTATTTAGGACAAAAATTGCCTTTCAGCTATCTGGGAATAGTATGAGTCATGTCCACTGGTTTTTTAGGAGTTCTCTTGTGGGCCCATCATATGTTTACCATAGGGATAGCTGTGGACTCAGGAGCATACTTTGCATCAGCTACCGTAATTACTTCTATCCCTACAGGAGTAAAAGTATCTAGCTGATTAACAACTCTTTATTTAATTTTTCTTTTTCTTTTCTGTTTTTTTTTTTGGCTGAGTTGGGTCTTGGTTGCTGCGCATGGGCTTTCTCTGGTTGCGGTGAGCGGCAGCTACTCTTCGTTGCGGTGTGCGGCCCTTTCATTGCAGTGGCTTCTCTTGTTGCAGAGCACGGCCTCTAGGCGCGTGGGCTTCAGTAGTTGTGGCTTGCGGGCTCTAGAGGGCAGGCTCAGTAGTTGTGGCACACGGGCTTTTTGCTCCGCGGCATGTGGAATCTTCCCAGACAAGGGCTCGAACCCGTGTTCCCTGCATTGGCAGACGAATTCTTAACCACTGCTTCACCAGGGAAGTCCCTGGTTAGCAACTGTTCACGGAGGTCATACTATATGACCTCCCACTATATTATGAGTTTTAGGCTTTAGTTTTTCTTTTTACAGTAGGTGGTTTGACAGGAATCATCTTAGTCAACTCATCCCCAGACATTGCCCTCCAGGATACATACTATGTAGTAGCAAGTAGCACACTTCCATGACCTAATGTCCATGGGAGCAGTCTTCACTATTATAGGAGGCTTTCTACACTGATTCCCACTATTCTCAGGTTATACAGTTAACTCAGCATGAGCAAAAATTCACTTCACAAGTATATTTGTGGTAGTAAATATGACTTCCTGCAGCACTTTCGTGGCCTCTCAGGGATGTCACTACGTTAGTCTGAGTACCCTGAGGCACACACAACATGAAATATTTTGTCTTTAGGCTCATTCATCTCAGTAGCAGCAGTAATGCTAATAATCTTCATACTTTGAAAAGCATTTGTGTCTAAACAAGAAGTCTTAGCAGTGGAAATTGCTACTCCTAACCTAGAATGGTTACACGGATGTCCTCCACCATATCCTACGTTTCAAGATCCTACCTATGTAAATGTAAAATAAGGAAGGACTCAAGTCCTTTTCAACCAGTTTCAAGCCAACACCATAACAATTATGTCTTCCTCAATAAATGAGATAAAAGTAAAAAGTGATGTAGCTTTGTCAAAGTTAAATGATAGGCTAAAATCCTGTATATGACTAAGGCATATCAATTTCATCTAGGCTCTCAAGATACAACATCACCGATTATGGAAGAACTTTTACATTTTCTTCATCACACATTAATAGTGATTTTTAAAATAAGTTCTCTAGTCCTCTATATCATTTCACTAATATTGACATCTAAACTCATATGCATACAATAGATGCACAGGTAGAGAAAATGTGAACAATTTACTAGCTATTATTGTAATCTTAATTGCCCTATCATCATTGTGAATCCTTTACATGATACATGAAATCAATAACTCTTCCCAAACCATAAAAAACTATGGGTCCGTAACGATACTGAAGCTACAAATACACAGATTACGAAGATTTAAATGTTGACTCCTCTGTAATCCCCACATCAGAGCTAAAACCAGGAGAATAATGACTAATAGAAGTCAACAACCGAGTAGTTAGGGATAGTCATTGAATATTAGTTTCATCTGAAATTGTTGTACACTCCGGAGTTGTTCCTTCTCAGGCCTAAAAGGAGCTGCTATCCCAGGACGCCTAACTTAAAGAATCCTAATATCAACAGGACCCGGCCTATGTTGTGGACAAGAGAGCTCGTTTTCCTGAGTTCAAAGACAGGACAGAGGGATATGTCTGAGATATGGGGTGAATCTGCAGCCCATGGGGATGCACTCTCCAAGCTCCAGTATAGGAATGGGGCCTCTAGGGTCCCAGGCCACCCACCACGCCCTCTGGAGCAGGATCTGGGCAACATTCCCTGTCAGTGATGAGGCAGCCCTAGCACTTGTCACGGCCCGATGTCGTGTCCTATGTGGGCCCCATGCTCTTGGGACCACACCCCACACTCTGCAGGTCCATGCTACAGGGTCCTTCATGCCTCAGGAGTAGAGACCACACAGCAAGCAGTTCCCTCCCCAACCAGCAGGAGGAGGGGAGGAGAGCAGGGACACCAGGGGACTCTCACTCAGACAACAACACCCCAGCGGTGCCAGCGGGGACAGTGATGATGCAGATGAGGCACAGACCAAGAGATGGGACCAGAGGACCCAAAAGGCAGCTGGTCAGGTCCTGGCTCACCTGCACCCCGGACACCTTTGTCCCGCATACACCCCCTTCCTCATACACCCTCTCCTTAAATGCAGATTCTTCAGATGCGAACAGGCAGAGCTTCAGACTGAAAGTCAGCTCTTCCAAAATGACCCGTCAGCAAACACTGCAGGATTCCACTCCAGTGGGTGCCCTGCAGTCGACAACTCAGGGACTGAAGTGGATATCGGTGCCAGGGGCAGTGGGAGGGAATGGGGAATGAGACTTTCATGGTTGTGGAATTTTGGTTTTGCAGGACGAAAAGTTCTACTGATGGTGGTGATGGCTCCACGAGAAAGTGAATCTATCTGATGCCTCAGAAACGTGCACTTAAAATGGTGATGATGATAAAGGGTATGTGACGTGTGTTTTATTTCACTTAAAATAAATTCTTAAAATAATGTCTTGTTAATTGAGATTCCATTTCGACTCCCCTTCATCACAAATGTCGGAGGCCCAGACACAGTCCCCTACCTTAGGGGCCATCACGGTACCCTCACAGAGCACGTGGGAGACCATTCATAGGGGGGGCTAGTCTGTGCTCACCTGACCTCTGTCCAGGGGGACCCAGGCAGTGGTGACCCCCATAGATTAGACATGATATGCTATAGTATTAATACGATACCACCAAGTGTTGTCACTCACCGGAACACAGAGCAGCAACCCACTCAAACATGCCTGACCTCATATGATTGTGACAAGATGAAGAGAAGAAAAGGAACCACAGGTTAATCAGGACAACACCCTTAATGCAGAGGTTGGAAATCTCAAAGGGGACAGGACACACTGCAGGCAAAGAGCGCATATGCGGTCTCCCCATCCATGTGATCCTGACCCATGAAGGTATGGTGAGACCCACACAGTCCCCGCACCCTATACCTGGGGCCACACATCCACACTCACCAGGGTGACCCACCTCCCCAGACCCCTCCACCTGGGTCACATGTCCACAGTCCCAGGGTGACCTCACCTCCCCAGACCCTGCACCTGGGGTCACACGTCCCCTTGGTCAGGACACCATGGCTCTGCAAGGGGCTCCCCCAATGTGGAAACAAGCTGGGTCCCTGGGACCTCCTGGGATGGGAAAAAGTGTCAGGTGTGTCTCCTTTCCCCACACTTGTCCCAGAGGAGTCCTCCTCTCCTCACTTTGGTTCTGTGTGATTTTAACTGTTTGTACAGCTTTCATACTAGAGTTGAACACACGACCCTGGTGCTGGCATGCTCAGTCCTTTCTCGTCTCACTTACATGTTGAGAAAACATACAGGACAGCAGGGCTGAAAGCCGAGGGGCAGCTCTGGACTCTGCTGAGTAGGGACGGTAGACTGGAGGGAGAGCTCAGCAGCAGCCTCAGCTGTCACCCATCGGCCTTTTGCCCGATCTGCGTGCCCTGCAATCAATTCAGCAGCTAAACCTGCTTCCCTATGCACCATGCACGTGCTGGTAAATTGGAATTATTGCCAGGTAGTCCTCCTGAGGATTCTCCATGAGCCCCAGGGAAGGTGAACCTTGCAGGGATTAAGACTAAGGCCCCGACCATAGCACTGACCCTTGGGAGGACCAGGTCACCACACTCAGAAGAGAGGCTGTTACGTAGACAAGCCCACCTCAGCTCCAGACCCCAGACATCTAAGCACTGACATTCAGATGCAGGCACGGAGCTTCCCAGTACTGAGGCCAGGCCGGGTCTCTACCCAGGTCCCCATAGTCCTAGCGTACACAGAACATGGTCAGGTCTAAATCTTCTTATTATAGACAACACATGGTCAGCTCTAAACATAATCAGTAGACAGGACATGCAGAGGTCTAAATCTACCATGTAGACACAACTTGATCATGTTTAAACTAGCTTAGGGCTGATCTCATAGGGGGTACAGATCACACACATGGGTCTCTCATCTTTGGACACCCACATCAGGAAACTGAACAAAATCTTTGTCATTAAACATTTCAACAGGTAAAACAGAAATGTTCCCAATTTCTCTGGCCACCTGATGGTCAGGATCCACGGGCGAGCCACGAACTTCTTACAGTGCAGCCCAGTCTGCTGCCAGGACAGACAAGAAGTGGCCTGATTCCAGCCTCCCAGGCTTCCAGAAGGAGGCGGCCACACTGCAAGCCAGGTCAGGAGAGTCCTGCATGGTCCGGGCCGAGAGATCCGGTCTGTCCTTTCGGCTGGCCGATTCCGGGAGGGGCGCTCAGGGCCGCTGAGAGCCCTGCACTCAGGTCCTGCTTCCCTGCAGCGTGTGCGTGTGCGTGTGCGTGTGCGTGTGTGTGTGTGTGTGTGTGTAGAGGGGGCAGTGGCTGACGGCTCCCATGGTTCCCAACCCGGGCACCGCGCTGTCTTCGAGGGGAGGCACGGGGAGAGGTAGGGGCACAGAAGCCGTTGGAGAGGAGAACCCACCGCGGAACTCCTTGCACACTGGCTCGCCCCACCCGGAGACCCGCCTGCCCATCTTGGGCCGCATGTCGCCCCCCAGTCCCCCACCCCCGAGGGCAGGGTGCCTGCTCTTTCAACAGCACAGGGTCTCACATGAAGGAGACCCAATGTGGACTGTCAGCCCCCAACTCCTGATGCTGTGTTTAGGGGGAGAATGAACCCCCTTGACTGGGCGATGGGACCCTGTGAGGAAAGAGGTGGCGGCCCGATCCAAGTCGGGGCCTGGCTGAGATATGAGGAAACAGGAGCCAAGGGCAGGGCCTGGAGGCCAGGCCAACAGGAGGTTCACCCCCAGCCTTGGCCGGGCTCTCCAACGGTGACATTGTTGCTTTAGGGGATCTGGGACAGGTGACTGAATGTAATGGGAGTCTAAACTGGACCCTGAATGCAGCTTAAAGAAGGTGTGAAGGATGTTACTGAGACAGTGACAGTCATTGGAAGACAAACTCTGTGTCAGGATATCCTGCTCCATCCATTTAAATCCCTGAGATCTGTGACCTTTACGTGGCTACTCAGGATTGTTAGAGCAGCTGCGTGCGGATATATCTGGGGCACAATTCAGTCTGCAGCCAACTTGCAAGTGGTTCCAGCAAACACACAGGTGTGCGCACAGGCAGGCACAGCACACACACAAACATATGCACGTGCACAGCACAAATATATTCACTCACTAGCATGTGAACACACATGCACCCATATGCCCATGCACACACTAATGTGTGCAAGTTCACATACCTATCCACATGCACAGCATATTTATGCAAACAGGCACATGCACACGCATAGCACACACACAGGGAATAAAGTGAATCCGTAAAGCATTAATTCCTGAACACAAGTGAAGCTGACATGTATTTTTCCCTTTTCTTAGCCTTGATGTTTTCCACAACAAAAAGTTTAAGAAAAAAGTTAATGGCAAATGACTTTTGATTCATAGGACTTTCTGATTTTATTCCACAAATATTATGACAGCAGAAATGAATGTAGATATTACATGTGTCCACTAATGGAAGAATGGAGAAGAAAAACACGGTCCATCAATAGAAGGGAATGCTATTCAGCCTAAAAAGGAAGTCAATTCTGACACAGGATGCAGCAGGGATGAACCTTGAGGGCATTATGCTCAGTGATGTAAGCTAGACACAAAAAAACAAACAGTGCTTGATCCACTCATACAAGGCCCCTAGAGCAGTCGGAAATATAGAGACATAAAGTAGGATGTGGAGGGCCAGAGGCTGAGGGAGGGACAATGGGGAGTGAGTGTTTAATGGGGACTGTTTCAATTTTGCAAGATGAAAAAGTTCTGGAGGATGATGGTGGTCAGGTTTGCACAACAGTGTGAATTACTTCCCGACCCTGAAATGTGCACTTAAAAATGGTTAAGATAGTACATTTTATGTTATGTGTACCAGACCACAATTTTTAAAACTTTTCCGAAAACAACAGGAAATAGTCCATGAATACCACAAGATGCACAACTTCACTAACAACAGAGGGATTAAAGCCATAAGAAAAATACTGTGCATACACCTACCAGAATGGCAGACATGAAAGACATAGTATCAAATATCAGCAGGATGTGGAGCAATGGAAAGCCTGGTACGCAACGGGGGGATGCAACCACTTCTGAAGCAATCGGGCCTCAGATAGCGAAGTCCGTGCACAGAGACCCACAGTGCTCCTCCCAGTTGAACACAAACCCACCAGCCCTGCACCAGGACACACGGACATGGACTGGCAGCCACAGGAGCCAAACCTGAAGGAACCTGAAGGCCATCACCGACGGATGCAGAAATGAACCATGCACGCTCCTATGAAGGAATATTCCACAGCAATGGAGTACATTTTGTTTAAAGGTAGTAAAACTATAAAAATTATTTTTTAAAGAAAACTATATTTACAAGATGAAAGAATCTATAATTCTGGCACCTAGGGATTGTCGAATGCTCCTAAAAATAGATTGCTGTGGAAAGGTTTATTATAGGGAAATTGACATATTCTCTAGGAAGGACGGGGTGAATGGGCCTGCTACATTTTCTACATTGAAGACATGTACAGGTTTTGATTCTACTTCTGTTAAATCAAGTGGGGCTTCACTGGATTTCTGCTACTGCGGAGATAATCAAATTCTGGGTAGGGGTCAGGAGAAAATTAGTCATAGGTGTTCTTGTGTAGTAATTACTGTTGAAAGTGTAAATGATCCATTTACCAGTAAGACTGAGAATAGAATAACTGCTACATTACTTCATATGAGATGATCCTCTGTGCTATTGTTCCTGGAGCTCCAGTGAGTGAGTATTTTGAATGTGAAGTTCATCCAGATCTGAGGATGGAATAAATGGCTAGGTGTGATATGGCTAATAGAAATAATATGCCTACATTTATACTAATTAGTGGATAAGATATGGGAAGAGGAATTCATGTTGTGAGAGGCAGGGTTATGGCTAGCATTGGGGCAATAATATATAAATTGATGATGTTGATGGACATAGTGGTTCTTTAATAAGTAATTTGAATGCCTCAGCAATGGGTTGTAATCATCCATGGGGGCTGATGATTTTTGGCCCTTTCTGGATTTGTATATAGCCTAGGATTTTCCATTTGGTTAATTTGAGGAATGCTATGGTGAATTAAATTGGGTAATTTGTGAAAGAATGTTGATTATAAACATATTCTTAGGAAGAGGACTTGAACCAGTGCAGAAAAAGTTTCAGTTTTACATAATTACCGGGCTCTGCCAGCGTAACGAACCCTGTTCTACAGTAGGGTATGTATAAATTAATTGAATGTAGATTATATCATCATGTAGTTTGAAGACATTTTGTAAAGGAAGCCGTATTGCTCTTGTCCTTTCATACTGGAAGAAATCTGCAATAGACAGAAACCAACCAGGATGACTCCAGTCTGAACTCAGATCACGTGAGACTTTAATCGTTGAACAAACAGACAATTAATAGCAGTTATACCGTTGAAATGTCGTGATCCAGCATCAAGGTCATAAACCATATTGCCCATATGAACTCCAGAATACAATTACACTGTTATCCCTAGGAAAACTTGTTCCATTGACCAGTGTTTTAGAAGAACAGGTGATAAAGCATTTTGACTAGCTGGCCTAAATTTTAATCACTCAGAAGCGGTTTTATTCTCCCAAAAATAAATGGCGCATGGGCTCAAGACACACCTGCTTCAGTAGTTGTGGCGTGCAGACTCAGTAGTTCTGGCCCAATGGCTTAGTTGTTCCGTGGCACGTGAGATCTTCCCGGACCGGGGATCGAACCGGGTCCCCTGCATTGGCAGGCGAATTCTTAATCACTGCATCACCAGGGAAGTCCCAGATTCGCAGTCTCCCTTTTAATATACCTTAAGCCCAAAGAATCCATGGAAAATTGTTAGAGAAAATAAGGCAATAAAATATTGTAAGGACTATAACAGAAGCATATAGTACACAGTTCATATAGACACATCCCAAGCAGTTACAAAGTATATTAAAAGGGAGGCTGCAATTTTAAAAGAATAAGAAAAATTATACCCACAAACTCCCAATCTTTCCTGAAACGTTGCAATCTGAAACCCTATTGTAGGAAGCAGAAGATTCCAGGAGATAGTCTACAAATGAAGGACTCCAAACCCTGTGGTTGGATAAGGAATTCTGGAAGGAAGGTATCCTCACCCAAGGAGAGCAGGTTCCTATACTTCTATAACATCACATCCCTGTACAATTCCCATTGATCTTGGTCCAGGCATTCTCACTCCTCTTGACAGAAATCTATGGCCACATCCTGGAATGTCAGCAGTCCCTGAAATTAAACGTACACATGCCATGTGGCCACGGGAAGAGTTCATAATATGACCCAAGAAGAAAACAGCAAGTTAAGAGAAGGTTTTAATTTAGAAGAGTCTCTTCAATTATCCACTAATACATATATATATATATATATATATATATATATATATATATATATAATTTTTTTTTTACAAAGTAACTTTCTCTACCTTATTTCTAACTACAAGAAAAGAGTATGGCATGTGATCCACAAAACCAGTATAGAGACTATACTTGTCTGGAAAAGAAATGATAAAATGATGGTTTCAACACAGGCATATGCATTTTTGAGTGTTTTATTTATATCAAACTGGATAAAATGTGTGTATTTCTCATAGGGAAAAGACCTGTCGAGGTAGAAATGTACCTTTCAACTATTCATGGGTACACGAGTACACTGGGGAGATTGTAAAAGTGCAGCTTGTGATTCAGTAGGTCCGGTGGGCCTGAGTTCTATTTTTTTAACAAGCTGATTTTTAACTAGTGATGCCACAGTCTCTGATTCATTAACCACAACTGTGAATATCAGAGACATAATTAGAAAGGTAAAAATTCACATTTAATTTTGAACTTAAAGTGTTTTATCGATTTACACCTTTAATAGAATAGTGAGCACAGCAGCAACAATCATTTGTGAGTATTTACTATAGACTGTGTATCTTTCTAATTTTTTTGTGTAGGATTCCAGGAAAAAGGCCTGGGCTGCGGCCACAATGGGCGTGGCCCCCAGGCCGGGCCGCCCCTCCAGGACCCCCGACGGGGCCCTGCGCTCCTGGCGGCTCCCTCCCCCGCCGCCCCGCTCCCTCCCGGAAGGCCTCGGGGCAGAGCGGTCCCACCCACTGCGCGCTGAACAGAGCCCGCGTTTCCTCAGAGCTGGAACTCCCGGCTCAGGCGGGGTCTCTTCCCTCCGCCTTCACGGAACTGCCCCGGAGACCGAGGGGAGGGCGACCTCACTGAGGCTGCCGGCTCTGGAGGTGCCCCGGCGGCCGAAGACATGACAGTCGCGGGGACGGCGGGCCGGGTAAGTGGGCGCCGACCCTCCGCCTGGTCCGGTGCCCGGGCGGCAGCACAAGACCAGCTTCTGAGGGGCAGGGGTTCGCTGCCACCCGCCGCTGCTGTGCAGAAAGAGCGGCCTCCAGCGTCTGGTCCCCGGGAAATTCGGTCCGTCCTCTCGCCCCTGCCCTCGTCCTGGCTCGCGAGGCCTGGTTGGCGTGAGGAGGGGGTCGGCCTGAGCGTCCTGAGGGGAAACGGGGCAAGGGAGGCGCAGGGTCCGGCTGCAGCGTCAGCGCCCCTCTTCCCGACTGCGGGGAAAGCGGCTGAAAACTCCTCCCGAGGCGCGCAGGCCCCTTATTCAGCCGAGTCCCTCTGCGCTCCTTCCTCCCTGAGCTAAAGTACCGGGGGGAGGGGACAGGGCAGGGAACTGGCGCAGGTAATGGGGAACATCCAAAGGTGATTGTTAACTAAGGAAAACCAGCTCTCCCAAGGTGAGGAATGCGGCGCTTTTCTTTGCCTGGGCTCACTGAATTCCTTCCTTTGATATGCACCTCAGCTCTCTGGCGCCTGCATTCTGTATTTGCATATCCTGAGTGCCTCAGGGCCCGCCGGCTCACATTGGAGGGCTGCAAGTGCTGAAGACTGTGACATCCTTTGTTTACTGATAGGGCAAGAAATAGTCCGTTTCTCACAGGCTTGAGGGGCAGACAGTGCAAAAAAGTCAGAGAATCTCACTCGGCCTGTACTTTGGTTTACATATAGATAATATTTATACTTAACTGTGCTAATAGAGGTTCTCAAGTCCAATCAACTTGTACTACTGCCCTCTATGTATCAATTTCATCAATATCATAAGATAAATGCCTATAGAATTGACTTAATCCATTTAAATAGGATAATGATTTTGAAAGGAAACATAATAGAAATATAACAACGAAACCTTTACCACTAAAGGCTGGGTCTGGAACACCCTAAATAAATGTTCCATTGTTAAAATATTGAAAGATGTAGTCAATAGAAATATCAACAAAAATGACAAATAATAAGGGTAGCAGAATGTTGAAATGTTCTATCTTTATCATTAAAGTGGCAGAAAATCATTTATTAGTAGGCACTGGGGGCAGAAGATGCCTGATTTTATATCTGTGTCATATTTGTGCAGTTGTTTCAACAAGTAACTTAAAGACAAAATGGAAAGACAAGGAGGTTTGTGCCTGAGATCATGTTGATGTGAAACCAGGGATGGCCACCTTGTGCCAGGTGAGTTAAGTTTACCTGGCAGGTAGACCGCAGAGCTCCTGGGAAGCAAGGGTTGGAATTTTTCTGCTGGGTGCCCCTTAGGTTCTGTGACTTGACTGACTGTGAGTCATGTTTCGGGAAAGACCTGATCACAGGAAAAGGCTGGGAATAGAGTGATTTGGGGAGCAGCTAACAACATTCATCACAGCTCACGGCCTGAATGAATTTTAAAGAAACAGGAAAACAAATGCTTCTTATGGAATCAGAGAATGTGAGGGCTGGACAATCCCAGAAAATGAGGAACACCCATCCCATTTTCCAGATGACAAAACAGAGGTCCAGCAAGGTGAAATCCCTCACCCAAGTTGCACCCGTCTCTCCTCCCCACTACGTGGTTCATGAAAGCAGGACTCTTCCTGTCTTGACCACTGCTGAACCCCAAAAAGGGCCAGGCATCTAGCAGCTGCTCCAAAAATTTGGGTTGACTGTAGGAACAATGCTATTTCTTTCTTTCTCACTCTTATTCAGGATTGTGCCAAGAACTCCCCAGGTTGCAATGTAATTCGATAAATGTAAATATTAATTGAGTTTTGTTGTGATGAGGACTTAGGCTTTGAAGGTAACAGACTTGGTTCAGATCTTGGTTCTGCCACTCCATAGCTGTTTGGCTTTGGGAAAATTACTAAACCTCTCTGAGATTATTTCCTCCTTTGTAAAGTGGGGATAAATCTCTCTGAGCCAGCAGAGCAGCTGCATGAGAGATGTGCACTAAATATTGGTCTTTCTCACTCTCCTACGCCATCTCTCTGTTCTTCCCAGAGAAGCTGTACAGAAGGATATAGTACTTTTGTTTAAAATAGTTAACGAATTAATTAATTAATTTGTTTTTGGCTGCGTTGGGTCTTCGTTGCTATGCGCAGGCTTTGCCTAGTTGCGGCAAGCGGGGGCTACTCTTTGTTGCGGTGCGCGGGCTTCTCATTGCGGTGGCTTCTCTTGCTAGCCTTAACCCCAATGCTAGCCTTAACCCTGGCTCTCACAACATGAATTCCTCTTCCCATATCTTATCCACTAATTAATATAAATGTAGGCCTGTTATTTCTATTAGCCATATCACACCTAGCCATTTGCTCCATCCTCAGATCTGGATGAACTTCACATTCAAAATACTCACTCACTGGAGCTCTAGGAGCAATAGCACAGACAATCATCTCATATGAAGTAATGTAGCAGTTATTCTATTCTCAGTCTTACTGATAAATGGATCATTTACACTTTCAACAGTAATTATTACACAAGAACACCTATGACTAATTTTCTCCTGACCCCTACCCAGAATTTGATTATCTCCGCAGTAGCCGAAATCCAACGAAGCCCCACTTGATTAAACGGAAGTAGCATCAAAACCTGTATATGTCTTCAATGTAGAAAATGTAGCAGGCCCATTCACCCCGTCCCTCCTAGAGAATATGTCAATTTCCCTATAATAAACATTTCCACAGCAATCTATTTTTAGGAGCATTCGAAAATCCCTAGGTGCCAGAATTATATACAGCCCAAGTCATCATTAAACACATCTAACAATCTCCTTTCTATGAATTTGAGCCTCCTACCTACAATTTTGATATGATCAACGCATACATCTCTTATAAAAAGTATTTTACGACTAACATTAACCCTATGTATATGAGAGTTTTCACTAATTGTCATCATACCAGGCAACCCACCACAAATTTAAGAAATATGTCTGACAAAAGAGTTACTTTGATAGAGTAAATCACAGAGGTTTCAATGCTCTTATTCCTGGAATTGAATTCTTCCTAATAATTTTACATTCTCCATGCTACCTACCACATTACACCACATGCTATATAGTAAAGTTCTCTAAGTAAGCTTCAGGCCCATACCCCCAAAATATTTTTGTATATCCTTCCTGTGCTAATAAACTCTCATTGTTTTTACCATCATTCTACTGACCATTTTCTCAGGAAATATAATTGTATAACAAGCTCACACTGGTTAATGGTATCCCCATTCTAATAAAAAACATGAACCCATAAGCTACAGAAGCATCCAACAAATATTTCCTAAAACAGTCCACCACATCAATACTACTTATAATGGCTATTATCATTAATCTAATATACTCTGGTCAAAGAGCACAATGAATAACAAGAATCTTTAATCCAGCAGCATCCACCCTCATGACAATCGCCCTTGTCACAAAAGTAGGACTTTCCCCATTTCACTTCTGAGTGCCTGAAGTCACACGAGGCATCCCATGAACAGCAGACCTGATGCTATCAACATGACAAAATTGCACCCCTATCAGTTTTATACCACAGGTCACCTTCCATCAACCTAAATATACTATTAATCATAGTGATATTATAAATCATAGCTGGAGGCTGAGGCAGACTTCGCCATACTCACCTGGAAAATATTACACCCTCCTCATCAATTGCCCATATAGGATGAATAACAGCTATTATAATGTATATTCAGATTATAACAATCCTAAACATACTAATTTATATCATAACAACACTATCTTCTTCTTATTTATGCCCAGATCATGTACTACAAGAGTATCATTATCACACACATGAGATAAAACACCTCCCATCACAATCATTTTCCTCACCATTATAGTATCATTAGGACATCGCCCATCACTATCAGGCTTTCTACCCAAATGAATAATTATCCAAGAGATAACAAAAACGACAACATCATTCTACCAACACTAATAACCATCATAGCAGTCCTCAGCATATATTTCTACTTGCAGCTAACATACTCCACATCACTAACTATATTCCCTTCATTAAACAACACAAACACAAAACAATTTGAACATACAAAGAAATAACCTTCCTATCATTACCAATCATAATACCCACACGGTTACTACACACAACACCCATTCTATCGGTGCTGGACTAGGAATTTAGGTTAGTTCAGACCAAGAGCTTTCAAAACCCTAAACAAGTGAAATTTACTTAATTCCTAAAAATAAGGATTGCAAGACTTTATTCTACATCAATTGAATGTAAAGCAAACACTGTATTGAAGCCAAATCTTTACGAGATGGATGAGTTTTAACCCCAGGAAACTTTAGTTAACAGGCAAATCCTCTAGTCAACTGACTTCAGTCTACTTCTCCTTCATTTGAGAAAGAAAAAAAGAAAAAAAAAAAAAAAGGCAGGATAATCACTGGCAGAATTGAAGCTGCTTCTCTGAAGTTACAATTCAATTTGTTGATTCACCACAGGGTTTGCCAGAAAGAGGGCTCAATCTCTGTCTTTAGATTTACAGTCTAATGCTAACTCAGTCATTTTACCTCTGTTCATACACTGCTGATTATTTTCAACAAATCACAAAGATATCGGCACTTTATATTTACTATTTGGTGCTTGAGCTGGAGTAGCAGGCAGCACCTTAATTATATTAATCCAGGCTGAGCTATGCTGACCTGGACCGCTACTTGGAGATGCCCAAATCTGTAAGGTTGTCATAACAGTCCCTGCACTTGTAATAATTTTCTTTATAGCTGTACCCGTTATGATTGCAGGCTTTGAAAACTGACTTGGGCCACTAAGAACTCGGACACCTGAAGTAGCATTTCCCCCAATAAATCATATAAACTTTTGACTACTTCCCCCATCATTCTTACTCCTACTCATATCACCAATAGTAGAAGCTGGTTCTGGTACCAGTGGGACGGTGTATTCAGCTCTAGCCTGCAATCTGGCCCATGCAGGAGCCTCTGTCGACCTAACTGTTTTCTCCTTACATTTAGCAGGTGTCTCCTCAATTCTTGGTATTATTACTTTTATTACTATAGTCTTTAATACAAAACCAGCAGTCATATCCCAATACCAAACACCATTATTTGTTTAATCTTCCCCAACTATAGCCATATTACTATAATTACCAATCTCAGTCCAAGCAGCCAGAATTGCCATGCTGTTAAGAGATAGAAATCTAAACACTACTTTCTTTGACCCTGCAGGAGGAGACCGAATCCTATACCAACACCTCTTTTGATACTTTGCTCACCCTGAAGTCTGTATTCATGGCCTTACAGGGTTTTTTATAAACTCACATAGCATTACATACTATTTAGGACAAAAATTGCCTTTCAGCTATCTGGGAATAGTATGAGTCATGTCCACTGGTTTTTTAGGAGTTCTCTTGTGGGCCCATCATATGTTTACCATAGGGATAGCTGTGGACTCAGGAGCATACTTTGCATCAGCTACCGTAATTACTTCTATCCCTACAGGAGTAAAAGTATCTAGCTGATTAGCAACTCTTTATTTAATTTTTCTTTTTCTTTTCTTTTTTTTTTTTTTTTTTGGCTGAGTTGGGTCTTGGTTGCTGCGCATGGGCTTTCTCTGGTTGCGGTGAGCGGCAGGTACTCTTCGTTGCGGTGTGCGGCCCTTTCATTGCAGTGGCTTCTCTTGTTGCAGAGCACGGCCTCTAGGCGCGTGGGCTTCAGTAGTTGTGGCTTGCGGGCTCTAGAGGGCAGGCTCAGTAGTTGTGGCACACGGGCTTTTTGCTCCGCGGCATGTGGGATCTTCCCAGACAAGGGCTCGAACCCGTGTTCCCTGCATTGGCAGACGAATTCTTAACCACTGCGTCACCAGGGAAGTCCCTGGTTAGCAACTGTTCACGGAGGTAATACTATATGACCTCCCACTATATTATGAGTTTTAGGCTTTAGTTTTTCTTTTTACAGTAGGTGGTTTGACAGGAATCATCTTAGTCAACTCATCCCCAGACATTGTCCTCCAGGATACATACTATGTAGTAGCACACTTCCATGACCTAATGTCCATGGGAGCAGTCTTCACTATTATAGGAGGCTTTCTACACTGATTCCCACTATTCTCAGGTTATACAGTTAACTCAGCATGAGCAAAAATTCACTTCACAAGTATATTTGTAGTCGTAAATATGACTTCCTGCAGCACTTTCGTGGCCTCTCAGGGATGTCACTACGTTAGTCTGAGTACCCTGAGGCACACACAACATGAAATATTTTGTCTTTAGGCTCATTCATCTCAGTAGCAGCAGTAATGCTAATAATCTTCATACTTTGAAAAGCATTTGTGTCTAAACAAGAAGTCTTAGCAGTGGAAATTGCTACTCCTAACCTAGAATGGTTACACGGATGTCCTCCACCATATCCTACGTTTCAAGATCCTACCTATGTAAATGTAAAATAAGGAAGGACTCAAGTCCTTTTCAACCAGTTTCAAGCCAACACCATAACAATTATGTCTTCCTCAATAAATGAGATAAAAGTAAAAAGTGATGTAGCTTTGTCAAAGTTAAATGATAGGCTAAAATCCTGTATATGACTAAGGCATATCAATTTCATCTAGGCTCTCAAGATACAACATCACCGATTATGGAAGAACTTTTACATTTTCTTCATCACACATTAATAGTGATTTTTAAAATAAGTTCTCTAGTCCTCTATATCATTTCACTAATATTGACATCTAAACTCATATGCATACAATAGATGCACAGGTAGAGAAAATGTGAACAATTTACTAGCTATTATTGTAATCTTAATTGCCCTATCATCATTGTGAATCCTTTACATGATACATGAAATCAATAACTCTTCCCAAACCATAAAAAACTATGGGTCCGTAACGATACTGAAGCTACAAATACACAGATTACGAAGATTTAAATGTTGACTCCTCTGTAATCCCCACATCAGAGCTAAAACCAGGAGAATAATGACTAATAGAAGTCAACAACCGAGTAGTTAGGGATAGTCATTGAATATTAGTTTCATCTGAAATTGTTGTACACTCCGGAGTTGTTCCTTCTCAGGCCTAAAAGGAGCTGCTATCCCAGGACGCCTAACTTAAAGAATCCTAATATCAACAGGACCCGGCCTATGTTGTGGACAAGAGAGCACGTTTTCCTGAGTTCAAAGACAGGACAGAGGGATATGTCTGAGATATGGGGTGAATCTGCAGCCCATGGGGATGCACTCTCCAAGCTCCAGTATAGGAATGGGGCCTCTAGGGTCCCAGGCCACCCACCATGCCCTCTGGAGCAGGATCTGGGCAACATTCCCTGTCAGTGATGAGGCAGCCCTAGCACCTGTCACGGCCCGATGTCGTGTCCTATGTGGGCCCCATGCTCTTGGGACCACACCCCACACTCTGCAGGTCCATGCTACAGGGTCCTTCATGCCTCAGGAGTAGAGACCACACAGCAAGCAGTTCCCTCCCCAACCAGCAGGAGGAGGGGAGGAGAGCAGGGACACCAGGGGACTCTCACTCAGACAACAACACCCCAGCGGTGCCAGCGGGGACAGTGATGATGCAGATGAGGCACAGACCAAGAGATGGGACCAGAGGACCCAAAAGGCAGCTGGTCAGGTCCTGGCTCACCTGCACCCCGGACACCTTTGTCCCGCATACACCCCCTTCCTCATACACCCTCTCCTTAAATGCAGATTCTTCAGATGCGAACAGGCAGAGCTTCAGACTGAAAGTCAGCTCTTCCAAAATGACCCGTCAGCAAACACTGCAGGATTCCACTCCAGTGGGTGCCCTGCAGTCGACAACTCAGGGACTGAAGTGGATATCGGTGCCAGGGGCAGTGGGAGGGAATGGGGAATGAGACTTTCATGGTTGTGGAATTTTGGTTTTGCAGGACGAAAAGTTCTACTGATGGTGGTGATGGCTCCACGAGAAAGTGAATCTATCTGATGCCTCAGAAACGTGCACTTAAAATGGTGATGATGGTAAAGGGTATGTGACGTGTGTTTTATTTCACTTAAAATAAATTCTTAAAATAATGTCTTGTTAATTGAGATTCCATTTCGACTCCCCTTCATCACAAATGTCGGAGGCCCAGACACAGTCCCCTACCTTAGGGGCCATCACGGTACCCTCACAGAGCACGTGGGAGACCATTCATAGGGGGGGCTAGTCTGTGCTCACCTGACCTCTGTCCAGGGGGACCCAGGCAGTGGTGACCCCCATAGATTAGACATATGATATGCTATAGTATTAATACGACACCACCAAGTGTTGTCACTCACCGGAACACAGAGCAGCAACCCACTCAAACATGCCTGACCTCATATGATTGTGACAAGATGAAGAGAAGAAAAGGAACCACAGGTTAATCAGGACAACACCCTTAATGCAGAGGTTGGAAATCTCAAAGGGGACAGGACACACTGCAGGCAAAGAGCGCATATGCGGTCTCCCCATCCATGTGATCCTGACCCATGCAGGTATGGTGAGACCCACACAGTCCCCGCACCCTATACCTGGGGCCACACATCCACACTCACCAGGGTGACCCACCTCCCCAGACCCCTCCACCTGGGTCACATGTCCACAGTCCCAGGGTGACCTCACCTCCCCAGACCCTGCACCTGGGGTCACACGTCCCCTTGGTCAGGACACCATGGCTCTGCAAGGGGCTCCCCCAATGTGGAAACAAGCTGGGTCCCTGGGACCTCCTGGGATGGGAAAAAGTGTCAGGTGGGTCTCCTTTCCCCACACTTGTCCCAGAGGAGTCCTCCTCTCCTCACTTTGGTTCTGTGTGATTTTAACTGTTTGTACAGCTTTCATACTAGAGTTGAACACACGACCCTGGTGCTGGCATGCTCAGTCCTTTCTCGTCTCACTTACATGTTGAGAAAACATACAGGACAGCAGGGCTGAAAGCCGAGGGGCAGCTCTGGACTCTGCTGAGTAGGGACGGTAGACTGGAGGGAGAGCTCAGCAGCAGCCTCAGCTGTCACCCATTGGCCTTTTGCCCGATCTGCGTGCCCTGCAATCAATTCAGCAGCTAAACCTGCTTCCCTATGCACCATGCACGTGCTGGTAAATTGGAATTATTGCCAGGTAGTCCTCCTGAGGATTCTCCATGAGCCCCAGGGAAGGTGAACCTTGCAGGGATTAAGACTAAGGCCCCGACCATAGCACTGACCCTTGGGAGGACCAGGTCACCACACTCAGAAGAGAGGCTGTTACGTAGACAAGCCCACCTCAGCTCCAGACCCCAGACATCTAAGCACTGACATTCAGATGCAGGCACGGAGCTTCCCAGTACTGAGGCCAGGCCGGGTCTCTACCCAGGTCCCCATAGTCCTAGCGTACACAGAACATGGTCAGGTCTAAATCTTCTTATTATAGACAACACATGGTCAGCTCTAAACATAATCAGTAGACAGGACATGCAGAGGTCTAAATCTACCATGTAGACACAACTTGATCATGTTTAAACTAGCTTAGGGCTGATCTCATAGGGGGTACAGATCACACACATGGGTCTCTCATCTTTGGACACCCACATCAGGAAACTGAACAAAATCTTTGTCATTAAACATTTCAACAGGTAAAACAGAAATGTTCCCAATTTCTCTGGCCACCTGATGGTCAGGATCCACGGGCGAGCCACTAACTTCTTAGAGTGCAGCCCAGTCTGCTGCCAGGACAGACAAGAAGTGGCCTGATTCCAGCCTCCCAGGCTTCCAGAAGGAGGCGGCCACACTGCAAGCCAGGTCAGGAGAGTCCTGCATGGTCCGGGCCGAGAGATCCGGTCTGTCCTTTCGGCTGGCCGATTCCGGGAGGGGCGCTCAGGGCCGCTGAGAGCCCTGCACTCAGGTCCTGCTTCCCTGCAGCGTGTGCGTGTGCGTGTGCGTGTGCGTGTGTGTGTGTGTGTGTGTAGAGGGGGCAGTGGCTGACGGCTCCCATGGTTCCCAACCCGGGCACCGCGCTGTCTTCGAGGGGAGGCACGGGGAGAGGTAGGGGCACAGAAGCCGTTGGAGAGGAGAACCCACCGCGGAACTCCTTGCACACTGGCTCGCCCCACCCGGAGACCCGCCTGCCCATCGTGGGCCGCATGTCGCCCCCCAGTCCCCCACCCCCGAGGGCAGGGTGCCTGCTCTTTCAACAGCACAGGGTCTCACATGAAGGAGACCCAATGTGGACTGTCAGCCCCCAACTCCTGATGCTGTGTTTAGGGGGAGAATGAACCCCCTTGACTGGGCGATGGGACCCTGTGAGGAAAGAGGTGGCGGCCCGATCCAAGTCGGGGCCTGGCTGAGATATGAGGAAACAGGAGCCAAGGGCAGGGCCTGGAGGCCAGGCCAACAGGAGGTTCACCCCCAGCCTTGGCCGGGCTCTCCAACGGTGACATTGTTGCTTTAGGGGATCTGGGACAGGTGACTGAATGTAATGGGAGTCTAAACTGGACCCTGAATGCAGCTTAAAGAAGGTGTGAAGGATGTTACTGAGACAGTGACAGTCATTGGAAGACAAACTCTGTGTCAGGATATCCTGCTCCATCCATTTAAATCCCTGAGATCTGTGACCTTTACGTGGCTACGCAGGATTGTTAGAGCAGCTGCGTGCGGATATATCTGGGGCACAATTCAGTCTGCAGCCAACTTGCAAGTGGTTCCAGCAAACACACAGGTGTGCGCACAGGCAGGCACAGCACACACACAAACATATGCACGTGCACAGCACAAATATATTCACTCACTAGCATGTGAACACACATGCACCCATATGCCCATGCACACACTAATGTGTGCAAGTTCACATACCTATCCACATGCACAGCATATTTATGCAAACAGGCACATGCACACGCATAGCACACACACAGGGAATAAAGTGAATCCGTAAAGCATTAATTCCTGAACACAAGTGAAGCTGACATGTATTTTTCCCTTTTCTTAGCCTTGATGTTTTCCACAACAAAAAGTTTAAGAAAAAAGTTAATGGCAAATGACTTTTGATTCATAGGACTTTCTGATTTTATTCCACAAATATTATGACAGCAGAAATGAATGTAGATATTACATGTGTCCACTAATGGAAGAATGGAGAAGAAAAACACGGTCCATCAATAGAAGGGAATGCTATTCAGCCTAAAAAGGAAGTCAATTCTGACACAGGATGCAGCAGGGATGAACCTTGAGGGCATTATGCTCAGTGATGTAAGCTAGACACAAAAAAACAAACAGTGCTTGATCCACTCATACAAGGCCCCTAGAGCAGTCGGAAATATAGAGACATAAAGTAGGATGTGGAGGGCCAGAGGCTGAGGGAGGGACAATGGGGAGTGAGTGTTTAATGGGGACTGTTTCAATTTTGCAAGATGAAAAAGTTCTGGAGGATGATGGTGGTCAGGTTTGCACAACAGTGTGAATTACTTCCCGACCCTGAAATGTGCACTTAAAAATGGTTAAGATAGTACATTTTATGTTATGTGTACCAGACCACAATTTTTAAAACTTTTCCGAAAACAACAGGAAATAGTCCATGAATACCACAAGATGCACAACTTCACTAACAACAGAGGGATTAAAGCCATAAGAAAAATACTGTGCATACACCTACCAGAATGGCAGACATGAAAGACATAGTATCAAATATCAGCAGGATGTGGAGCAATGGAAAGCCTGGTACGCAACGGGGGGATGCAACCACTTCTGAAGCAATCGGGCCTCAGATAGCGAAGTCCGTGCACAGAGACCCACAGTGCTCCTCCCAGTTGAACACAAACCCACCAGCCCTGCACCAGGACACACGGACATGGACTGGCAGACACAGGAGCCAAACCTGAAGGAACCTGAAGGCCATCACAGACGGATGCAGAAATGAACCATGCACGCTCCTATGAAGGAATATTCCACAGCAATGGAGTACATTTTGTTTAAAGGTAGTAAAACTATAAAAATTATTTTTTAAAGAAAACTATATTTACAAGATGAAAGAATCTATAATTCTGGCACCTAGGGATTGTCGAATGCTCCTAAAAACAGATTGCTGTGGAAACGTTTATTATAGGGAAATTGACATATTCTCTAGGAAGGACGCGGTGAATGGGCCTGCTACATTTTCTACATTGAAGACATGTACAGGTTTTGATTCTACTTCTGTTAAATCAAGTGGGGCTTCACTGGATTTCTGCTACTGCGGAGATAATCAAATTCTGGGTAGGGGTCAGGAGAAAATTAGTCATAGGTGTTCTTGTGTAGTAATTACTGTTGAAAGTGTAAATGATCCATTTACCAGTAAGACTGAGAATAGAATAACTGCTACATTACTTCATATGAGATGATCCTCTGTGCTATTGTTCCTGGAGCTCCAGTGAGTGAGTATTTTGAATGTGAAGTTCATCCAGATCTGAGGATGGAATAAATGGCTAGGTGTGATATGGCTAATAGAAATAATATGCCTACATTTATACTAATTAGTGGATAAGATATGGGAAGAGGAATTCATGTTGTGAGAGGCAGGGTTATGGCTAGCATTGGGGCAATAATATATAAATTGATGATGTTGATGGACATAGTGGTTCTTTAATAAGTAATTTGAATGCCTCAGCAATGGGTTGTAATCATCCATGGGGGCTGATGATTTTTGGCCCTTTCTGGATTTGTATATAGCCTAGGATTTTCCATTTGGTTAATTTGAGGAATGCTATGGTGAATTAAATTGGGTAATTTGTGAAAGAATGTTGATTATAAACATATTCTTAGGAAGAGGACTTGAACCAGTGCAGAAAAAGTTTCAGTTTTACATAATTACCGGGCTCTGCCAGCGTAACGAACCCTGTTCTACAGTAGGGTATGTATAAATTAATTGAATGTAGATTATATCATCATGTAGTTTGAAGACATTTTGTGAAGGAAGCCGTATTGCTCTTGTCCTTTCATACTGGAAGAAATCTGCAATAGACAGAAACCAACCAGGATGACTCCAGTCTGAACTCAGATCACGTGAGACTTTAATCGTTGAACAAACAGACAATTAATAGCAGTTATACCGTTGAAATGTCGTGATCCAGCATCAAGGTCATAAACCATATTGCCCATATGAACTCCAGAATACAATTACACTGTTATCCCTAGGAAAACTTGTTCCATTGACCAGTGTTTTAGAAGAACAGGTGATAAAGCATTTTGACTAGCTGGCCTAAATTTTAATCACTCAGAAGCGGTTTTATTCTCCCAAAAATAAATGGCGCATGGGCTCAAGACACACCTGCTTCAGTAGTTGTGGCGTGCAGACTCAGTAGTTGTGGCCCAATGGCTTAGTTGTTCCGTGGCACGTGAGATCTTCCCGGATCGGGGATCGAACCGGGTCCCCTGCATTGGCAGGCGAATTCTTAATCACTGCATCACCAGGGAAGTCCCAGATTCGCAGTCTCCCTTTTAATATACCTTAAGCCCAAAGAATCCATGGAAAATTGTTAGAGAAAATAAGGCAATAAAATATTGTAAGGACTATAACAGAAGCATATAGTACACAGTTCATATAGACACATCCCAAGCAGTTACAAAGTATAATAAAAGGGAGGCTGCAATTTTAAAAGAATAAGAAAAATTATACCCACAAACTCCCAATCTTTCCTGAAACCTTGCAATCTGAAACCCTATTGTAGGAAGCAGAAGATTCCAGGAGATAGTCTACAAATGAAGGACTCCAAACCCTGTGGTTGGATAAGGAATTCTGGAAGGAAGGTATCCTCACCCAAGGAGAGCAGGTTCCTATAATTCTCTAACATCACATCCCTGTACAATTCCCATTGATCTTGGCCCAGGCATTCTCACTCCTCTTGACAGAAATCTATGGCCACATCCTGGAATGTCAGCAGTCCCTGAAATTAAACGTACACATGCCATGTGGCCACGGGAAGAGTTCATAATATGACCCAAGAAGAAAACAGCAAGTTAAGAGAAGGTTTTAATTTAGAAGAGTCTCTTCAATTATCCACTAATACATATATATACATATATATATATATATATATATATATAATTTTTTTTTTTACAAAGTAACTTTCTCTACCTTATTTCTAACTACAAGAAAAGAGTATGGCATGTGATCCACAAAACCAGTATAGAGACTATACTTGTCTGGAAAAGAAATGATAAAATGATGGTTTCAACACAGGCATATGCATTTTTGAGTGTTTTATTTATATCAAATTGGATAAAATGTGTGTATTTCTCATAGAGAAAAGACCTGTCGAGGTAGAAATGTACCTTTCAGCTATTCATGGGTACACGAGTACACTGGGGAGATTGTAAAAGTGCAGCTTGTGATTCAGTAGGTCCGGTGGGCCTGAGTTCTATTTTTTTAACAAGCTGATTTTTAACTAGTGATGCCACAGTCTCTGATTCATTAACCACAACTGTGAATATCAGAGACATAATTAGAAAGGTAAAAATTCACATTTAATTTTGAACTTAAAGTGTTTTATCGATTTACACCTTTAATAGAATAGTGAGCACAGCAGCAACAATCATTTGTGAGTATTTACTATAGACTGTGTATCTTTCTAATTTTTTTGTGTAGGATTCCAGGAAAAAGGCCTGGGCTGCGGCCACAATGGGCGTGGCCCCCAGGCCGGGCCGCCCCTCCAGGACCCCCGACGGGGCCCTGCGCTCCTGGCGGCTCCCTCCCCCGCCGCCCCGCTCCCTCCCGGAAGGCCTCGGGGCAGAGCGGTCCCACCCACTGCGCGCTGAACAGAGCCCGCGTTTCCTCAGAGCTGGAACTCCCGGCTCAGGCGGGGTCTCTTCCCTCCGCCTTCACGGAACTGCCCCGGAGACCGAGGGGAGGGCGACCTCACTGAGGCTGCCGGCTCTGGAGGTGCCCCGGCGGCCGAAGCCATGACAGTCGCGGGGACGGCGGGCCGGGTAAGTGGGCGCCGACCCTCCGCCTGGTCCGGTGCCCGGGCGGCAGCACAAGACCAGCTTCTGAGGGGCAGGGGTTCGCTGCCACCCGCCGCTGCTGTGCAGAAAGAGCGGCCTCCAGCGTCTGGTCCCCGGGAAATTCGGTCCGTCCTCTCGCCCCTGCCCTCGTCCTGGCTCGCGAGGCCTGGTGGGCGTGAGGAGGGGGTCGGCCTGAGCGTCCTGAGGGGAAACGGGGCAAGGGAGGCGCAGGGTCCGGCTGCAGCGTCAGCGCCCCTCTTCCCGACTGCGGGGAAAGCGGCTGAAAACTCCTCCCGAGGCGCGCAGGCCCCTTATTCAGCCGAGTCCCTCTGCGCTCCTTCCTCCCTGAGCTAAAGTACCGGGGGGAGGGGACAGGGCAGGGAACTGGCGCAGGTAATGGGGAACATCCAAAGGTGATTGTTAACTAAGGAAAACCAGCTCTCCCAAGGTGAGGAATGCGGCGCTTTTCTTTGCCTGGGCTCACTGAATTCCTTCCTTTGATATGCACCTCAGCTCTCTGGCGCCTGCATTCTGTATTTGCATATCCTGAGTGCCTCAGGGCCCGCCGGCTCACATTGGAGGGCTGCAAGTGCTGAAGACTGTGACATCCTTTGTTTACTGATAGGGCAAGAAATAGTCCGTTTCTCACAGGCTTGAGGGACAGACAGTGCAAAAAAGTCAGAGAATCTCACTCGGCCTGTACTTTGGTTTACATATAGATAATATTTATACTTAACTGTGCTAATAGAGGTTCTCAAGTCCAATCAACTTGTACTACTGCCCTCTATGTATCAATTTCATCAATATCATAAGATAAATGCCTATAGAATTGACTTAATCCATTTAAATAGGATAATGATTTTGAAAGGAAACATAATAGAAATATAACAACGAAACCTTTACCACTAAAGGCTGGGTCTGGAACACCCTAAATAAATGTTCCATTGTTAAAATATTGAAAGATGTAGTCAATAGAAATATCAACAAAAATGACAAATAATAAGGGTAGCAGAATGTTGAAATGTTCTATCTTTATCATTAAAGTGGCAGAAAATCATTTATTAGTAGGCACTGGGGGCAGAAGATGCCTGATTTTATATCTGTGTCATATTTGTGCAGTTGTTTCAACAAGTAACTTAAAGACAAAATGGAAAGACAAGGAGGTTTGTGCCTGAGATCATGTTGATGTGAAACCAGGGATGGCCTCCTTGTGCCAGGTGAGTTAAGTTTACCTGGCAGGTAGACCGCAGAGCTCCTGGGAAGCAAGGGTTGGAATTTTTCTGCTGGGTGCCCCTTAGGTTCTGTGACTTGACTGACTGTGAGTCATGTTTCGGGAAAGACCTGATCACAGGAAAAGGCTGGGAATAGAGTGATTTGGGGAGCAGCTAACAACATTCATCACAGCTCACGGCCTGAATGAATTTTAAAGAAACAGGAAAACAAATGCTTCTTATGGAATCAGAGAATGTGAGGGCTGGACAATCCCAGAAAATGAGGAACACCCATCCCATTTTCCAGATGACAAAACAGAGGTCCAGCAAGGTGAAATCCCTCACCCAAGTTGCACCCGTCTCTCCTCCCCACTACGTGGTTCATGAAAGCAGGACTCTTCCTGTCTTGACCACTGCTGAACCCCAAAAAGGGCCAGGCATCTAGCAGCTGCTCCAAAAATTTGGGTTGACTGTAGGAACAATGCTATTTCTTTCTTTCTCACTCTTATTCAGGATTGTGCCAAGAACTCCCCAGGTTGCAATGTAATTCGATAAATGTAAATATTAATTGAGTTTTGTTGTGATGAGGACTTAGGCTTTGAAGGTAACAGACTTGGTTCAGATCCTGGTTCTGCCACTCCATAGCTGTTTGGCTTTGGGAAAATTACTAAACCTCTCTGAGATTATTTCCTCCTTTGTAAAGTGGGGATAAATCTCTCTGAGCCAGCAGAGCAGCTGCATGAGAGATGTGCACTAAATATTGGTCTTTCTCACTCTCCTACGCCATCTCTCTGTTCTTCCCAGAGAAGCTGTACAGAAGGATATAGTACTTTTGTTTAAAATAGTTAACGAATTAATTAATTAATTTGTTTTTGGC
The DNA here is from genome assembly GCF_965194825.1 of Balaenoptera physalus. NCBI lineage: Eukaryota > Metazoa > Chordata > Mammalia > Artiodactyla > Balaenopteridae > Balaenoptera > Balaenoptera physalus. Next base: position 541,708 of record NW_028126166.1, read on the forward strand.
TGCGTTGGGTCTTCGTTGCTATGCGCAGGCTTTGCCTAGTTGCGGCAAGCGGGGGCTACTCTTTGTTGCGGTGCGCGGGCTTCTCATTGCGGTGGCTTCTCTTGCTAGCCTTAACCCCAATGCTAGCCTTAACCCTGGCTCTCACAACATGAATTCCTCTTCCCATATCTTATCCACTAATTAATATAAATGTAGGCCTGTTATTTCTATTAGCCATATCACACCTAGCCATTTGCTCCATCCTCAGATCTGGATGAACTTCACATTCAAAATACTCACTCACTGGAGCTCTAGGAGCAATAGCACAGACAATCATCTCATATGAAGTAATGTAGCAGTTATTCTATTCTCAGTCTTACTGATAAATGGATCATTTACACTTTCAACAGTAATTATTACACAAGAACACCTATGACTAATTTTCTCCTGACCCCTACCCAGAATTTGATTATCTCCGCAGTAGCCGAAATCCAACGAAGCCCCACTTGATTAAACGGAAGTAGCATCAAAACCTGTATATGTCTTCAATGTAGAAAATGTAGCAGGCCCATTCACCCCGTCCCTCCTAGAGAATATGTCAATTTCCCTATAATAAACATTTCCACAGCAATCTATTTTTAGGAGCATTCGACAATCCCTAGGTGCCAGAATTATATACAGCCCAAGTCATCATTAAACACATCTAACAATCTCCTTTCTATGAATTTGAGCCTCCTACCTACAATTTTGATATGATCAACGCATACATCTCTTATAAAAAGTATTTTACGACTAACATTAACCCTATGTATATGAGAGTTTTCACTAATTGTCATCATACCAGGCAACCCACCACAAATTTAAGAAATATGTCTGACAAAAGAGTTACTTTGATAGAGTAAATCACAGAGGTTTCAATGCTCTTATTCCTGGAATTGAATTCTTCCTAATAATTTTACATTCTCCATGCTACCTACCACATTACACCACATGCTATATAGTAAAGTTCTCTAAGTAAGCTTCAGGCCCATACCCCCAAAATATTTTTGTATATCCTTCCTGTGCTAATAAACTCTCATTGTTTTTACCATCATTCTACTGACCATTTTCTCAGGAAATATAATTGTATAACAAGCTCACACTGGTTAATGGTATCCCCATTCTAATAAAAAACATGAACCCATAAGCTACAGAAGCATCCAACAAATATTTCCTAAAACAGTCCACCACATCAATACTACTTATAATGGCTATTATCATTAATCTAATATACTCTGGTCAAAGAGCACAATGAATAACAAGAATCTTTAATCCAGCAGCATCCACCCTCATGACAATCGCCCTTGTCACAAAAGTAGGACTTTCCCCATTTCACTTCTGAGTGCCTGAAGTCACACGAGGCATCCCATGAACAGCAGACCTGATGCTATCAACATGACAAAATTGCACCCCTATCAGTTTTATACCACAGGTCACCTTCCATCAACCTAAATATACTATTAATCATAGTGATATTATAAATCATAGCTGGAGGCTGAGGCAGACTTCGCCATACTCACCTGGAAAATATTACACCCTCCTCATCAATTGCCCATATAGGATGAATAACAGCTATTATAATGTATATTCAGATTATAACAATCCTAAACATACTAATTTATATCATAACAACACTATCTTCTTCTTATTTATGCCCAGATCATGTACTACAAGAGTATCATTATCACACACATGAGATAAAACACCTCCCATCACAATCATTTTCCTCACCATTATAGTATCATTAGGACATCGCCCATCACTATCAGGCTTTCTACCCAAATGAATAATTATCCAAGAGATAACAAAAACGACAACATCATTCTACCAACACTAATAACCATCATAGCAGTCCTCAGCATATATTTCTACTTGCAGCTAACATACTCCACATCACTAACTATATTCCCTTCATTAAACAACACAAACACAAAACAATTTGAACATACAAAGAAATAACCTTCCTATCATTACCAATCATAATACCCACACGGTTACTACACACAACACCCATTCTATCGGTGCTGGACTAGGAATTTAGGTTAGTTCAGACCAAGAGCTTTCAAAACCCTAAACAAGTGAAATTTACTTAATTCCTAAAAATAAGGATTGCAAGACTTTATTCTACATCAATTGAATGTAAAGCAAACACTGTATTGAAGCCAAATCTTTACGAGATGGATGAGTTTTAACCCCAGGAAACTTTAGTTAACAGGCAAATCCTCTAGTCAACTGACTTCAGTCTACTTCTCCTTCATTTGAGAAAGAAAAAAAGAAAAAAAAAAAAAAAGGCAGGATAATCACTGGCAGAATTGAAGCTGCTTCTCTGAAGTTACAATTCAATTTGTTGATTCACCACAGGGTTTGCCAGAAAGAGGGCTCAATCTCTGTCTTTAGATTTACAGTCTAATGCTAACTCAGTCATTTTACCTCTGTTCATACACTGCTGATTATTTTCAACAAATCACAAAGATATCGGCACTTTATATTTACTATTTGGTGCTTGAGCTGGAGTAGCAGGCAGCACCTTAATTATATTAATCCAGGCTGAGCTATGCTGACCTGGACCGCTACTTGGAGATGCCCAAATCTGTAAGGTTGTCATAACAGTCCCTGCACTTGTAATAATTTTCTTTATAGCTGTACCCGTTATGATTGCAGGCTTTGAAAACTGACTTGGGCCACTAAGAACTCGGACACCTGAAGTAGCATTTCCCCCAATAAATCATATAAACTTTTGACTACTTCCCCCATCATTCTTACTCCTACTCATATCACCAATAGTAGAAGCTGGTTCTGGTACCAGTGGGACGGTGTATTCAGCTCTAGCCTGCAATCTGGCCCATGCAGGAGCCTCTGTCGACCTAACTGTTTTCTCCTTACATTTAGCAGGTGTCTCCTCAATTCTTGGTATTATTACTTTTATTACTATAGTCTTTAATACAAAACCAGCAGTCATATCCCAATACCAAACACCATTATTTGTTTAATCTTCCCCAACTATAGCCATATTACTATAATTACCAATCTCAGTCCAAGCAGCCAGAATTGCCATGCTGTTAAGAGATAGAAATCTAAACACTACTTTCTTTGACCCTGCAGGAGGAGACCGAATCCTATACCAACACCTCTTTTGATACTTTGCTCACCCTGAAGTCTGTATTCATGGCCTTACAGGGTTTTTTATAAACTCACATAGCATTACATACTATTTAGGACAAAAATTGCCTTTCAGCTATCTGGGAATAGTATGAGTCATGTCCACTGGTTTTTTAGGAGTTCTCTTGTGGGCCCATCATATGTTTACCATAGGGATAGCTGTGGACTCAGGAGCATACTTTGCATCAGCTACCGTAATTACTTCTATCCCTACAGGAGTAAAAGTATCTAGCTGATTAGCAACTCTTTATTTAATTTTTCTTTTTCTTTTCTTTTTTTTTTTTTTTTTTGGCTGAGTTGGGTCTTGGTTGCTGCGCATGGGCTTTCTCTGGTTGCGGTGAGCGGCAGGTACTCTTCGTTGCGGTGTGCGGCCCTTTCATTGCAGTGGCTTCTCTTGTTGCAGAGCACGGCCTCTAGGCGCGTGGGCTTCAGTAGTTGTGGCTTGCGGGCTCTAGAGGGCAGGCTCAGTAGTTGTGGCACACGGGCTTTTTGCTCCGCGGCATGTGGGATCTTCCCAGACAAGGGCTCGAACCCGTGTTCCCTGCATTGGCAGACGAATTCTTAACCACTGCGTCACCAGGGAAGTCCCTGGTTAGCAACTGTTCACGGAGGTAATACTATATGACCTCCCACTATATTATGAGTTTTAGGCTTTAGTTTTTCTTTTTACAGTAGGTGGTTTGACAGGAATCATCTTAGTCAACTCATCCCCAGACATTGTCCTCCAGGATACATACTATGTAGTAGCACACTTCCATGACCTAATGTCCATGGGAGCAGTCTTCACTATTATAGGAGGCTTTCTACACTGATTCCCACTATTCTCAGGTTATACAGTTAACTCAGCATGAGCAAAAATTCACTTCACAAGTATATTTGTAGTCGTAAATATGACTTCCTGCAGCACTTTCGTGGCCTCTCAGGGATGTCACTACGTTAGTCTGAGTACCCTGAGGCACACACAACATGAAATATTTTGTCTTTAGGCTCATTCATCTCAGTAGCAGCAGTAATGCTAATAATCTTCATACTTTGAAAAGCATTTGTGTCTAAACAAGAAGTCTTAGCAGTGGAAATTGCTACTCCTAACCTAGAATGGTTACACGGATGTCCTCCACCATATCCTACGTTTCAAGATCCTACCTATGTAAATGTAAAATAAGGAAGGACTCAAGTCCTTTTCAACCAGTTTCAAGCCAACACCATAACAATTATGTCTTCCTCAATAAATGAGATAAAAGTAAAAAGTGATGTAGCTTTGTCAAAGTTAAATGATAGGCTAAAATCCTGTATATGACTAAGGCATATCAATTTCATCTAGGCTCTCAAGATACAACATCACCGATTATGGAAGAACTTTTACATTTTCTTCATCACACATTAATAGTGATTTTTAAAATAAGTTCTCTAGTCCTCTATATCATTTCACTAATATTGACATCTAAACTCATATGCATACAATAGATGCACAGGTAGAGAAAATGTGAACAATTTACTAGCTATTATTGTAATCTTAATTGCCCTATCATCATTGTGAATCCTTTACATGATACATGAAATCAATAACTCTTCCCAAACCATAAAAAACTATGGGTCCGTAACGATACTGAAGCTACAAATACACAGATTACGAAGATTTAAATGTTGACTCCTCTGTAATCCCCACATCAGAGCTAAAACCAGGAGAATAATGACTAATAGAAGTCAACAACCGAGTAGTTAGGGATAGTCATTGAATATTAGTTTCATCTGAAATTGTTGTACACTCCGGAGTTGTTCCTTCTCAGGCCTAAAAGAAGCTGCTATCCCAGGACGCCTAACTTAAAGAATCCTAATATCAACAGGACCAGGCCTATGTTGTGGACAAGAGAGCACGTTTTCCTGAGTTCAAAGACAGGACAGAGGGATATGTCTGAGATATGGGGTGAATCTGCAGCCCATGGGGATGCACTCTCCAAGCTCCAGTATAGGAATGGGGCCTCTAGGGTCCCAGGCCACCCACCATGCCCTCTGGAGCAGGATCTGGGCAACATTCCCTGTCAGTGATGAGGCAGCCCTAGCACCTGTCACGGCCCGATGTCGTGTCCTATGTGGGCCCCATGCTCTTGGGACCACACCCCACACTCTGCAGGTCCATGCTACAGGGTCCTTCATGCCTCAGGAGTAGAGACCACACAGCAAGCAGTTCCCTCCCCAACCAGCAGGAGGAGGGGAGGAGAGCAGGGGCACCAGGGGACTCTCACTCAGACAACAACACCCCAGCGGTGCCAGCGGGGACAGTGATGATGCAGATGAGGCACAGACCAAGAGATGGGACCAGAGGACCCAAAAGGCAGCTGGTCAGGTCCTGGCTCACCTGCACCCCGGACACCTTTGTCCCGCATACACCCCCTTCCTCATACACCCTCTCCTTAAATGCAGATTCTTCAGATGCGAACAGGCAGAGCTTCAGACTGAAAGTCAGCTCTTCCAAAATGACCCGTCAGCAAACACTGCAGGATTCCACTCCAGTGGGTGCCCTGCAGTCGACAACTCAGGGACTGAAGTGGATATCGGTGCCAGGGGCAGTGGGAGGGAATGGGCAATGAGACTTTCATGGTTGTGGAATTTTGGTTTTGCAGGACGAAAAGTTCTACTGATGGTGGTGATGGCTCCACGAGAAAGTGAATCTATCTGATGCCTCAGAAACGTGCACTTAAAATGGTGATGATGGTAAAGGGTATGTGACGTGTGTTTTATTTCACTTAAAATAAATTCTTAAAATAATGTCTTGTTAATTGAGATTCCATTTCGACTCCCCTTCATCACAAATGTCGGAGGCCCAGACACAGTCCCCTACCTTAGGGGCCATCACGGTACCCTCACAGAGCACGTGGGAGACCATTCATAGGGGGGGCTAGTCTGTGCTCACCTGACCTCTGTCCAGGGGGACCCAGGCAGTGGTGACCCCCATAGATTAGACATATGATATGCTATAGTATTAATACGACACCACCAAGTGTTGTCACTCACCGGAACACAGAGCAGCAACCCACTCAAACATGCCTGACCTCATATGATTGTGACAAGATGAAGAGAAGAAAAGGAACCACAGGTTAATCAGGACAACACCCTTAATGCAGAGGTTGGAAATCTCAAAGGGGACAGGACACACTGCAGGCAAAGAGCGCATATGCGGTCTCCCCATCCATGTGATCCTGACCCATGCAGGTATGGTGAGACCCACACAGTCCCCGCACCCTATACCTGGGGCCACACATCCACACTCACCAGGGTGACCCACCTCCCCAGACCCCTCCACCTGGGTCACATGTCCACAGTCCCAGGGTGACCTCACCTCCCCAGACCCTGCACCTGGGGTCACACGTCCCCTTGGTCAGGACACCATGGCTCTGCAAGGGGCTCCCCCAATGTGGAAACAAGCTGGGTCCCTGGGACCTCCTGGGATGGGAAAAAGTGTCAGGTGTGTCTCCTTTCCCCACACTTGTCCCAGAGGAGTCCTCCTCTCCTCACTTTGGTTCTGTGTGATTTTAACTGTTTGTACAGCTTTCATACTAGAGTTGAACACACGACCCTGGTGCTGGCATGCTCAGTCCTTTCTCGTCTCACTTACATGTTGAGAAAACATACAGGACAGCAGGGCTGAAAGCCGAGGGGCAGCTCTGGACTCTGCTGAGTAGGGACGGTAGACTGGAGGGAGAGCTCAGCAGCAGCCTCAGCTGTCACCCATTGGCCTTTTGCCCGATCTGCGTGCCCTGCAATCAATTCAGCAGCTAAACCTGCTTCCCTATGCACCATGCACGTGCTGGTAAATTGGAATTATTGCCAGGTAGTCCTCCTGAGGATTCTCCATGAGCCCCAGGGAAGGTGAACCTTGCAGGGATTAAGACTAAGGCCCCGACCATAGCACTGACCCTTGGGAGGACCAGGTCACCACACTCAGAAGAGAGGCTGTTACGTAGACAAGCCCACCTCAGCTCCAGACCCCAGACATCTAAGCACTGACATTCAGATGCAGGCACGGAGCTTCCCAGTACTGAGGCCAGGCCGGGTCTCTACCCAGGTCCCCATAGTCCTAGCGTACACAGAACATGGTCAGGTCTAAATCTTCTTATTATAGACAACACATGGTCAGCTCTAAACATAATCAGTAGACAGGACATGCAGAGGTCTAAATCTACCATGTAGACACAACTTGATCATGTTTAAACTAGCTTAGGGCTGATCTCATAGGGGGTACAGATCACACACATGGGTCTCTCATCTTTGGACACCCACATCAGGAAACTGAACAAAATCTTTGTCATTAAACATTTCAACAGGTAAAACAGAAATGTTCCCAATTTCTCTGGCCACCTGATGGTCAGGATCCACGGGCGAGCCACTAACTTCTTAGAGTGCAGCCCAGTCTGCTGCCAGGACAGACAAGAAGTGGCCTGATTCCAGCCTCCCAGGCTTCCAGAAGGAGGCGGCCACACTGCAAGCCAGGTCAGGAGAGTCCTGCATGGTCCGGGCCGAGAGATCCGGTCTGTCCTTTCGGCTGGCCGATTCCGGGAGGGGCGCTCAGGGCCGCTGAGAGCCCTGCACTCAGGTCCTGCTTCCCTGCAGCGTGTGCGTGTGCGTGTGCGTGTGCGTGTGTGTGTGTGTGTGTGTAGAGGGGGCAGTGGCTGACGGCTCCCATGGTTCCCAACCCGGGCACCGCGCTGTCTTCGAGGGGAGGCACGGGGAGAGGTAGGGGCACAGAAGCCGTTGGAGAGGAGAACCCACCGCGGAACTCCTTGCACACTGGCTCGCCCCACCCGGAGACCCGCCTGCCCATCGTGGGCCGCATGTCGCCCCCCAGTCCCCCACCCCCGAGGGCAGGGTGCCTGCTCTTTCAACAGCACAGGGTCTCACATGAAGGAGACCCAATGTGGACTGTCAGCCCCCAACTCCTGATGCTGTGTTTAGGGGGAGAATGAACCCCCTTGACTGGGCGATGGGACCCTGTGAGGAAAGAGGTGGCGGCCCGATCCAAGTCGGGGCCTGGCTGAGATATGAGGAAACAGGAGCCAAGGGCAGGGCCTGGAGGCCAGGCCAACAGGAGGTTCACCCCCAGCCTTGGCCGGGCTCTCCAACGGTGACATTGTTGCTTTAGGGGATCTGGGACAGGTGACTGAATGTAATGGGAGTCTAAACTGGACCCTGAATGCAGCTTAAAGAAGGTGTGAAGGATGTTACTGAGACAGTGACAGTCATTGGAAGACAAACTCTGTGTCAGGATATCCTGCTCCATCCATTTAAATCCCTGAGATCTGTGACCTTTACGTGGCTACGCAGGATTGTTAGAGCAGCTGCGTGCGGATATATCTGGGGCACAATTCAGTCTGCAGCCAACTTGCAAGTGGTTCCAGCAAACACACAGGTGTGCGCACAGGCAGGCACAGCACACACACAAACATATGCACGTGCACAGCACAAATATATTCACTCACTAGCATGTGAACACACATGCACCCATATGCCCATGCACACACTAATGTGTGCAAGTTCACATACCTATCCACATGCACAGCATATTTATGCAAACAGGCACATGCACACGCATAGCACACACACAGGGAATAAAGTGAATCCGTAAAGCATTAATTCCTGAACACAAGTGAAGCTGACATGTATTTTTCCCTTTTCTTAGCCTTGATGTTTTCCACAACAAAAAGTTTAAGAAAAAAGTTAATGGCAAATGACTTTTGATTCATAGGACTTTCTGATTTTATTCCACAAATATTATGACAGCAGAAATGAATGTAGATATTACATGTGTCCACTAATGGAAGAATGGAGAAGAAAAACACGGTCCATCAATAGAAGGGAATGCTATTCAGCCTAAAAAGGAAGTCAATTCTGACACAGGATGCAGCAGGGATGAACCTTGAGGGCATTATGCTCAGTGATGTAAGCTAGACACAAAAAAACAAACAGTGCTTGATCCACTCATACAAGGCCCCTAGAGCAGTCGGAAATATAGAGACATAAAGTAGGATGTGGAGGGCCAGAGGCTGAGGGAGGGACAATGGGGAGTGAGTGTTTAATGGGGACTGTTTCAATTTTGCAAGATGAAAAAGTTCTGGAGGATGATGGTGGTCAGGTTTGCACAACAGTGTGAATTACTTCCCGACCCTGAAATGTGCACTTAAAAATGGTTAAGATAGTACATTTTATGTTATGTGTACCAGACCACAATTTTTAAAACTTTTCCGAAAACAACAGGAAATAGTCCATGAATACCACAAGATGCACAACTTCACTAACAACAGAGGGATTAAAGCCATAAGAAAAATACTGTGCATACACCTACCAGAATGGCAGACATGAAAGACATAGTATCAAATATCAGCAGGATGTGGAGCAATGGAAAGCCTGGTACGCAACGGGGGGATGCAACCACTTCTGAAGCAATCGGGCCTCAGATAGCGAAGTCCGTGCACAGAGACCCACAGTGCTCCTCCCAGTTGAACACAAACCCACCAGCCCTGCACCAGGACACACGGACATGGACTGGCAGACACAGGAGCCAAACCTGAAGGAACCTGAAGGCCATCACAGACGGATGCAGAAATGAACCATGCACGCTCCTATGAAGGAATATTCCACAGCAATGGAGTACATTTTGTTTAAAGGTAGTAAAACTATAAAAATTATTTTTTAAAGAAAACTATATTTACAAGATGAAAGAATCTATAATTCTGGCACCTAGGGATTGTCGAATGCTCCTAAAAACAGATTGCTGTGGAAACGTTTATTATAGGGAAATTGACATATTCTCTAGGAAGGACGCGGTGAATGGGCCTGCTACATTTTCTACATTGAAGACATGTACAGGTTTTGATTCTACTTCTGTTAAATCAAGTGGGGCTTCACTGGATTTCTGCTACTGCGGAGATAATCAAATTCTGGGTAGGGGTCAGGAGAAAATTAGTCATAGGTGTTCTTGTGTAGTAATTACTGTTGAAAGTGTAAATGATCCATTTACCAGTAAGACTGAGAATAGAATAACTGCTACATTACTTCATATGAGATGATCCTCTGTGCTATTGTTCCTGGAGCTCCAGTGAGTGAGTATTTTGAATGTGAAGTTCATCCAGATCTGAGGATGGAATAAATGGCTAGGTGTGATATGGCTAATAGAAATAATATGCCTACATTTATACTAATTAGTGGATAAGATATGGGAAGAGGAATTCATGTTGTGAGAGGCAGGGTTATGGCTAGCATTGGGGCAATAATATATAAATTGATGATGTTGATGGACATAGTGGTTCTTTAATAAGTAATTTGAATGCCTCAGCAATGGGTTGTAATCATCCATGGGGGCTGATGATTTTTGGCCCTTTCTGGATTTGTATATAGCCTAGGATTTTCCATTTGGTTAATTTGAGGAATGCTATGGTGAATTAAATTGGGTAATTTGTGAAAGAATGTTGATTATAAACATATTCTTAGGAAGAGGACTTGAACCAGTGCAGAAAAAGTTTCAGTTTTACATAATTACCGGGCTCTGCCAGCGTAACGAACCCTGTTCTACAGTAGGGTATGTATAAATTAATTGAATGTAGATTATATCATCATGTAGTTTGAAGACATTTTGTGAAGGAAGCCGTATTGCTCTTGTCCTTTCATACTGGAAGAAATCTGCAATAGACAGAAACCAACCAGGATGACTCCAGTCTGAACTCAGATCACGTGAGACTTTAATCGTTGAACAAACAGACAATTAATAGCAGTTATACCGTTGAAATGTCGTGATCCAGCATCAAGGTCATAAACCATATTGCCCATATGAACTCCAGAATACAATTACACTGTTATCCCTAGGAAAACTTGTTCCATTGACCAGTGTTTTAGAAGAACAGGTGATAAAGCATTTTGACTAGCTGGCCTAAATTTTAATCACTCAGAAGCGGTTTTATTCTCCCAAAAATAAATGGCGCATGGGCTCAAGACACACCTGCTTCAGTAGTTGTGGCGTGCAGACTCAGTAGTTGTGGCCCAATGGCTTAGTTGTTCCGTGGCACGTGAGATCTTCCCGGATCGGGGATCGAACCGGGTCCCCTGCATTGGCAGGCGAATTCTTAATCACTGCATCACCAGGGAAGTCCCAGATTCGCAGTCTCCCTTTTAATATACCTTAAGCCCAAAGAATCCATGGAAAATTGTTAGAGAAAATAAGGCAATAAAATATTGTAAGGACTATAACAGAAGCATATAGTACACAGTTCATATAGACACATCCCAAGCAGTTACAAAGTATAATAAAAGGGAGGCTGCAATTTTAAAAGAATAAGAAAAATTATACCCACAAACTCCCAATCTTTCCTGAAACCTTGCAATCTGAAACCCTATTGTAGGAAGCAGAAGATTCCAGGAGATAGTCTACAAATGAAGGACTCCAAACCCTGTGGTTGGATAAGGAATTCTGGAAGGAAGGTATCCTCACCCAAGGAGAGCAGGTTCCTATAATTCTCTAACATCACATCCCTGTACAATTCCCATTGATCTTGGCCCAGGCATTCTCACTCCTCTTGACAGAAATCTATGGCCACATCCTGGAATGTCAGCAGTCCCTGAAATTAAACGTACACATGCCATGTGGCCACGGGAAGAGTTCATAATATGACCCAAGAAGAAAACAGCAAGTTAAGAGAAGGTTTTAATTTAGAAGAGTCTCTTCAATTATCCACTAATACATATATATACATATATATATATATATATATATATATAATTTTTTTTTTTACAAAGTAACTTTCTCTACCTTATTTCTAACTACAAGAAAAGAGTATGGCATGTGATCCACAAAACCAGTATAGAGACTATACTTGTCTGGAAAAGAAATGATAAAATGATGGTTTCAACACAGGCATATGCATTTTTGAGTGTTTTATTTATATCAAATTGGATAAAATGTGTGTATTTCTCATAGAGAAAAGACCTGTCGAGGTAGAAATGTACCTTTCAGCTATTCATGGGTACACGAGTACACTGGGGAGATTGTAAAAGTGCAGCTTGTGATTCAGTAGGTCCGGTGGGCCTGAGTTCTATTTTTTTAACAAGCTGATTTTTAACTAGTGATGCCACAGTCTCTGATTCATTAACCACAACTGTGAATATCAGAGACATAATTAGAAAGGTAAAAATTCACATTTAATTTTGAACTTAAAGTGTTTTATCGATTTACACCTTTAATAGAATAGTGAGCACAGCAGCAACAATCATTTGTGAGTATTTACTATAGACTGTGTATCTTTCTAATTTTTTTGTGTAGGATTCCAGGAAAAAGGCCTGGGCTGCGGCCACAATGGGCGTGGCCCCCAGGCCGGGCCGCCCCTCCAGGACCCCCGACGGGGCCCTGCGCTCCTGGCGGCTCCCTCCCCCGCCGCCCCGCTCCCTCCCGGAAGGCCTCGGGGCAGAGCGGTCCCACCCACTGCGCGCTGAACAGAGCCCGCGTTTCCTCAGAGCTGGAACTCCCGGCTCAGGCGGGGTCTCTTCCCTCCGCCTTCACGGAACTGCCCCGGAGACCGAGGGGAGGGCGACCTCACTGAGGCTGCCGGCTCTGGAGGTGCCCCGGCGGCCGAAGCCATGACAGTCGCGGGGACGGCGGGCCGGGTAAGTGGGCGCCGACCCTCCGCCTGGTCCGGTGCCCGGGCGGCAGCACAAGACCAGCTTCTGAGGGGCAGGGGTTCGCTGCCACCCGCCGCTGCTGTGCAGAAAGAGCGGCCTCCAGCGTCTGGTCCCCGGGAAATTCGGTCCGTCCTCTCGCCCCTGCCCTCGTCCTGGCTCGCGAGGCCTGGTGGGCGTGAGGAGGGGGTCGGCCTGAGCGTCCTGAGGGGAAACGGGGCAAGGGAGGCGCAGGGTCCGGCTGCAGCGTCAGCGCCCCTCTTCCCGACTGCGGGGAAAGCGGCTGAAAACTCCTCCCGAGGCGCGCAGGCCCCTTATTCAGCCGAGTCCCTCTGCGCTCCTTCCTCCCTGAGCTAAAGTACCGGGGGGAGGGGACAGGGCAGGGAACTGGCGCAGGTAATGGGGAACATCCAAAGGTGATTGTTAACTAAGGAAAACCAGCTCTCCCAAGGTGAGGAATGCGGCGCTTTTCTTTGCCTGGGCTCACTGAATTCCTTCCTTTGATATGCACCTCAGCTCTCTGGCGCCTGCATTCTGTATTTGCATATCCTGAGTGCCTCAGGGCCCGCCGGCTCACATTGGAGGGCTGCAAGTGCTGAAGACTGTGACATCCTTTGTTTACTGATAGGGCAAGAAATAGTCCGTTTCTCACAGGCTTGAGGGACAGACAGTGCAAAAAAGTCAGAGAATCTCACTCGGCCTGTACTTTGGTTTACATATAGATAATATTTATACTTAACTGTGCTAATAGAGGTTCTCAAGTCCAATCAACTTGTACTACTGCCCTCTATGTATCAATTTCATCAATATCATAAGATAAATGCCTATAGAATTGACTTAATCCATTTAAATAGGATAATGATTTTGAAAGGAAACATAATAGAAATATAACAACGAAACCTTTACCACTAAAGGCTGGGTCTGGAACACCCTAAATAAATGTTCCATTGTTAAAATATTGAAAGATGTAGTCAATAGAAATATCAACAAAAATGACAAATAATAAGGGTAGCAGAATGTTGAAATGTTCTATCTTTATCATTAAAGTGGCAGAAAATCATTTATTAGTAGGCACTGGGGGCAGAAGATGCCTGATTTTATATCTGTGTCATATTTGTGCAGTTGTTTCAACAAGTAACTTAAAGACAAAATGGAAAGACAAGGAGGTTTGTGCCTGAGATCATGTTGATGTGAAACCAGGGATGGCCTCCTTGTGCCAGGTGAGTTAAGTTTACCTGGCAGGTAGACCGCAGAGCTCCTGGGAAGCAAGGGTTGGAATTTTTCTGCTGGGTGCCCCTTAGGTTCTGTGACTTGACTGACTGTGAGTCATGTTTCGGGAAAGACCTGATCACAGGAAAAGGCTGGGAATAGAGTGATTTGGGGAGCAGCTAACAACATTCATCACAGCTCACGGCCTGAATGAATTTTAAAGAAACAGGAAAACAAATGCTTCTTATGGAATCAGAGAATGTGAGGGCTGGACAATCCCAGAAAATGAGGAACACCCATCCCATTTTCCAGATGACAAAACAGAGGTCCAGCAAGGTGAAATCCCTCACCCAAGTTGCACCCGTCTCTCCTCCCCACTACGTGGTTCATGAAAGCAGGACTCTTCCTGTCTTGACCACTGCTGAACCCCAAAAAGGGCCAGGCATCTAGCAGCTGCTCCAAAAATTTGGGTTGACTGTAGGAACAATGCTATTTCTTTCTTTCTCACTCTTATTCAGGATTGTGCCAAGAACTCCCCAGGTTGCAATGTAATTCGATAAATGTAAATATTAATTGAGTTTTGTTGTGATGAGGACTTAGGCTTTGAAGGTAACAGACTTGGTTCAGATCCTGGTTCTGCCACTCCATAGCTGTTTGGCTTTGGGAAAATTACTAAACCTCTCTGAGATTATTTCCTCCTTTGTAAAGTGGGGATAAATCTCTCTGAGCCAGCAGAGCAGCTGCATGAGAGATGTGCACTAAATATTGGTCTTTCTCACTCTCCTACGCCATCTCTCTGTTCTTCCCAGAGAAGCTGTACAGAAGGATATAGTACTTTTGTTTAAAATAGTTAACGAATTAATTAATTAATTTGTTTTTGGCTGCGTTGGGTCTTCGTTGCTATGCGCAGGCTTTGCCTAGTTGCGGCAAGCGGGGGCTACTCTTTGTTGCGGTGCGCGGGCTTCTCATTGCGGTGGCTTCTCTTGCTAGCCTTAACCCCAATGCTAGCCTTAACCCTGGCTCTCACAACATGAATTCCTCTTCCCATATCTTATCCACTAATTAATATAAATGTAGGCCTGTTATTTCTATTAGCCATATCACACCTAGCCATTTGCTCCATCCTCAGATCTGGATGAACTTCACATTCAAAATACTCACTCACTGGAGCTCTAGGAGCAATAGCACAGACAATCATCTCATATGAAGTAATGTAGCAGTTATTCTATTCTCAGTCTTACTGATAAATGGATCATTTACACTTTCAACAGTAATTATTACACAAGAACACCTATGACTAATTTTCTCCTGACCCCTACCCAGAATTTGATTATCTCCGCAGTAGCCGAAATCCAACGAAGCCCCACTTGATTAAACGGAAGTAGCATCAAAACCTGTATATGTCTTCAATGTAGAAAATGTAGCAGGCCCATTCACCCCGTCCCTCCTAGAGAATATGTCAATTTCCCTATAATAAACATTTCCACAGCAATCTATTTTTAGGAGCATTCGACAATCCCTAGGTGCCAGAATTATATACAGCCCAAGTCATCATTAAACACATCTAACAATCTCCTTTCTATGAATTTGAGCCTCCTACCTACAATTTTGATATGATCAACGCATACATCTCTTATAAAAAGTATTTTACGACTAACATTAACCCTATGTATATGAGAGTTTTCACTAATTGTCATCATACCAGGCAACCCACCACAAATTTAAGAAATATGTCTGACAAAAGAGTTACTTTGATAGAGTAAATCACAGAGGTTTCAATGCTCTTATTCCTGGAATTGAATTCTTCCTAATAATTTTACATTCTCCATGCTACCTACCACATTACACCACATGCTATATAGTAAAGTTCTCTAAGTAAGCTTCAGGCCCATACCCCCAAAATATTTTTGTATATCCTTCCTGTGCTAATAAACTCTCATTGTTTTTACCATCATTCTACTGACCATTTTCTCAGGAAATATAATTGTATAACAAGCTCACACTGGTTAATGGTATCCCCATTCTAATAAAAAACATGAACCCATAAGCTACAGAAGCATCCAACAAATATTTCCTAAAACAGTCCACCACATCAATACTACTTATAATGGCTATTATCATTAATCTAATATACTCTGGTCAAAGAGCACAATGAATAACAAGAATCTTTAATCCAGCAGCATCCACCCTCATGACAATCGCCCTTGTCACAAAAGTAGGACTTTCCCCATTTCACTTCTGAGTGCCTGAAGTCACACGAGGCATCCCATGAACAGCAGACCTGATGCTATCAACATGACAAAATTGCACCCCTATCAGTTTTATACCACAGGTCACCTTCCATCAACCTAAATATACTATTAATCATAGTGATATTATAAATCATAGCTGGAGGCTGAGGCAGACTTCGCCATACTCACCTGGAAAATATTACACCCTCCTCATCAATTGCCCATATAGGATGAATAACAGCTATTATAATGTATATTCAGATTATAACAATCCTAAACATACTAATTTATATCATAACAACACTATCTTCTTCTTATTTATGCCCAGATCATGTACTACAAGAGTATCATTATCACACACATGAGATAAAACACCTCCCATCACAATCATTTTCCTCACCATTATAGTATCATTAGGACATCGCCCATCACTATCAGGCTTTCTACCCAAATGAATAATTATCCAAGAGATAACAAAAACGACAACATCATTCTACCAACACTAATAACCATCATAGCAGTCCTCAGCATATATTTCTACTTGCAGCTAACATACTCCACATCACTAACTATATTCCCTTCATTAAACAACACAAACACAAAACAATTTGAACATACAAAGAAATAACCTTCCTATCATTACCAATCATAATACCCACACGGTTACTACACACAACACCCATTCTATCGGTGCTGGACTAGGAATTTAGGTTAGTTCAGACCAAGAGCTTTCAAAACCCTAAACAAGTGAAATTTACTTAATTCCTAAAAATAAGGATTGCAAGACTTTATTCTACATCAATTGAATGTAAAGCAAACACTGTATTGAAGCCAAATCTTTACGAGATGGATGAGTTTTAACCCCAGGAAACTTTAGTTAACAGGCAAATCCTCTAGTCAACTGACTTCAGTCTACTTCTCCTTCATTTGAGAAAGAAAAAAAGAAAAAAAAAAAAAAGGCAGGATAATCACTGGCAGAATTGAAGCTGCTTCTCTGAAGTTACAATTCAATTTGTTGATTCACCACAGGGTTTGCCAGAAAGAGGGCTCAATCTCTGTCTTTAGATTTACAGTCTAATGCTAACTCAGTCATTTTACCTCTGTTCATACACTGCTGATTATTTTCAACAAATCACAAAGATATCGGCATTTTATATTTACTATTTGGTGCTTGAGCTGGAGTAGCAGGCAGCACCTTAATTATATTAATCCAGGCTGAGCTATGCTGACCTGGACCGCTACTTGGAGATGCCCAAATCTGTAAGGTTGTCATAACAGTCCCTGCACTTG
The DNA here is from genome assembly GCF_965194825.1 of Balaenoptera physalus. Classification (NCBI taxonomy): domain Eukaryota; kingdom Metazoa; phylum Chordata; class Mammalia; order Artiodactyla; family Balaenopteridae; genus Balaenoptera; species Balaenoptera physalus. Next base: position 559,272 of record NW_028126166.1, read on the forward strand.
TAATAATTTTCTTTATAGCTGTACCCGTTATGATTGCAGGCTTTGAAAACTGACTTGGGCCACTAAGAACTCGGACACCTGAAGTAGCATTTCCCCCAATAAATCATATAAACTTTTGACTACTTCCCCCATCATTCTTACTCCTACTCATATCACCAATAGTAGAAGCTGGTTCTGGTACCAGTGGGACGGTGTATTCAGCTCTAGCCTGCAATCTGGCCCATGCAGGAGCCTCTGTCGACCTAACTGTTTTCTCCTTACATTTAGCAGGTGTCTCCTCAATTCTTGGTATTATTACTTTTATTACTATAGTCTTTAATACAAAACCAGCAGTCATATCCCAATACCAAACACCATTATTTGTTTAATCTTCCCCAACTATAGCCATATTACTATAATTACCAATCTCAGTCCAAGCAGCCAGAATTGCCATGCTGTTAAGAGATAGAAATCTAAACACTACTTTCTTTGACCCTGCAGGAGGAGACCGAATCCTATACCAACACCTCTTTTGATACTTTGCTCACCCTGAAGTCTGTATTCATGGCCTTACAGGGTTTGTTATAAACTCACATAGCATTACATACTATTTAGGACAAAAATTGCCTTTCAGCTATCTGGGAATAGTATGAGTCATGTCCACTGGTTTTTTAGGAGTTCTCTTGTGGGCCCATCATATGTTTACCATAGGGATAGCTGTGGACTCAGGAGCATACTTTGCATCAGCTACCGTAATTACTTCTATCCCTACAGGAGTAAAAGTATCTAGCTGATTAGCAACTCTTTATTTAATTTTTCTTTTTCTTTTCTTTTTTTTTTTTTTTTTGGCTGAGTTGGGTCTTGGTTGCTGCGCATGGGCTTTCTCTGGTTGCGGTGAGCGGCAGGTACTCTTCGTTGCGGTGTGCGGCCCTTTCATTGCAGTGGCTTCTCTTGTTGCAGAGCACGGCCTCTAGGCGCGTGGGCTTCAGTAGTTGTGGCTTGCGGGCTCTAGAGGGCAGGCTCAGTAGTTGTGGCACACGGGCTTTTTGCTCCGCGGCATGTGGGATCTTCCCAGACAAGGGCTCGAACCCGTGTTCCCTGCATTGGCAGACGAATTCTTAACCACTGCGTCACCAGGGAAGTCCCTGGTTAGCAACTGTTCACGGAGGTAATACTATATGACCTCCCACTATATTATGAGTTTTAGGCTTTAGTTTTTCTTTTTACAGTAGGTGGTTTGACAGGAATCATCTTAGTCAACTCATCCCCAGACATTGTCCTCCAGGATACATACTATGTAGTAGCACACTTCCATGACCTAATGTCCATGGGAGCAGTCTTCACTATTATAGGAGGCTTTCTACACTGATTCCCACTATTCTCAGGTTATACAGTTAACTCAGCATGAGCAAAAATTCACTTCACAAGTATATTTGTAGTCGTAAATATGACTTCCTGCAGCACTTTCGTGGCCTCTCAGGGATGTCACTACGTTAGTCTGAGTACCCTGAGGCACACACAACATGAAATATTTTGTCTTTAGGCTCATTCATCTCAGTAGCAGCAGTAATGCTAATAATCTTCATACTTTGAAAAGCATTTGTGTCTAAACAAGAAGTCTTAGCAGTGGAAATTGCTACTCCTAACCTAGAATGGTTACACGGATGTCCTCCACCATATCCTACGTTTCAAGATCCTACCTATGTAAATGTAAAATAAGGAAGGACTCAAGTCCTTTTCAACCAGTTTCAAGCCAACACCATAACAATTATGTCTTCCTCAATAAATGAGATAAAAGTAAAAAGTGATGTAGCTTTGTCAAAGTTAAATGATAGGCTAAAATCCTGTATATGACTAAGGCATATCAATTTCATCTAGGCTCTCAAGATACAACATCACCGATTATGGAAGAACTTTTACATTTTCTTCATCACACATTAATAGTGATTTTTAAAATAAGTTCTCTAGTCCTCTATATCATTTCACTAATATTGACATCTAAACTCATATGCATACAATAGATGCACAGGTAGAGAAAATGTGAACAATTTACTAGCTATTATTGTAATCTTAATTGCCCTATCATCATTGTGAATCCTTTACATGATACATGAAATCAATAACTCTTCCCAAACCATAAAAAACTATGGGTCCGTAACGATACTGAAGCTACAAATACACAGATTACGAAGATTTAAATGTTGACTCCTCTGTAATCCCCACATCAGAGCTAAAACCAGGAGAATAATGACTAATAGAAGTCAACAACCGAGTAGTTAGGGATAGTCATTGAATATTAGTTTCATCTGAAATTGTTGTACACTCCGGAGTTGTTCCTTCTCAGGCCTAAAAGAAGCTGCTATCCCAGGACGCCTAACTTAAAGAATCCTAATATCAACAGGACCAGGCCTATGTTGTGGACAAGAGAGCACGTTTTCCTGAGTTCAAAGACAGGACAGAGGGATATGTCTGAGATATGGGGTGAATCTGCAGCCCATGGGGATGCACTCTCCAAGCTCCAGTATAGGAATGGGGCCTCTAGGGTCCCAGGCCACCCACCATGCCCTCTGGAGCAGGATCTGGGCAACATTCCCTGTCAGTGATGAGGCAGCCCTAGCACCTGTCACGGCCCGATGTCGTGTCCTATGTGGGCCCCATGCTCTTGGGACCACACCCCACACTCTGCAGGTCCATGCTACAGGGTCCTTCATGCCTCAGGAGTAGAGACCACACAGCAAGCAGTTCCCTCCCCAACCAGCAGGAGGAGGGGAGGAGAGCAGGGGCACCAGGGGACTCTCACTCAGACAACAACACCCCAGCGGTGCCAGCGGGGACAGTGATGATGCAGATGAGGCACAGACCAAGAGATGGGACCAGAGGACCCAAAAGGCAGCTGGTCAGGTCCTGGCTCACCTGCACCCCGGACACCTTTGTCCCGCATACACCCCCTTCCTCATACACCCTCTCCTTAAATGCAGATTCTTCAGATGCGAACAGGCAGAGCTTCAGACTGAAAGTCAGCTCTTCCAAAATGACCCGTCAGCAAACACTGCAGGATTCCACTCCAGTGGGTGCCCTGCAGTCGACAACTCAGGGACTGAAGTGGATATCGGTGCCAGGGGCAGTGGGAGGGAATGGGCAATGAGACTTTCATGGTTGTGGAATTTTGGTTTTGCAGGACGAAAAGTTCTACTGATGGTGGTGATGGCTCCACGAGAAAGTGAATCTATCTGATGCCTCAGAAACGTGCACTTAAAATGGTGATGATGGTAAAGGGTATGTGACGTGTGTTTTATTTCACTTAAAATAAATTCTTAAAATAATGTCTTGTTAATTGAGATTCCATTTCGACTCCCCTTCATCACAAATGTCGGAGGCCCAGACACAGTCCCCTACCTTAGGGGCCATCACGGTACCCTCACAGAGCACGTGGGAGACCATTCATAGGGGGGGCTAGTCTGTGCTCACCTGACCTCTGTCCAGGGGGACCCAGGCAGTGGTGACCCCCATAGATTAGACATATGATATGCTATAGTATTAATACGACACCACCAAGTGTTGTCACTCACCGGAACACAGAGCAGCAACCCACTCAAACATGCCTGACCTCATATGATTGTGACAAGATGAAGAGAAGAAAAGGAACCACAGGTTAATCAGGACAACACCCTTAATGCAGAGGTTGGAAATCTCAAAGGGGACAGGACACACTGCAGGCAAAGAGCGCATATGCGGTCTCCCCATCCATGTGATCCTGACCCATGCAGGTATGGTGAGACCCACACAGTCCCCGCACCCTATACCTGGGGCCACACATCCACACTCACCAGGGTGACCCACCTCCCCAGACCCCTCCACCTGGGTCACATGTCCACAGTCCCAGGGTGACCTCACCTCCCCAGACCCTGCACCTGGGGTCACACGTCCCCTTGGTCAGGACACCATGGCTCTGCAAGGGGCTCCCCCAATGTGGAAACAAGCTGGGTCCCTGGGACCTCCTGGGATGGGAAAAAGTGTCAGGTGTGTCTCCTTTCCCCACACTTGTCCCAGAGGAGTCCTCCTCTCCTCACTTTGGTTCTGTGTGATTTTAACTGTTTGTACAGCTTTCATACTAGAGTTGAACACACGACCCTGGTGCTGGCATGCTCAGTCCTTTCTCGTCTCACTTACATCTTGAGAAAACATACAGGACAGCAGGGCTGAAAGCCGAGGGGCAGCTCTGGACTCTGCTGAGTAGGGACGGTAGACTGGAGGGAGAGCTCAGCAGCAGCCTCAGCTGTCACCCATCGGCCTTTTGCCCGATCTGCGTGCCCTGCAATCAATTCAGCAGCTAAACCTGCTTCCCTATGCACCATGCACGTGCTGGTAAATTGGAATTATTGCCAGGTAGTCCTCCTGAGGATTCTCCATGAGCCCCAGGGAAGGTGAACCTTGCAGGGATTAAGACTAAGGCCCCGACCATAGCACTGACCCTTGGGAGGACCAGGTCACCACACTCAGAAGAGAGGCTGTTACGTAGACAAGCCCACCTCAGCTCCAGACCCCAGACATCTAAGCACTGACATTCAGATGCAGGCACGGAGCTTCCCAGTACTGAGGCCAGGCCGGGTCTCTACCCAGGTCCCCATAGTCCTAGCGTACACAGAACATGGTCAGGTCTAAATCTTCTTATTATAGACAACACATGGTCAGCTCTAAACATAATCAGTAGACAGGACATGCAGAGGTCTAAATCTACCATGTAGACACAACTTGATCATGTTTAAACTAGCTTAGGGCTGATCTCATAGGGGGTACAGATCACACACATGGGTCTCTCATCTTTGGACACCCACATCAGGAAACTGAACAAAATCTTTGTCATTAAACATTTCAACAGGTAAAACAGAAATGTTCCCAATTTCTCTGGCCACCTGATGGTCAGGATCCACGGGCGAGCCACGAACTTCTTAGAGTGCAGCCCAGTCTGCTGCCAGGACAGACAAGAAGTGGCCTGATTCCAGCCTCCCAGGCTTCCAGAAGGAGGCGGCCACACTGCAAGCCAGGTCAGGAGAGTCCTGCATGGTCCGGGCCGAGAGATCCGGTCTGTCCTTTCGGCTGGCCGATTCCGGGAGGGGCGCTCAGGGCCGCTGAGAGCCCTGCACTCAGGTCCTGCTTCCCTGCAGCGTGTGCGTGTGCGTGTGCGTGTGCGTGTGTGTGTGTGTGTGTGTAGAGGGGGCAGTGGCTGACGGCTCCCATGGTTCCCAACCCGGGCACCGCGCTGTCTTCGAGGGGAGGCACGGGGAGAGGTAGGGGCACAGAAGCCGTTGGAGAGGAGAACCCACCGCGGAACTCCTTGCACACTGGCTCGCCCCACCCGGAGACCCGCCTGCCCATCGTGGGCCGCATGTCGCCCCCCAGTCCCCCACCCCCGAGGGCAGGGTGCCTGCTCTTTCAACAGCACAGGGTCTCACATGAAGGAGACCCAATGTGGACTGTCAGCCCCCAACTCCTGATGCTGTGTTTAGGGGGAGAATGAACCCCCTTGACTGGGCGATGGGACCCTGTGAGGAAAGAGGTGGCGGCCCGATCCAAGTCGGGGCCTGGCTGAGATATGAGGAAACAGGAGCCAAGGGCAGGGCCTGGAGGCCAGGCCAACAGGAGGTTCACCCCCAGCCTTGGCCGGGCTCTCCAACGGTGACATTGTTGCTTTAGGGGATCTGGGACAGGTGACTGAATGTAATGGGAGTCTAAACTGGACCCTGAATGCAGCTTAAAGAAGGTGTGAAGGATGTTACTGAGACAGTGACAGTCATTGGAAGACAAACTCTGTGTCAGGATATCCTGCTCCATCCATTTAAATCCCTGAGATCTGTGACCTTTACGTGGCTACGCAGGATTGTTAGAGCAGCTGCGTGCGGATATATCTGGGGCACAATTCAGTCTGCAGCCAACTTGCAAGTGGTTCCAGCAAACACACAGGTGTGCGCACAGGCAGGCACAGCACACACACAAACATATGCACGTGCACAGCACAAATATATTCACTCACTAGCATGTGAACACACATGCACCCATATGCCCATGCACACACTAATGTGTGCAAGTTCACATACCTATCCACATGCACAGCATATTTATGCAAACAGGCACATGCACACGCATAGCACACACACAGGGAATAAAGTGAATCCGTAAAGCATTAATTCCTGAACACAAGTGAAGCTGACATGTATTTTTCCCTTTTCTTAGCCTTGATGTTTTCCACAACAAAAAGTTTAAGAAAAAAGTTAATGGCAAATGACTTTTGATTCATAGGACTTTCTGATTTTATTCCACAAATATTATGACAGCAGAAATGAATGTAGATATTACATGTGTCCACTAATGGAAGAATGGAGAAGAAAAACACGGTCCATCAATAGAAGGGAATGCTATTCAGCCTAAAAAGGAAGTCAATTCTGACACAGGATGCAGCAGGGATGAACCTTGAGGGCATTATGCTCAGTGATGTAAGCTAGACACAAAAAAACAAACAGTGCTTGATCCACTCATACAAGGCCCCTAGAGCAGTCGGAAATATAGAGACATAAAGTAGGATGTGGAGGGCCAGAGGCTGAGGGAGGGACAATGGGGAGTGAGTGTTTAATGGGGACTGTTTCAATTTTGCAAGATGAAAAAGTTCTGGAGGATGATGGTGGTCAGGTTTGCACAACAGTGTGAATTACTTCCCGACCCTGAAATGTGCACTTAAAAATGGTTAAGATAGTACATTTTATGTTATGTGTACCAGACCACAATTTTTAAAACTTTTCCGAAAACAACAGGAAATAGTCCATGAATACCACAAGATGCACAACTTCACTAACAACAGAGGGATTAAAGCCATAAGAAAAATACTGTGCATACACCTACCAGAATGGCAGACATGAAAGACATAGTATCAAATATCAGCAGGATGTGGAGCAATGGAAAGCCTGGTACGCAACGGGGGGATGCAACCACTTCTGAAGCAATCGGGCCTCAGATAGCGAAGTCCGTGCACAGAGACCCACAGTGCTCCTCCCAGTTGAACACAAACCCACCAGCCCTGCACCAGGACACACGGACATGGACTGGCAGCCACAGGAGCCAAACCTGAAGGAACCTGAAGGCCATCACAGACGGATGCAGAAATGAACCATGCACGCTCCTATGAAGGAATATTCCACAGCAATGGAGTACATTTTGTTTAAAGGTAGTAAAACTATAAAAATTATTTTTTAAAGAAAACTATATTTACAAGATGAAAGAATCTATAATTCTGGCACCTAGGGATTGTCGAATGCTCCTAAAAACAGATTGCTGTGGAAACGTTTATTATAGGGAAATTGACATATTCTCTAGGAAGGACGCGGTGAATGGGCCTGCTACATTTTCTACATTGAAGACATGTACAGGTTTTGATTCTACTTCTGTTAAATCAAGTGGGGCTTCACTGGATTTCTGCTACTGCGGAGATAATCAAATTCTGGGTAGGGGTCAGGAGAAAATTAGTCATAGGTGTTCTTGTGTAGTAATTACTGTTGAAAGTGTAAATGATCCATTTACCAGTAAGACTGAGAATAGAATAACTGCTACATTACTTCATATGAGATGATCCTCTGTGCTATTGTTCCTGGAGCTCCAGTGAGTGAGTATTTTGAATGTGAAGTTCATCCAGATCTGAGGATGGAATAAATGGCTAGGTGTGATATGGCTAATAGAAATAATATGCCTACATTTATACTAATTAGTGGATAAGATATGGGAAGAGGAATTCATGTTGTGAGAGGCAGGGTTATGGCTAGCATTGGGGCAATAATATATAAATTGATGATGTTGATGGACATAGTGGTTCTTTAATAAGTAATTTGAATGCCTCAGCAATGGGTTGTAATCATCCATGGGGGCTGATGATTTTTGGCCCTTTCTGGATTTGTATATAGCCTAGGATTTTCCATTTGGTTAATTTGAGGAATGCTATGGTGAATTAAATTGGGTAATTTGTGAAAGAATGTTGATTATAAACATATTCTTAGGAAGAGGACTTGAACCAGTGCAGAAAAAGTTTCAGTTTTACATAATTACCGGGCTCTGCCAGCGTAACGAACCCTGTTCTACAGTAGGGTATGTATAAATTAATTGAATGTAGATTATATCATCATGTAGTTTGAAGACATTTTGTGAAGGAAGCCGTATTGCTCTTGTCCTTTCATACTGGAAGAAATCTGCAATAGACAGAAACCAACCAGGATGACTCCAGTCTGAACTCAGATCACGTGAGACTTTAATCGTTGAACAAACAGACAATTAATAGCAGTTATACCGTTGAAATGTCGTGATCCAGCATCAAGGTCATAAACCATATTGCCCATATGAACTCCAGAATACAATTACACTGTTATCCCTAGGAAAACTTGTTCCATTGACCAGTGTTTTAGAAGAACAGGTGATAAAGCATTTTGACTAGCTGGCCTAAATTTTAATCACTCAGAAGCGGTTTTATTCTCCCAAAAATAAATGGCGCATGGGCTCAAGACACACCTGCTTCAGTAGTTGTGGCGTGCAGACTCAGTAGTTGTGGCCCAATGGCTTAGTTGTTCCGTGGCACGTGAGATCTTCCCGGACCGGGGATCGAACCGGGTCCCCTGCATTGGCAGGCGAATTCTTAATCACTGCATCACCAGGGAAGTCCCAGATTCGCAGTCTCCCTTTTAATATACCTTAAGCCCAAAGAATCCATGGAAAATTGTTAGAGAAAATAAGGCAATAAAATATTGTAAGGACTATAACAGAAGCATATAGTACACAGTTCATATAGACACATCCCAAGCAGTTACAAAGTATATTAAAAGGGAGGCTGCAATTTTAAAAGAATAAGAAAAATTATACCCACAAACTCCCAATCTTTCCTGAAACCTTGCAATCTGAAACCCTATTGTAGGAAGCAGAAGATTCCAGGAGATATTCTACAAATGAAGGACTCCAAACCCTGTGGTTGGATAAGGAATTCTGGAAGGAAGGTATCCTCACCCAAGGAGAGCAGGTTCCTATAATTCTCTAACATCACATCCCTGTACAATTCCCATTGATCTTGGTCCAGGCATTCTCACTCCTCTTGACAGAAATCTATGGCCACATCCTGGAATGTCAGCAGTCCCTGAAATTAAACGTACACATGCCATGTGGCCACGGGAAGAGTTCATAATATGACCCAAGAAGAAAACAGCAAGTTAAGAGAAGGTTTTAATTTAGAAGAGTCTCTTCAATTATCCACTAATACATATATATATATATATATATATATATATATATATATATATATATATATAATTTTTTTTTTACAAAGTAACTTTCTCTACCTTATTTCTAACTACAAGAAAAGAGTATGGCATGTGATCCACAAAACCAGTATAGAGACTATACTTGTCTGGAAAAGAAATGATAAAATGATGGTTTCAACACAGGCATATGCATTTTTGAGTGTTTTATTTATATCAAACTGGATAAAATGTGTGTATTTCTCATAGAGAAAAGACCTGTCGAGGTAGAAATGTACCTTTCAACTATTCATGGGTACACGAGTACACTGGGGAGATTGTAAAAGTGCAGCTTGTGATTCAGTAGGTCCGGTGGGCCTGAGTTCTATTTTTTTAACAAGCTGATTTTTAACTAGTGATGCCACAGTCTCTGATTCATTAACCACAACTGTGAATATCAGAGACATAATTAGAAAGGTAAAAATTCACATTTAATTTTGAACTTAAAGTGTTTTATCGATTTACACCTTTAATAGAATAGTGAGCACAGCAGCAACAATCATTTGTGAGTATTTACTATAGACTGTGTATCTTTCTAATTTTTTTGTGTAGGATTCCAGGAAAAAGGCCTGGGCTGCGGCCACAATGGGCGTGGCCCCCAGGCCGGGCCGCCCCTCCAGGACCCCCGACGGGGCCCTGCGCTCCTGGCGGCTCCCTCCCCCGCCGCCCCGCTCCCTCCCGGAAGGCCTCGGGGCAGAGCGGTCCCACCCACTGCGCGCTGAACAGAGCCCGCGTTTCCTCAGAGCTGGAACTCCCGGCTCAGGCGGGGTCTCTTCCCTCCGCCTTCACGGAACTGCCCCGGAGACCGAGGGGAGGGCGACCTCACTGAGGCTGCCGGCTCTGGAGGTGCCCCGGCGGCCGAAGCCATGACAGTCGCGGGGACGGCGGGCCGGGTAAGTGGGCGCCGACCCTCCGCCTGGTCCGGTGCCCGGGCGGCAGCACAAGACCAGCTTCTGAGGGGCAGGGGTTCGCTGCCACCCGCCGCTGCTGTGCAGAAAGAGCGGCCTCCAGCGTCTGGTCCCCGGGAAATTCGGTCCGTCCTCTCGCCCCTGCCCTCGTCCTGGCTCGCGAGGCCTGGTGGGCGTGAGGAGGGGGTCGGCCTGAGCGTCCTGAGGGGAAACGGGGCAAGGGAGGCGCAGGGTCCGGTTGCAGCGTCAGCGCCCCTCTTCCCGACTGCGGGGAAAGCGGCTGAAAACTCCTCCCGAGGCGCGCAGGCCCCTTATTCAGCCGAGTCCCTCTGCGCTCCTTCCTCCCTGAGCTAAAGTACCGGGGGGAGGGGACAGGGCAGGGAACTGGCGCAGGTAATGGGGAACATCCAAAGGTGATTGTTAACTAAGGAAAACCAGCTCTCCCAAGGTGAGGAATGCGGCGCTTTTCTTTGCCTGGGCTCACTGAATTCCTTCCTTTGATATGCACCTCAGCTCTCTGGCGCCTGCATTCTGTATTTGCATATCCTGAGTGCCTCAGGGCCCGCCGGCTCACATTGGAGGGCTGCAAGTGCTGAAGACTGTGACATCCTTTGTTTACTGATAGGGCAAGAAATAGTCCATTTCTCACAGGCTTGAGGGGCAGACAGTGCAAAAAAGTCAGAGAATCTCACTCGGCCTGTACTTTGGTTTACATATAGATAATATTTATACTTAACTGTGCTAATAGAGGTTCTCAAGTCCAATCAACTTGTACTACTGCCCTCTATGTATCAATTTCATCAATATCATAAGATAAATGCCTATAGAATTGACTTAATCCATTTAAATAGGATAATGATTTTGAAAGGAAACATAATAGAAATATAACAACGAAACCTTTACCACTAAAGGCTGGGTGTGGAACACATTAAATAAATGTTCCATTGTTAAAATATTGAAAGATGTAGTCAATAGAAATATCAACAAAAATGACAAATAATAAGGGTAGCAGAATGTTGAAATGTTCTATCTTTATCATTAAAGTGGCAGAAAATCATTTATTAGTAGGCACTGGGGGCAGAAGATGCCTGATTTTATATCTGTGTCATATTTGTGCAGTTGTTTCAACAAGTAACTTAAAGACAAAATGGAAAGACAAGGAGGTTTGTGCCTGAGATCATGTTGATGTGAAACCAGGGATGGCCACCTTGTGCCAGGTGAGTTAAGTTTACCTGGCAGGTAGACCGCAGAGCTCCTGGGAAGCAAGGGTTGGAATTTTTCTGCTGGGTGCCCCTTAGGTTCTGTGACTTGACTGACTGTGAGTCATGTTTCGGGAAAGACCTGATCACAGGAAAAGGCTGGGAATAGAGTGATTTGGGGAGCAGCTAACAACATTCATCACAGCTCACGGCCTGAATGAATTTTAAAGAAACAGGAAAACAAATGCTTCTTATGGAAGTAGAGAATGTGAGGGCTGGACAATCCCAGAAAATGAGGAACACCCATCCCATTTTCCAGATGAGAAAACAGAGGTCCAGCAACGTGAAATCCCTCACCCAAGTTGCACCCGTCTCTCCTCCCCACTACGTGGTTCATGAAAGCAGGACTCTTCCTGTCTTTATTACTGCTGAACCCCAAAAAGGACCAGGCATCTAGCAGCTGCTCCAAAAATTTGGGTTGACTGTAGGAACAATGCTATTTCTTTCTTTCTCACTCTTATTCAGGATTGTGCCAAGAACTCCCCAGGTTGCAATGTAATTCGATAAATGTAAATATTAATTGAGTTTTGTTGTGATGAGGACTTAGGCTTTGAAGGTAACAGACTTGGTTCAGATCTTGGTTCTGCCACTCCATAGCTGTTTGGCTTTGGGAAAATTACTAAACCTCTCTGAGATTATTTCCTCCTTTGTAAAGTGGGGATAAATCTATCTGAGCCAGCAGAGCAGCTGCATGAGAGATGTGCACTAAATATTGGTCTTTCTCACTCTCCTACGCCATCTCTCTGTTCTTCCCAGAGAAGCTGTACTGAAGGATATAGTACCTTTTTAAAATAGTTAACTAATTAATTAATTAATTTGTTTTTGGCTGCGTTGGGTCTTCGTTACTATGCCCAGGCTTTCTCTAGTTGCGGCAAGCGGGGGCTACTCTTTGTTGCGGTGCGCGGGGTTCTCATTGCGGTGGCTTCTCTTGCTGGGCTTGTTGTGGAGCACCAGTTCTAGGCACACGGGCTTCAGTAGTTGTGGTCTGCAGGCTCAGTAGTTGTGGCCCATGGGCTTAGCTGCTGCGCGGCATGTGGGATCTTCCCTGATCAGAGATCGAACCCATGTCCCCTGCCTTGGCAGGCAGATTCTTAACCACTGCGCCACCAGGGAAGTCCGATATAGTACTTTTTAAAGAGGGGTTTGAATTTATTTCAGATTGTGTACATTTTTCTTGTAGAAAAGATTATTCCACTATAGAAACATAAACACGCAAAACCACTCCAAATGCAGTATTCTATGGTTTAGATATTATCAGTCACATTTTATAAGTAATTGGGCAAATGCCAAAGCACTAGGTACTGGGACGTAAGAAGACTCAAATCTGGGGTGACCCCACCCCAATTTCAAGAGCAGGGTGTGCGTTTCAAATCCATGTTTCATCTGGTCTTTGTTTCTCATCCATCCTCTGTGTCTGCCTTTCTCAAGAAGGCTCAGATCCTCGGCTTTCACACCCTCCCGGCTGGCTGTGCCCCAGCTCCCGGCCTGGAACCTCTGCGTGCCTGGGTGTGCCTGCTACCCCTGTGCATCACCAGCTTTGCCAGGGAGCTGCTGTATCGTGCACTGCTTGCTGTACCCAGAGTACCTGGACCCTTCTGGTACATGAAGTGCACCCTCCTCACCATGTGTGCAGCCCATCCCCTTACCTTATATCCTGCCTCTAAGCCAGGCTTGGGGGTGACTACAGTGTGCATTCAGCTGTGTGAGGTGCTGGGATCAAAGTGAAGTTCCCAACTTTTGAAGTGGCAGGCTTGAGGGGCACACAGTGATTTTAAGTCGGGTCACCTGACTTAAAGGGGGGACTGATTGAGTTAAAGCCAAGGCAGCTGACTTAAAGCCTGCGTCCCTCAGCTGCAGGACGAGACCAATTTTGGCGGTGCACGGGTTCGCTCCAAGCCAGCACTGCTGTTCAGGAAGAGATTCCAGTAGCGCCTTAGTGCAGGGGGACTTGGTCCGTTGTCTTGCCCCTGCCCTCAGAGGGGGGCCACCTGCTCTTCTGGAGAATCAGGGAGGGGGAAGTGCAGAGTCCCGGCTGGAGTTGCAGCACCGCTTGTCTGATGGCAGGGAAAGGGGGACAGGGCTGTGTGGTGTCCTGGGGCTGGACTCAGCAGGTCGACTCAACCTCTCAGCCTCCTAACCTCCCCCCCCACACACTCCACAAGAGTTTCCAATAATATGTAATTGCGCCTTAGGTTCTCGGTCTTCAAACTCATCCCCAGGCTCCCAGGTCCCTTGATTCAGCCAATTCCTCTGTGCTCTTTCTTCTATTAGATACAGTCCCAGAGGGAGGGGCTGGGGGATGGGACTGGAGGGATGCCGGCAGCACTGGCCTCAGCTGACTAAAGAGATCCGGGGCCTGCGCTATCACACATGTGCGAGGACCCTTAAGGCAGAATCGAGGGGGCCAGTTAGAGGCAGTCCTTGCTGCCTCAAGTGAGTATAGATCACCGTCGGGTGGGGAGCACGCTGACCCCTAAGAAGTACTGTAAGGAGGATGTGTTGCTCCCTCGGCTTCAAGGACGTGGGTGGGCTTCAGGGCTCCAGTTCCCCTCCAGGCCTCCAGGTCCGACTGCACCACAGCGGCCTTGCAGACCCGCCTTCCTGTCCCAGAACTTGCCAGGCTCCAGGAAGAATCCAGACAGCAGAGATGGTGCCTGAGGGCTCCAGCTTGAAAAGTGCTGTCCCTGGGGACCCAACAGTGGAGGGAGGAAGGGTGAAGGGAGTGGGGGGGTGTGGTCGGGAAGGGTGGCTGCCCTGGGAGACGTTGAGAGAGAAATATCGCCCCCCACACCCCCTGCCCCTGCAACTGACCCATTGATGCCATAGGATCTCAGGGCCTTTTAGTCAGAGATGCCTCTGCTTCTTTACTCCTGTGTTCAAAACTATGCAAAACCAACTCTTCATCCTCTTGCTGCCTTGCCAGGACTTTTAAAGCACTGTTCTTTTGAAGCACTCGTTCCCTAAACTGCAGTTTGGAGCTGTCCCAGCTATTTAAAAGTGTTCTCCTTAAACTGAGACTAAAGCCTACTCTTTTGGAAAAACGGCCTTCCCTTCACTGGAGATCGTTTTTTCTGCCCATTCCTTCCTTCTACTGCCCTCTTAAGAACCCCTGTGCTCAAAGAGCTTGGTGATTTATTTTTTGCTTGATGTCAAAAAGAAACCTTCCCCATGCACTCCAAAAAGCTTTCCTGGAACATAGGTGTTTCACAACCATGAGAGTGTTTTGCAGTTAGTATACACTGGGTAGAGTGCCTAGCAATCCCTCCAAGAGCCAGAGGTGAGCAGACCTTTACTTATTTGATTGGATGCCCTTCAAGTTTAGGAAGGTCCCATTCTTATGACCCAGCAGGTAAGACAGAGCCCTGGATGGCTGTGGCTGTGATTAGATAACTTCTGATGATTTTATTTCCCTTACTGAGCTGCTGCTTCTAGGTTAAATTCGTTTTATTACCTGTCCATTTTTAAAGAAAGGCTGACAAAGTCACTGTAATAGGTCAGGAGTCTGAACTCAGGGTTGGTCAAAGGTACTCACAGGGAGGAAGGTGGATAAAAATAGGTGGGTAAAATAGGAGGGTTGGCAAGTACAGCCAGGACACCCGTGTTCATCATGCATACTAATAAAGGCCAGAATCTCCTCATTTATCTCTGGTGGGAAGTTCTGATGGTTTCACAGGATCAAACTCAAATCATATTCAAACTAGGGGATTTCCCTGAGCATAAAAGGAAGTATCCGTCCCTAGCAGGAGTCGCTGCCGAGGAATAAAGACGTAGATGTAGAGAACGGACCTGAGGACACAGGGAGGGGGAAGGGTATGCTGGGATGAAGTGAGAGAGTGGCATGGACATATATATACACTACCAAAGGTGAAATAGATAGCTATTGGGAAGCAGCTGCATATAGCACAGGGAGATCAGCTCAGTGCTTTGTGACCACCTAGAGGGGTGGGATAGGGAAGGTGGGAGGGAGACACAAGAGGGAGAGGATATGGGGATATATGTATACGAATAGTTGATTCACTTTGTTATACAGCAGAAGCTAACACAACAAGGTAAAGCAATTATACTCCAATAAAGATGTTAACAACAACAACAACAACAAAAAACCCAAAATCTAAGTCAATCAAGCCAACGGAGACAATGTAAGTGTTTACAGTTCAAGAAATCCACAAGGGAATCCTTTATTCTGTAGGCAATGAATGGTCCATTCGAAAAGGAAAAAACTTTCTAAAATGTTGTCTTTCCATTTATTGTTCAGAACATCATTTTTATACCTCTGCATTTCTTACTATTCAAAGCCAAGTCACGTGAGTTACAGGGAAGCAGCTGATGGATTTAAAGTTGGGTCACTTGATTTAAAAACCAGTGGCAGTTGATTGATTTAAATCCCGGTCATATGACATGAGGAGGGGGTGCTAAAAACTGCTTTTTCATCTCTGGCTCAGAATATCATATTTACCTTGGTTTTTCTTATGATTTAGAAAACTTGAGCTGTCTCTCCTTGGAATCATCAGGAGAAAAATACAGTATTTCAGGTTCATTCTTGAAACCAACTTCTCACGGTTAAGGTGTATTGGCTAAAAGATCTTCCTTCTTCAAGAGATTCCAAACCTCTGTAAGACACTTCATTGTAATGGGAGAAAAAAGAAGAATGAATTCAGGCCAGCAGCTGCAGGAGGCCAAGGCAGCCCCCAGGACTAGGGAAGGAGGAGGAGGAAGGGCTGAGAGTTGCCATTAGAGCAGACAACCTCCAGAGGGCGCTGAAGCACCGGCAGAGCCCACCTGCCACTCCCAGTTTGGCACTCCAGGGTCAGATTTGGGTTTGGAGATGGGGTTGCTGTAACCCCAAGGAGGTGAGCAGAGAGGAGGAGTTGATTACCGGTCTCCTCTGACTCTCTGACCCAAATTGCCTGGCCTAACAGGGGGGACAGGGTTTTGCTTTCAGCAAACTGATGGGGCACTTCCATGCTGGTCGGGTTGCCCAGTGGCCCGACAGCCTGACAGGCTGACTGCGGTGTGACTGCCCTTTGTTTCTCCAGAATCTGTGCATCAGGAGGTGCATGGGTGCGGGAGCCCATCCACCGCCCCTCCCCGCAAGGGGGATGGCACCTTCCCTGGCTGTACCCTATGATCACCAGGTACTTGAAATGAATGCAAGTTTTTTGACTGCAAGGAAAAGCTCACATAACCGTTTCTTCCTCATAATGTGTGGGATTTACTATAATGGAAGGACATTAGAAAGAACAGGTAGAAAACTCACCTGTTGGTCTCCATGTAGGAGTTTATTTTGCATGAATCCCTCCTACGTGAGTAGATAGCAGAGGTTTATTTTTGTTCCCGTGTGTGTAGTTGTGGCAGAGGATGTAGGTATGGTGATTTGAAGCCCTCAAAGAAATATTCTCAGAACTCTCAAGATTTCTCTTGATCGGAACCGAAAGAGACCTGGAAAAGGAGGAAAAGAAAAGGAGGAGGGAGAACGAATGACTGTTTCTCAGTAAATTCACCTTCCTGGTTGATTGTTCTGTCTTCTCATTTCTTTTAACTTCTATGTATGTCTAATGGAATAATGTAGAAAGGCTGATTTTTATGCTTTAAAAGATTTTACATCACAAAGAAACTAGAAGTGGCTAACAGAACTTATTCAAATCAACTTTGCATAGAGACTTTGATATTAAATTTGGATACTAAAATGGGTTTATCCCAATTTTCTCTTTCTTTTTGAGTGAATATTTGTAACATATTTTTGTAGATAATAATTTATCCTAGATATACAAAATTGTGAGAATGGGTACCATTTTTTACCACTTAAATGATTTCTTTTAAATGAATAGATTGTACACTTTAAATGCCAATGTTGTGTCTTACGTGTTGTTTTTTAATTCCTTGATTTCCAAAACTTGTGTTTATTTAATTGATTTCTATCTAATAATCTGTGTCTCCCCTTTATTGTTTCTTACTTTATATTTTATTGATCTATAGTTAATTTACGTTATTATATTAGTTTCAGAGGTACAGCATAGTGATTCATAAATGTTTAGGTTCTTCTCCATTTATAGTTATTATAAAAGAGTGGCTATATTCCCCATGCTATACAGTACATCACTGTAGATTATTGATTTTATACATAGTGGATTGTACCTCAAAATCTCCTACCACTATTTTGCTCCTCCACCCTATCTCTCCCTGCTGGTAACCACTAGTCTGTTCTTTAATCTGTGAGTCTGTTTTTTTGTTGTTATGGTATTCAATTTTTTAGATGCCACGTGTAAGTGATAACATACCATGCTTGTTTTCTCATACCATACCATGCTTTTTTTCTCATAACATGCCATGCTTGTTTTCTCTGCGGTTTATTTTACTAAGCATAATACCCTCCAAATCCATCCATGTTCTTGCAAATGGCAAAATTTTATTTTTTGCTGAAGTCATCATAAAAAATATTTTTTATCCACGAAGCTATTGATGAACACTTAGTTTGACTCTATATCTTGGCTATGGCAAATAACACTGTTATGAACATTGGTGTGCAGTTATTTTTTTTTGAAATAGTGTTTTTGTTTTCTTCTGATATACCCAACAGTGAAATTGCTGGATATTATGGTAGTTCTATTTTTCGTTTTTTGTGGAACCTCCATTCTGCTTTCCACAGTAGCTGCACTACTTCACATTCACATCAAGAGTGTACAAGAGTTTCCCTTTCTCCACATCCTCACTAACCTTTGTTATTGTGATCTTTTGGATGACAGCCATTCTGACAAGACTGAGGTGATATATCTCATAGTTTTGATTTGCATTTTACTGCCGATTAGCTATGTTTAGCATCTTTGTGAGTTCTGGCTGTCTATATGTAGTTTTTCCTTGGAAAAAAATGTCTATTTAGGTCTTCTCATTTTTCTAAAAAAGATTTTGGGTGTTTTCTTGATATTGAGTTGTATCTGCTGTTTCTGTAGTTTAGGTATGAACCCTTGCTTGGTCATCTTTTTTGATGTTAACCTCTTATCATGTGCAAATATGGTCTCTCCCTCAGCAGGTTGTCTTTTCATTTTGTCTTTGGTTTCCTTTGCTGTGCAAAATCTTTTAAGTTTAGTGAAGTCCCATTTGTTTATTTTTGCTTTTGTTTCATTTGCCTTAGTAGACTGAAACTAAAACTGTTGCTATCATTTATGTTGAAGAATGTTCTATATTTTCCTCTAGGGGTTTTATGGTTTCTGGTCCTACATTTAGGTCTTTATTCAGTTTTGCATTTATTTTATATATGGTGTGCTAAAATAATCTAATTTTATTCTTTTCCATGTAGCTGACCAGTTTTCCCAGTACCACTTATTGAAGAGACAGTTTTTTCTCCATATTGCCTGCTTTGTCATAAATCAATTAAATATAAGTGTGTGGGCTTATTTCTGGGATCTCTATTCTATTCCAGTGATCTTTGTGTCTCTTTTTGCTCTGGTACCTTTCTCTTTGATTACTGTCGCTTTGCAGTATAGTCTGAAGTCAAGGTGCGTGATGCCTCCACCTGTGTTCTTTCTCAAGATTGTTTGGCTATTTGGGGTCTTTGTGTTTCTATACAAATTTTAAAATTACTTTTTCAAGTTCTGTGAAAATGCTTTGGTATTCTGATAGGGATTGCATTAAATCTGTAGATTGTCTTTGATAGTATGGTTATTTTAACAGTATTAATTCTTCCAGTCGATGCACATGCTATATTTTTCCATCTTTTTGTGTTGTCTTCAACTTCTTTCACCAATGGCTGATAGATTTCTGAGCACATGTCTTTTACCTGCTTAGGTGTGTTTATTCCTAGGTGTCTTATTCTTTTTGATGTCATTGCATATGGTATAGTTTTCTTAATTTTTCTTTCTGACAGCTTTGAGTTTTGTTTTTTCTTCTTTTTCTAATTCCTTCAGGTGTAATGTTAGGTTGTTTATTTGATATTTTTCTTGATTCCTAAGAATAAGCTTGTATCACTATAACTTCCCCCTGTGAACTGCGTTGGCTGTGTCCCATAGATTTTGGATCATTGTGTGTTCATTTTCATTTGTCTTGGGTATTTTTAGAATCCCTCTTTCATTTCTTCAGTGTTCCTTTCTTCCCCTTTTATTCCCTTCATCTGTGATGTGAGGACTATCTTTAATATTATGTTTGGATTTCTTTCAGTTTTGTGTGTGTGTGTGTGTGTGTGTGTGTGTGTGTGTGTGTGTGTGATTATTTAAGTTGCTGAGCTCTTAATTTCACATGGACACTAACAACCCTACATTGTTACTCTGCTCCCCCACAGTTACTGAATTTGACCTTATATTTTACATCTACTTGTTTTGTGTGTCCCTTAACTTCTTATTGTGAATATAGATGATTTTATTACTATTTTTTTTTCATCCTTCCTATTAGCTGTGTCCATGGTTGATTTACTACCTTTGTTGAATATTTGCCTTAACCAATGAGGTTTTTCCTTTAGTAAGTTTCCTTTCCTAATTTTTATGTTTCAATCGTGACCTTTTCTTTTTCACTTAGAAGAGCCCCTTTAAGATTTCTCATAAGGCTGGTTTGGCGATGCTGAGCTCTTTTAGTTTTGCTTCTCTGTAAAACTTTAGATCTCACCATCAAAGCTGAGGGAGAGCCTTGCTGGGTAGAGTATTTTTGCTTATAGGCTTTTCCCTTTCATGACTTTAAATATACCATGCCACTCCCTTCTGGCATGCAGAGGTTATCCTGAAAAGTCAGCAGATAACTTTATGCAATTTCCCATGTTTGTAACTTGTTGCTTTTCCTTTGCTCCTTTTAATAGTGTCTTTTTATCTTTATTTTTTTTCCATTTTAATTACAATGAGTCTTGGTGTGGTCCTCTTTGGGTTGATCCTGTTTTGGCCTTACTGTGTTTACTGGACTTGGATGTCTGTTTTCTTTCCCAGGTTAGGGAAGTTTTCAACTCTTATGTCTTCAGGTATGTTCTACACTGCTTTGTCTTTCCTTTTTGCTTCTGGGACCAGTATAATGCAAATATTAGTACACTTGATGTTGTTTCACAAGTCTGTTCAACTTTCCTCATTTCATTTTAATCTATTGTTTTACCGTTCATCTTCAGTGATTGCCAGTACTCTGTCCTTCAGTTTTCTGATTCATTCCTCTGTATCATTTAGTCTACAGTAGTTTCCTTTAATGTATTTTTCATTTCAGTTATTGTATTCCTCATCTCTGTTTTGTTGTTCTTTAAAGTCTAACTCTTTTTAAAAAAAATCTAACTTCTTGCTCTGGTCGTCCATTCTTCTCCTGAGTTCTTTGATCATCTTTACAGTCATTACCTTGAACCCTTTGTTGAGGAGATTGGCTGTCTCCACTTCACTTAGATCTTCTTCTGAATTCTTATCTTGGTCCTTCATTTGGATCGTGTTTCCGTGTCACCTCATTTTTCTTAACTTCCTGTTTTTATTGCTATGTGTGTAGTAGGTTCGTTACATTTCCTGACCTTGGGGAAGTGGCCTTTTGTAGGAGCTGTCCTATGGGTCCCAGCAGCCCCCTCTCCCCTGGTCACTAGAGCTATATATTCTAGGTGTATGTACCCCCTATGTGGGCTGCTTGGGCTCTTCTGCTGTGGTGGGCTGACTACTGTGGGTAGTCTGGTAGGCTTGGCTGCCCCCAGACTGCTTGTTTGCCAGGCTCTGCCTTGTATAGAGGCTGTCTGTGCTGCTTGGTGAGACTAAATCATAAGGCAGCTGGCTGCACAACTCTGGGGGACACCAAATCTGGTGCTGGTTCACTTACGGGTAGAATTGCAGTCCAGGTGATATCAGGGCTAGTGCCCAGTCACTGGTTCTGGGGCTATGCTGGCTACTGGGAGGAAGAGACAGGTTCTGCGTTCTGGCTGCAGGGCCCAGGAGCCACAGAGTTGGTGTTGGATCACTGTTCCTGACACAGCTCTCTGCAGGGCCGGGGGTATCCCTAATCTTGTGTTGGCATTCTGATGGGCAGGGTCAGGACCCAGCTGAGTCCATGGCTGCTTCTGGCCTACAATTAAGTGGCCTGGTTACACAGGCTGCTGGGCTGTGGTATCCCTGGAGCTGGTGTGTGCCTGTCGGTGTATGAGGCTGATCCCACTGCTAAAGCAGGTTTGCTGTTGGGTAGGTCCAAGCTCCATCCAGTCCCTGTGCAGTTACCACCTGCCGATGGTGAGGCTGACTCCAAGGCCAGAGCAGGCTCACTTGTCAGAGGGGCCAGGGACTCTGGGGCTGGTGCCTGTCCACTGAGGTGTGGAGGCTGGTCCTGGGGCTTTTGGTGGCTGGACCCATGTCCAGGGGCAGCTGTGCACTGAGAGGATCTGAAGGCAGCCTGTTTGCTGGTGGATGGGGCTATGCCCCTGCTCAGTTAGTTGCTTGGCCTGCAGCATCCTAGTACTTGTGTCTGTAGTCTGGTGGAAATGGGTGGGGCTCGGTCCTGAGGCTGATAAGCTACAGGTTGGTGTTGGATTCTGAAATTATGCTTGCTGGTACCAGCGTCCACGAGGTAGAAGGAGCTCCCCCGAATGGCTGCTGCCAGTGTCTCTGTCCCTGAGGCTGTGCTGTAGTTGCCTCTTGCCTCTCTGGGAGACTCTCCAAGATCAGGAGGTAGGTGTGACCCGGGATCCTTTCAAATGACTGCTTCTGCTCTGATTCTCAGATCATGTGGGATTTTGTGAGCATCTTTTAAGAGTGGAATCTCTATTTCCCACAACCCTCTGGCTCTCTGGAAAATAAGCACTACTGGTCTTCAAAGCCCAACTTTCTAGGAACTCTTCTTTCCACAACAGGATCCCTGGGCTTGGGAGCCTGATGTTGGCTTCATACCCCTTGCTACCTGGGAGCACCTCTGAAATTGTAATTATTCTCCCATTTGTGGGCCACCCACTTGGTGGCAGGGGTCTTGACTCTATTGAGATTTTGCCCTTCTTTTCTGTCTTGTCGAGGTGCCTTCCTTATATCTTTAGCTGTAAAACATCTTTTATGGTAGGTCCCGGCCTTTTTCATCAATTGCTGTTCTGTAAACAGTTGTGACTTTGGTGTGCCCATGAGAGGCATCAAGCTCTGGGTCTTTGAATGCTACCATGTTGGACAATCTCTCTACTTCATTCTTAAATCATATTATTTAAGTTTTCTTAGTATCTTATTTGATTAGCGACAGTTTGAAATTTATTATCACTCATGTTTACTTCGCTTGTTTAAAAAAATTGAATAGTGCATTCATTCAGTTTGAAATGAAGGTAGTGACCTGTGAATTTCCATACCTCAAAAATCAAGGATAGGACAAAAGCCTTTTCTACTTGTGTTAACCTCAAACTCTGCACCCCACCCCAGCCTGGGGATTAACCTGTTGCACCCATGCTCACCTTCTGTTTTCGGACCGTTAACCATCATTGCATCTGTATGTGTGTTGACAAAGTGAACTCTAGTCTTTGCAGTTTTTGTGTTTTGTTTTTTGGTTTAGGGAACAGTCCTACTATGAATGTACATTTACTGCTCTACTGAAGTTCATATATAAACCTGTCAAGCACATTACCAGGATTGGAATTGCTTGTATATACACTTTGATAAATGTTAGAGACAATGGTAGAACAGAAGTAAATTGTATTTCAAATGCCACAATATTCTCACACCATGAAAACCCTTCCCTTTTTAATATATTTGTGTGTAGTTTATCTTTATGCCCATACTATATTTCCCAGAGATGGGTAAGTGTTATGTTTCTTGCTGGCACATTTACCGTATTGTTCAAAGTCAGGCGTTTAGTGGTTTTAGCATGATCCTATTTCCATGAACTCGCAAATACAAGATCTTCTCTCACACTGTCTTTTACTCCCTGCTGTTTTATATTGCCCTCCTAATTCTCAGTCCTGGTCTTTCTTTATGTTCTTCATCAACCTGGATAGGTTATGCTATTTTCTCCCTTATTCAAGACCAATAGAATAGAATAGAATACAACACCCAGAAATAAACCCTGATATATGGCCAAATGATTTTTGACAAGTTGCCAAGACTTTTCAAAGTAGAAAGGATAGTATTTTCAACACATGGTGCTGAGAAGTCTTGTGGTCAACATGCAAAAGAAGGAAAATGGACCCTTACCTAACATCATATGCAAAAATTAATGAAAACGTATCAAGAAACTAAATATAAGACCTAATAATATAAAAAGTCTTAGAAGAAGATACAGGACAAGAGCTTCATGATATTGGATTTGGCAGTGTTTTCCTCCATATGAAACGAAGGAACAACAAAGGTACAGCTAACAAAAAAATAAACAATTTGCAGTACATAAGTTAAAAAAAATGTGTATCAAAGAAATGTAAACAGAATAAAATGGCAACCCACAAGATGGGAGAAAATATTTCAGAGCCATCTATCTGACAAGAGATTTCTATTCAGAATATACAGAGAACTCCTACAACTGAACAAAAAGCAAACACCGTGATTGAAAAATGGATAAAAGACTTCAATAGATGGTTCTTCCAAAAGATGTACAAATGACTAAGCACGTGAATAGATGCTCCATATCACTAAATGCATGTTTATATATTTGTGTGCCTGCATACACACACAAGCACACACACACATACACAAGCAGAAAACAACTATTGGTGAGGATGTGAGGGAGTTGGAACCATTGTGCTATGTCAGAGGGAATGCAGAATGATACAGCTGCTTTGCAAAAGAGTATGGCAATTTTTCAGATATTGAAAAATAGAATTACTACATGATCCAGGAATTTTACTATGAGGTATACCCAAAGGTATTGAAATCAGGGTCTTAAATAAATTTTTGTACTCCAGTGTTTAGAGCAGTAATAATCACAGTAGCTAAAATATGAAAGCAACCTAAGTGTTCATCCACTAGTTCCTGGATAAGCAAAGTGTGGTATACCCATATAATACAATATTATTCAGTGTTAAGAAGGAAAAGATCTAGGAATATGCTACAACATGGATGAATCTTGAGGAAATTTAGCTACCCAAAATGCCATTTTTGTGACTTTTAGTGAGTCATAGCAATACAACTACTTATTTCAATTTTATGGGGGAACTTAGGGTAGTCAAAACCATAGAAATTGGGAGGGTAATGACGCTTTTCAGGTGGTTATGGAACAAAAAGGAAAGTTATATTTAAAGGATATAGAGTTACAGTTTTAAAACGTAGAAAAGAATTAGAAAGATAAATGGTGATGTTGATCGCCCAATAATATGAATGCATTTAATATCACTGAACGGTGCACTTTATAATAACTTACATGTTGTATTTTATGTCATTTGATTTTACCAACATACAAAATTGGGAAAGAATGTAATATCAGGAAAGGGAGTGGACCTGGGATAGAGCAGAGAGCAATCAGATGGGTGAGACACTGCATATGTTGAAGAAGAAGAGCTGAGAGTCTTCATTGGCCAGAAGAGACTTTATAAAAGAGAAAAAAAAATTACTCTGAGGGTGTATTAGATAGATATCTGTGGGTGTGCTGCTATCTCCCATGGGTTATCTTAAAGAGTCTTTAATAAAGTCCATAAGGCTTGCTGAGGCTTTTTTAAAAATTGGATTCCCTAGGAGATAATTAGTGGGTGGTACTTAAGTCTATGTCTAGGTTGACAGATTTTGCAGGGAAGAACGAACCTGAGAACAGTGGAGGTCTTAAGAGTGTAAGTACATGGAAATTAGAAAAAAAAAAAATAATAAAGGGAATTAGGAAAACTTTGGACTTTGAAGGTCATGTATTATTACTGAGTCAGACCTGAGGTTTCTAAGGAGTTATATACACAGTTGCTATTTGGATTACTTGTTGATAAAGATAAGTGGAAAAACTAGAGTCGTTCCCAAGTGTAGGTAAGATATAATGAGAGGATGGAGGTGGAAAGTAGGGAGACCCAGAGAAAAGTGGGAAGGTCATATTGGGCCAAGATGGTGGTAATATCCAACAGAACAGACGGTAGGACAGACTATGGATTCATCTTTTTTATTTCGCCTCCCCCCCTCATCCTTAATAATTCTTTGGGAATATTTCACTGCTCTGTGATGCAGGTACAGAATTCGAGTGAGGAGGCTACACCTTCAGTGTCCAGCTGTCTGAGTCCTCAGTGTGCTTCAAATGATGGAGAACTATTGCTTCTTTATGAGAAGGGTTAGTACCTCGTAGCTAAGCTTAAGCTGGAGCTTATGCAATATTGATTCCATTTTATATATACTGTTGGCATGGAGGTTCCTCCTCCTCTTTTCTTGACCATTATGAAATGAATCTATATTTCTCAGTATTTGGGTATATCAGATAAATACGTTAAGTAAAGGAATCTTATATATTGCTCCCTGCATAGTTTGCTCTTTCTTGTTTCTCTTTTACCTTGACTAAATTAGCACAGGGAGAGACCTTGAAATGTTCTAATCAGGAGAGATTAGAACATCATATTTCTAGAGAGGTTGGTTGGACAGAGCAGGGGTCCCAGTGAGAATCCAAGCCTCTGCTGCTACTTGGAAGTGTACCTGTGTAGAATAGAGGGCTCCAGGAAATATCCTAGAATATTCCAATGTCCCTGTGGGAGATCATTAAGAGAGGCAGGATCTGGTACCAGATCAGTGTACTATGACATGTTTGTCAGTCATCTGATGTGAGATTCTCAGAGCCAATCCCATATGGTAGGGCTGAGTGCAGAGTGATGAAGAACCTGTGAAAGCCTTTGATTGCATGTTAAAGATGAAGCTCTGATTTCGGGGAGAATTTTCTTACCTGACTGAATGTCACCCTTCTGTGGGGATGAGATTCTGTGCTTTTCCTCTGTTGAAGACCACTGACTGCAAATCATTAGAGGATCATGTCTAGAAAGCATTCTTTATTTAATTTCTTAAAGAAGAAAGCATAGAAAACATTTTTATCCACTTTCAAATTGAGGATCAAGGGGAATGACATCAGTGAAAATGTCAGAGTAGGGAGCTCTGGCTTGTGTCCATCCCCAGAAACACTGACATACGTGGTAAAACCTGTCAAAATGACCTTATCAACACATGTAAGTTTTCTTTTCTTTTCACGCTGTAGATTTATCTTTCATGGAAACTTTACTTACTACAGGATGTGGAGAATAAACAGGGAAGTAGAAACTGTATTTCCTGATGAGAGAATCACTAAGTCACATTAGCTGTTCTGAACTCTGCCTTACTCACCGTGACTCTAATTAAAACAAACAAACAAACAAAACACTTTTTTTTTGGTAAGTCAGTTCTGACATTTCCTCGTTAAAGACAAGGTAACAGATACAGACTTAGATCTACCAGAATTGAGCAAACTTTTGATTGTACCTGTGTTGAACATATGAGCATGACCTGCTACAAATCTTCATTATACTTATTGCCACAACGGACAAATTCCCTTTTTCCACTCCTGATATGTTGCATGTAAGGAATGCATAGGTCACTAACCCCAGCTCGTCACAGGTAAACTCTGCCACATGGATTACTGCATGTTTTCCTGCTGGAAGACCACACATTCTCGAGGATCATGCCTGCAGAGTATCTGGGCTCTTCTTTTCTTCTGGATAAAGGTTAGATCATCACCTAATTTTATGAGAAATATATAAATTGTATTTGCATATTCTTCCGGTTTTTATTTATCCATTCTCTTTCAAGTCCTAAGTGCAAATATTAAAGTGATTTCCAAGAGGGTGGTAAATAAGACAGCTCCAAAATTAGCAATAAATCATAATACAATTGTGAATGCCTTAATGTGTGATTAATATGTAGATACTTATGTAAATGCAGGTTTAGTAATGCTTTGTGGAGAGCTTCAGAATCTAGGTATTAAAAATAAAAAGAAGAAGGAGTTCTTGAAACTCTCAGGGAATTATAGAGAAGTCTTTGTGTCTATAAATATCATTCTGAAATAATGCATATTCTCAGAAATAAACTAGGCATAACATTGTAGGAGAAAACTTCATGAAATGAAAGAGCATGTGAGATGGCCATACAAGAAAAAGAATATTCTCAGAGAATAATGAACAGTGTGGAGTTCAGCAGAAGGGTCATACACATTCAGAGATGAAAACTTTAGAGAGCCTAATTGTGAGTTCCTCATATTTCATCTTTGGAGACACGGTAGTCATTTGCAATATGATGTTATAAGATGACGTTAATAAAAAAAAAATAAGATGACGTTAACATACTTAAATACTTTCGTGTAGAAATGACCACTTAGAACCAGAGTAAATGAAAGAGAACACAAAATTATGTTTATGTTGATTTTTAAAGACCTCAGGTGAGTGCTGATTATTTAAAAATGCATGATGTCTTTCACTGCAAAGTAAAGGAGCTGTTACAGTGGAGGATTACTGGACTGAATGTCAATATTATGACATAGTATGAGTGTGTTTCGTATTTGGTAATTGCAATCATTGTTGCTTTTTTTGTCGTCATCCATTGACAGTGCTTGGTGTCAGTTGATTTATCTCTTGTAAAAATAAAATACAGTCTGTGTGTGTGTGTGAAAAAAAACATACATGATGTCTTGACTAAAGTTGTATGGAATTTGAGATCTGGAAAAAAGCATTTCTTTTTTGTAATGCTAGGATGATAATTGGACATTTTTGCAAGAAAGAGATTTCAGGATGCAAATCTTGTGTCTCTAAGGTGGGAAGTCAGTTCATGGTGGAACATTCTATTAAAATTGTGTGAGTGGAGAAATATTTCTTTGGAAGGAAGAGGTCACGAATCCCTTTTTAAGAGTTAATGGTTTATAGCATACCGAATGAGCAAAATGGCTATTTCTGAACTTTAGAAAAAAGTAATATAGTTTTTCTGCATTTATAACATGAGGCTGATGTAAAATATCAAAAATTCTTTATTTTGAAAAGCAATGTAATCAATTTGACATAATTCATATATATTGAACCTGTGGTACACACACACACAGTAAAACTTACATTCAGAAAATTGTTTGCACTTAAGAAATATTTTCAAGTGTAGTTGATTTACAATGTTGTGGGTTTTTTAAATACATGTTTATTGGAGTATACTTACTTTATAACACTGTATTAGTTTCTGCTTTACAACAAAGTGAATCAGCTATATGTATACATATATTCCCCATATCCCCCCCCCCTTGAGCCTCCCTCCCACACTCCCTATCCCACCCCTCTGGGGGACATAAAGCACCGAGCTGATCTCCCTGTGCTATGCGGCAGCTTACCACTAGCTATTTTACATTTGGTAGTGTATATATGTCAGTGCTACTCTCTCACTATGTCCCTGTCTCCCCTTGCCCCCTGTGTCCTTAAGTCCGTTCTCTACATCTGTGTCTTTATTCCTGCCCTGTCACTAGGTTCGTCAGTACCATTTTTCTAGATTCCATATATATGTGTTAGCGTATGGTATTTGTTTTTCTCTTTCTGACTTACTTCACTCTGTATGACAGAGTCTAGGTCCAACCACCTCACTGCAAATAACTCAATTTTGTTCCTTTTTATGGCTGAGTAATACTCCATTGTATAGATGTGCCACATCTTCTTTATATATTCATCTGTCGATGGACATTTAGGTTGCTTCTATGTCCTGGCTATTGTAAATAGTGCTACAGTGAACATTGGGGTACATGTATCTTTTTGAATTATGGTTTTCTCCGGGTATATGCCCAGTAGTGGGATTGCTGGGTCATATGGTAGTTCTATTTTTCAGCTTTTAAGGGATCTCCATACTGTTCTCCATAGTGGCTGTATCAGTTTACATTCCCACCAACAGTTCAGGAGCGTTCCCTTTTCTCCACACCCTCTGCAGCCTTTATACATTGTTGTATTAATTTCTGCTGTTCAGCAAAGTGATTCAGTTTTATATATATCTATCTATATATCTATCTATATCTATATATCTATATCTATATATCTATATATATTCTTTTCCATTATGGTTTATCACAGGATATTGAATATAGTTTCCTGTGCTATACAGTAGGTCTTGGTGGGTTGTCTATCCTATGTAGAAAAGTTTGCTTCTGCTATTCCAAAACTCCCAATCTTACCTTCACTCTCTCCTTGGCAACCACAACTCTCTTTTCTATATCTGTGTGTTTGTTTCTGTTTTGCTGACATGCTCATTTGTGTCCTGTTTTCGATTCCACATATAAGTGATATTATATGGTATTTGTCTTTCTGTCTCTGACTTACTTCACTTAGTATCATTATCTCTAGGTCCATCCATGTTGCTGCAAATGGCATTATTTCATTCTTTTTTATGTCTGAGTTATATCTTTTGTATACATATACCACACCTTCTTTATACACTCATTTTTCAATGAACATTTAGGTTGTTTCCATGTCTTGGCTGTTATAAATAGTGCTGCTATGAACATAGGGTTTCATGTATCTTTTTGAATTATAGTTTTGTCTAGATATATGTCCACAAGTGGGATTGCTAGATCATATGGCAACCCTATAGTTTTTTTGAGGAACCTCCATACTGTTTTCCATAGTGGCTGCACCAACTTACATGGCCACCGACAGTGTAGAAGGGTTCCCTTTTCTCCATACCCACTCCAGCATTTGTTAATTGTAGATTTTTTTTAATGATGGCCATTCTGATCAGTGTGAAGTGATACCTCATTGTAATTTGGATTTGCATTTATCTAATAATTAGTGATGATGAGCATCTTTTCATGTGCCTATTGGCTCTCTGTATGTCTTCTTTGGAGAAATGTTTATTTAGGTCTTCTACCCATTTTTCCATTGAGTTATTTGTTATGTTGTTATTGAGTTGTATGAGCTGTTTGTATAGTTTGGAAATTAAGCCCTTGTCAGTCTCATCATTTGCTAATATTTTCTCCCAGTCCATAGGTTGTATTTTCATTTTGATTATGGTTTCCTTTGCTGTGCAAAAGCTTATAAGTTTGATTAGTTCCTGTTTCTTTTTTGCTTTTACAGTAAGTCCCCTACATATGAACAAGTTCTGTTCCAAGAGTGCGTTTGTAAGTTCAATTTGTTTGTAAGTCCAACAAAGTTGGCCTAGGTACCCAACTTACACAGTCGGCTATATGCTATTGTACCGTAATAGGTTTATAATACTTTTCACGCAAACAATACATAAAAAACAAGCACAAAAACAAAGAAAGCATTTTTAATCTTACAGTACAGTAACTTGAAAAGTACAGTAATACAGTACAACAGCTGGGATACTCGGGCTGGCATCGAGGGAACAGGCGAGCAGAGTTACTGATTGGAGGAGGGAGGGGAGGTGGGAGATGGTAGGGGTGAAGGATTATCCGCAGTAGGAGACAGAGAGCAAGCTGTAATTTCACTCATACCTGACGTTGATGGCAAAGGTTCTGGTTCCTTGCTGGATTTAATTCTATCTACCCTCTTGAAAGAATGATCCATTGATGTCTGGGTAGTAGCTCTTTTTTTCTCATCATAGATGACAAGGTAACACTGGATTGCAATCTGAATGGCTGCTGCCACCTTTGGGTCCCATTCTAGGTTCGGGTCCTGTGCCTCAAAAACTAACAGTGCTTCCTCAAATAACGAAGGTTCCCTTGCCATTTTCTGTGTCGTGAATCTCTTCAGTTCTTCAGTTACTTTTTCTTCCTCCTGTCCCTCTTCATCCATTCTCTGGGCCTCCAATTCCATCAGTAAGCTCCTCATGTTGCACAGCAAGGAGGTCAGCGAAATCGTCCTCTTGCAGATCTAGCTCCAGCTTCTCGCTGAGGGTCACTACGTTGCTGAAGACCTCTTCGGACTTCTGATCTACCTTCTCAAATCCACAAAAATCATGAACAAACTGTGGGCAAAGGTTCTTCCAAACCCCATTCATCGTGACCGCCATCCCCTCACACCATGCAAAGTCAATGTTTTTTATGGTCTTGTAGATGTTATGGTCCTCCCAAAGTTGTCCCTAGGTTGTTCCTGATTTGTCACTTACCTTTACTGCCTGACAAAAAGTGTGACATAAATAATATTTCTTGAAAGTCGCTATAACGCCCTGGTCCATAGGTTGGATGAGCAACGTAGTATTTGGTGACAGATGCAGTACTTTGACGTTGGGATGAAAGTCATCCATGAATGGGGGGTGGCCCAGAGCATAGTCGAGCAGCAAAAGAATGTTTTGCTGGAACGTCCTTCTCCAAGCAATATTTCTCTACATCTGGGATAAAGTGGTGGCAAAACCAGTCCTGGAACGTGGCCTGTGTAATCCGGGATTTGGGGTTACGCTTCCACACAACAGGAAGAGAGCCCTTGGCTATGTTTTTAAGGGTTCTTGGGTTGTGTGAATGATAAACTAAGAGAGGTTTCAGCTTCAATTCACCGGAAGCATTGCCACCAAACAACAGTTAGCCTATCCTTTGCTGCTTTACAGCCCGGCATCAACTTTTCCTCCTTACTGACGTAACTTCGGTCTGGCATCCTCTTCCAGTTCAGTTGTGTCTCATCCACATTAAAAACCTGGTTGGGTAAATACACACCATCATCAATAATTTCTCAAAGTGTTTCTGGAAGTTCCTGGACAGCTACCCTATCTGCACTTGCTGTCTCTCCACTTACTTTTACATTGTGAAGGCTGGCTCTAGCCTTGAACCGATGAAAGCAGCCATGGCTGGCATTAAAAGATGTGCCCTCTGATTCTTTGCCGTGTTTCTTCTTCAAGTCTTCATAAAGGCTTTTAGCTTTCTCTTGAATCAGCGTTAAGTTGAGCAGGACTCAGCGCTGATGTTGATCCTGCATCCGCACACTGAGAAGTTTCTCCATCTCCTCCATCACTTTTCCATGCTTCTTGGATATTGTGTCAACATCGTCGGCACAGCAGACTTCACATGTTCCATGATCTTGTCCTTGTTCTTTAGATTCGTGCCAATGATTGAATGATTCATATTATAAGAATGA
This sequence comes from Balaenoptera physalus, assembly GCF_965194825.1. Classification (NCBI taxonomy): domain Eukaryota; kingdom Metazoa; phylum Chordata; class Mammalia; order Artiodactyla; family Balaenopteridae; genus Balaenoptera; species Balaenoptera physalus. The sequence continues at coordinate 591,589 of NW_028126166.1, forward strand.
GCGATGTCTAACATCTTTTTGCCTCGCTCCACTCTCTCCATTACTTTCACTTTTGTTTCCGTCATTATCGCTTGGCGCTTCTTAACAGTACCAGCTACATCACATCTGCTTTTACGCTTGCTTCCAGACATCTTGGGTTTGAAATAAAGGTACTGTACTACTGTACTCTATACAGTACTGTAAAGTACACAAAAGCACAAGCACATATAGAGGAAGCACGCACGTGACAATGTATGTCAGACACGTGAACTAACTTACATGATTGGACACGCGAATGGACGTTTGCATCTTTGAAAGTTTGCAACTTGAAGGTTCATATGTAGGTGACTTACTGTATTTGTACTGCCTAGGGAGAACTACCTAGGAAAATTTTGGTATGACTTATGTCAGAGAATGTTTTGCTTATGTTCTCTTCTAGGAGTTATAAGGTGTCCTATCTTATATTTAAGCATATAAGCCGTTTTGAGTTTATTTTTGTGAATGGTGTGAGGGTATGTTCTGACTTCACTGATTTGCATACGGCTCTCCAACTTTCAAAACACCACTTGCTGAAGAGACTGTCTTTTCCCCATTGTATATTCTTGCCTCCTTTGTCAAAGGTTAATTGACCATAGGTGTGTGGGTTTATTTCTTAGCTCTCTATTCTAATCCATTGATCCATGTATCTCTTTCTGTGCCAATACAATGCGGCTTTGATTACTGTAACTTTGTAGTATTTTCTGAAGTTTAGGAGGGTTATGCCTCCTGCTTTGTTCTTTTTCCTGGGGATTGTGTTCACATTTCTGACTTTTTTATGGTTCCAGATACATTTTAGGATTATTTGTTCTAGTTCTGGGGAAAATGTCATGGGTAATTTGATAGGGATCACATTAAATCTGTAGATTGCTTTGGGTAGTATAGCCATTTTAACAGTATTAATTCCTCCCATCCAAGAGCGTGGGATGTCTTTCCATTTCTTTGAATCATCTTCAGCTTCCTTTACTAATGTTTTGTAGTTCTCAGTATATAAGTATTTCACCTCCTTGGTGAGGTTTAATCCTAAGCATTTTATTTTTTTGATGCCATTTAAAAAAGGATTGCTTGTTTACATTTCCTTTCTGATATTTCAGTGTTAGTGTAAAGAAATGCAACCAGGGACTTCCCTGGTGGCTCGGTGGTTGAGAATCCGCCTGCCAATACAGGGGACACGGGTTTGAGCCCTGATGCAGGAAGATCTCACATGCCGTGGAGCAACTAAACCTGTGTGCCACAACTACTTAGCCTGCACTCTAGAGCCAGTGAGCCACAAATACTGAGCCCATGTGCCACAACTACTTAAGCCTGCATGCCTAGAGCCCGTGCTCCACAACAAGAGAAGCCACTGCAATGAGAAGCCTGCGCACCACAAGAAAGTCTAGTCCCCACTGGCCACAACTAGAGAAAGCCCGTGCACAGCAATGAAGACCCAATGCAGCCAAAATAAATTTAAAAAAAAAAGAAAGAAAAACCAGGAAATGCAACCAATTTATATATGTTAATCTTGTATCCTGCTACTTTGCTGAATTTGTTTATCAGTTCTAGTAGTGTTTGTGTGGAATTTTTAGGGTTTCCTTTATATATATTATCATGTCATCTGCATATAATGGCAACTTTACCTCTTCCCTTCCAATTTGGTTAGATTTTATTTCTTTTTCTTGTCTGATTGTTGTGGCTAGGACTTCCAATACTATGTTGAAGAGAAGACGTGAGAGTGGGCATCCTTGTCTTGTTCCAGATTTTAGCGGGAAGGCTTTCAGCTTATGAACGTTGAGTATTATATTGGCTGTGGGTTTGTCATAAATAGCTTTTATTATGTTGAGATATGTTTCCTCTGTACCCACGTTGGTAAGTGTTTTTACCATGAATGGATGTTGAAGCTTTTCAAATGCTTTTTTGCCATCTATTTTGATGATCGTTTGTTTCTTGTTTTTCCTTTGTCGATGGGGTGTATCATGTTGATTGATTTGCATATGTTGAAACAGCTTTGTGAAACTGGGTGAATCAAATTTGGTCATGGTGTATGATCCTCTTATGTGTTGTCGGATTCGGTTTTCTAATATTCAGTTGAGAATTTTTGCATCTATATTTATCAACGATATTGGCCTGCAGTTTTCTTTTTCGGTAGTGTCTTTCTCTGTGTTTTTTTTAAAAGTCTTTATTGAATTTGTTCCAATACTGCTTCTGTTTTATGTTTTGGTTTCTTGTTTGTGAGGCATGTGGGATCTTAGCTCCAAAACCAGGGATCGAACCCGCACCCCCTGCACTGGAAGGCGAAATCTTAACTGCTGGACCACGAGAAAAGTCCCCATCTGTTTTATTTGGTTTTTTTTTTTTTAGTAAATTTCTTTCTTTATTTATTTTTGGATGCATTGGACATTCGTTGCTGTGCTCGGGCTCTCTCTAGTTGCGGTGAGCGGGGGCTACTCTTCGTTGTGGTGTGCAGGCTGTTCATTGTGGTGGCTTCTTTTGTTGCAGATCATGGGCTCTAGGTGCGTGGGCTTCAGCAGTTGTGGCTATCAGGCTCAGTAGTTTTGGCTCGTGGGCTGTAGAGCGCAGGCTCAGTAGTTGTGGCACACAGGCTTAGTTGCTCCATGGCATGTGGGATCTTTCCAGACCAGGTCTCGAACCTATGTCCCCTGCAGTGGCAGACAGATTCTTAACCACTGTGCCACCAGGGAAGTCCCCCCTCCCCATCTGTTTTTGATATCAGCATGATAGTGGCTCCATAGAATGTCTTTGGAAGTATTCCTTACTCTTCAATCTTTTCGAAGAGTTTGAGAAGAATCAGTGTAAGTTCTGCTTTTTATATTTGGTAGAATTTGCCTGTGAAACCATCTGACCCTGGACTTCTGTTGCTAGGGAGTTTTTTTAAATTACAGATTCTATTTTTTAAAAAAATTCTATTTATTTATTTATTTATTTTGGCTGTGTTGGGTCTTCGTTTCTGTGCGAGGGCTTTCTCTAGTTGCAGCGAGCGGGGGCCACTCTTCATCACGGTGCGTGGGCCTCTCACTATCGTGAGCTCTCTTGTTGTGGAGCACGGGCTCCAGACGCTCAGGCTCCGTAGCTGTGGCTCACGGGCCCAGTAGCTCCGCGGCATGTGTGATCTTCCTAGACCAGGGCTCGAACCCGTGTCCCCTGCATTGGCAGGCAGATTCTCAACCACCGCGCCACCAGGGAAGCCCTCTATTTTGCTTTTAGTGATCAGTATGTTCAAGTTATCTATTTCTTCTTGATTCAGTTTTGTTCGGCTGTAAAAAAACAAAATATATTTTTAAGTTATGTTAGCAGCTAAATACTTACCATGTATTAGACCACAAAAGAGAGAAGAAAAAATATTAAAATATTTTTTCAAATACAACAAGTATTGAAATGTTTTAAAGAAATTGGTATAATAATACTAATTACAATAATGACAAATTGTTCTGAACTTAAAGACTACTTATATCTAAGATGCATATTATATGCTTATTGTTTTATTGTTTTTAAATACATGGAATGTTTTCTCCTTTCTAATGTAATTTTTTTATTTTACCTGTATATTGTGAAAAAAATTTAGTTCCACATAATATAAAAAATTACACTTTAATAGGAGATATTAATCCATTTACATTTACTATAGTACTGAAAATACTTAGGTTTAGCGTTCCATGTCATGGAGTGCTCTTTTTTATTTATTCATTTTTAAAAAAGATTTAATTTGGAGGGGGGGCCATAAATTATTCATTTATTTATTTATTTAATTTTAACATCTTTATTGGACTATAATTGCTTTACAATGGTGTGTTAGTCTCTGCTTTAGAACAAAGTGAATCAGCTCTACGTATCCATATATCCCCATATCTCCTCCCTGTTGCATCTCCCTCCCGCCCTCCCTATCCCACCCCTCTAAGTGGTCATAAAGCACTGAGCTGATCTCCCTCTTCTATGCAGCTGTTTCCTACTAGCTAGCTATTTTACATTTGGTAGTATATATAAGTCCATGCCACTCTCTCACTTCGTCCCAGCTTACCCTTCCCCCTCCCCATGTCCTCAAGTCCATTCTCTATGTCTGCGTCTTTATTCCTGTCCTGTCCCTAGGTTCTTCCCAACCGTTTCTTTTCCTTTTCTTTTTAGAGTCCACATATATGTGTTAGCATACAGTATTTGTTTTTCTCTTTCTGACTTACTTCACTCTGTATGACAGACTCTAGGTCCATCCATCTCACTACAAATAACTCAATTTCATTTCTTTTTATGGCTGAGTAATATTCCATTTTATATTGAAGATGTGCAACATCTTTTTTACCCATTCATCAGTTGATGGACACTTAGGTTGCTTCCATGTCCTGGCTATTTCAAACAGAGCTGCAATGAACATTGTGGAACATGACTCTTTTTGAATTATGGTTTTCTCCAGGTATATGCCCCAGTAGTGGGATTGCTGTGTCATATGGTAGTTCTATTTTTAGTTTTTTAAGGAACCTTGATACCGTTCTCGATAGTGGCTGTATCAATTTACACTCCCACCAACGGTGCAAGAGGGTTCCCTTTTTTCCACACCTCTGCAGCATTTATTGTTTGTAGATTTTTTTGATGATGGCCATTCTTACCTGTGTGTGGTGATACCTCATTGTAATTTCGACTTGCATTTCTCTAATGATCAGTGATGTTGAGCATTCTTTCATGTGTTTGTTGGCAATCTGTATATCTTCTTTGGAGAAATGTCTATTTAGGTCTTCTGCCCATTTATGGATTGGGTTGTTTGTGTTTTTTTTTTTTTTTGATATTGAGCTGCATGGGCTGCTTGTAAAGTTTGGAGATTAATCCTTTGTCAGCTGCTTCGTTGGCAAATATTTTCTCCCATTCTGAGGGTGGCCTTTTCGTCTTGTTTACGTTTTCCTTTGCTGTGCAAAAGCTTTTAAGTCTCCTTAGGTCTCATTTGTTTATGTTTCTTTTTAATTTCCGTTTTCTAGGAGGTGGGTCAAAAAGGATCTTGCTGTGATTGATGTCATAGAGTGTTCTGCCTATGTTTTCCTCTAAGAGTTTGATAGTGTCTGGCCTTACATTTAGGTCTTTAATCCATTTTGAGTTTATTTTTGTGTATGGTGTTAGGGAGTCTTCTAATATCATTCTTTTACTAGTAGCTGTCCAGTTTTCCCAGCACCACTTATTGAAGAGGCTGTGATTTCTCCATTGTATATTCTTGCCTCCTTTCTCAAAATTAAGGTGACCATATGTGTATGGGTTTATGTCTGGGCTTTCTCTTCTGTTCCATTGCTCTATATTTCTTTTTTTGTGCCAGTACCATACTGTCTTGACTACTGTAGCTTTGTAGTATTGTCTGAAGTCAGGGAGCCTGATTCCTCCAGCTCTGTTTTTCTTCTCAAGATTGCTTTGGCTGTTCGGGGTCTTTTGTGTTTCCATACAAATTGTGAAAATTTTTTGTTCTAGTTCTCTGAAAAATTGCATTGGTAGTTTGATAGGGATTGCATTGAATCTGTAGATTGCTTTGGGTAGTAGAGTCATTTTCACAATGTTGATTCTTCCAATCCAAGAACATGGTATATCTCTGTATCTGTTTGTGTCGTCTTTGATTTCTTTCATCAGTGTCTTATAGTTTGTTGAGTAAACGTCTTTTGTCTCCTTAGGTAGGTTTATTCCTAGGTATTTTATTCTTTGTGTTGCAGTGGTAAATGGGAGTGTTTCCCTAATTTGTCTTTCAGAATTTTCATCTTTAGTGTATAGGAATGAAAGAGATATCTGTACATTAATTTTGTATCCTGCAACCTTACCAGTTCATTGATTAACTCTAGTAGGTTTCTGGTAGCATCTTTAGGATTCTCTGTGTATAGTATCATGTCATCTGCAAACAGTGAGAGCTTAACTTCCTCTTTTCCGATTTGGATTCCTTTTATTTCTTTTTCTTCTCTGATTGCTGCAGCTAAAAATTCCAAAAGTGTGTGGAATAATAGTGGTGAGAGTGGGCAACCTTGTCTTGTTCCTGATCTTGGTGGAAATGGTTTCACTTTTTCACCATTGAGAATGATGCTGGCTGTGGGTTTGTCATATATGGCCTTTATTATGTTGAGGAAAGTTCCCTCTATGCCTACTTTCTGGAGGGTTTTTATGATAAATGGGTGTTTAATATTGTCGAAAGCATTTTCTGCATCTATTGAGATGACCATATTGTTTTTATCCTTCAGTTTTTTAATATGGTGTATCACATTGATTTGCATGTATTGAAGAATCCTTGCATCCCTGGGATAAACCCCACTTGATCATGGTGTATGATCCTTTTAAGGCGCTGTTGGATTCTGTTTGCTAGTATTGTGCAGTGGATTTTTGCAGCTATGTTCATCAGTGATATTGACCTGTAGTTTTCTTTCTTTGTGACATCTTTGTCTGGTTTTGGTGTCAGGGAGATGGTGGTCTCATAGAATAAGTTTGGGAGAGTTCCTCCCTCTGCTATATTTTGGAAGAGTTTGAGAAGGATAGGTGTTAACTCTTCTCTAAATGTTTGATAGAATTTGCCTGTGAAGCCATCTGGTCCTGGGCTTTTGTTTGTTGGAAGATTTTTAATCACAGTCTCAAGTTCAGTGCTTGGGATTGGTTTGTTTGTAGTTTCTATTTCTTCCTGGTTCAGTCTTGGAAGGTTGTGCTTTTCTAAGAATTTGTCCATTTCTTCCAGGTTGTCCATTTTATTGGCATATAGTTGCTTGCAGTAATCTCTCATGATCCTTTGTATGTCTGCAGTGTCAGTTGTTACTTCTCCTTTTTCATTTGTAATTCTATTAATTTGAGTCGTCTCCCTTTTTTTCTTGATGAGTCTGGCTAATGGTTTATCAATTTTGTTTATCCTCTCAAGGAACCAGCTTTTACTTTTTTTGATCTTTGCTGTTGTTTCCTTCATTTCTTTTTCATTTATGTCTGGTCTGATCTTTATGATGTCTTTCCTCTGCTGACTTTGTTTTTTTTTTTTCTTTCTTTCTCTAATTGCTTTAGGTGTAAGGTTAACTTGTTTATTTGAGATATTTCTTGTTTCTTGAGGTAGGATTGTATTGCTATAAACTTCTCTCTTAGAACTGCTCTTGCTGCATCCCATAGGTTTTGGGTCTTCATGTTTTCATTGTCATTTGTTTCTAGGTATTTTTTAATTTCCTCTTTGATTTCTTCAGTGATGTCTTGGTTATTAAGTAGTGTATTGTTGAGCGTCCATGTGTTTTTATGTTTTACAGATTTTTTTCCTGTAATTGATATCTAGTCTGATAGCATTGTGGTCGGAAAAGATACTTGATACGATTTCAGTTTTCTTATATTTACCAAGGCTTGATTTGTGACCCAAGATATGATCTATATCCTGGAGAATGTTCCAGGAGCACTTGAGAAAAAGTGTATTCTGTTGTTTTTGGATGGAATGTCCTATAAATATCAATTAAGTCCATCTTGTTTAATGTATCATTTAAAGCTTGTGTTTCCTTATTTATTTTCATTGTGGATGATCTGTTCATTGGTGAAAGAGGGGTGCTAAAGTCCCCTACTATGATTGTGTTTCTGTCGATTTCCCCTTTTATGGCTGTTAGCATTTGCCTTATGTTTTGAGGTGCTCCTATGTTGGGTGCATAAAATTATACAATTGTTATATCTTCTTCTTGGATTGATCCCTTGATCATTATGTAGTGTCCTTCTTTGTCTCCTGTAATAGTCTTTATTTTAAAGTCTTTTTTGTCTGATATGAGAATTGCTACTCTAGCTTTCTTTTGATTTCCATTTGCATGGAATATCTTATTCCATCCCCTCACTTTCCATCTGTATGTGTCCCTATGTCTGAAGTGGGTCTCTTGTAGACCACATACATACCGGTCGTGTTTTCGGATCCATTCAGCCAGTCTATGTCTTTTGGTTGGAGCATTTAATCCATTTACAGTTAAGGTAATTATTGATATGTATGTTCTTATTACCATTTTCTTAATTGTTTTGGGTTTCTTATTGTAGGTCTTTTCCTTCTCTTGTGTTTCCTGCCTAGAGAAGTTCCTTTAGCATTTGTTGTAAAGCGGGTTTGGTGGTGCTGAATTCTCTTAGTTTTGCTTGTCTGTAAAGGTTTTAATTTCTCTGTCGAATCTGAACGAGATCCTTGGTGGGTCGAGTAATCTTGGTTGTAGCTTTTCCCCTTTCATTACTTTAAATATGTCCTGCCAGTCCCTTCTGGCTTGCAGAGTTTCTGCTGAAAGTTCAGCTGTTAACCTTACGAGGATTCCCTTGTATGTTATTTGTTGTTTTTCCCTTGCTGCTTTTAATATTTTTTCTTTGTATTTAATTTTTGATAGTTTGATTAATATATGTTTTGGCATGTTTCTCCTTGGGTTTATCTTGTATGGGACTCCCTGCGCTTCCTGGACTTGATTAACGATTTCCTTTCCCATATTAGGGAAGTTTTCAACTATAATCTCTTTAAATATTTTCTCAGTGTCTTTCTTTTTCTCTTCTACTTCTGGGAACCCTATATTCGAATGTTGGTGCGTTTAATGTTTTCCCAGAGATGTCTCAGATTGTCCTCAATTCTTTTCATTCTTTTTTCTTTATTTTGCTTTGCAGTAGTTATTTCCACTATTTTATCTTCCAGGTCATTTATCCGTTCTTCTGCCTCAGTTATTCTGCTATTGTTTCCTTCTAGAGAATTTTTAATTCCATTTATTGTGTTGTTCATCATTGTTTGTTTGCTCTTTAGTTCTTCTTCTAGGTCCTTGTTAAACGTTTCTTGTCTATTCTCCATTCCAGTACCAAGATTTGGGGTCATCTTTACTATCATTACTCTGAATTCATTTTCAGGTAGACTGCCTATTTCCTCCACATTTGTTTGGTCTGGTGGGTTTTTACCTTGCTCCTTCATCTGCTGTGTGTTTCTTTGTCTTCTCATTTGGCTTTGGGGACTGTGTTTGGGGTCTCCTTTTCAGAGGCTGCAGATTCGTAGTTCCCGTTGTATTTGGTGTCTGCCCCCAGTGGCTAAGGTTGGTTCAGTGGGTTGTGTAGGCTTTCTGATGGAGGGGACTGGTGCCTGTGTTCTGGTGGGTGTGTCTGGATCTTGTCTTTCTGGTGGACAGATCCGCATCTGGTGGTGTGTTTTGGGGTGTCTGTGACCTTATTGTGATTTTCGGCAGCCTCTCTGCTAATGGGTGGGCCTGCATTCCTGTCTTGCGAGTTGTTTGGCATGGGATGTCCAGCACTGGATCTTGCTGGTCTCTGAGCGGAGCTGGGTCTTAGCGTTGAGACGGATATCTCTGGGAGAGCTTTCGCCATTTGATATTACAAGGTGCCAGAGGTCTCTGGTAGACCAATGTCCTGAACTCGGCTCTCCCACCTCAGAGGCACAGGCTTGACACCCGGCTGGAGCACCAAGACCCTGTCAGCCACACAGCTGGGGGTGAGAGCAAGAGGTAGCTTTGGTACATCTCAAAGACCACCAATGGGGTTCACTGACCATTTTCTCTCCAGAAGTGAAGAAAACAAAATTCAGACTTTGGCGAGTCAGCCACTTTGGTAGCCAGCCTCCAAGATGGACCTAATTATCCCCTAATTATCTCCCAGTCTCCATGTACCAGTGTGGCTCCTCGCACTTGAAAAGGGTTGACTGTTTAACTAATAAGAAATTGCAGAAATGACAAAGTGCAGCTTCCAAAGTTATAAAAGACATTGCAGCTTCTGCTTTGGTTTCTGCTAGATCACTCATCCTGGGGTAAGCCAGCTGCCATGTCATGAGGACACTCAAGCAGCCCTAAGGAGAGATCCATGTGGCAAGGAACTGAGGCCTCTTACCTACAGCCACGTGAGTGAGTCATCTCAGAAGTCAAAAGATTTAATTGTTTAAATTTTTGGTTGTGTTAGGTCTTCGTTGCTGCACAGGGTTTCTCCAGTTGTTACTAGAGAAGCAGGGGTCACTCATCGTTGTGTTGCACGGGCTTCTCCTTGCGGTGGTTTCTCTTGTTGTGGAGTATGGGCTCTAGGTGCATGGGCTTCAGTAGTTGTGTCATGCAGGCTCAATAGTTGTTGCTTGCAGGCTCTAGAGCACAGGCTCAGTACTTGTGGCACACGGGCTTAGTTGCTCTGCGGCATGTGGGATCTTCCCAGACCAGGGATGGAACCCCTGTTCCCTGCATTGGCAGGCAAATTCTTACCCACTGTGCCACCAGGGAAGTCCAGTGTGCTCTTTTTTAAACCTAGTCTGTTTTCATTATTTTGTATCTTAACGATTCTGTATTAAAGAAAAAAAAATAATACTCCTTTCTACCCCTCCTCTTTGAGGATTATATATGAAGAAGTATGTCTTGTCAATTAACCTCAAATTTTCACCTTACTTTTAAGAAGTAATCACAATGTCAAGTATTTAATACTTTTCACTTCCACCTTGAAAAGCATGGATATTAAAGTGCTAATACAATTACCTTCCCTGGTCTATCTTTTTTAGTTTTTGTTATGTATAAAAAACAACGAAAAACATGCATGGTTTGTAAGGAAATGACAAATTTCAGAAAATTCAGCATCTGAATACACTCTAAACATAGCTTCTAGATAAAGACACAGAAAATTGCCAGATACTCAGAGGCCCCCTGGTCCCATTCTAGTGACTCCCCTTAAGGTTTAATATTGTTCTGGTATCTAACAAAAAGATAACTTTACCTGTATTTTGTATTTTATATAAATGTTATGGCACAGTAAAATCACTTTTGGATTGGGCTTTTTTATTTTATGTTGTTTGTGAATATGCCTATATGGTTGCCTGTTGTTGTGATCATGCATTGCCACTGTTGCAAAGGATTCCATAATGTAAATATTTAACTATTAATTAATTTATTCCAATGTGTATTACAATATGAGTGATTTTCAGTTTGTGTCTATTGAGAACAGCACTGGTATATAAATTCTAGAACTTGAGCTTTGGTGGTGTGTGTATAAATTATTGTTCAGTATACACGTAGTAGTAAAATTTTCGAGTCATAGCTTTCTTGTGTTTATCTTTTTAGATATTTCTAAATATTTTCAAAACATTTGTATGATTTTTCATCTTCAGCAGCAGTGAATGAGATTCAAGGATTATACACATTCTTGTCAAACTTGATAATACCTGTCATTTTCATTTGAACTTTCTGGTTGGTGAGTGATAATTCCAGGTATCACGCTTTTGCATTTAATTGACTACTAAGAAGCCAAGCATCTTTTGATATGTTTACTTAACATTCTGTACTCTCTTTTTTGAAATATCTTTTGGTATATTTCCCCCATTTTGCTATTCCATTATCTTCTTATTGAAGACTTCCTTTTTTTTTGTTAACATCTGAAGACTTCTTATTTAGGAGTTTTTAATACATGCTTGAGATGAGTTCTTCTCTCTTTCTGTCTCTCCTTCTCTTTCTTTAGATGAGTGTCAGTTTTTAATGTTAATAACATCTAATTTGTTATTTTCCTCTTTATTTATTTAGTCTTATTTCTATTTATTTATGTAGTCTTCTTACCTGTAGCAGAACACATTATTTATTCTAAACCACAAATATGTTTTCATTTCTTCAATAAATGTAATTATTAAGCTTTAAATTTAAGTTAACTTTCTAAACTAAATATGTTGTATCATAGTGAGTATTATGACAGCTGAAAGGTTACATTTATTCAGAAAATGTTGTATCAGCTTTCTTTTCATTTGCTCCTACTTCTCATTGA